>NC_135784.1:17711728-18311728 GCF_051106095.1 Pogona vitticeps
TGTTTGAATGGAAACCACCACCCCCAGTACCATGTGATTAACTTCCAGTGCCAAGAAAATCACAGAGAGAAGGCAAAGCTACCGTCCTGTCTCCTGATGTGCTAGATTGCTCTTGTGAAGCAAGATCTGGTGGAACAAAGGCGACGTCTTTTTCTACAAATGTCATCCCCCTCTACATTGTGAATTGTGTATCTCCCAAGAGCAGATCTTGAATGGAAACACTACAAAACAGCCACTGGTGACATGTTCCTTCGATGTAGGAAATGCCTCCCCCCACCTGAAATTTGTGAGGTAGTTTTGCAGAAATATACAATGATAGACAGGGATCTCTGTTTTTTTTCCCCTGTTTTTTTCCCTTGATGTCGATTAGGAGCCTGTTTTGCGAACCATTTGTTCGCTAAACGATGATTTTTCCGGTTTTGTAAAATGGCTTCCCTTTGTAAAATGGCTTCCCTCCCTTCGCAAAATGGCTGTTTTCCAGACCCCTGCTTCGGAAGACAGCGATTTTAAACAGCTGATCAGCGGTTCTCTATGGGCGATCTTCGCTGGACGATGAGGTATTTCCCCATTGGAAGGCATTGGCCGGTTTTCAGTGCATTCCATTTTTTATTTATTTATTTATTTATTTATTTGCTTGACGATTTCGCTTAACAGTGATTTTTGACACCTATGTTAGAGCGCGCACTCCCACTGACACTGCTGTATTCTTTCTTTAAAACTAAAATCTGAATCATTTGGTTGGTGCCTGTATGATGATAATATCCCTAGGAAGCCTCACAGAGAGCAGCGGTGGGAGAAATATATTTGAAAGGTCAGAAAAGGAGAAGAAACTAATTAAACACCCAGGTCTGCAGGCATCTTCTAACCCCCATCAGCGCTCCACCTTTGATTGTGGAGATGCATCCAGGCTCAGGGGCTGAATACAGATTTAAGCCCCCGTTGGGAAGCCTCCTTTTCAAAGCTTGGAAGCAGGTTTGGCATGACCTGGTCTGTGGTGACACTCACAGGGTCAAAGGAAATAACTGCAGGATGTTCTGTTTACACCTGAGGTTCTCTTGTTATCTCACAACAGGCCCTCTTTGAAAAATATGAATGAACTGCTAAAGTAAGTACAGATCTCAAAGGCTAGAGATGGTACGTAACCACAAGGGGCAGATGGAAAACAACAAACACTAATTCATGTTTTCAAGACATGTGTAGGCTGTTGATCCGATGAGGGCGAGGAAAGAGGGAAGAAAGGGGGACAGAAAGAGAGAAGAGACCTCCGAGGAGGGTGGCACCAAGTTGTGATTCCTGGAAAGGCAGGAAATGGAGGGAAGAGGGGGCTGTGCAAGTCCCCCCCCTCTTTAGTATTGCAGGGAAGAGAAAGTCCTCCGAGAAGAGGAGGGTACGAGAAGAGGAGGGTACGTGGAGGAGAAGGTGGGCTGAAAGAGCTTTGGGGGGCTGGAGGGCGAGATGGAGAAGGGGGGGCCCTTTTGGTGGCCTGGGGTGGGGTTTGAAGTAGGCACTCTCTCAAATGCATTGCCTTCTTCAGGAATCTACACACACACACACACACACACACACACACACACACACACACACACACACACACACACACACACACACACACACACACACACACACACACACACACACACACACACACACACACACACACACACAACCTTCCTTCCAAATGCATTGCCTTCAGAAATCCAGGCTTGTGCGTGAGATTTTTTTTAAAGCATCCTATGATTTCTGAACCAATCAGTAGTGTTCTTCATGGTGTGTGTGTGTGTGTGTGTGTGTGTGTGTGTGTGTGTGTGTGTGTGTGTGTGTAGAGAAGGGAATATCTGGTGGGTGGGAGGGGGGAGTACGGCTTAGTGGGTAGAGCTGGGCTGCCTTTATATTCCTCCTGTGCTCTCCTTCCCTCCCATGCCTTTGGTTCCTTTACTTGGCCTGAAAAGGGTCTCCTTCAGCAAGATGGGGGTGGTGGTGGAAGACATGGGGTGAAAAAGGGGGAGTAAGGCAGGAGAGGAAGAAGAAGAGTGGCTTTCCCACCCCCCAAAAATGGAAAATCATTCAGTGGTTATGCTTCTCATTCACTGTAGGTGCTCTCCCCACTTCCATGCTCTGCCCTTCTCCCCCATGGGAGGTGGCTGAGATGTTTTGGGGAAAATAATTGGGGAGACAGTCTTGCCCTATGGAAACACCTGCCCTGATTTTTTTTTTGGGGGGGGAACATGGCACAGAGCTTAAACTGCAGCACTGCCGTGAAGACTCTGCTCATGACCTGAGTTCAGTCTTGGGCTCAGGTAGTTGGATCAATGGGACGTGGTGGCGCTGTGGGTTAAACCGCAGAAGCCTCTGTACTGCAAGGTCAGAAGACCAGCCGTCGAATCCACGTGACGGAGTGAGTTCCTGACGCTTGTCTCAGCTCCTGCCAACCTAGCCGTTCGAAAGCATGTGAAAATGCGAGTAGATAAATGGGGAACAACTCGGTGGGAAGGTAATGGCGGTCCGTGTCTAGTCACACTGGCCACGTGACCACGGAGGATTGTTTGCAGACAAACGCTAGCTCTATGGGTTGGAAATGGAGATGAGCACCGCCCCCTAGAGTAGGACAGGACTGGACAAATTGTCAAGGGAAATGTTTATCTTTTTTTTTTAGCTGGATTGAAGTGGACTCAGTCTTCCATCCAATGTCCCTAAATTATCCAGATTGCTGGGGGGAACGGACAATGTGTAGCCTGTATCATGAAATTGTAAACCGCAGAAAGTGCTGTAAGCACTATGGGGCAGTATGTAAGCACCACACACACTTGCTTTGTGTGCATGATAGAAGAGACCTGCCTTTGGATTTCCTTCCCATACACCAAAACCGTCCCAGATTTCTTACTTTTTCATTCGGGGGGGAAAAACAATTCTTTGGGGGGATGAGGTTAAATGTGAACAGCCTTCTGTTTCGGTTGAAGAGCAGAGATTAGAAGGGAAAAGTAGGTATATGGGAAGGCACGAGGAAAGCTTTTTGGACCCATTTTGAAAAATGTAAAATCCAATAAAGAGCAAGATCTTATTTTTAGGACCCTCTGAGACTCCAGCATAAAGTGCAAGCTTCTGTGCTCTTCAGAACTCTTTGTCGGGCGAAGGCGGTAAGAGTGTCTCTGTGGAAGGAAGGAATCGGGTCAGCCCAAACAATGGACTGGAGATTTTAAGAGGAAAGCTTTTTTTTCCCTTCTCAGTCCCAAGGAGAGAATCAGAAGGATCGGAGAATCATGAGAGTTTTCAAACTGAGACAGGGCTGGAGACCAGTGGGCATTGGGTTACTGCCACCACCATCATCCCCTCTCACGGGGTGGGTGGGATTGCTTTTATGGGCTGCTACATCCCTTCTGATTTATGCTGACCCTCTGAAGGAGTGACTTCTAAAAGGTCCTGTGTGTTTCTTACTGGACCAGCTCAGGTCTTCCAAACTAGAGGCTGTGTCCTTAAAAATACAGGCAGCAATGTGTCAAAATGGCTATCGTGGAAAGAGAGTGACGGGAAAACGTCTCTCTGTTGCCACAGACAAGAATACAGGAAACTGGAAAAACAAATATTAGAAGCCAAACAAAAGCAAGTGTTCACAAAAAGGGAAGGAAAAAATCTCTTGGTGCAATATATACAGTGGTGCCTTGCTTTATATTTGCCCCGTTTAATGACAAAACTGCATTACAACGAACTTTTTGCGATTGCTTTTGCGATCGCAAAAAGATGTTTCCTATGGGGGAATTTCGCTTTGCGATTATTGGTTCCCTGCTTTGGGAACCGATTCTTCGCAAAACGACGATTTTCCAACAGCTGATCAGCGGTTTCAAAATGGCTGCCGGGTAAACAAGGCCCCCCGCTGTTTTCTGGGACGGATTCCTCGCTGCACAGGCAGCGAAAATGGCTGCCCTATGGAGGATCTTCATTGGACAGTGAGTTTACAGCCCTCTGGAATGCATTAAACGGGTTTTAATGCGCTTCAGTGGTTTTTTTTCTTTTCACATTATGGCGTTTTCGTTCTACAGCGATTTTGCTGGAACGAATTAATGTCGTAATGCGAGGCACCACTGTAATTCGGTTTTGGGATACAAGCGCCATCTGGAATCTTGAATCTTTACAGCAATCCGGTAAGGCGGGTTGCACTCTGAGATTAATTTGCCCAAGAGCACCAGCAGCTTGTTTCCTGAACTTTTGAGGGCTTCCATCCACCTACAAATAAAATGGAGCAATCCCTTCTCCCAGGCTGGCAGGATTCAGCTGTTAATTCCCTCAGAAGTAGAGAAGAAAGATCATGGATTTGGGGTTTTCTTAAAAATTTTCACAGGAATATCAGGAGATTTCCTTAAAAAATTCCCTTTGTGAATACTGATGTTTAGGGTGTTCATTGTAACATAGCACACAAGGAACAGTGGGTGAGAGTTGGCTTTGACTTCCATTTTCCCTTTATAGCGCTTGGTGGCCTTTCAGGACACAGTGGTTCGTTTCTCCAAAGAGGATCAGCATATCCCAGATTGATGGGCAGAGGGCTCAGCCGAAGGAGATCTCACTGGAGAATCACGCGAAGGATGCTTCCCTCAGTAAGGATCCGTTTGTCCTCCATGAATAGATCCTCAAAGCATGAATCTTCCTTCTTTCTGTTGGTCACTACGCTGCTGGGCTCTCTGGTGGAAAATGGGTGGCCAGATCCTATGCTTTGAACATGCTTTCTGTACAGTGGTGCCCTGCTAGACGCTTACCCCGCATGATGTTGAAATTACTTTACAATGAGTTTTTTGCGATCACTATTGCGATCGCAAAATGATGGTTCCAATGGGGTTTTTCGCTTGACGTCGATTAGGAGCGTGCTTTGCGAACCATTTGTTCGCTAAATGACGATTTTTCCAACTCCGCAAAATGGCTTCCTTTTGTAAAATGGCTTCCCTCCCTTCGCAAAATGGCTGTTTTCTGGACCCCTGCTTCGGAAGACAGTGATTTTAAACAGCTGATTAGCGGTTCTCTATGGGCGATCTTCACTGGACAATGAGGTATTTCCCCATTGGAACGCATTGACTGGTTTTCAATGCATTCCAATGGGGTTTTTTTGATTGACAACGATTTCACTTAACAGCAATTTTCCTGGAATGGATTATCGTTGTCAAGCGGGGCACCTCTGTACTCCACTGCACCCAACCAGAGCATGGCTTTCTTGCCTGCAAAATGGCGGGGTTTTAATTCTGTGGCTGGGGAGGGGAGGGTGGGCTTAGATAGCAGAGGCAAACATGAATCATAGAGGATTTTCCAGGGTTTAATGGGTCTCCCCTGTTTCTACCTGCTCATGGAAAACAGCTTGTAGGTGGGAAAGTTCTGGATATTTATTTGTTTTGTTTTTCTGAAGTACCACGTGTGAGAATCTTTTTATTAAAAAAACAATAACTTTAGTTTGATAGAGCAATACTGTACTTCATAACATGAACCCCTCTCCTGTCAGCCCCAAGGGGGTTATTGTTTCTGCTGAAATTGTGGCAAAGCTGTCTCTGCATGGAAGTGGATATGATTCTGAGTTTGAATTGCATCCTGAAAAATTAAAACTTAGTAGAAATAGACCAGTTAGTTTGCTAGATGTCAACACTGAGTAACACAAAGCAAATGTTCACAGTATGAGTGCCTTGCTCCGTTTTGTCAGGTTACCTATTTGCTTTCTGACTGGATCCCTTGCAAAGCAAAATACTACCCTTGCAAGTAACTTCAGTAGCCCTCTGCCCATATGCCAACCGGCCTCTTAACCAGAGTTGGTTGCATGTGAAAAATGTCATGTTTGTAAGCCACTTATATAGCTGCGTTGATGGCTGAATAGCTCGGTGCCTTTGGTGTCTGCTGCAGAGCCAGAAGTTGGGAGTTCAGTTCCCCCACTGTGCCTCTTGTGAAGCATAGCCAGCCTGTGTGGCCTTGGGCAAGCTGCACTGTTCTAGGATGCCCCCAGAAGGGACTAGGAAGCAACTTCTGAATATAGTATGACCCCTATATCTATGGGGAGTTGGTTCAAAACCGATGCCAAAAAACACAGACTATAGTGCAGCAATGGCAGACCATGGCATGCATGCCACAGCTGGCACACAGAGCCCTCTCTGTGGGCATGTGAGCCATCGAGAAATACTTACCCGTCCTCTGATCCCAGATTTTGACAATCTCCTCTGCTGGTGCAGTGGTCCAGCGAAGGGGTGCAATGGCGATCATTACTAGTCTAGCCCAATGGGGGGGATTGAAGGACCAGTAAGTATTTTTTTGTTAAAACCACAAGCATTTAACCCTTGCAGTGCAGGAGCAATTGATTTTTTCTAAACTAAAACTTCAGTATTCAGGTTTTAATTGCAGCGTTGGCACTTTGAAATAAATAAGTTGATTTTGTGTTGCAGTTTGGGCACTCCGGTTCAAAAAGTTTCACAATCACTGATATAATGAAATCTATACATAGCATGGTCTCTGTCTCTCTATAGTGGCCAGTTCTGGTAACTTCACCTTTAGAATGACATATTTCTAGGATTTTTTTAAAAAAAATTTTTATATTTTTAGACTGTGGATAAGTGAATCAGCAGATAGGGTTCCAACTGTATTTCAAACATTTAGGATTCAATTCCAGAGTCAAATAGTTTAGTTTAGCAATGGTATTATATTCTAAAGGGAGACACAGAGTTCAGATTGGGGTGGGAAAAAGGGAGGAAGGAGTCTTTGAGATGAAACAGGAGATGATCGCTGATGCCTTCCAAAACAAGATTTTGTCTTCTTTTATCTCAGGTAAAGAACAGTACAACAAGAATAGTTTGGAAACAATTAAGCATGGAAGAGGAATAGAAGAGTTTGGAAATCAAAACCAATAATAGAGGCGCGCCAGAGTAGCTCATTAAAAAATGGGAAGAAGAAATCATGAGCTTTTCTGGTTTTGGATGTTTTTGAATCCATGATAATCACAGAAGAAAAAAAGAACAGGAAACAGCCCAGTCTGTAAAGAAATAATAGCTGTATGTCTAGCTTAAAAAAACATTGTAGGCGCCACATGGGACTGTTTATTAAACATCAAATAACCAAAAAATGGGGGAGAAACCCTATAAATGTATGGCTTGTGGAAAGAGCTTCAGTCACAGCGGAAACTTCAATTCACATCAAAGAACCCACACAGGGGAGAAACCCTATAACTGTGGGGAGTGTGGGAAGAGCTTCAGTCGGAGTGCAAATCTACAGTTACATCAAAGGACCCACATAGGGGAGAAACCCTATAAATGCATGGAATGTGGGAAGAGCTTCAGTCGGAGTGGACATCTATATTCACATCAAATGACCCACACGGGGGAGAAGCCCTATACCTGTGGGGAGTGTGGGAAGAGCTTCAGTCGGATTGCAAATCTACAGTTACATCAAAGGACCCACATAGGGGAGAAACCCTATAAATGCATGGAATGTGGGAAGAGCTTCAGTCAGAATGGACATCTATATTCGCATCAAAGGACCCACACGGGGGAGAAACCCTATACCTGTGGGGAGTGTGGGAAGAGCTTCACGCAGAGTGCTCACGTAGATTTACACCAGAGAACCCACACAGGGGAAAAACCATATAAGTGCATGGAATGTGGAAAAAGCTTCAGCCATAGTAGTGCCCTAAGGTCACATCAAAGATCTCACATGGGAGAGAAGCCACATAAATGTATGGAATGCGGGAAAAGCTTCAGTCGGAGTGAACACCTCCATTCACATCAAAGGACCCACACGGGGGACAAACCATACATGTGCATGGAATGTGGTAAAAGCTTCAGTCGGAGTGGACATCTCCAGTCACACGAAAGGATCCACACGGGGGATAAACCCTATAGGTGCATGGAATGTGGGAAGAGCTTCACTCAGAGTGGACATCTAAATTCACATCAAAGAATCCACACGGGGGAGAAACCGTATACGTGCATTGAATGTGGGAAGAGCTTCAGTGACATGGGATCCTATGCAAAACATCGGAAAACCCACACAGGGGAGAAACCGTACAGATGCATGGAATGTGGGAAGAGCTTCAGTCAGAGCACCAGCCTTAATTCACATCAAAGAACTCACACAGGGGAGAAACCCTATCAATGCATGGAATGTGGGAAGGGCTTCAGTCGAAGTGGTCATCTGCATTCACACCATAGGACCCATACAGGGGAGAAACCATATGAGTGCATGGAATGTGGGAAAACTTTCAGTAACAGTGGGTCATGTACTAGACATCAAAGAATTCATGTGGGGGGGAAAAAGCATTTAGATCCATGGAAGGTGGAAAGGTCTTCAGTCAGAGTGGGCATCTGAATTCCCATCGAAGAACCCACTCAGGCAAAGAAGCTTGACAAATGCTTGGAACAGGGAAAGACTCCGCTGGAAGGATGATCACCCCTCACAGAAAAGAACCCACACAAAATGGAAAACACACTATGGCTGGACATGAGTTTGTCCCTGTGTATCATGAAGTTGTTCTGGTGTGATGCCATCTCGTTCTTTACATACTTTCATTGGCACCAGCCTCTGAATCTCTTCAGTGTGAAGCCAGGTAGTTCCCCTTAGGGGGAATCCATAGACCGCTTAAGAAAATGGCAGGAATCCAAAGAGTGAATAATTACATGAGAATTAGAAATGGGCATGAACCTGCCTTCCCCTGCCGCCCCGGCTGGACCCCTCCCCCACTCACCAAACGGTGTGTTGCTCATCTCCTCCTCCTCTTTGACTGTTCAACCAGTTCCAGAAGGAGCATGGGCTTCCTTGGCTGATCGCCCACTCAGACGCGGAGGCAGGACAGGGAACCCACATGCTACTGCCAGGGACTGGTTGAACAGCCGAAGGGGAAGAGTTGAGGAGTGTGCTCTGACTGGCGAGGGGGTCATGAGCTGGGGAGGCAGGAGAAGGGAACGCCTGTAGTATTGCACATATGAACTGACACAAACCTCCGAACCAAGGTTCGTGCCCATCTCTAATGGAAGTCCATCTCTTGTCACTCTAATTTATTTATTTAACTTATATGCCGCCCACACTACCCAAAGGTCTCTGGGCGGCTTAACAGCAATTTAACTACAGTAAAAAAAGATAAAACTATTAAAATACAATTAAAATACAGTACAGTGGTGCCTCGCTTATCAATGTTAATCTGTGCAGCAAAAATCGCTGCTAAGTAATTTCATCGCTAAGCTATATTAAAAAGCCCATAGAAATGCATTAAAACGTGTTTAATGCGTTCCTATGGGCTTAAAAACTAACCTTATGCGAAAATCCTCCATTGCGGCGGCCATTGTCAGTGCCTCTAAAGCAAGGCAACACAGCGGGTGGCCATTTTGGAACCGCTGATCAGCTGGAATGAAAATGGGGGCTTTGTGATGATCGCTTCCCTGCGATCATCGCAAAGCCTCCGCCGATCAGCTGGCCGAAAATGGGGGCTTTGCGACAGGGCCGGACTGGCCATCTGGCAATTCTGGCAAATGCCAGAAGGGCTGATGGTCAGAAGGGCCGGTTCTTGCCTCAGCGCAGGGCCAGGCTGAGCCCCCCCTCCCCAAAAGAGAGCGAGTGAGCGAGAGAGCAAAAGGGAGCCTTCCCTCCCCGCCCCCCTGCCTTGCCTTGCCTTGCCTCCTCCTCTTCCTCCTCCTTCCTCCTCCTCCTGCCCCTCCAGCTGGGGCGTCCCCCCCAACCTCCCCACCCGGCCCAAGAGCGCACCCGCACCCGAGGGGGGGCAACGCCAAGGCCCAGCTCCTAGCGCGGCGGCGAAGGCGGGCTCCGGGCGGCGGAGGAGGCGGCCATGGGGACGCGGCCGCTCTGCCTCCCTCCCGCGCCTGCGGAGCCGGCAGCGGCGGCTGCGCGCTTTATTCGAGGCTAGCGCGGGCAGCCGAGATGCTGCGGCTTCCCAGCCCTGCCTGCCCGGCTGCTCTCGGGACGCGGCTGGTGCTGGTGGCCAGCTGGAGGGTCAGGCTGGCGCATCCCCCACCCCGCTCGCTCGCTCGCTTCCTCGCCCTGTCACGCTGGGGCAGGGGAGGGCCGTAGGGCGGAGCGGGAGCGGCTGCAGGAGGAGGAGGAGGCAGCCTCGCCTCGGATCCTCCCCCACTGCCTGCCCGCCCCGGCCCGGCCTGGCCCGCTGCCCAGCCACCCAGGTGGCCGAGAGCGCACGGTGCCCGGGCGCGTCGCCTTCGCCGGGCGCCCTTGGCCTCTCCAAAGGGAAGTGCGCCGCTGGGGGATGGGAGAGGGAGCAGGCACCTCGGCCGGCCTTCCCCGGGCGGGCGGGCGAGGAGGGAAAGCCGGGGGGGCGGAGAGGGGAGGAGGAGGAGGAAGGGGGCAAGGATGGGGAAAAGAGCGGAGGGGGGGACTGGAAGAGGTGAGGAAGGCTGATCGGAAACTGGTAGCCGAGAAAGCCTCTCCTCCCGGGCAGGGGTGGCCATGCTGCCTCCCAGGAAAGCCCCTCTGACGAGGCTGGGCTGAAGTTTCGTCGGCAAGCCCAGCCTCGACCGGAGGGATCCTGACCTGGTCCCGGGAAGATCAACTTTCCTGGCCAGTTTTTTTTTTAAGTGAAAATTACCTCATCAGAGCTGGGCTACACTGTCTTTGTTTCACCGTCCCCTGAGAATGTCACAACCCCGCTTTAGATACGAGTTGCCTTCTTATCCTGCTCCTTAGGATGCGCTGCGGCAGAAAAGATACACTCCTCTTGCACAGGGAGGTTCTGTTTATTCGTTTCGTTCATATCCTCAGCTCCCTCCCAAGTTTTATCCTCCTCCCTACAGCCCTGTGAGGTAGGCCAGGCTGATGGCGAGAGCACCTCGCTCAAAATCCCCACGGTGCATTTCAGGGGTCCATAGGGCCAATCCTGGCCCAAAGCCAGGTGGGCCTGTGTCCCCACAGCCGGTGGGCCTGTGTACTCTAAATGCCAGGGCCGATTTTTGGTCCCAGTCCGGCCCTGCTTTGCGATGATCGCTTCCCCACGATCATCGCAAAGTGAATTTTCCCCATAGGAAACATCACTAAGCGATCGCTTTTGCAATCGCAAAAACAGCATCGCAAAGCGATTTTGTCGTAAAACGGAGCGATCGCTATGCGAGGCATCACTGTACTCTAAAAATTGCCGTCAGGACCTACAATTGATATTCTTTCAGTTAAAAGCCTTCTGGAATGGGACAGTTTTGACCTGGCACCGAAATGTCATCAGCGTCGGCGCCAGACGAATCTCAGTTGGGAGGGCGTTCCATAGTCTGGGGGTAGCTGCCAAAAAGGCCCTTTGTCTACAAGCCGTCCCTCTTACCTCCTTGAGGGATGGCTCTTTCAATAGGGCCCCCTGGCTAGATCTTAACTGCCAGGTAGGCTCATATGGAAGGAGGTGGTCCTTCAGGTATCCAGGGCCCAAGCCGTTTAGGGCTTTATATGTCAAAAAAAGTACTTTGAATTAGGCCCGGGCAGCAACTGGTAGCCAATGTAATTTAAACAGAATCGGCTCGATGTGTCCCTAGTGGCCCCACCACTCACCAGCCGCACAGCTCGATTCTGGACCAGTTGCAGCCACCGGACTGTCTACAAAGGCAGCCCCACGTAGAGCGCATTACAGTAATGTTACCAGTGCATGTGTAACTGTCATGAGACTCCACTCATTCAGGTAGGGCCATAACTGGTACAATTTCCGCAGCTGAAGGAAGGCGACCCTGGCCACTGAGTTCACTTGGGCTTCCAGAGTTAGACTGGGGTCCAGGAGCACCCCCCCAGGCTGCGGACCCTGTCCCTTAGGGGGAGTGTAACCCCATTCAGGGCAGGAAAATGGTCCTCCAGCCTGTCCAACGAAGCCCCCACTAACAGCACTTCCGTCTTGTCTGGATTGAGTTTCAGTTTATTAACCGTCATCCAGTCCATTATCAGGTCCAGACATGAGTTCAGCACAGAAACCGCCTTACCCGGATTGGTGGAAAATAAGATAGAGCTGAGTGTCATCAGCATATTGCTGACTCCTCAGCGCAAACCTCCTGATGACCTCTCCCAGTGGTTCCATGTAGATGTTAATTTCTTTGCAGTCACAGAAAATTTGTTCTTTCAGGCGAAAAAGCATTGCAGCTCAGTGAATGAACAATACTTTGGTGCACAGAAGGTCCTAAGTTCAATTCTCTGGAATCTCCAAGAAATCCTGCAGGCTCTGTGCCAGTCAATGTGTTGACAAGGTGAAACTAGCTCACCTTGATCCTGAGCAGGTGTGTTGAAGCCCATCTCCCACCATCCCCAGCACAGAAAATGGATTTTATTCCAAGACATCCAATGGGTGTCAGGTTTTGAACAGCCTACTATTTGGAAAGAATGCCCGCTAGTGGCTGTCCAGATCAAAACCACCCATTATTGTCAGGGGTCATTGATGCAGGAGCTCCCTCTAGTGTCCAAAAGGGACATGGCTGCCTCTTCCAGTTGGGATTTTGCAGAAAAGGGAGATCCTGGGTGAGAAAAGCAGGTTATTTATGTGATTTCAGAACAGACTGACCTCCCTTCCCCACCTCCTCCAGCAGCTGGCCACTCAGAGGAGGAGGTGGAGCACGGGATTCCTGGAACACTGCCTGCAAGTGGTCAGTTGCTGGAGGAGGTAGAGAAGGGAAGTCTCTGCTCCTGCTGAGATCGTGTGATGGGAGAGAACAAGCAACACACGCTGGCTGGGGAGGGGGGATGCTGATGAGGAAAGTGGTGGAAGCGAAAGTGCGGCACCGCTGGCGCGCCAACAACTTAGGATGGCTTGATATGAAGTGCTTTGTGCCCATTCAAATAGACTTAAAACCTGAACTGTTCAGTTGTAACCCTGTCTGCAAATAGCGGAGATGATGGTATCTTTCGGGACTGAGCAGCTGCTTCTAAACAGGCTTGGATCGTGAGAACAACGAGAAGCATTGGGCTTTGGTTGTACCATTCAGACACTGTCTATAAATACAGAAGCCTGCTTCGTGTGCATGTGCATACATGTGTACATGACATATCCTTCCCTTGCAGCTTGTGCTGAAATGGGCCTGGAGTATAGAACCAGTGCACACACACATACAGCAGTTATAATATTTTTTTTTGGAAAACAGTGCATTCTTAATGAGGGCAGGAGGCTGAAGATCCTTTGTCATTTTTTCCTGCTACCCTAAGAGCTGGAGGCTTTTATACTGCCAATGGTCCTTCCCTCTTTCCTACCCCTTTCAACCCACCCTCGGCACAGACTCCAGGATGAAGACAACACAGATTTTGTTTTTCTGATCCAGAGGATTGTGACCAGAAGAATAGAGTAAGAGCGGTAACAAGGCAAAAAAGTGGTTCAGACGCTCAGAAAGGAGAGTTTGCCAAGAGACCAGGAAGAGTCTCTTGATGGTCAAGGCCATGTGACAGTGGAAGGTCTCCAGATGGCATGTTTTGGCTGCAGAATTCAGGGGGGACAAAAAAAATACTCTGCACATGTTTAGAGAGCCTGCATGGGATAGAGGGCATCAGTGGAACCTGGGTTCAAATCTCTGCTCAGCCGGGCACACTCACAGGGGGTGGGGGTGATGGTGGCCATGCAACCATTCCTCGGTAATGGTCATCCATTCCTTGGTTTCAAATTTACCTCTTGGGAGCTAAAAAAGCAGGGATTCTTTGGGGGAGCGACTGCAAAACCCAGGATCCCCAGCCAGTCTGTTTCTTGTAGTGCCTGTTTGCAGGGTTCATCTTCACTCATCTCTAGAGCAATGGTTCCCCAACCTTGGGTCATCTGGATGTTCCTGGACTGCAACTCCCAGCTGTGGTGGTGAAGATTTTCTGGGAGTTGCAGTTCAAGAACTCCTGGTGACCCAAGGTTGGGCACCTCTGGTCTAGACCAGTGGTTCTTAACCTTTGTTACTCAGGTGTTTTTGAACTGCAACTCCCAGAAACCTCAGCCAGCAGAGCTGATGGTGAAGGCGTCTGGGAGTTGCAGTTCAAAAACATCTGAGTAACAAAGGTTAAGACCAGAAGCTGCCCTTCTACAGCCAGCAAGCTGTAAGGAGAAGACAAGTTACAGGCATCCCCCCACACACACTTTTCCTCAAAGCTGCCATTTCCAGCTTGCAGGTGAGTCTGTCTCGAGGGAAAACAGCTGCTACACCTTCAGCGAACGGCTTGAATTGTTGCTTCCCTCCCCCCTGAGTCCTCTAAATTGTTCGCCTCCCCCCCAAACCTTAGGAAGTTTTGCAGACTTTCAAAGCTGGCTGTGTGAGCCGATGGTGCCGTGGTAGTATCTCTGTCCTGCTTCTGGAGTTCAAGCCAATGAAGGTCTCCCAGAGAGACTTCTTCAGTCTCGCTCCATGCCTCTCTTTCTAGGGCAGAGGTGGACATAATTTCTGTAGGGGGCCACATGAAAAATCTGAACTGTGTTCGGGGGCCGAACCAACTTTACTTAAAAATAAAAGATAAGAGACTGATTAACTTTAGACAAAAAAGCTATAAATGGTTTTGATGTTCAACTTGTTCAGTGAGAGAAATCCAGTCTGTCTTGGGCTTGAACAAGTGCTTGAACACTGGACTGGAGTGAGGACTGGTGGGCCGAACAGGAGTGGCTCACGGGCTGTATGTGGCCCTCGGGCCGCACTTTGCCCACCCCTGTTCTAGGGAGACCGGGAGAGATGCTGAAGGGGATAAAATAAATTGACCCGCTACTGCCATCCAGCTATGGTATTAAAAAGCCCAATCATCGTAAGAGTAATCTGCCATCACGTCAATGCTGACTTCTGGCAACCTCTTTAAGGGTCTCTTAGAGAGAGAATACTCAAAGGTTGTTTCCCTTTCCCTTATTCTGGGTGATATTTGTGGGACTGGGCACAGCTGGCCCAAAGCCACCCAGGCTGGCTCTTCTCCCAGGAGGCCCCTTCTCATGCAACACCAGAACCAGGGAACATCCATTCCAACGGAGTGTGGGGAGAGTGAGAACAGACCAAAGAAAAGACTTCTTGAACCAGCGGGTTGTTAGTCTGTGGGACTCCTTGCCACAGGATGTGGGGATTGCATCTGGCCTAGATGCCTTGAAATAGGGATTGGACAGATTCCTGGAGGAAAGGTCTATCACAGATGACAAGCCATGATGATGGGGATGTTTAATCTCCAGGCTTCGAAGGAAGATCCCTCCAAAAGCCAGATGCAGGGGAGGGGGAATCAGAAGACAGGTCTCCAGAGAGAAGCCAGAACTGTAGCAGTGAGTAGCCAAGCTTTCTCGGTAATAGTCCCACTTTGCGGAATAAATTAACCAGTGGAGATGCATTACACTCTTTCTCCCCCACTATTCATGAGAAACTACTCAAGAGAGAGTTAAATAAGGCAGCCCTTCAGGACGTCTTACTCTCAAATGATGTTAATTTTAACATTTGAACCTGTTTTTTATGGCCCACCACAATGAAGTCACTTACATCGCCATTTTGATAATGTTGTTATGTTTTACAGGAATGAAGTGGGTGGAGGTTGTGGTGTTTCGCTTGCTTGTACACTGGTCAGAGTAGCATGAATTCACAAATTGGGTGCTATATAAATTGATTAACTGAAGCCAAGACACAGGGAATAGATTACCCCATAAGATCAAACCCTTGGAAGAAGCAGTGGGGAAAGGCTGATGATGATTTCCTGCCCTGCTTCTCAGAAGCCCCTGCGTGGCCCAGGGTTCAAGGCACGCCGCTGAAGTGTCTGGATCGCAGCCAGATCGATCAGTGCTGTTGTGATACAAAGCAATGGGTCATCCAAGCTGGAACGCAGAGGACCCAGGCGGGCATGGGGGAAAAACACAAACACACAACTTACTGGAATTAAAACAGGCTACACCTTTATTGATTGCAGCTGCCACGAGACCTGAAGCAACCACAGAAGATGGATCTGTGTCAGCCAAGCCACCTGTCCACTGATGGTGGACTAAGATGACCAGAACCCAAGGTTAACCACGTGGGCGTCCACCACTGTGTGGCCCTGCCAGCCACCCCAGGGCAGAGAGTTTGAAACAACCTGAGCTAATCCTCACAATGGGCCTCTCTCTTGCCTTTTGAAGAGGAATCGCCAAGGAGGGCCAAACACCTACAGTAGCAGCCACCCCACCCCCAATTTGGTCTAATTCCACTTCCAATAAAATTGTGATAAAATGAACAATCACCCCTACTGCCACCAAGAAATTGTTTGATAAAACCAAGAACGAAACTGAGAGGGTTCGTTTTCTGGGGCTGTGTGCACCTCCAATAAAGGACGAGACGGTGGTACCAAATCAAACGGTTCTGTGTTTATTGCTACATCAACATTAACGGGGTTAGGATCCAAAAACGGGTTTAAAGTCTCTTGCAATTCCAAACTTGGTTTTAAAGGTGTCCATAAACTGTTAACAAACGGATTAGTGTTCTCCAAGTTCCAAGGTCCTGTTATAGACTTCACAGGACTCGGAACTGGGTTCAATTCTTCTTCTAAAACAATTAAAGGAACGGTTTCTTCATCCCCACTCCAGTCTCCCCAGGATGATCCCTCTCCATCCTCGGCCTGGGAAACCCCCCAACTTCTATAACTCGGCTATATGCCATGCCCTTTTGCGCTCCAACTCACGAGCCACCGCTTCTCTCTCTTCCCTCAGTTTACGTCTCCACTCTTTGGCTTGTTTCTCCCCAATACGAGGGTCGGGGTTTGAGACCGAGTTGTCTTCTCTTCTCAGCTTCCTTGTGTGGCACCCGCACCTGCTCCCAAGTGTGGGTCCATGGATCCTCCATCCAGATCCACTCCCAACCGCCTGGTATTTCTTCCCACTGCCCTCTTATATCTCCTACGGCCACTTCTATCTCCTCCTTCTTTTTTCCCGCCAAAGTTCCCTCAGCCTTAGGGGTAATATTTAACTCTTTCAATGTTGATTCCAGGTGGCTAGTATCTACCCCTTTGTTCTTCTTAGGGGCTTCTGGGGTTTCCTTCCCCCAATCAGGGGTCTCCACTCCTCTCTCTTCCCGACGCGGTGGTGAAGGAGGTGGAGATGTTTGAGTGTGTTGGGCCCTCGATGGGAGCGACGGCACTCCTACATAGGCCTCCATTTTGGGGGCATCACAGAAACCAAGGGCGGATGGGTGGGAGAAGATCCAATACAGAAGGACTGCTCAGAGCTTCAGCAGCCCCCCCCCCCCGATAGATCCCAGAGGAGGACCAGATTGGAAACCTCTCCTGTCTGCATGTGGGTGAAAACTCTGTCCCCGGCCAACCTGATCTGGCTTCAGAAAAAGCCCACAAAATCATGCTGCCTTCTGAGAAGGAGACGGTCAGCCATCTCCTAAAATGGCGGCCACTACACTGCCTGTCCACCACAGCCACTAGATGACAAATACAGTCAGAGGCCGTTACTTATCCAGAGATTCTCAACAATGGTGTGCCGTCAAATCCATCCTGACATAACGGCAACTTTTCTCAGGGTTTTCCAGGCAGAGAATATTCGGAAGGGGTTTCCCCTTCCCTTCATCTTGGGGTGCCCTGGGACTGTGCAGCTCGCCCAAGGCCACATAGGCTGGCTCTTCCTTCAAGAGGCCTAGTGGGGCGATCAAACTCTCAAAACTCTGGCTTCCCTGCCAGATCCCTAAACCACGGAACTATCCAGCAGTGGTTCCCGACCTTGAGTCCCCAGAGATTCTTACACTACAATTCCCAGAATTCTTGGCCAGCACAGCTAATGGCGGAGGCTTCTGGGAGTTTTAGCCAAAGAACATCTGGAGACCCAAGGTTGGGAACCCCCAGCATAGATGTTGGCAGAAACGTTCCTCCCCACAGGAATCTTTAATTCCTTGAGTTGCTTGCTGGCAAAAAAAACCCTCTCCTTTCACCTCTACTATCTCGACAATTTCTACAGTTTTTCCCCCCTCCATCTATGATTTTTTTTATGTGATCAGGAAAAGGATTTGAGATAAACCGATCTCCTCACATACTCTCCAGGGGTGGCTTGTGGTCAAAGCAGGAAGTGGGCCCCTTACCCCAAAATGGGAGTCAGGTCCCCTTCTAGAAGCAGGTCCTAAGCTTCAGGCAGAGATTCCTAGTCTCTCCATGGCTTCATTCCCGCAGGGACTTAGCTAGCAACTTGAGTCACAAATTGGGATAACAGATTTACCATGACATGTGCATGCAAATAACCTTTTCCTTGTTATCTCGGAGAATCTTCCTTCCATTCATAAACTATCATTTACCATGTTAGTCTTCTGTCAGAATTGCTTTCCTCTTTTAACTCACAACGCAGAACTGCTTATCAGGAGCCCCTCTTCTGGGTTTGAGCAACACCCTCATTTATTCATGCACTATTTCAAAACGTTAATCTTCCTAGCGTTTGATCACATCTCTCTGCTCTAACTGGCGTAGACCTCTCTTATTAGTTTTCCCTGGCAATCCAATCAAGGTGACCTTCCATAGAACAGCCTGGGGGAGTGATTAATTACTCCTTTTATAACTGCCAGGACTCTGTAGTTGTCTCTAATTCCTCCCCCCCGCCTTTTCCAAAATTAGGATTTCTTGCTCCATTACTCTCTCTGTCTGCTCTTCAATAAGCGAATCCTAAGTGACATTTAGCTCCCAGCCTTGTATTTTCAACAGTAAATAAAGCCTGATATATGAACAAAACATTTCTTATCCTCCTTGCAGCCTTATAGCTCCTCTGCCGTGACAGTTCTGATGCTTCAAATAAGCAGAACATCATTCGTAACCTTTACAAGTACGAAAGTATTGGTAGCTCACGAATGTTGAACTTTTAAGTGAAATATTTCCCACAGAACTGGAAATTCAAGGGTTGCTCCCTCATGACCTGATAGTAGAACATTTTCCATACTTCTGTCACTGCATGGATTCCTGTATGTGTGTGGACCCTGTGGTGGATTAATAATAATCACAGTAACAATAATAATCATATGCCATCAAGTAAGTTCTGTCTTATGCCATCCCTTCTCTAGGTTTTCCAGTTATACTCAGAAGTGGTTTGCCAGTACAGCGGTGCCTCGCTAGACGATTGCTTCATTTAATGACGAATTCGCTTAACGATTAATTTTCCGGAGCGATCTTGCGCTCCGTTTAACAATGTTTCCTATGGGCGATTTTCGCTCTACAATGGTGGGGGCCTTGCTTCGCAAGACGGTTAATTTTCGGGTCCCTGTGTTTCGCTTTACAATGGTTTTGACAGCTCGGGTTCGCTTCGCTAAATGGGCGTTTGAATGGTCGCTGTTTTGTTAGATGGCTGTGTTCGCTTGGGAAATGCGTTTCGCTTAACGATGTTTCCTATGACGATTTTCGCTTTACGATGGCAATCCGTTCCCATTGGAACGGATTATCAGGGTTTCAATGCATTTCAATGGAAAATTGCGTTTCGCTTAACGACGAAATCGCTTGACAGCGATTTTTGCGGAACGCATTAACCTCGTCTTGCAAGGCACCACTGTACATTCCTTTCAGGGCTGTCTGGGGCCATGCAGCTCATGAAAGGCTACATACGTAGGTTCACTCTTCTCCCAGGAAGAACTGGGAACGCTTGACTACTAGTACCACAGCTGGGGGCACTAAGTCAGTCAACCGTCACACCAGCTCTATGGCAAGCTAGCAAGATGAACTGTAACAAAACATTTTCTGGTCTTCTTTTCTTTTGTATATATTTTCAAGAATCACAAGGTATGGATTCAGAGGGAAACATTTCCCGTATATGTCATTCTTAGTGCTTCTCTCCTGTGTGGAGTTTCTAATGGGTCAGACTTTCTGCCTTGCAAAGAAAATATTCTCCACATCCTGGCAATTGTACAGTTTCACTCCGTTGTGGACGCCTTCATGGACAAGAAGAACTGAATCATTAGCAAACCCTTTCCCACATTCCTGGCATTTATAAGGTTTCTTTCTTACATGGACTCTCTGGTGGATCTGTAGATTTGAACTCTGGGAAAAACTTTTCCCACACTCCTTGCATTTGTATGGTTTCTCCCCTGTGTGCACCCTCTGATGCCTCATAAGGTCCGACTTATGCGCAAAACATTTCCCACACTGGTGACATTTGTATGGTTTCTCTCCTGAGTGGAGAGTCTGGTGCATGAGAAGGGTTGAATTCTGAGCAAAGCATTTCCCACACTCCAGGCATTGGTATGGTTTCTCTCCTGTGTGGACTCTCTCATGCTTCATAAGGTCTGACTTGTGAATAAAACACTTTCCGCACTCCTGGCATCTGTAAGGTTTATCTCCTGTGTGGACTGTCTGATGATTCAGAAGTTGTGAACTGTGAGCAAAACATTTTCCACACTCTTGACATTTGTAAGGTTTCTCTCCTATGTGGATTCTCTGGTGCTTCACAAGGTTTGAATTCTGAGCAAAAGCTTTTCCACATTCCTGGCATCTGTAAGGTTTCTCTCCAGTGTGGACCCTCTGATGGTTCAGAAGCTGTGAACTGTGAGCAAAACACTTCACACACTCCTGACATTGGTATGGTTTCTCTCCTGTGTGGACTCTTTGATGCTTCACAAGGTTTGAATTCTGAGCAAAACATTTCCCACACTCTTGGCATTTGTACAATGTCTCTCCAGTGTGGACTCTCTGATGGTTCATAAGCTGTGAACTATGAGCAAAACAGCTCCCACACTCCTGGCATTTGTACGGTTTCTCTCCTGTGTGAATTCTCCGATGGCTTAAAAGGCTTGACTTCTGAGCAAAACATTTCCCACATTCCTGACACTGGTACGGCTTTTCTCCTGTGTGGACTGTCTGGTGAATCAGCAGGTTTGAACTCTGGGAAAAACATTTTCCACACTCTTGGCATTGGTATGGTTTCTTTCCTGTGTGTACAGATTGATGCTTTACAAGGTTTGAGTTTGAAGCAAAACATTTTCCACATTCTTGGCACTTGAATGGTTTCTCTTCTGTAAATAAGATATAAATGAATGAAATAATGATTGAATGAATGAATGAATGAATGAATGAACAGTTTGATGAATCACAAGGTCAGATTTCTAAGTAAGACATACTTTAAACTCCTGGCATTTTCCTCCTGGATGTTATCTCTGGTTGCTCCTAATATGCAATTTACAAATAAAACCCGTCCCAGAAATTTCACATCTAAGACTGCTCTTTGAAGTTTGCATAATCACAATTTGGGGAGGGAGGATTTCCCCCCCACACACATTATGCATTTGTTGGTTTCTCTCTGATATTACAATAGGACCCCTGTATCCAGGGAGGATTGGCTTCAAGCTTTTCCACAGATGCTGAAAAACGTGGATTATAGTGAACACTATGTATTTTAGTGGCAAACACTATACATAACATGGTCTTAAGTGCCTTCTAGTGGCCAGTTCTGGTAACTTCATTTTTAAAAAATACCGTGTTTTTCCATTTATAAGACGTCCCAAAGTATAAGACGGTCCCTCCCTTTTCTAACCCCCAAATTAGAAAATTTGTTCCCCGCGGGGCTTAGAAAATGGGTAACACAGCCGTGAAAGGGCTGCATGATCGCACCCCTTTGATTCTGAAGCAGCCATGAAAGGGCTTCAGGATCATAGGGGTGCGACTGTGCAGCCCTTCACAGCTGCTTTACCCAAAGGGAGCCTTCCCTTCCTTTTTGCTAAGCCCTGTGGCTTTGGAAAAGACAGGGAAGGTGGCTGCCTTCTGTGTCTAAAACGACCCTCAATTTTTTTGTCTAATTATTTAAGGAAAAGGTGTCGTTTTATACACGGAAAAATATGGTATATTTTGGGGGGGGGTTCTTTTAATACAGTATTTTAAATATTTTCAGACAAAGGATAAGTGAATCAGTGGATATTGATTCCACAGATGAGGGGCTCTTCTGTGTGGGTTTGTTGATCTTTGGGAAAGCTCAATTTGTGATTAAAACACTCCCCGCACATATGTCTAGGTCCTTCCATTTAACTGCTGCGAAGAAGTAAGACTCGATTCCAAATCTCGGTGTGATGGAACCTCAAAGTTTGAAAGAGACTATCTCAAACTCAAACCCTCTGTAATCCATCTGGTGTTCCAAGAACGCACTTCCTTCAAATCTTAGCACTCCTTTATCTTGCTTTTAAGTTTTATTTTCATTTCACATGCTGAAATGAAGATTTTAATTCTTTTTTTTCTGGTTCTAACTTGAGTTTTATTATGTGTCATCTTTAGACTTTATTTTATTAAATGCCTGTTGTAATTTTAATGTATGCTACACACTGCCCAGAGAATCTTGGCTATCAGGAAGGAGATTTTAAAACTATAATTAACAAAATTGATAAATATATCAATCATTAATTACAGGAATGATGGCATGAATAGGTGGCTGGGAGGACCATTCTAATAGGAGATTTCACTCTCTAAAGATTTTTGGTGATACAATTTACTTTTTAGGATGATTTTTTGGGGGAGTGGAAGACTGCATTCTTTCTGATTATACATACTGAGAGGGCTTTATTCAGTATTTTCAGGCAGTGGATAAACGAATCAGTGGATACCGATCCTGTGGATAAGGGGGTCCTACTGTAATTAATTACCGATAGTTACATTATTTTAATGCATTATTTCGAAACATTGAGATAGCTGAGTTACAGATAAGGATTTTTCCCCTAGGCAACTGCTGTCAGGACTTGTGGGTTGTGCTTGCTCAAGCCGGCGTACCTAAAGGGTTTTCCGATCTTGTAGCTGAGATTTCCATTCCATCCAAATCTTGTGAATCTTCTCCCACCTCCATCAGAGAAATGAGCTGAAGCTTTGGACCTGGAGTTAAATTAGGAAGAGAGGCGCGAGAGTCAGGAGTCCTTTACAGAGGTGGAAGACATTCTGAATATTTAAGAAACCAAATTACGTTAAACTAAATTAAATATCATAGCGATGGAGTATATTGAGCACCAGCCATTGGTTATAACCTGCACTGAATTTTTCTTTTTAAAAACAGCACTGGTAAAGCTTTACAAATCTCTCTCTCACACACACACACACACCGGTCATGAGACTATTTTCTGAGCCCCTTTTTCCACTGGATCCTTCACAGTCCAGCATTTTTCCTCAAGATGGGGGAAATCAAAGCACACTGGGTGGGTACATCTGTAAGAGATAACTAGTCTGGTGTAGTGCAGTGGTTCCCAACCTGGGGTCCCCAGATGTTCTTGGACTGCAACTATCAGAAATCCTGGCCAGCATATAACAGTGGTAAAGTCCTCTGGAAGTTCTGGTCCAGGAACCCCTGGGGACATAACGTTGGCAACCACTGATGTAGTGGACAGAGTGATGCACTAAGGAGAAATGGGTTCAAATCCCTGCTCAGCCACAGAGGCTCACTGGGGGTGTGGAACTGGTAAAAATCACTCCTTAAATATGCCACTTACCTTGAAAGATCTATTAGGGTCCCTATTAAATCAGCTCTGACTTGATAGCACATAACGTAACATATATGTAAGAACAAGACTAGATTTCTGAAACTATAAACACAGAACTATGCCAGAGCTAGGAGACAATACAGTGGTGCCTCACATTATGACATTAATTCGTTCCAGCGAAATTGCTGTAGAACGAAAATGTCGCAATGCGAAAATGAAAAGCCCATTGAAACACATTTAAACCCCTTCAATGCATTCCAATGGGCTGGAAATTCACAGTCCAGCGAAGATCCTCCACAGGGCAGCCATTTTCGGTGCCTGTGCAACAAGGAACCTGTCCCAGATAACAGCGGGGAGCCATTTTATTTACCCAGCGGCCATTTTGAAACCGACGATCAGCTGTCCGAAATTGTCATTTTGCGAAGAATCAGTTCCTGAAGCAGGCAACCAATCATTGCAAAGCGAAAAAAAAAACCATTCAGACCATCGTTTTGCAATCGCAATTAGATCATTGTAATGCAGTTTCGTCATAATGCAGGGCAATCGTAAAGCAAGGTACCACTGTAAACAACGGTGGATTTTTACTTTGAATTACACTGATAAAAAAAGAAATCTTTACTGGTTTGGAGCAATTGTTTAGTTGGCTTAGCATTCTGTTCACATTGTGGCCTAGCAGCAGCCTATGAGATGCCTAGACGAAATACATCAATACAGTCCAACATATATATACTGATACTCAACGTATATATATACTGTATGTTGAATACTGTGGATTTTATAGGCCTGGAAAAGGCTTGGCTTCCCACACATTGAAAGCTCTGGTTCACAAACATTATGACAGATTCTATTATGTTTTCTGAACTTTTATGTTGAGGTGCGGGGGGAAGGGACAGTTATAGGAAAAAAATAATTCAACAGTTCCCTGATTTTTCACAGCTTACAAATCCTACTAATAAAAATCCGAAAGAGGTTGCCTGGACTTCTCTTGGCAGAAGACAAGTTTTCTGATGGCTACCCCACTCTCTCCAGGAGCAGAATCGCCCTGCCTCTGGAGGACTATTCCCTTATGTAGGAAATTGGACTCTTTCACCAAGAGTTTTTGGTGAAAAAACATCAAGGTCCTTTTAACTTTTGCTGCAAAGAAACAGGTGGAGAGATATTAATTCAGGTTCATGTAAAAGGAAATGGGGGAGGGATCTGACAAAGAAGACTGCATTTAGCAGCTACATCTCATTTGTGAAGGAAAGGCAGAGGCTGAAATGGAGATTAGAGACCCAGAGAAATTCTTTCAGCTAGGAAGCAACATCCTTCTTGGAATTGGTGTGGAGAAAAGCTGAATATGAACCCACGGTGCTAGTTGGCTACAAAAAAATTAAATGCTATTTTAGGCTGCATTAATAAAGGTATCATCTCCAAATCCTGTGAGGTACTAGTTCCCCTTTGTTTCCCCATAGAAGTGAGAGCTGGACCATGAAGAAGGCTGACCGCCGAAGAATTGATGCTTTTGAATTGTGATGCTGGAGGAGGCTCTTGAGAGTCCCCTGGACTGCAAGGAGAACAAACCTATCAGTTCTAAAGGAAATCAACCCTGAGTGCTCACTGGAAGAACAGATCCTGAAGCCGAAGCTCCAATACTTTGGCCATCTCATGAGAAGAGAAGACTCCCTGGAAAAGCCCCTGATGTTGGGAAAGTGTGAAGGCAAGAGGAGAAGGGGACGACCGAGGATGAGATGGCTGGACAGTGTCATCGAAGGGACCAACATGAATGTGACCCAACTCCGGGAGGCAGTGGAAGACAGGAGGGCCTGGCGTGCTCTGGTCCATGGGGTCACGAAGAGTCGGACACGACTAAACGACTAAACAACAACAACTAGTCCCTCTCTATTCGGCACTGACTAGCCCTCATCAAGAGTACTGTGACTAGTTGTGGACACCACACTTGGAGGAGGATGCCAGCAAACTGGAGCAAATTCAGGATGATCAAGGGGCTGAAAACCAAGCCTTATGATGAGAGGCTGGGCTTGTTTAGCCGTGAGCAAAGAAGGCTGGAGGGAAATAGGATCACATTTCTAAAATTCTTGAACTCTCAATCCCCCCCCCCCGAATACAATACTGAGAGCGAGAGACTGGTTCCTATGGGTCACCCCCCGGCTCTGCCCCATAAGTCACCCCCCGGACGCTGCTGCCACTTTGGGGGCGCCTAAACCTTATTAGGGCTCTACCGCCATACATCAATAGGTGGAGGATGATGACTCCATGACCAAAGACCTGTTCAGGGCCCTTCCATCTCCTGCTTCTTGGGAAAGGGCGCTTCCTTCGGCTGGGTTTACAGTTGGGGGTCCCTCCCACCTACCCCCGTCCCTGGGGCACACTCACCATCACACACAAACACACACCCAGACACAACGAAGTGTGTGTGTGGGTGTCTCTTCAAGCTCTTAAATACAGGACCGGCTCTGTTTCCCTCCGGAGGAAGAAAAAGGAGGGACAGGAAGGGATTTTTTAAAAGGTGTCAGAGGAGCGGCATCTCACCTCTAGGAATCTCATCTCTATGCATTTAACCCTTGCCAGAACACTTTTCTTCTTCGCCCAGATTTGAGCTCACCCTAGGGAGTGTTGGCTTTTAGGGAACTGGGAATCGCCGCCCCCTCCTGGTTTGAGGACTTCGTGGCTTCCCTTGCCCAGAAATCGCTCTGCTGTCCCTCCTCTTTCTCTCCCACCCCTGTTCCTTCTTCCCAGATCTTTTCTTTTCCAAACTCCATCCAGAACCTGCAGTTTTCATCCGACCTCCTTCTTGCCTTCTTTCACAATGTGAAGGATCAGTCCTTTTCTTCTTATTGAGTAAATAGACTTTTTGAAAGGAAAGCTCTGGGACTGATACCAGTTTCAGGGCTTTATGGCTTGCTTTGCTTATTGCACTGCAGTTTACACATCTGGCTGTGGAGCCAGAGGTTGGGAATTCAAATCCCTACTGTGCTTGCCTGCGTTTTTATTTTTACCTTTAATTTTTCCTTTTTCGCCTTAAGAAGGACCCAAGGCGGCTTACATCATTAAAAGACAAGATTTAAAGCTAGAAACAATGAATACAGTATACAAATTCTATATTAAAAAGGATCAAACACCACACTATGTAAAAGTTGGTGAACAGAAGCAAAAACGCACAAAAACCGGAAAGGCACAACAATCAATGGGAAAAAATCATACTCAGACAGTCAATCATTCAGGGAACACTTGCTTAAAGAGAAAGGTCTTTGCTGCAAAGGGCAGCAAAGATGGGTCCAGCCTGGCCTCCAGTGGGAGGGAGTTCCAAAGTCTAGGGGCAGGGTCCTTGACAGGGGCTGGACTTGATGACCCATAGGGTCCCTTTCGGCTCTGCAGTTCTAAAATTAGTTAAGAGCGGGGATTTGCATAAAGTAGAACTCCTCCACAAGCTGCCCTGCAGCTTTTTCCTTCTCTGTCTCTGGCGAGAGAGAGAGAGAGAGATGGGTACTCATTTTACCAACCTGGCAAGGATGGAAGGCTGAGTGAACCTCAAGCCAGCTGCCCGAGCCCATTAGGATTGAACTCAGGTTGTGAGCAGAGTCTTGGGCTGCAGCGCTGCAGTTTAACCACTGCACCATGAGGCTCCTGATGTATGTAATGGAAAACATAAGCCAACTCACAGGAAGACTCTTGTAGGACAGGGTGGCCAAAGGGACTGCAACTTCCATCAGCCTTAGCGGGCATGCCTCATAGTGAGGAATGCTGGGAGTTGTAGTCAAACACCATCTGGAGAGCCTCATTTGCTCTGGGAATATTGTTAAGGACCAAACACTTCATAAGATCAATTTCTATCATGAAATTGAAGCTAAACCAGCTTCCCAGCAAGAGAAACCCAGACCCAGCCAGGCAGCTACCTGAGCCCACGGATGAGTGGGAAAGTCTGGCTGGTTTTCTCGCTGGTTGAGGCAGGAAGGTTAGCTTTCCAGAGGTAGCATAGCTCTGCCCGCCCCATCTTTATCACTACCAGCTTCTTATCTCAGGCCCCTTTCATGGTTAGAACACAGATTCTGAGACACGAATGAAGTCTTATTGAGTACAAAGTTGTTGTGAACTCAACTAGTTTTTCAATGCATGTCGGTCTTGCTGACAACAGACTAAGAGTGCCCCTCCACTGGAAATTGCTTTAAGCCTCAGGTTTCTTCCTGGCCTAGACACCGGATTCTTCTTGGTATTGCTGGTTTCCACTATGATATCAGTTTACTTGACAAAGCGTAGTGTAGATCTCACACCCACCCACCCTTGGTTGTTGTTAAGTCGTGTCCAACTCTTCGTGACCTCATGGACCAGAGCAGGCCAGGCCCTCCTGTCTTCCACTGCCTCCCGGAGTTGGGTCAAATTCATTCTGGTAGCTTCCGTGACACTGTCCAGCCATCTCATCCTCTGTTGTCCCCTTCTCCTCCTGCCTTCATACTTTCCTAACATCAAGGTCTTTTCCAGGGAGTCTTCTCTTCTCATGAGATGGCCAAAGTATTGGAGCCTCAGCTTCAGGATCTGTCCTTCCAGTGAGCACTCAGGGTTGATTTCATTTAGAATTGATAGGTTTGTTCTCCTTGCAGTCCAGGGGACTCTCAAGCATCTCCTCCAGCACCACAATTCAAAGGCATCAATTCTTCAGAGGTCTGCCTTCTTTATGGTCCAGCTCTCACTTCCATACATCGCTGCTGGAAAAATCATAGTTTTGACTATGCGGACCTTTGTCGGCAAGGTGAGGTCTCTGCTTTTTAAGACTGCTTTCCTCCCAAGAACCCACCCATGAGCTTTAAGGATAAAATTTGGCTAGTGACAAACCCCACTACATTTGCAGGAAGTAACAGGAAAAACATGACCATCTTGGGTGAAAAAGGTAAAGTCAGTAGTGTAAAGCCATGTAGCAAGTCAGTCACGAAGCTAGTTAGTTAAGCTCTGTTCATGTCACTGGTCTTTATTTTTTCTACAGAATGCTGTTTATTTTTTGAACTGTAAATCAATGGAAAATTTTATTCTTCTCTCTTTTAAAGTGTCTGAGTAGTTGAAATAGTGCCAGTTGAGGAGCAGCTAAGAAATAAGGGGTGGTCTACTGAGGGGAGTCTTGAAGCTAATTCTACTCTGTAGGTCTGTGAACTTTTTCTGCTATGTAGCGAGGGGTTTTTAACCCACAATAATTGTCCACGCTCCACCAATAGGTAATGGGACAGACGTTATTCATTCTGTAGAGCAGTGGTTCGCAAGCTTTGGCCTTCCAGCGGTTTTGGACCCCAACTCCCAGAAATCCCTGTCAGCAGTGCAATGGTATGGGATTCTGGGAGTTGAAGTCCATAACCGCTGAAGGACCAAAGTTTGTAAACCACTGCTCTATACTGTGGAGAAGGCCTGTTCCCACCATGAAGCACATTAAAGTAACGGCTTCAGAAGGCAGAAAATAGGAGAGAGATATGCAAATAGTGGTGTGAGGGGAAACATTTTTTTTGAAATTCTGTGTTGAAGGAGATTTTGGGGAATAACTGGATTGCCAGAAAGATGGACAAGTGGGTCCTAGATCAACTCAAGCCTGAACGATCTCTGAAGTAAAAAAATACTGAAATGGAGGTTGAAATTTGGGCACATCATGAGAAGACAGGATGCTCTGGAAAAAAAAAAGTCATGGTCAGAAAGATGGAAGGCAGCAGGAAAAAAGGAAGACCGAATACGAGATGGATCGACTCTCTTAGCATGTGAGCTGGGAAAAAAGGGAGGATTTTCACACTCTTGTGTACAGCTTCTCTCCAAAAGTCAGGTTTTCCCAAATGGAAAATTTTCAGGATACCTTAATGCTAATTCCTAAATTTCCTCAATTCTTCTGTGAGGAAATTCTACATAAAAATCACACCCACATTGTTTCCTAAAATTTATTAGTAACAAGGAATGGGTGCCAGTACAGTATTCGATAGGGGTGGTAATTCCCAGGTTGGTGAAGCATGCAACGTCATTCTCACATTTTAAAGCACGACTTAAGTCAATGTTGCCTGATTAGTTGTCTTCTAGTGGCTACGAAATTAATGCTTTTCGGGTGATTCGTTTTAGGAATAATGTGGGGGCAACACATAAAATTTTGATTGATTTATACACAAGGAAAAATGAACCCACAGATACACACGAGAACTTGAAATCAGCATCATGTTACAAATCTACCTTCGGGCTGTGCCAGTCAAACCAAAACTGACTAATTTTTGTTTCCTGTTTACAAAATACTATTCATAATGACCCATCAAGTCAATTCTGACTTATGGTGATCCTTTCCAGGGTCTTCCAGGTACAACATAGTCAGAAATGGGTTCTCCTTCCCTTCTTCCGGGGGCATTTCTGGGACTGTGCAGCTCGCCCTACGCTACCCAGGCTGGCTCTTCTCATAGGAGGCTCAACGGGGGACTCGAACTCTTAACCTTTGGTTCTGCAGCCAGAGACCTAAACCACTGATCTCTCCAGCCAGCCTTGCTGTTTAATTTATTTTCTTGAGATTGGGATTTTTTTTTTACAACAACCATGTCCGGCTCTAATCTTTTCATAATACTGGATCTCCAGTTCATCACCGGAGCGATCCAACGATTTGTTTCACATACTCAAGGGAATAATTCAGACGTGCTACAGATCCCTGTGAGGGATTCAAGGCTAAAACAGAGGAACCAGCCCAAGATAACACAGAGAGACTCATGGCTGAGTGCAAGTCAGAACGCATCTCCTCAGCTGTAGCAACAGTCCGACACGCCTAACGCCAATACATTCTTTTGGGCTAATGAGACATTTAAAAGTCTTATTTCATAAATGGAAATCTAATGGCATGTTCAATCAGATCATACAGAGTTCAAAGCACCGGAAAACATTCTGATTAAAAAAAAATTCCTGGAAAACCCACATCACTCTTTCTTTCACATGTAAACAATCTGTTGATCTAACAAAATGAAAATTCTGAGCAGAAACGGAGTCCCCTGTCCTGGGATCAAAATAGTTTCTTCCCTATGTGGATTCTCTGATGTATCGCAAAGAGTGAATTAAAGGCAAATCACTTCACAAATTGTCGGGGATTTACACAGTACATCCCAGTGTAATGTACTATGGCTCCAGCAGTGTAAAATCTGATCTGCAAGAAGAACAATTTCCATGCCACTCAGATCTGAATACTGTCTTTCCTGTGTGGACCGTCTGATGGGTCAGGAATAGAGATGTAAAATTTCCAAACATTTCCATTTTTTTCTGGGGGGAAAACTTGTTCCCCCGTTTTTATCCAGAAAAAAAATGGAAATGTTCAGAAATTTTACCTCTCTAGAGAGAACTTAAATACATAATGTCTGAGAACTCTTTCCTTAAGGTCTTCGTGTTATATAGTTTGAATACCATGTCAAAGACATATTATTTATTACTGTAAAAGAACACATTCCATGGCCCATTTTATTCCAATTATTGGGAGGGGGGAACCAACAAAAAATTGCTTTGGAAAGAAACAGGGAAAAAAGGTTTTTACTTCTTAATTTTTCTGCTTCCCCCCTCTCCAGGCCTTCCTATCTCTAAGCAGGAAGCATAAAATCTGAGCAAAAAATCCCCCACTTTTGACAGATGTAGAATTCTTTTCCGCTGACAAGGAGTATGGGCTCCTTGATGCTTCATGAGGTTTCATCACTGAGCAAAACCTATCCCTCACCCTCAGAACAGCTACTGTTTCCCTACTGCGTGAAACCTCTGATGCTTCACCAGATATGAATTGTGAGAAAAACTCTTCCCACACTCCTCGCATTTATACAATTTCTCTCTTGTGTGGACTCTTTGGTGCACCAGAAGCTGTGAATTCTGAGCAAAACATTTCCCACACTCCTGGCATTTGTACGGTTTCTCTCCTGTGTGGACTCTCTGGTGCACAAGTAATTGTGAATTCTGAGCAAAACATTTCCCACATTCTTGGCATCTAAATGGTTTCTCTCCTGTGTGGGTTCTTTGATGCACAAGGAGCTGTGAATTCTGAACAAAACATTTCCCACATTCCTGGCACTTGTACGGCTTCTCTCCTGTATGGATTTTTTGATGGTTCACAAGTCGTGACCGTTGAGTAAAACACTTCCCACACTCCTGGCATTTGTGTGACCGATCTCCTTTGTGGGCCTTCTGGTGGATTATGAGATTTGAATTCCGGGCAAAATATTTCCCACAGTACTGGCATTGGTATGGTTTCTCTCCCGTATGGACTCTCTGATGATCCACAAGCTGTGAGTTGTAAGCAAAACATTTCCCACACTCCAGACAGCTGTTTGGTTTCTCTCCTGTGTGGACTCTCTGATGGATCAGAAGGCTTGACTTCCGGAAAAAACCTTTCCCACACACCTGGCATTTGTAAGCTTTCTCCCCTGTGTGGACTCTCTGATGCGTTACAAGGAAGGATTTCTGAGCAAAGCACTTCCCACACTCCTGGCATTTGTGGGGCTTTTCTCCCGTGTGTGTTTTCTGATGCTTCACAAAGTCTGCAATATAACCAAAATACTTCCCACACTGCTGGCATCTGTACGGGTTCTCTCCTGTGTGGACTCTATCATGTTTCATAAGTTGTGAGTGGTAAGCAAAACATTTCCCACACTCTTGGCATTTGTAGGGTTTCTCCCCTGTGTGGACCCTCTGATGCGTCACAAGGACTGAGTTTTGAGCGAAACGTTTTCCGCACTCATGGCATTTATACGGTTTCTCTCCTGTGTGGATTCTCAGGTGGATCAGAAGAGTTGAAGTCTGGGCAAAACATTTTCCACATTCTTGGCATTTATAGGGTTTCTCTTCTTTGTGGATTCGCCGATGATTGATAAGGGCTGAACTGAAGGCAAAACACTCCCCACACTCTGGGCATCTATAGGGTTTCTTCCCTCTGCGCATTTCTTTGTGACTCGCAAGGTAGGACGTACTCTCAAAAGTTTCCCAGACGCTTCACTTACAAAGCATTTCTTTCCAGAGTGAGATTGTCTTGTGAAGTGCAAGAGTCATTCGCAGGGCAAAACATGTACCATGCAAAGCTTCTTATTGCCATAGCCTTCCTCTTCAAAGTGATTTTCTCTGATCTAATTCACACTAAACACTTTTCCCATTTGGTACATATATTTCTTGTATTCAAATTATCTGTTGGGAATAAGGACATGTGCATAAAAAAACTGAATTGAAGGGACTGAGCTACTTATTAAGCTACTGGAAGGGGGTGGAAAGAGGGGGAGACACTAACTGAAATCTGTCATTTATGCTGTGGAAGAAGGGAACATTCTGGAATTACAAAAAAATGCAGCTACCGGGATGAGCTTACCAGTGGTAAATCAAATATAAGGGCAAAGTATGCTCCTTATACATCATCAGTTGTGCCTAAAGTATTCTCCCTCAGGTTTACAATTTAATTATCCAGGCAACGTACAGATAAGGAGCTGGGCATTCAATTTACCAACCTTGGAAGGATGGAAAGCTAAGTAAACCTGAACCTGTCAGGATTGAACTCAGGTTGAGAGCAGAGGCTCAACTGCAGTACTGCAGTTTTACCACTGTTCCCCAAGGCTCAAAGTAACTTGTATATGTAAGTGCATTTTTTTAAAAAACGGTTTGTTGTTGGGATTTGTTTCAAGCATTAATCTGGACAAGGTGGCAAGAAGCATTTTTCCCAGGGTCATGTTTTGTCCGGCCGGCTTATCGGAGGACTCGCCTGATCTAGTAGGAGCCGAGACTTCTGCTTCATTCAATGTCTGCCTCTTCCCCCCCTTCCCCCCAGTGTTGGCACTGGAAATTAAGATGGGGAAAAAAGAAAGCAGCAAGGGTCAGGGGCAAACATGTGACATTTCTGTGCATTTTGGAAATTAAAATATTTTATACATCATTCCAGCCACAGAACTCTAGACTTAGCAGGAACTCCAAGGGCTACTTAGCTCAGCCCCTGGGATTGCAGGAAAACTAGACGGTATACCTGGACAGATAGCTATCCAAGCTTTGCATAAAAACCTCCAAGGACGATCCTTTTCCATCTTCTATGGGGCAGCCCTTTAAACATTTGAAGATAAATGACCTCTTGGTCCTTTTCTTTTTCAGGTTCTGTGATCATTTTCCATAAGGTGTGGTTTCCCTACCTTTTCCTTTCTTGGTGGCCCTCCCACTGTATGCATTCCAACTTGTCCGCATTCTCGTTCAACAAGAGTGCCAAAACAGGACATAGTAGGTTTTTTAAAAATAAAGTGTGCACTGCTTATGTACCACCCCCATAGCGCATAAAACATTCTCTGGGCAGTTTACAAGTTCATTATGCAGGCTACTCATTCCATTCTCCGCCAGCAAGCTGGGTACTCAATTTACCAACCTCCTAAGGATGGAAGGATGAACTTCAAGCCGGCTACCTGGGATTGAAACCAGGTTGTGAGCAGAGCTTTGGCTGCAGTACTGCAGTTTAACCACTATGCTCAGTAGTCCAGGTGGGACCTGCCCAAAGCAGGAAGGGGTGGTGGTATTTTTTCCCTTGATCTGGGCATTTTACTGTTATGAATGGAACTTCGTATCCCACTACGTTTTTCCACCACTGCATCACTCTGTTGACTTACGTTTGGCTTATGATCCGCTATTACCCCTAAACCCTTTTCATGTATACACTGGCAGGTTCAGTTCCTACCCACCCTGTACAGTGGTGCCTCGCTTAACGGTTACCTCGTTAAACGATGAAACCGCTTGACGATGAGGTTTTTTGCGAGCACAAAACGATGTTCTAATAGGAAACATTTGCTTCATGATGATCGGCTCCTTGCTTCGGGAACCGATTTTTTGCTAGACGACGATTTTAAAACAGCTGATCAGCGGCTCTAAAATGGCTGCCCGCTGTGCAAAATGGCTCCCTCCTGTGCTTTAGGATGGATTCCTCGCTGTACAGGCACCAGAAAATGGCCGCCCTATGGAGGATCTTCGCTTTACGATGAGGTATTTAGCTCACTGGAATGCATTGAACTGGTTTTCAATGCATTTCAGTGGGTTTATTCATTTCTCTCGAGGAGGATTTCGCTTAACAGCAATTTGAACAGAACAAATTATCCTCGTCAAGCGAGGCACCATTGGACTTATAAGTACAGTGGTGCCTCGCATAGCGAGGTTAATCCGTTCCGTATTAACCTACGCTATAGCGAAACATCGCTGAACGGGACAGGGAAAGCCACTGGAACGCATTACACATCGTTTAATGCGTCCCAATAGGCTCCTTTACTCACCGTTCAGCAAAGTTTCCTATGGCCGGCAGCCATTTTCGCGCCCTCGGTAAGCGAGGGGAGGGCGCGAAAACGCTGCGTGCAGCCATTTTGGGGCTTCCGGCGGCCATTTTGTCCACCAAACAGCTGATCGTCGGGGCTTCGTTTTGCAAAGATCGGTAAGCGAAACGCTTACCGATCTTCGCAAAGTGATTTTCGGCCATAGGGGCCATCGGTAAGCGATCACATTAGCGATCCCAAAAAAGGGATCACTATGTGATTTCGTCATTGTACGGTGCGCTCGTTAAGCAAGGCACCACTGTATACTTATAAATAGACAACTAAATTTTTCTGCTTAAATGCAGAATTTGACATTTTCCTCTCTCGGAATTGACTTGGTTGGCTTTGGCCCAGTCCCTCAATCTGTTCAAAGCATTTTTAATCCTGACTCTGGCTTCTGAAGTATTAAAGCAAAGCAAAGTGTGCTGATTAAATACTATCCCATAGTGCTCAAAGCACTGTCTTGGCAGTGTACAATTTAATTATGCAGGCTACACATTGGGTACTCAATTTACCAACCTCGGAAGGATGGAAGGCTGACTGAACCTCAAGCAATCTCTGCCTGAGCCCATTCAGATCAAACTCCTAGGTTGTGAGCAGAGTTTTGGCTTTCATACGTACCGCAGTTTAAGCACTGTGCCACAAGGCTCAATTAATTACTGCTCCCAGTTTGATGGTCTCTACAAATGTGAGAAGCATCTACTTCTTTTTCAAAGTGACTTATAAATACATTTGCATGCACAGCCCAGAACAGAGCCATGCAGCATACCAGTTTCCAATTATTCAGAATCATTGGGATCAATTCTTTGGCTAAAGCCCCTCAGCTGCTTATAAATATACCAAAAGCTTGGACACAACTAGTTACAACCAATCTAGTTTATATAGAATCATGAAATTGGAAGGGGCCTATAAGGCCATTGAGGCCAGCCCCCTGCTCACTGCAGGAATACAGTGGTGCCTTGCTTAACGATTGCTTCATTAAATGACAAAAACGCTATACGATGACTGGTTTGCGATCGCAAAACAATGTCTTAATAGGCAAAATCCGTTTTGTGACGATCGGTTCCCTGCTTCGGGAACCGATTCCTCGCATTACGACAATTTTAAAACAGCTGATCGGCGGCTTCAAAATGGCCACCGGCTGTGTAAAATGGCTCCCCGCTGTGTTTTTGGACGGATTCCTTGCTATACAGGCACAAAAATGGCCGCCCCTATGGAGGATCTTCGCTGGACGGTGAGTTTTCAGCCCATTGGAACACACTGAACGGGTTCTCAATGCATTTCAATGGGTTTTTTATTTTCGCTTAACAAGGATTTCGCTCTACAGCGATTTTGCTGGAACGGATTGTCCTCATTAAGCGAGGCACTACTGTACAAATCTTGTATTCCTACACTGCACTAATTACATGTAACTAGTTAATTTTCTGGTTAACAGGAAACATGGCTAATGATTACAAGTTACTTTTCAGTTTAAAAAGAGACTCATTATACTCAAAACCCGTTATACCCAAATAATGAATGTGCTACTCTTTTTTTGAATTAGCATATCCAGCAAAAAGAAAAGAAAAATAATAAAAAATTAAGTAGGCATTTATTCATTTATTTCTTTTAACCAAAAGATAATTAAAACTTAAACAGTTATTTTTCAAAAGTGACAAGTAACATCTCCCAAATAATCAGGTGTAACTAGTTTAAATAAAGTAAGACCTAGTTACTACAAAAGTCTCTTTTACAGCATTTTTCAAATTTTATATATTTTTCTTAGTTTTCAGAGCTGTGGCCCTGTTAGCCCATGCAGTTAGTTAAAAAAAAAAATACACAACAAAACAAAAAGACATGGTGGCACCTTAAAAGTTTGACTTTTATAATGTGAGATTTTATAGAACATCATCCACTTTGTCAGACATATGAGTTAGAACACAAAGACAACATGGTAAAACATTCATAGGCGGCTTTAACACAGAGGTCTCCAAACTACGGCCCATGGGCCACATTCAGACTGCCTTGCCTTTTTATCTGGCTCAGGCATAGGAAGAGGAGGGGGGGGCAAGCGATCCTCCACCCCTGCTGTCTTTTGCTTGGGTCCCCCTTCCCTCTTCTTCCTATGCCCATGCAGAAATAGGCAGAGGAGCAAAGCCTGACACGTCCCTCCTTCGGCTCTCAAAAATGTGTAAAATATGTAATGTGGCCCTTAGACTGAAAAGTTTGGAGACCCCTGCTCTAAGATAAAGGGGCAGTGCTGTTGGGTTGATTTCACAGCTCATAAGGATTGATGATCTCTGTCTGGGATTGAGTTCTTTTGAAATTTGGTTCTGTAAACTGCAACTTGATTGAAGAAGCCTCATGGCACGATGGTTAAACTGCAGTATTGCAGTTAAGACTCTGCTGATGGCCTGAGTTTGAATTTCGGTGGGCTCAGGTAGCTGGCTCAAGTTTAAATCAGCCTTCCAACCTTCTGAAGTCAGTAAATTCAGTACCCAGATTGCTGGTTGGGTAGGCAATGTGTAGCCTTCAGAATTAAATTGTAAACTGAGAGTACTTGAAGCACTATGGGGTGGTATATAAGCAGCACACGTTGCACCAAATGAAATAACAGAGGAACAACATGTGGTAACATCAAGGATGGCAAACTTTACCTTTAAGCCTTGTTCTGAAAAGATGGGTCAGGAGGTCGTGAAGGAAAATAACTGTTGGAGAATAACAGAATTATTATATTTGGCAATGACTTAAAAAACCTTGACTGCTATTTAATCAGTTGATATGGATTAAATATCAATACAGTGGTGCCTCGCTAGACAGTTTTTTCGCTAGACATTGACTTTTTGCGATCGCTATAGCGATTCACAAAACAATGATTCCTATGGGGGAATTTCGCTGGACAATGTTTGGTCCCCGCTTCGCAAACCGATTTTCGCTAGACAACGATTTTGACAGCTTCCTCCGTGCTCGCAAAACAGGCGTTTTCGGGACGTAAGCTTCGCAAGACAGCAATTTAAACAGCTGATCAGCGGTTCGCAAAGTGGCTTTCCTATGGCTAATCTTCGCTAGACAACGACAATTCTTCCTCATTGGAACACATTAAACAGGTTTCAATGCATTCCAATGGGGAAATGCTTTCTGCTAGACAATGATTTCGCTAAACAGCAATTTCAGTGGAACGGATTATCATCATCTAGCGAGGCACCACCGTATTAAATACCAATGTTCAAGATTTTCTTATTACTCTTGAGTGTAATAAGAAACAGGTCTCATCTCAGAGGGAAGACCAGGAGGACGTCAAGGAGAAACTGGAAATTAGGGAAAGTTCTTTCAATAAAAACATAGACCCATGTCTTTTCTTCTTGTCAATTTTTTTTACACAAAGCCACCAATACATACAAAGTATGTATGCTAATAACACCTGGACGTTAGAATGAACATGCTATCATACTGTCTATTTTGGACATACTTTCCATTCAATAGTTTCTAAAACTCAGACCTCTGAAACTTTCTGAGCTATTCTGTCTCTGCAGAAAGGGTGGCAGCTGGAGGTGGCCTAAGTTAATCAAAAGAAAAAGGTCCACAGGATAACATCCTGCTTCTAAGAAGAGGCCTGAGTTATGCCTGCTGCATTCTGCTGTGGGTGGGGGTGATTTCCTGCTAATCAGGCACTTGAAAAAATAGATTTAAATCAGTAATCAAGACTGCTGTTGTTATTGGTGCTGCTGCAGCATTTTTATCCCTTGCTAGCGCCACTCCCCCCATTGGGCAGAAACAGATGATGACCTCTGGCATCAGACACGGGGGGGGGGGTTAGCAGTGGAAGCCCCCAATCATTCATCCCAAGTTTTCAGACATATTTCTGCGTGTGTCCCCCTTCTTTCTTGAAATAAAACAGCCAAGAAAATGGAGCCAGACGAGCACCCTCCTCAATGGGCTTTTCTTCCAGCTGTCCCTTTGAACTGCTGGGTTGGGAGTTTGATTCCGCACTGGGCCTCCTTGCCAAGGTCCCTTTCAGCTCTGAAGTTCTAAGATTATTATTTTCCATAAGAACTGCTGGCTAGCTCAGGAGTTGAGGTCTCTGGCTGCAGAGCCAGAGGCTGGGGGTTCAATTCCCCCACTGGGCCTCCTTGACAGGGGATGGACTTGATGACCCAAAAGGTCCTTTCCAGCTCTGCAGTTCTAAGATTACTAAGGTAGTGATGAGGAGGGAGGATTTCTATGACATGTCATATTTTTCCCTGCAGCCTATATGTTTGAACTTATAAATGGGTTTGGCCATATTTATGAGTAATCTGGTTTTTAAAAAAAGGCCAGATTACTCATAAACATGTTTAAATTTGCTTGTGGAGTCAACTACAGGTTGCAGAGAAAGTGTGACATGTCATAGAAACACTCTCCCTAGTGATGAGACTATTATATCTTATGGGGGGGGCCGAGAAGAGATTTTCCCTAATACTCCAAAATGCATAGTATCCCCATAGCAGGTCCAGTTCTTGTGGCCCCAGAGAAGGCAGGGGGCGAAAAAAAAAAACCCTCCAGCGCCTACCCATTTCTCTGACAGTAAAAACAAGATGTAAAAAGCCAAATTAAGGGACTTCCCCCCCCCGCCCCATTCTCCTGCCCAGTTCGGGGTGCGCCTACTAGCCCCTCCGGGCTGGGACTGGCGTTTGGGGGTCCTTCCCCCTCCCGGTCCCCCGAAGGGCTCACCTTCACCCCGAAAGAGACATCGGGGAGGGCGGCTTCCCCAGCAAAGACACACACACAGCCCCAGGAAAAGCCGAAGCCCCGCTTCCGTCCGGAAGAATTAAAAGGAAGGACCGGAAGGGGATTTTTTAAAAGGGAAGTTGCTAAGGAAGTCCCGCCCCATCCTCTACTCCCTCCCGTTCTAGGAACCGCAACTCGGCATCTTTAACCCTTTGTTCCAAGGGAAGCATTCCTTGCGCTGCCTCGAGTTTGGCTTACTACTCGCTTGATTAACGATCACCCTCCCAGTCAGACCTAATAAAATGATATATACGCTGGAGGTTCCTTTTGGAGTAGTAATTCAAGCTACTGTATGCAACTTTATAGACTAAACCTAGTCTTACATCCTTTCTGAAAAATGCACATTGTCAAACACTAGCTATATCAATCTTCAAAGTGTTATCAGAAATAATAAACTCTGTAAGATAGATGATAAAAATATGTATTGTAGAAAAGATGTATTGTGGTTATTCAGAGCATTTTGATAAGGGAAGGAACACCAGACAACAAAAGGCAATCTCATCAGAGAATCACACAATTAGTGATTAGTGATTTTACATTATTCAGAAAAACAATGTAAAATCACTAATCAGGGTTTCAAGTCCACTCTGGTCTCATGAGTCCCAGGAATTCTGCCTTGCAAATAAAACGCTTCCCACACTCCTGCCATTCATCCATTTTTGCTCCTGTGTGGATTCTTTGGTGGACAAGGCAGACTGAATTCTGAGAAATACACTTATTTCACACTTCACCCACTGATAAGAGTTGATTTCCGGTATTAACTTTCTGATCACAAGCTGGGAATCATCAGCAAAGCATTTCCTATACTTGAAGGACGCTTTCTTCCATGTGGACTCTTTTATGCTTCAGAAGATGTGAATTTTGTGAGAAACGTTTCCCACACTGCTAGCATTTATATGGTTTCTCCTCTGTGTGGATTCTCTGATGAGTTGTAAAATCCGAATTCGTAACAAAGCATTTTCCACAGTCTTTGCACCTGTAGGGCTTCTCTCCAGTGTGGAGTCTCTGGTGGATCAGAAAGTTTGAATTCCTGCCAAAACATTTCTCACACTCCATTTGTACGGCTTCTCTCCCATGTGGACTCTCTGATGCCTCACAAGGCTGGCCTTCTGAGAAAAAGACTTCCCACACTCCTCACATCCGTATGGTTTCTCTCCTGTATGGACTCCATGGTGGACCAGAAGGTTTGAATTGCTAGAAAAATATTTCTCTCAGGCCAAGCATTGGCATGGTTTTTCTCCTTTGTGGACCCTCTGGTGGGCCAAAAGGTTTAAACTGCTAGGAAAATATTTCTCACAATCCTGGCATTGGTATGGTTTCCCTCTTGTGTGTACAGTCTGATGATTCAGAAGGTTTGAATTCGGAGTAAAATCTTTTCCACATTCCTGGCGGTTGTATGGTTTCTTTCTTGTGTGTAGCGTCTGATGAGTCACAACATCTGACGAGTAAAATACATACCACATTCCTGATATATGCAAGTTTCCTCTCCTGAATATTCTCTCTGGTCTCCCATTAAATGCAACTTACAACTCAAACCTTTCTCACACATAACACTTCTAAAACCCTTGTTCATGGTGTGGACCTTCTCGTGAAGTACAAGCGCCATCTTTTTTTCAAAAATATTTGTGACACATGGTACACTTTAGAGCTTCCTTTGTCTATTCCCTCCCTCATCTGCATGGGTTTCCACAGGTTGGCCAAGGCCCACTTGATGCAAAAAACCTCTGGCCACTCCTTCTGCACATGGCTGCTGTCCCTTAATATATCTGCTGGGAAGAAAGACAAGCATAGACAGGATTCGTAAATTCCACACTTGGGGATGTAGGATAGCACTTTTCAAATACTTGAAAAAGTCATCAACCACAGGACAGGCAGGATTTGATCTCAATCATCCCAGAGCACAGGATGCGTAATACTGTAATGGGCTCAAGCTACAGGAAGCCAGATTTAGGCTGAATATCAGGAAAAACTTCCTAACTGTTAGAGCAGTACGACAAGGGAACCCATGACCTCAGGAAGTGGTGAGCACTCCAACGCTGGAGGCCTTCTAGCCGCCTAGAGTGGCCGCAATGACTAGATAGGCGGGGTATAAAATGGAATGAATGAATGAATGAATGAATGAATGAATGAATGAAATGAATGAATGAAAGAAATTGGGACCACCATCTGTCAGATCTGCTTTGATTTGGATACTGCCTTGAGCAGGGGGTGGACTGGATGGCCTTATAGGTCCCTTCCAACTCCATTATTTTATGATTCTATGATCTCAGGGTGCAGGAACATAAAGTGCCTACATTGTACAGTGGTGCCCCGTATAGCGAGGTTAATCCGTTCCGGATTAACCTTCGCTATACGAAAACATCACTGTGCGGGTAAGGACCAGAGCACAGGTTGCTGTCCTCGAAAGATGCCGGTCACAGAGACTGGCGAAACGTTAGGAAGAACAACCTTCAGAACACGGCCGAAGAGCCCGAAAAACCCACAACAACCATTAGATCCCGGCCATGAAAGCCTTCGCGAATACATTGCCTACATTGTGTTTGGGGTGATCACAAGCATGGAACAACAGCTACATGGAACAGCAACTATAGGTGAAGCCTATATGTGTTTTTTTCACATCTTCCTTTTTCCGGCTCTGCATTCTTTTCTATCTTCTCTTTTTATTTCACGTTCTCATGCTGAAGTTCAAATTTGAATTCCTTGCTTCTAGTTTTAACTCCAGTTTATTTTAACTCCAGTTTAGTGATGTCCTATCTTCTGTCACCGGTTTCTTGTGGATAAATTTGATCCACGCAAGACTTCTCTGTGTGCAATTTATGCCCCACCACATGTCAGAAAGTTCTAGCAAATGGCCGAGATAATGCCATTGAAGTCCCCCACTTCTGGTCAAAAACGGTTTAATGATCTCAATATTTTAATTTGTTTTTAATGTTACCTATACTTCATATATATGTCCATAATTTTAAATTGTGCAGCATTCAATGAAGGAAAGAAAGCCACTCACTGGTTTATTGTCTGCGTGCTCTAATCTTGATGAACAGAACATACTGCCCAACAAATCTTTTTATTTGTGGGAAGGAGCTCTAAAAGCACAGTAAACAAAGAGAATGATAACTATACTAGGCCTAACTGCAGACGTTGTCATAGACACCTTGCTGGAAGAACTGTTCAGATGCTAACTTCCACTCCTTCCCTGTTTCTGGGGGTGCACTTCTTTATGATGCTTATTCGTGGGAGAGGTTCAGCATGACAGAAACCAGGGTACCAAGCTGAAGGATACGTCCTTTCTTACCTTTCTACCCCCAGTATTCTAGACCAGTGGTTCTTAACGTGGGCGATAATGCCCCCCAGGGGGCGATTTCATTTTTCAGGGGGGCGGTAGAACGAAAAGGGGCGGCGTGGGGGCGCTGGAGCAGAAGGGGGCGGTAGGGGGGCGCTGGAGCAAGCCAAACCTGTGAAGATGGCTGCAGCCTTTTTACAATGTGCATGAATATATATTTTCCTCCAATCTTAATTTAGTTTCAGAGTTTTCGTCTTGAAATTTTTAGTTCCTGCATTGCGGTTTGTTTTTATGCCCTTTTTATATTTCTTTTTGAGTCTTAAAATTCGCTTGCAACTAAATCATTAAATGTTACTTTTTGGGGGCATTTTATTTTGTTGGAATTGAATTTTGTTTTCAGGGGTCATTGGATTTAAGTGTCATAAATAAATAAATAAATAAATAAGATATCGCCGCGGGGAGGGGGGCGATGATAACTTCCTCAATGGCTCAAGGGGGCGTTTCTTTCAAAAAGGTTAAGAACCACTGTTCTAGACCACTGGTTCTTAACCTTGGGTTACTCAGGAGTTTTGTACTTCAACTCCCAGAAGCCTTCACCACCAACTGTGCTGGCTGGGGTTTCTGGGAGTTGCAGTTCAAAAATATCCGAGTAACAAAGGTTAAGAACCACTGGTCTAGACTATGAAAAACAGAAAAATGGGAAGGGAAAATTGAAGGAGCTGAGATTGGGTTGGACGGACGAGATTGGACTGGATGGCATAGGTTGAACCTATCACTGTGGAATGGGGGTGCCTGACCACTTTATCTGTCTCCTGAGAAACCTATATGTGGGACAGGAAGCAACAGTTAGAACTGGTCATGGAACAACTGAGTGGTTCAAAATTGGGAAAGGAGTACGGCAAGGCTGTATATTGTCCCCCAGCTTATTTAACTTATATGCGGAATACATCATGCGGAAGGCTGGACTGGAAGAAACCCAAGCCGGAATTAAGATTGCCGGAAGAAATATCAACAACCTCCGATATGCAGATGATACCACTCTGATGGCAGAAAGTGAGGAGGAATTAAAGAACCTTGTAATGAGAGTGAAAGAGGAGAGTGCAAAAAACGGTCTGAAACTCAACATCAAAAAAACTAAGATCATGGCCACTGGTCCCATCACCTCCTGGGAAATAGAAGGGGAAGATATGGAGGCAGTGTCAAATTTTATCTTCCTGGGCTCCATGATTACTTCAGATGGAGACAGCAGCCCTGAAATTAAAAGGCGCCTTCTTCTTGGGAGGAAAGCGATGACAAATCTTGACAGCATCTTGAAAAGCAGAGACATCACCTTGCCAACAAAAGTCCGAATAGTCAAAGCTATGGTTTTTCCTGTCGTGATGTATGGAAGTGAGAGCTGGACCATAAAGAAAGCAGACCGCCGAAGAATTGATGCCTTTGAATTGTGGTGCTGGAGGAGGCTCTTGAGAATCCCCTGGACTGCAAGGAGAACAAACCTATCAGTTCTAAAGGAAATCAACCCTGAATGCTCACTTGAAGGACAGATCCTGAAGCTGAGGCTCCAGTACTTTGGCCATCTCATGAGAAGAAAAGAGTCCTTGGAAAAAACCTTGATGTTAGGAAGGTGTGATGGCAAGAGGAGAAGGGGACGACCAAGGATGAGATGGCTGGACAGTGTCTGCGAAGCAACCAACATGAACCTGACACAACTCCGGGAGGCAGTAGAAGACAGGAGGGCCTGGCGTGCTCTGGTCCATGGGGTCACGAAGAGTCGGACACGACTAAACGACTAAACACACACAAACACATCACTGTGGAATAATTTTGAATAATGAAAATATGTTTTTAAGGTCTCGACGAGGAAACTGATCATTACGGATGTAACCTCCATGTTTTCTGGGTCTCTCCCCTTCTAAATCCCAGGATTCCCACAATTTCCTCATTCTGGTCAGTGGTTTGTAAAATATGACACGTGATAATAAACAAAGCTAATGAGTTCTCTCCTGGCCGCTGTCTACTTTTCCTATTAACTGGTGTTATCTCAAAATACAACCATACAACCACACAATGTTTTTGTTTGTTTGTTTTTGGACTTAATGCAAGATTGTTGATCACCTCTACCAACCTTCATATCAGGAAAAAGTCTTCCTGAGCAAAGACTTTAAAACTGAAGGGAGTCTGGAGATGCTAGTGCTGCTTTTTGTATTTGTTTGTGTGTGTGTGTGTGTCTGTGTTTGTGTCTGTGTGTTTGTGTGTGTGCCAAATGCTTCATGCGGCCAGACACATAAGCAGGAAGTTGAACCACTCCAACTGCATTTGTGCGGCAATAAATACATGCACAAGGAGCCCCATATCTTCAGGGCTCAGTTCCAAGGCCCCCTGCTGGTGCTAAAAATGTGGATTATAGCGAATGCTCAAATTGAGTCTTTCTGACTACAGTACTGATAGGAACCATCATGATTCCAATCATATCCATGTGGCTCTGATGTGTCAGAAATGCCACAGTGGCAGTTTTTTATTTTTACTTCCCTCCCCCTAAAAAAATACCAGTTTGTTGGTGAACCAAATTGTAAAGTTTATAAAAGGTAAAGGTTCCCCTTGAGAATTTTTGTCCAGTAATGTTCACCTCTAGGAGGCGGTGCTCATCCCCGTTTCTAAGCCATAGAGCCAGCGTTTTGTCCGAAGACAATCTTCCGTGGTCACATGGCCAGTGCGACTTAGACACGGAACGCTGTTACCTTCCCACCAAGGTGGTCCCTATTTATCTACTCGCATTTGCATGTTTTCAAACCGCTAGGTTGGCGGGAGGTGGGACAAGCGACGGGTGCTCACTCCGTCACGTGGATTTGATCTTACGACTGCTTGGTCTTCTGACCCTGCAACACACAAAGGCTTCTGCGGTTTAGCTCACAGTTCTGAAGTGATTTATCTTTGTCTCTTTTTTTACATCACAGACACTTCACATTTTAACAGGGGTGTATAAGCTTTTTATATTCACTGTATATCCCTTTCTTGTTGTGCCATGTGAGGTGTGAATTCCAAGAGAAACATTTCCCACACTATGCGCATTTGTAGGTTTTTCTCCTGTCTCGACTCTCTGGTGAGCGAGAAGGTTTCAATTGTGAGAAAAACATATCCCATATTTTTGTGGCACTGGTATAGTTTCTCTCCAGTGTGTAAAGTCTTGTGGGTATGAGACGTGAGGCGAGAGTGTAAAGCAGGGGTCTCAAACTCAATTTACCTGGGGGCCTCTGGAGCAGAGGCTGGATGAGGCTGGGCCGCATCAGATTTTCTGCCAAGCAGAGCAAGAGCCAAGGAAACTGCCCAGGAGTTTCCTTAGCCCGGCTGGGGCTCCGAGGAGGAGGGGCGCATGAGCCCTCATCGCCGGCAGATGGTTCAGAGTGGAGAAGGAGGCGGTAGACTGGGAAGAGCAAGAACACCGGGCATGGCGTCTGGAAGAAGCGCAGAGGAAGGGGTACTTAATGGACCATGGACCCCTCTATGAGGAGAGGGGGACCCTTATGAGACGGAGGTGCGAGATGAGGACACGACCCCGTTACCAGAACCGCAATTAGAGACTTTTGGCTTGGACAACACTAATCCGTTTTTGAAAGGACCCTGAGACGAGCTGAGTTGTAACCCCTTTGCAAAGGACATTTGGATGCCCTCGCTGGTCCTGTTGGAGATGAGAGAAACCGCAGAAGCTGAGTTTAGGCAAACAGATTTATTGTTATATATTCTAATAAAGATTAGTTGTGATTTTTTAACACAAGTGTTTCCAGAGTCTCACTTAAAACTAGGGGAGGCAAGATATGAACCCTAACTAACAGTGGGTCACAATATTTTGAGTTCTTTGCAAAAGACTTCCCACACTCCTGGCACTCGTACGGTTGCTTTCCTCGGTTGATTCTTTTATGGTTCACAAGTTGTGAACTCTGAGCAAAGAATTTCCAACACTTCTGGCATTTGTGTGGCTTCTCTCCCCTGTCGAGTACCTGATGGCTCAAAAGAGCTGATTTCCGTGCAAAACATTTCCCATATTCCTTACATTTCTATGGTTTTTCTCCTTTGTGGACTCTCTGGTGAATCAGAAGATTTATACTCAGAGAAAAACACATGCCACAGATCTGCCATCGGTATGATTTCTCTCTCGTGTGTACAGTCTGATGCTTCAGAAACTTTGAATTCTGAATGAAACATTTCCCACATTCTTGACACTTGTAAAGTTGACCTCCGGTGTGGATTCTTTGAAAGTTCTCAAACTGGGAACTGTGATCAAAACTTTTTGACACTCCTGGCATTTGCACATTTTCTCTCTTATATGAACACTTTTGTGCCTCAGAAGGTGGGAGTTCTTACAAAAACAGTTCTCACACTCCTGACACTTCTAGTTTCTCACCTGTATGGACTCTCCGATGCTTCACAATATCTGAAATTAGAACAAAACATTTCCTAAACTTGGGACACTTGTTGACGTGTCGTCCTTTGTGGACATCATAATGATTCATAAGTTGTGAATTCCAAGCAAATGATTTCTCACACTCCTTGTATTTGTAGGGTTTCTCTCCTGTGTGGACTCTCTGGTGCACCACAAGGCTTGAATTCCGGGTAAAAAATTTCCCACAATCCTTACATTTGTACGGTTTCTCACCTGTATGAACTCTTTTGTGCCTCAGAAGGTTTGAGTTATGAGAAAAAGACTTCTCACACTCCTGACATTTGTATGGTTTCTCACCTGTATGAACTCTTTTGTGCTTCAGAAGGTCTGAGTTATGAGAAAAAGACTTCTCACACTCCTGACATTTGTACGGTTTCTCACCTCTATGAACTCTTTTGTGCCTCCGAAGGTTTGAGTTATGAGAAAAAGACTTCTCACACTCCTGACATTTGTACGGTTTCTCACCTGTATGAATTCTTTTGTGCTTCAGAAGGTCTGAGTTATGAGAAAAAGACTTCTCACACTCCTGACATTTGTACGGTTTCTCACCGGTATGAACTCTTTTGTGCCTCAGAAGGTCTGAGTTATGAGAAAAAGACTTCTCACACTCCTGACATTTGTACGGTTTCTCACCTGTATGAACTCTTTTGTGCTTCAGAAGGTGTGAGTTCTGAGAAAAACACTTCTCACACTCCTGACATTTGTACGGTTTCTCACCTGTATGAACTCTTTTGTGCTTCAGAAGGTGTGAGTTATGAGAAAAAGACTTCTCACACTCCTGACATTTGTACGGTTTCTCACCTGTATGTACTCTTTTGTGCGTCAGAAGGTGTGAGTTCTGAGAAAAAGACTTCTCACACTCCTGACATTTGAACGGTTTCTCACCTGTATGAACTCTTTTGTGCTTCAGAAGGTGTGAGTTCTGAGAAAAAGACTTCTCACACTCCTGACATTTGTACGGTTTCTCTCCTGTGCGCTGAGTCTTATGCTTCACCAACTCTGTCTTCTGAGGAAAACATTTATCACACTCCTTATATTTGTAGGGTTTTTCTCCTGTGTGGACTCTCTGGTGCACCAGAAGGATCCAAGTTTGAGAAAAACATTTCCCACATTCTTGACATTTGTATCGTTTTTCTCCTCTGTGGACTCTCTGATGGCTCAAAAGGGTTGTACTGCAAGAAAAATGTTTGCTACACTTCAGGCATTTGTACGGTTTCTCTCTTGTATGAACTCTCTGATGCTTCATAACGTTTGGATTCCAGGTAAAACCTTTCCCGCACTCCTCAGATTGGTATGGTTTCTCTCCGCTGTGCCGAGTCCCATGCTTTTTCAAGTCTGTCTTTTGAGGAAGACATTTCTCACACTCCTGGCATTTGTGTGGCTTCTCCCTGACACTTTTCTTTGCAATGTGGGTCCTCTTGTGAAGGATCAGGGTCATCTTTTGGGCAAAATGTTTCCCACACAGGATGCATTTGTAGGGTTTCCCTCCAGTAATTCTTTTAACATTTGTGTGTGTTTGCCAATGTCTGACAAGATCCATTTTCTGCACAAAGCACTTGCTGCTCCTTGCACATTTGGCTGTTTTCTTCAAATTATCTGCAGAGAAGAGAGACAAGCACAGACCAAGACTGAATTCTGGGTATGACCAGAAACGGACAATCTGCACCCAACGTGTCGCTCTCTTGGCTCCTGGTGATGCCCTCTGTCGTCTACATCATACTTTCATAACCCCCTTTCCGATCTCAGCATTTCTCTCCAACTTTTGGAATTATTTTTAATTACCAGGGAAAGAGGGGGCCTTACCCAGAGATGTCACCATCCTAGAATTCTCCTCCATGACTTCCCTCTGTAGGGCCCTCTGGTCAGGATCCAGCAGCGCCCACTCCTCCTGGGTGAAACACACCGCCACCTCTTCAAAGGTCACAGAAGACTGGAGAAAAAAGTATATTTTTCTCACAGCTCAGAGCTACTTTAATACAACCCTCCAAAACAGGTGTCTGAATCAGGCGAGATTGAGATATAAAGGGATTTCTCTGCCCCATGTTTGGGCTTGCCATAGGGAACTCTTGTGAGAAACCAATCTGATACAGGAGGGTCCTGCTTTTCTCACCATGGAGACAACTATGTTATACTTTCTTGATATACAGTAGGACCTCCATATCCACGGGAGATCAGATCCAAGCTTCCCGCTGATGCTGAACAACACGGATTATGTTATGTTGTTGTTGTTCAGTCGTTAAGTCGTGTCTGACTCTTCGTGACCCCATGGACCAGAGCACACCAGGCCCTCCTGTCTTCCACTGCCTCCCGGAGTTGGATCAAATTCATTTTGGTAGCCGATGACACTGTCCAACCATCTCATCCTCGGTCGTCCCCTTCTCCTCTTGCCCTCACACTTTCCCAACACCAGGGTCTTTTCCAAGGAGTCTTCTCTTCTCATGAGATGGCCAAAATATTGGAGCCTCAGCTTCAGGATCTGTCCTTCCACTGAGCACTCAGGATTGATTTTCTTCAGAAGGATTATGTTATAGCAAATTGTATTTTAATAGCCAATGCTTTCTGTAGCATGCTTTCTGGCTATCTCTTGTGGCCAATTTTGGTACTGACCTTGTGGAAAAAAATTATAGCTTGGATTTTTCTTTTAATATTTTTAATTTTTCAGACCGTGGATAAGTGAATCTGGCGATACAGATCCTGCAGATAAAGGGGCTCTACTGTATAGGTGTTACAGCAAGGAACTCTTTTTAAAAAAATGGGCGACCAGCCAAATTCAGGACGGGCATGACTAAAGAATACAAAGGACTTTTAAGAGTTAAGCACTCAAAGCTGTGGGGTCTGGATGGGTGACTCCATCAGTTTTCATTTCTCTCATGTTTAATATCTCAATTTCCTGAAATCCCAAATACAAAGCACTTAATGGTTTTTGTTTTGGAAATATTCGGACACAAGCAAAACTGGAACAAATGCCCCCTTGATTCTTCCAAGGAATGCGATGAGAGCATTTGATGTACGGATGGACTGCAGTTTCGCCCTTCTGCTTATCTGATGGGGTTCCTCTCCATCCGAGGGAAGGGAAGATGGCGGAGTCTTTGCTACTGGCATCATTCCAGCTCCTGTATGGGAATGCGGCATCAGTTGCAACCGTTTCTCACAGAGACAAAGATCAAAATCCTATAAACATGTACTAGAAATTGAGAACAATTCTAAAACTAATACAAATAAAATAATGATGACAAAACTTTTCTGTGACCTTAAAAACTAATCGCTATCTTTTACTCAGATAGGAAGCCCACATTTTGTCTGAGGATTTGTCCCTGAGCCCTTTTTCTCTACTTTATTTTTAATGTTGTTTTGCTTTTGACCTGATATGGTAGAACAGATCAACACGGCTTCTTTTTTCTAAAACGTACTAGAAAGTAACTCCAGTAAAATGCAAAAGATTGCAAAGGAAGGGGGGAACGGCCAGCACTTAGCCTGAGACTTAGGAGAGCTTGTTGCCACTGAAACTCAGAACTGCCATGAAACCCACGGGACGATCACAGCTCAGTTATTCTTCCACAACCAGACCTACCTCACAGGATTGTTGTTCTCAGGCCTGAGTTGTTAAGGAAAAAAAATTGCAAGGTCTTGAGCACATTGAGTCTAACATGGGATACAAACAGAATCATCGAATCAATGTGTGGAGAGACCAACCAGCGATGCAATGACAACTGGACGGAATGAGACAATTTGGATTCTTCCCTATCCTGAATTTGTGTTTCAGGCACATAGATATGATTTCTATTTCCTTTGGGTGGAGCTTTTCTCTTTGACCTTCTGGCCATGAATCTAAGCACTCCTTTTCTCGTTTAAAGTCCTTTAAGTGTTGGTAATTAAACATTCCATCTCCTATGTGAGAGGTGCTGAGAACGTGGCGTCAGGTGCATACAATTCTCACAGAAACATATGCAATGTTCTCTTCCGGAAAGACAAATGAGTGGGCCCAAGATCAAATCCACCCTGAACTCTCTCTGGAGGCAAAAACGCTGAAATTGAGACTGTCCTCCTTTGGGCACCTCACGAAAAGGCAAGATTCTCTGGAAAAGACAGTCATGTGGGGAAAAGTGGACGGCAGCAGGTGATGTGTCAACACAAAACAACCATTAAAACACAAATATAGAATGGGGGGGGGGGAGATACTCAGGGAGATATCAACGCAGCCCATGCTTCTCCTCCATCCTTCAGACAAGGAGATCACCCTCTTCCTTTCCCCTGCTGACATTTGACTTTACCCTGCAAACTGGCACCTCCTTCACCGCCTGGCGTGTTCCCCCTTGGCAGAAGATGCTGTCTGCTCTCCGGCTGTGCCGCCTTCTCTGTCACTGAGAAATCAGGCTGAATGTCCACAGAGAGACTTTCCCCCTGAAAGAACAAGAAAGGATTCAATCCAAAAGAACGACAGAAAAGGAATGAGAGAGGGACTGGAAGGTTGGTGGTAGAATTTGGGGGTCAGGGGATGTCTGTCTCTGGATATTATCAAAGGACTGTAAGTCCCTTGTAGAACATCTTAAAAGATCCTCCTTTAAATTTGCCACCCATCAGATGGGAGGAGGACTATTTCTGGGGTATATGTAATAATAAGAAGTGTGTACCGTCAGGTCCATTCTGACTTATGGCCACCCTTTCCAGGGTTTTCTAGGTAGAGAATACTGTACAGTACTTAGAAGTGGTTTTCCATTCCCTTTTTAATGGGGTTATTTCTGGGACTGGGCCGCTGGCCCAAGGCTACCCAGGCTGGCTCTTTTCCCAGGAGGCCCAGTGGGGGGAATCAAACTCCCAACCTCTGGCTCTGCAGCCAGGGACCTCAGCCACTGAGCTACCCACCCAGTCCCTGCACTGGATTTCTCATCCATTAGATAAAAGATGGAGGACTTCTGGGGTGTAGGAAGAGGTAGAGAGCCACCACCTCCAATCCCATCAGAAACCTCATCGTCTCCTTTGGTGGTGTCTCTGGGGCAGAAAGAGAAATCTGGAATTTTCTTACAGAAAAAATAACAAGGGTGGCTTGTTTTAAAGGAGGATCAAGCTTTCCACAGATATTTTTCTACTCTGAATCAAGAACCATGCTTCCTGTAGACTTTGCTTCCAAAGAGAAGAGGCGGTGCACCAAAATTAGGCAGAACCGCAGAAGCTTGGGGAGGCCATGGCAGCATGAGGGGCCTCAGGAGGGGCTATGGGGCAGAGGAAGGGGCCACAGGGACTGAGGCGACCTGTCTTAAGAGCCCCAAGTGGGAATCCCCTCACCTTCCGCTCCTCTTCTGCCTGGCTCAGGAGGAAGCCTTCGGCCAGGGCCACCGCCTGGGAACTGGTCTCCGCTCCACATTCCCTCACCCAGCGGGACATCTCCGGGGGAAGGATGGCCAGGAACTGCTCCAGGATCACCAGGTCCAGGATCTGAGCCTTGGTGTGCCTTTCTGGCTTCAGCCACCGACGGCAGAGATAGTGGAGTCGGCTGCAAGCTTCTCGGGGCCCTTCTGCTTCCTTGTAGGAGAACCGCCTGAAGCTCTGGAGTTGTGTAACTGAGCTGACATCCTCCTCCTCCAAGATTTTCCGCAATGACCTCTCCCAGAATTGGGCACTGCTCTCCGCCATGAGGACATCAGAAGCTCTTCCTCGATCAAGGTCAACGAACGTCTGCTCCTAAATTGCTGGTGTATGTTCTAAGAAAGCCATTTAGGGGAATCAAAGGGGTCCTTCCTTCTCTCTCTCTCTCTCTCTCTCTCTGAGTAAAGATCGTCTTTATCAGATGACACTCTTCACAGGCTGCAAAGGCAGGACATTTTTTCTGCTAATGATGATCATTACATTCTAAGAGAAAGGAAAAAAAGTTGGAAATGACAAAATCCGCCAGCCACAGCTCCCCTCTCCTCTCCCTCCATCTCCTGCTGAGGGCTCAGTGCACCTCTCTCACACCTAACCACGACAACATTGGTCTTAATTTAGGGGGGTCTCCGAGGTAAGAGAAAAAGCTGTCTGGACATCTCAATGAGTCAGGCGCTTGGCTGGGGAGCCAGAGGTTGGGAGTTCGATTCCCCCTTTGTGCCTCCTGCGAGTCGAGCCAGCCTGGGTAGCCTTGGGGGAGGAACACAATCCCAGGTTGTCCCCAGAAGAAGGGAAGGGGACGCCACTTCGGTGTATTCTCCGCTTATAAAACCCTGAAAAGGGTCACCAAATGTCAGAACTGACTTCATAGCATAGGAGGAGGAAGAGCCCCGGGAAAATCCTATTGATGGGCTCCTCTTCCCCGTCAACTAACAACCGAGCCAGCTTCTGTCGGTTTTCGTGTGGTCGGCCGAGGGGGGGGGGGGCTGCAAGGCTTTGCATCAGGAAACCAAACTTTGGGGGCCAATCTGGAGGAGGGGAAGAGATCCTCTCTCACTGTCTATTCGCCTCCTCCTGGATCCCCTGACCCCAAATCCTTGGGGAGACTCACCATCCCCACCAGAAGTGCATTGAGGGACAAGGGGCTCCCCACGTCCCTCCTTGAAGCCTAGGCGCCCTTGGGAGAAGCTGGCTCCCCTTTTCCCCTCCAAAGGAATTGAGAGGAGACACAGGACGGGATTATTTCGGAGGCAGAAGCCTTGGTCTTGGGAGACTTCCAACCCCCATCCCAGGTTGCCTTCCCCTCGAGAAATCCCAATTCTCTGCACTTAACCTTCAGTTGCCTGACCGGTTCACTGGATCTTGCCACAATGCATCCAGATTCTAGAACCTTCTATGGCATTGCATTGCAATCTGACTATAATGGAGTCCGTTTGCTCCCTTCTCGATTTGAGGGAAGGTCCAGGATCTCGATCTGCCCAGATTTCCCGCCCAAAAAATCCCTCTGCTTTTTTCCAGGTCGATTCTCATCCCCCCCCCCCCGCCTGCAACCACTCCAAAACAAAACAAAAAACAAAATCCGGAGCCACTCCTTCTCACCTGATCTCCTCTCCCATTTCCAGGAGGAGGTTTGGGCCTTTGAACCCTCCCTTTCAATCTTCCATCATCTCCCTCCCCTCAGACTCCTTTGCTCTTGTCTCCCACTTCCTATCATGTGACTGAAGCCAAGCCAGGCTCCTGGCAAGGGAAGCACCGACCCCTCCAATCTGCCGCCTGAGCTCAGAGGTGAAGGGCAGAGTCCGGCCTGGATTTGCTCCTCAGCGGCCCTTGGGAAGCGTTTTGGAAACAGGATCTTCTCCCCCGCCCTCTCGCTCTTCTGCTTCCCACACTCCCAGAACACCCTGCCCGGGGAATACTGGGCGGCCTCTGGTTTCTTCTCCAGCCGAGGCCTTTGCCTCTTGTGGGGATCTCGTAACCTCCACTCTGCCCCTGATGTATATCACGAAGAGGAAAAGGCCAGGAATATCCAGCTAAAATGTGTGGCACTGCAGAGGAGGGAAACGGATTGGACAGCCATCTGTCCGGAATGGCTGGAGGTCTCCTGCCTTGGGCAGGGGGGTGGCCTAGATGACCTCCAAGGTCCCTTCCCAACCCTATGACGATTCTCTGACTCTATGATCTGTTCTCGGTCATCCCAGAGTGCAGGATGCGTAATGATGGGCTCAAGCTACAGGAGGCCAGATTTAGGCTGAATATCAGGAAAATACTTCCTAACTTTTAGAGCAGTACGACGAAGGAGCCCATGAAGTTGGCAGGCGTTGAGCGCTCCAACGCTGGAGGGTTTCAAGAGAAGATTCAGACAACCACTTGGCTGATATCCTTTGACTTGGATTCCTGCCTTGAGCAGGAGGTTGGACTCGATAGCCTTCGAGACCCTTTTTCAGCTCCATCATCGTAGGATTCCCTATTATCGGAAGAGAGCTCCCATCACCCGCAGCTGGTGTTGCACATCCTGAGGAACACTAGAAGTTGTAACAGAAGAACTTTACTTTGGTCATTGCTTTACTCAAAGACTAAAGTAAGTCTTATATTGTACAGTACTGTATACACTTTCCAAGGCTCTAGAGCAAGAGGACATTGTTGGGGCGTCTTCGCTTGCCCACGTTCTCTAAGGTTTAACTACCGACTCCACACACCAAATCTGCAGTATTTATCCTAGAGGCATGACAATCCAAGGAGGACAGGACTGACCTACAACTCACTCACTGGATCAAGCTCAACGTGTGTGAAACAATCTGGAGTTCTTCTGAGGTCACCGGAAGGAGAGTGGGGGCAAATATCAATTTATTTGGGGAACTGCTGCCAGAGGAGAAGTTTGATGATACAGTAGAACTCCGATATCCATGGGATCAGTTCCCACCAATTCACTTATCCACAGTCTGAAAATATTTAAAATTATAAAAGAAAAATGCAAGAAATTTATATTTCTCAAGAAGACGTTAGCACAACTGGCCACTAGAGGGAGCCAGAGACCATGCTAGGTACAGCATTCACTAGCATTCATCTGCATTATAAGCATAGGCGAGAGTGGGGAGGATTTGAAACCGATCCCCCATGGCTATGGGGCTCCAACTGTATTATGGACCCTAAGAAAGTCAAGCAATTCTGTCCTCGATCAAATCAAAAGGGTATCCAGTTGCTGATGTTCAAGATCTGAAAGCAACGATCAAAGATCTACAAGCAACGCTCCGGGAGATCCAAGATTCAGTTGTATTCCACAAAGAGGAGACAAAGAAAAATCAAGAAGAATCAAGACGAAGCCATGAAGAAGCAAAACTTAACTGACGCAAAATGGAATAGAAATTGAATAAAATCAACAAACAGATCTGCATGATGAATACGCAACTCCAAGATATCCAGCAAAGCACCACAAAGAATCAACAGAGAATTGAAAAACTGGGAAATGACGCGGATGAAACAGAAAAGAGATTGCATGAATTGATAAAAGAAAACCCTAAACTGGTTCAGGCTAACAAAAATCTAATGGATTCAATCGCAGCAATGGAAATGGAAAGAGCTTCAAACATTCTTAGATTCCAAAACATACCAGAAGACAAACAGGAGGACTTACCAGAATTGATGGCAGCCATTTTGGCAGAGGCACTGGGAATTGGAAAAGAAGAGTTGGAAAATGAGATAGACCAAAAGTATCGATTACATTCAAGTTATGCGAAAAAGAACAGAATACCACGTGAAGTACACATAAAGTTTGTGAAAGGATCGACAAGAGATGAAGTACTGCAAAGGACCAGTGAAGACGCAATACAATACAGACAAAAGGAAATCGTGGTATTGAAACAGATACCTTGGAGAATAAGAGAGGGGAGGAAACAGTATCACTTTTTGACGACCAAACTGGATAGGAAAGGAGTGAATTTTAGATGGCTGGTACCTAAAGCAAGAGAATTCCTTGAAAAACATATAACCTTCTTCGAAGCAGCAGTACAGGGGCAAGATATACATAAATGAAGAAGAAAGTAGAAAACAGAGAGAGAAAACACCAGAAGAGGAGAGTGAGCTAAGTGAAGAAGAGAGTCGGAAAAAGGATATTGGACAAGATCTGGATAAAATTCAAAGAGAAAAACGGAATACCAGGGCAACAAAACCTAAATATAAGTAAACAAAATGGAGAACGAAATTGGGTTCTTCTCAGTGAACATCAGTGGCCTCAATGCACCAAGAAAAAGGAATCATGTGTTTCAAAACTATAAAAAAATGAAACAGATGTAATTAATATATGATTAAAGAAACGCACATTAAAAAGCAGCATTATAAATATTTGATTTACCTGAAGATTGGGAAACTCTACCACTCAGCTGTACAATAAAAGAAAAGAGGGGTAGTTTTATATGGGAAAGAAACGCTAAACTCTATTCTGACAAAGAAGGGAGAATATTAATGGTAGAAATAACAATGAACTAAAAAAAGATTTTAATGATAGCAATATATGTACTTAATAGTAAACAAGAAAAATTCTAGAAACACGTTGTATAGATTAAGAGCCTAATATGTATTGCAGTTGTATTGACAAATGATTGTACGCTGAACCCAGGTGACACAATGTTAAGTAAGCATGGATGTATTTTATAAATAATAATAATAATAATAAAAACAAAATTAAAAAAAGAAGTTATTGCTGAGACCCCTAAAAGTTCTGTTCATAAAGAGATCTGAAAGTGTGAAGCTTGACAACCGGAGTTTGGAATGTGAGAAACACGAACCAAGGTAGATTGGAAATCACAAAATGAAGAGCGGGTGAACATGGAACGATTCGTGTGAATGAACTGAAGGCAACAAAAACAGACCTTTTTTGGCCATACTCAACAATCTCAGAAGAAATGGTGGGGCCCTGAAAGCAAGGCTTGATGTAGCACAAACAAGTAGGGGCTACATTTCAAAGACTTTAGGGAACAACAATAAGTTGTCAGGCTACCAAACTCATCCATTATTCAAGTTTATTCACAAATTATCACTGTGGAAGCATTTTTAAAATACATAACATTTTTATTAAGGTCTCCAGGAAGCCGCTCAGAGTGGTATAAATATACCAGATGGGCGGGATATAAATCAAATAATAAATAAATAAATAAATAAATAAATAAATAAATAAATAAATAAATAAATAAATAAATAAATAAGAAACTGATCATTAGGGATGTATCCTCCAAGTTTACTGGGGCTTTCCCCCCCTTCTAAATCCCAGAATCCCCCAAGGATACCCTGAAATACTCTGCAAGCAGGATCTGAAGGCCTTAGGAATGGACCTCAACAGATGGGAAACCCTGACATCTGAGCGTTCAGCCTGGAGCGTTGCATCACGGCCTCTCCCATTTTGATGAGACCCTTGTCCAGCAGGCTGAGGCGAAGAGGCAGTCCCGAAAGCAGCAAAACCAGGGAGCTGGACAGGAGACGGACTATGTCTTCTGTGTGTAAGGGATTGTCCCTCTCGAATTGGCCTTCTCAGCCACACTAGACACTGTTCCAAGTCCTCCATACAGAGCACGTTACCCTAGTCTCTCAAGACTGAAGGATGCCTAATCTGGAATCTGACCCTGAGACAGGATTGTGAGGGTTCCAGCCCACAGACCCACACTTAAAAGATATCGACATTTAACTCACCTGGACCAAGGCCTATCTCTGAGGTTACATGGCTCTCTTGGACGTTACTTCCTGTTGTTAATGTACAAAAAAAGGAAGCTGGCGCTCTGTTCCCTGGGAGTTGTAGCATCGCTGCCCTTTATACTCTCTCTAGGGCACCTTATGAAGAGCTACAATACACACTTTCCTCATTCTGGTCAGTGGTTTGTAAAATATGACAAGTGATAATAACCCAGGCTAATGAGTTCTCTCCTGGCCGCAGTCTACATTTCCTATTAACTGGTGTTATCTCAAAATAAACCATAGAACCGCACAATGTTTTTGTTGGGTTTTTTGTTTTGATGTTACTGCCAGACTGTTGATCACCGCTACCTGCCTTCATATCAGGAAGGAGTCTTCCTCAGCAATGACTTTAAAACTGAAGGGAGTCTGGAGATGCTAGTGCTGCTTTTTGAGTGTACGATTGTGTCTGTGTTTGTGCCAAATGCTCCATGCGGCCAGACACGTAAGCAGGAAGTTGAAGCACTCCAACTGCATTTGTGTGGCAGTAAATGCATGCAGAAAGGGACGTGGTGGTGCTGCGGGCTAAACCGCAGAAGCCTTTGTGTGCTGCAGGGTCAGAAGACCAGCAGTCGTAAGATTGAATCCACGCGATGGAGTGAGCTCCCGTTGCTTTGTTCCAGCTCCTTGCCAACCTAGTAGTTCAAAAACATGCAAATGCGAGTAGATAAATAGGACCACCTTGGTGGGAAAGTAAACAACGTTCCGCGTATAGCTGCGCTGGTCACGTGACAACAGAAACTGTCTTCGGACAAACGCTGGCTCTACGGCTTGGAAACGGGGATGAGCACCGCTCCCTAGAGTCGGACATGACTGACTAAATGTCAAGGGGAACCTTTACCTTACCTAAATACATGCAGAAGGAGCCCTATATCTTCAGGGATCATTTCCAAGGCTCCCTGTAGGTGCTAAAAATGTGGATTATAGCGAATGCTCAAATTGAGCCCTTCTGAGTACTGATATGAACCATCATGATTCCAATCATATCCACGTGGCTCTGATGTATCAGAAATGCTGCCTTGCAAACATACCATTTCCCACACTCGTGGCATAGTTTTTTTTATTTTTACTTCCCTCCCCCTAAAAAATACCACTTTTTTGGTCAACTGAGTTGTATAGTTCATAGGTTTCATTAAAGGTGGAAAAAGTTATGAAATGATTTATCTTTGTCTCATTTTTTTTTACGTCACAGACACTTGACATTTTAACAGGGGTGTGTAAACATTTGATATCCACTTTATATTTCTTTCTTGTTGTGCCTTATGAGGTGTGAATTCCAAGAGAAACATTTCCCACACTATGCGCATTTCTAAGGTTTTTCTCCTGTCTGGATTCTCTGGTGAGCGAGAAGGTTTCAGTTGTCAGAAAAACATATCCCATATTTCTGGCACTGGTATGGTTTCTCTCCAGCGTGTAAAGTCTTGTGGGTATGAGACGTGAGGCGAGAGTGTAAAGCAGGGGTCTCAAACTCAATTTACCTGGGGGCCTCTGGAGCAGAGTCTGGATGAGGCTGGGCCGCATCAGATTTTCTGCCAAGCAGAGCAAGAGCCAAGGAAACTGCCCAGGAGTTTCCTTAGCCCGGCTGGGGCTCCGAGGAGGAGGGGCGCATGAGCCCTCGTCGCCGGTCAGGACCCCCTCTGGCTCCTTCTTCACTACCACCACCAGCACCAGCAGCAGGATTAAGAAGTGGAGGAGGGAGGGCAGGTCGCGACCGCCTAGCGGGGAGGAAGGCATGACATAATTTTAAAAAAACCTCACAGAATCGCCAAAGGAGGAAAGCCCCCATCGGTACCGGCGAAATTAAACAGAACGGGGCGCCCTACACAGGTGTACGGACACATGCATACACACATACACACACACACACACAAATGGCAGTCCGGCAACCTTCCTCTGAAGGCCCCCCTCAAAAAAAGGCGCACTCAGCAGCAGCAGGTACCCCCACCACGACAGAGGAGCAAACTTTGAGAGGCGAGCCCAGGCAGCCTCCAGAGTCGAGGCGGTTGAAGCAGGACGAAAAGGAGGAGGAAGCGCTGGCCGGGCTGGTGCTGGGGGAGCTGAGAGAGAAAGAGAGCCAGACAGCTGCTTCCCTGGAAGAGGCGGCAGCAGCTGCTGTTGGTGGCTTGGAGGCGCTCTTCGAGGACGGGCCAGGAGCGAGCTTCGCTCTCAGGCATCGCTTGGCTGCAACTCGGCAGAAAGGGCTGGCAGTGCACCTCGCTCACCGGCTCTCTCCCAACAGCGCCTCTTGCACCCTCCATCCAGAACTGCAGCCAGCAGATAAGCGGGCTGGCTGGCAGGCTGCAGTTCCTGATGGAGGGTGCAAGAGGCGCTGTCTTGGGAGAGCGCCGGCAAGCGAGGCAAGGCTTTTTTTGACTCTTGACAGCAGACGACGCGTGGGCACTTCAGGGGGGCAGGCAAGGCGGGGACCACAAACTATTGTCCGACGGGCTGCAAATGGCCCCCGGGCCGCAAGTCTGAGACCCCTGGTGTAAAGGCTCTGGCCGGAGTGTCGTCCATCCTCCCTCACAAAGGAACAAGAGGCTCAGAGAAACCCACCTGCACCGCCCATCGAGACCAAACAGCGGGGAGTTGATACCCGAGAATTGGAGCGGGAACTGATAAAGTTGACAGTAGCCACCTAGACAGGGGATGGTTTGGCGGGAAAAGGAGAGATGGACATAATACTTGGGGGGGGGGTTGGTAAATGATATGGGTTGAAGACCCTTGGACTGGGAAATTGTAGAAGGTACGGGTCCCTAGGGAGGAAGCTGATTACCGAAGGAGAAGGGGGTGCTGCAGCGTCCTTCTTGATTTGGAGAGTCGGAAGCCAGAGAGTGGTGCAGATGGTTCAGAGTGGAGAAGGAAGCGGTAGACGGGGAAGAGCGAGAACACCGGGCATGGCGTCTGGAGGAAGCGCAGAGGAAGGGGTACTTAATGGACCATGGACCCGCCTGCGAAAGGGGGAACCTTATGAGACGGAGGTGCGAGATGAGATGACCCCGTTACCAGACCTGCAATTAGAGACTTTTGGCTTGGACAACACTAATCCGTTCTTGAAAGGACCCTGAGATGAGCTGAGTTGTAACCCCTTTGCAAAGGACATTTGGATGCCCTTGCTGCTCCCGTTGGAGATGAGACAAATCGCAGAAGCTGAGTTTAGGCAAACAGATTTATTTTTATATATTCTAATAAAGACTAGTTGTGATTTTTTAACACAAGTGTTTCCAGAGTCTCACTTAAAACTAGGGGAGGCAAGATATGAACCCTAACTAACAGTGGGTCACAATATTTTGAGTTCTTTGCAAAAGACTTCCCACACTCCTGGCACTCGTACGGTTGCTTTCCTCGGTTGATTCTTTTATGGTTCACAAGTTGTGAACTCTGAGCAAAGAATTTCCAACACTTCTGGCATTTGTGTGGCTTCTCTCCCCTGTCGAGTACCTGATGGCTCAAAAGAGCTGATTTCCGTGCAAAACATTTCCCATATTCCTTACATTTCTATGGTTTTTCTCCTTTGTGGACTCTCTGGTGAATCAGAAGATTTATACTCAGTGAAAAACACTTGCCACAGACCTGGCATCGGTATGATTTCTCTCTCGTGTGTACAGTCTGATGCTTCAGAAACTTTGAATTCTGAATGAAACATTTCCCACATTCTTGACACTTGTAAAGTTGACCTCCGATGTGGATTCTTTGAAAGTTCTCAGACTGGGAACTGTGATCAAAACTTTTTGACACTCCTGGCATTTGCACATTTTCTCTCTTATATGAACACTTTTGTGCCTCAGAAGGTGGGAGTTCTTACAAAAACAGTTCTCACACTCCTGACACTTCTAGTTTCTCACCTGTGTGGACTCTCCGATGCTTCACAATATCTGAAATTAGAACAAAACATTTCCTAAACTTGGGACACTTGTTGACGTGTCGTCCTTTGTGGACATCATAATGATTCATAAGTTGTGAATTCCAAGCAAATGATTTCCCGCACTCCTTGTATTTGTAGGGTTTCTCTCCTGTGTGGACTCTCTGGTGCACCACAAGGCTTGAATTCTGGGTAAAACCTTTCCCACAATCCTTACATTTGTACGGTTTCTCACCTGTATGAACTCTTTGGTGCCTCAGAAGGTTTGAGTTATGAGAAAAAGACTTCTCACACTCCTGACATTTGTACGGTTTCTCACCTGTATGAACTCTTTTGTGCTTCAGAAGGTTTGAGTTATAAGAAAAAGACTTCTCACACTCCTGACATTTGTACGGTTTCTCACCTGTATGAACTCTTTTGTGCTTCAGAAGGTCTGAGTTATGAGAAAAAGACTTCTCACACTCCTGACATTTGTACGGTTTCTCACCGGTATGAACTCTTTTGTGCCTCCGAAGGTCTGAGTTATGAGAAAAAGACTTCTCACACTCCTGACATTTGTACGGTTTCTCACCTGTGTGTACTCTTTTGTGCTTCAGAAGGTCTGAGTTCTGAGAAAAACACTTCTCACACTCCTGACATTTGTACGGTTTCTCACCTGTATGAACTCTTTTGTGCTTCAGAAGGTGTGAGTTCTGAGAAAAAGACTTCTCACACTCCTGACATTTGTACGGTTTCTCACCTGTATGTACTCTTTTGTGCGTCAGAAGGTGTGAGTTCTGAGAAAAAGACTTCTCACACTCCTGACATTTGAACGGTTTCTCACCTGTATGAACTCTTTTGTGCTTCAGAAGGTCTGAGTTCTGAGAAAAAGACTTCTCACACTCCTGACATTTGTACGGTTTCTCTCCTGTGTGCTGAGTCTTATGCTTCACCAACTCTGTCTTCTGAGGAAAACATTTATCACACTCCTTATATTTGTAGGGTTTTTCTCCTGTGTGGACTCTCTGGTGCACCAGAAGGATCCAATTTTGAGAAAAACATTTCCCACATTCTTGACATTTGTATCGTTTTTCTCCTCTGTGGACTCTCTGATGGCTCAAAAGGGTTGTACTGCAAGAAAAATGTTTGCTACACTTCAGGCATTTGTACGGTTTCTCTCTTGTATGAACTCTCTGATGTTTCATAACGTTTGGATTCCAGGTAAAACCTTTCCCGCACTCCTCAGATTGGTATGGTTTCTCTCCGCTGTGCCGAGTCTCATGCTTTTTCAAGTCTGTCTTTTGAGGAAGACATTTCTCACACTCCTGGCATTTGTGTGGCTTCTCCCTGACACTTTTCTTTGCAATGTGGGTCCTCTTGTGAAGGATCAGGGTCATCTTTTGGGCAAAATGTTTCCCACACAGGATGCATTTGTAGGGTTTCCCTCCAGTAATTCTTTTAACATTTGTGTGTGTTTGCCAATGTCTGACAAGATCCATTTTCTGCACAAAGCACTTGCTGCTCCTTGCACATATGGCTGTTTTCTTCAAATTATCTGCCGAGAAGAGAGACAAGCACAGACCAAGACTGAATTCTGGGTATGACCAGAAACGGACAATCTGCACCCAACGTGTCGCTCTCTTGGCTCCTGCTGATGCCCTCTGCCATCTACATAATACTTTCATAACCCCCTTTCTGATATCAGCATTTCTCTCCACCTTTTGAATTAATTTTTCAATTTCCAGGAAAAGAGTAGGCCTTACCCAGAGATGTCACCATCCTAGAATTCTCCTCCATGACTTCCCTCTGTAGGGCCCTCTGGTCAGGATCCAGCAGCGCCCACTCCTCCTGGGTGAAACACACCGCCACCTCTTCAAAGGTCACAGAAGCCTGGAGAAAAAAGTATATTTTTCTCACAGCTCAGAGCTACTTTAATACAATCCTCCAAAACAGGTGTCTGAATCAGGCGAGATTGAGATATAAAGGGATTTCTCTGCCCCATGTTTGGGCTTGCCATAGGGAACTCTTGTGAGAAACCAATCTGATACAGGAGGGTCCTGCTTTTCTCACCATGGAGACAACTATGTTATACTTTCTTGATATACAGTGTGTGTGTGTGTTTAGTCGTTTAGTCGTGTCCGACTCTTCGTGACCCCATGGACCAGAGCACGCCAGGCCCTCCTGTCTTCTACTGCCTCCCGGAGTTGTGTCAGGTTCATGTTGGTTGCTTCGCAGACACTGTCCAGCCATCTCATCCTTGGTCGTCCCCTTCTCCTCTTGCCATCACACCTTCCTAACATCAAGGTTTTTTCCAAGGACTCTTTTCTTCTCATGAGATGGCCAAAGTACTGGAGCCTCAGCTTCAGGATCTGTCCTTCAAGTGAGCATTCAGGGTTGATTTCCTTTAGAACTGATAGGTTTGTTCTCCTTGCAGTCCAGGGGATTCTCAAGAGCCTCCTCCAGCACCACAATTCAAAGGCATCAATTCTTCGGCGGTCTGCTTTCTTTATGGTCCAGCTTTCACTTCCATACATCACGACAGGAAAAACCATAGCTTTGACTATTCGGACTTTTGTTGGCAAGGTGATGTCTCTGCTTTTCAAGATGCTGTCAAGATTTGTCATCGCTTTCCTCCCAAGAAGAAGGCGCCTTTTAATTTCAGGGCTGCTGTCTCCATCTGAAGTAATCATGGAGCCCAGGAAGATAAAATTTGACACTGCCTCCATATCTTCCCCTTCTATTTCCCAGGAGGTGATGGGACCAGTGGCCATGATCTTAGTTTTTTTGATGTTGAGTTTCAGACCGTTTTTTGCACTCTCCTCTTTCACTCTCATTACAAGGTTCTTTAATTCCTCCTCACTTTCTGCCATCAGAGTGGTATCATCTGCATATCGGAGGTTGTTGATATTTCTTCCGGCAATCTTAATTCCGGCTTCGGTTTCTTCCAGTCCACCCTTCCGCATGATGTATTCTGCATATAAGTTAAATAAGCTGGGGGACAATATACAGCCTTGCCGTACTCCTTTCCCAATTTTGAACCACTCAGTTGTTCCATGACCAGTTCTAACTGTTGCTTCCTGTCCCACATATAGGTTTCTCAGGAGACAGATAAAGTGGTCAGGCACTCCCATTTCTTTAAGAACTTGCCATAGTTTGCTGTGGTCCACACAGTCAAAGGCTTTCGCATAGTCAATGAAGCAGAAGTAGATATTTTTCTGGAACTCTCTGGCTTTCTCCATAATCCAGCGCAAGTTAGCAATTTGGTCTCGAGTTCCTCTGCCTCTTCGGAATCCAGCTTGTACTTCTGGGAGTTCTCGGTCCACATACTGCTGAAGCCTACCTTGTAGGATTTTGAGCATAACCTTGCTAGCGTGCGAAATGAGTGCAATTGTATGGTAGTTGGAGCATTCTTTGGCACTGCCTTTCTTTGGGATTGGGATGTAGACTGATCTTTTCCAATCCTCTGGCCACTGTTGAGTTTTCCAAACTTGCTGGCATATTGAATGTAGTACCTTAACAGCATCATCTTTCAAGATTTTAAATAGTTCAACTGGAATGCCATCACCTCCACTGGCCTTGTTGTTAGCCAGGCTTTCTAAGGCCCACTTGACTTCGCTCTCCAGGATGTCTGGCTCAAGGTCAGCAACTACATTGTCTGGGTTGTCCAGGATATCCAAATCTTTCTGATATAATTCCTCTGTGTATTCTTGCCACCTCTTCTTGACGTCTTCTGCTTCTGTTAGGTCCCTCCCATTTTTGTCTTTTATCATGTTCATCTTTGCGCAAAATATTCCTCTAATATGTCCAATTTTCCTGAACAGATCTCTGGTCTTTCCTTTTCTGTTATCTTCCTCTATTTCTTTGCATTGTTCATTTAAGAAGGCCCTCTTGTCTCTCCTTGCTATTCTTTGGAAGTCTGAATTCAAGTTTCTGTAACTTTCCCTATCTCCCTTGCATTTTGCTTCCCTTCTCCTCTCTGCTATTTCTAAGGCCTCGTTGGACAGCCACTTTGCTTTCTTGCATTTCCTTTTCTTTGGGATGGTTTCCATTGCTGCCTCCTGGACAATGTTACGAGCCTCTATCCAAAGTTCTTCAGGCACTCTGTCCACCAAATCTAGTTCCTTAAATCTGTTCTTTACTTCTACTGTGTATTCATAAGGGATTTGGTTTAGATTATACCTGAGTGGCCCAGTGGTTTTTCCTAATCTCTTCAGTCTAAGCTTGAATTTTGCTATGAGAAGCTGATGATCAGAACCGCAGTCAGCTCCAGGTCTTGTTTTTGTTGACTGTATAGAGCTTCTCCATCTTTGACTGCAGAGAATATAATCAATCTGATTTCGATATTGCCCATCTGGTGATTTCCATGTATAGAGTCGCCTCTTGTGTTGTTGGAAAAGAGTGTTTGTGATGACCAGCTTATTCTCTTGACAAAACTCTATTAGCCTTTGTCCTGCTTCGTTCTGAACTCCAAGGCCAAACTTCCCTGTTGTTCCTTTTATCTCTTGGCTCCCTACTTTAGCATTCCAGTCCCCTAGAATGAGAAGAACATCTTTCTTTGGTGTCAGTTCTAGAAGGTGTTGTAAATCTTCATAGAATTGTTCAATTTCAGTCTCCTCAGCAATGCTGGTTGGTGCATAAACTTGGATTATTGTGATGTTGAATGGTCTGCCTTGGATTCGTATTGACATCATTCTATCATTTTTGAGATTGTATCCCATTACAGCTTTTCCCACTCTTTTGTTGACTATGAGGGCTACTCCATTCCTTCTACGGGATTCTTGCCCACAATAGTAGATATGATAATCATCTGAGCTGAATTCGCCCATTCCTGTCCATTTTAGTTCACTGATGCCCAGGATGTCGATGTTTATTCTTGCCATCTCCTGTTTGACCACCTCCAGCTTCCCAAGGTTCATAGATCTTACATTCCAGGTTCCTATGCAGTATTTTTCTTTGCAGCATTGGATTTTCCTTTCACTTCCAGGCACGTCCACAGCTGAGCGTCCTTTCGGCTTTGGCCCAACCACTTCATTAGCTCTGGAGCTACTTGTACTTGTCCTCCGCTCTTCCTCAGTAGCATGTTGGACGCCTTCCGACCTGAGGGGCCCATCTTCCAGCGTCATATCTTTTAGCTTTTTGTTTCTGATCATGGGGCGTTCTTGGCAAAGATACTTGGCAAATATACAGTAGGACCTCCATATCCACGGGAGATCAGATCCAAGCTTCCCGCTGATGCTGAACAACACGGATTATGTTATGTTGTTGTTGTTCAGTCGTTAAGTCGTGTCTGACTCTTCGTGACCCCATGGACCAGAGCACACCAGGCCCTCCTGTCTTCCACTGCCTCCCGGAGTTGGATCAAATTCATTTTGGTAGCCGATGACACTGTCCAACCATCTCGTCCTCTGTGGTCCCCTCACATTTTCCCAACATCAGGGGTTTTGCAGGGAGTCTTCTCTTCTCATGAGATGACCAAAGTATTGGAGCCTCAGCTTCAGGATCTGTCCTTCCACTGAGCACTCAGGATTGATTTTCTTCAGAAGGATTATGTTATAGCAAATTGTATTTTAATAACCAATGCTTTCTGTAGCATGGTTTCTGGCTGTCTCTTGTGGCCAATTTTGGTACTGACCTTGTGGAAAAAATTTATAGCTTGGATTTTTCTTTTAATATTTTTAATTTTTCAGACCGTGGATAAGTGAATCTGGCGATACAGATCCTGCAGATAAAGGGGCTCTACTGTATAGGTGTTACAGCAAGGAACTCTTTTTAAAAAAATGGGCAACCAGCCAAATTCAGGACAGGCATGACTAAAGAATACAAAGGACTTTTAAGAGTTAAGCACTCAAAGCTGTGGGGTCTGGATGGGTGACTCCATCAGTTTTCATTTCTCTCATGTTTAATATCTCAATTTCCTGAAATCCCAAATACAAAGCACTTAATGGTTTTTGTTTTGGAAATATTCGGACACAAGCAAAACTGGAACAAATGCCCCCTTGATTCTTCCCAGGAATGGGATGAGAGCATTTGCTGTACGGATGGACTGCAGTTTCGCCCTTCTGCTTACCTGATGGGGTTCCTCTCCATCCGAGGGAAGGGAAGATGGCGGAGTCTTTGCTACTGGCATCATTCCAGCTCCTGTATGGGAATGCGGCATCAGTTGCAACCGTTTCTCACAGAGACAAAGATCAAAATCCTATAAACATGTACTAGAAATTCAGACCAATTCTAAAACTAATACAAATAAAATAACGATGACAAAACTTTTCTGTGACCTTAAAAACTAATCGCTATCTTTTACTCAGAGAGGAAGCCCACATTTTGTCTGAGGATTTGTCCCTGAGCCCTTTTTGTCTACTTTATTTTTATTGTTGTTTTGCTCTTGACCTGATATCGTAGAACAGATCAACACGGCTTCTTTTTTCTAAAACGTACTAGAAAGTAACTCCAGTAAAATGCAAAAGATTGCAAAGGAAGGGGGGAACGGCCAGCACTTAGCCTGAGACTTAGGAGAGCTTGTTGCCACTGAAACTCAGAACTGCCATGAAACCCACGGGACGATCACAGCTCAGTTATTCTTCCACAACCAGACCAACCTCACGGGATTGTTGTTCTCAGGCCTGAGTTCTTAAGGAAAAAAAACTCCAAGGTCTTGAGCACATTGAGTCAAACATGGGATACAAACAGAATCATCGAATCAATGTGTGGAGAGACCAACCAGCGATGCAATGACAACTGGACGGAGTGAGACAATTTGGATTCTTCCCTATCCTGAATTTGTGTTTCAGGCACATAGATATGATTTCTATTTCCTTTCGGTGGAGCTTTTCTCTTTGACCTTCTGGCCATGAATCTAAGCACTCCTTTTCTCGTTTAAAGTCCTTTAAGTGTTGGTAATTAAACATTCCATCTCCTATGTGAGAGATGCTGAGAACGTGGCGTCAGGTGCATACAATTCTCACAGAAACATATGCAATGTTCTCTTCCGGAAAGACAAATGAGTGGGCCCAAGATCAAATCCACCCTGAACTCTCTCTGGAGGCAAAAACGCTGAAATTGAGACTGTCCTCCTTTGGGCACCTCACGAAAAGGCAAGATTCTCTGGAAAAGACAATCATGTGGGGAAAAGTGGACGGCAGCAGGTGATGTGTCAACACAAAACAACCATTAAAACACAATATATAGAATGGGGGGGAGATACTCAGGGAGATATAAATGCAGGACATGCTTCTCCTCCATCCTTCAGACGGGGAGATCACCCTCTTCCTTTCCCCTGCCGGCATTTGACTTTACCCTGCAAACTGGCACCTCCTTCACCGCCTGGCGTGTTCCCCCTTGGCAGAAGGTCCTGTCTGCTCTCCGGCTGTGCTGCCTTCTCTGTCACTGAGAAATCAGGCTGAATGTCCACAGGGAGATTTTTCCCCTGAAAGAACAATGAAAGATTCAATCAAAAGAACGACAGAAAAGGAATGAGAGAGGGAGAAAGACTGGAAGGTTGGTGGTGGAATTTGGGGGTCAGGGGATGTCTGTCTTCTGGACATTTTCAAAGGACTGTAAGTCCCTTGTAGAACATCTTAAAAGATCCTCCTTTAAATTTGCGACCCATTAGGTGGGAGGTGGACTATTTCTAGTGTATACGTGACTTATGGCCACCCTTTTCAGGCTTTTCCAGGAAGATAAGTGGTTTTCCATTCCCTTTTTAATGGGGTTATTTCTGGGACTGGGCCGCTGGCCCAAGGCTACCCAGGCTGGCTCTTTTCCCAGGAGGCCCAGTGGGGAGAATCAAACTCCCAACCTCTGGCTCTGCAGCCAGGGACCTCAGCCACTGAACTACCCACCCAGTCCCTGCACTGGATTTCTCATCCATTAGATAAAAGATGGAGGACTTCTGAAGTGTAGGAAGAGGTAGAGAGCCACCCCCCCCAATCCCATCAGAAACCTCACCGTCTCCTTTGGTGGTGTCTCTGGGGCAGAAAGAGAAATCTGGAATTTTCTTACAGAAAAAATAACAAGGGTGGCTTGTTTTAAAGGAGGATCAAGCTTTCCACAGAGGTTTTTCTACTCTGAACCAAGATCCATGCTTCCTGTAGACTCTGCTTCCAAAGAGAAGAGGCGGTGCACCAAAGCTAGGCAGAACCGCAAAAGCTTGGGGGGGCCATGGCAGCACGAGGGGCCTCAGGAGGGGCTGTGGGGCAGAGAAAGGGGCCACAGGGACGGAGGCGACCCGTCTTAAGAGCCCCAAGTGGAAATCCTCTCACTTTCTGCTCCTCTTCTCCCTGACTCAGGAGGAAGCCTTCGGCCAGGGCCACCGCCTGGGAACTGCTCTCCGCTCCACATTCCCTCACCCAGCTGGACATCTCCGGGGGAAGGATGGCCAGGAACTGCTCCAGGATCACCAGGTCCAGGATCTCAGCCTTGGTGTGCCTTTCTGGCTTCAGCCACTGACGACAGAGACCGTGGAGTCGGCTGCAAGCGTCTCGGGGCCCTTCCGCTTCCTTGTAGGAGAACTGCCTGAAGCTCTGGAGTTGTATATCTGAGCTGACAACATCCTCCTCCAAGATTTTCCGCAATGATTTCTCCAGGAATCTGGCACTGCTCTCAGCCATGAGGACATCAGAAGCAATTCCTCGATCAAGGCCAACAAACGTCTGCTCCTCAATTGCTGGTTTATGTTCTAAGAAAGCCTTCAGTGGAATTAAAGGGGTCCTTCCTTCTCTCTCTCTCTCTCTCTCTCTCTCTCTCTCTCTCTCTCTCTCTCTCTCTCTGTGAGTAAAGATTGTCTTTATCAGATGACATTCTTCACAGGCTGCAAAGGCAGGACATTTTTTCTGCTAATGATGATCATTACATTCTAGAAGAAAGAAAAAAGTTGGAAATGACAAAAGCCGCCAGCCACAGCTCCCCTCTCCTCTTCCTCCATCTCCTGCTGAGTGCTCAGTGCACCTCTCTTACACCTAACCGTGATAACATTGGTCTTAATTTAGGGGGGTCTCTGAGCTAAGAGAAAGAGCTGTCTGGACATCTCAGTGAGTCAGACGCTTGGCAGGGGAGCCATAAGTTGGGAGTTCGATTCCCCCTCTGTGCCTCCTGCCAGTCGAGCCAGCCTGGGTAGCTTTGGGCGATGAACACAATCCCAGGGTGTCCCCAGAAGAAGGGAAGGGGTCACCACTTCTGTGTGTACTCCACTTAGAAAACCATGAAAAGGGTCATCAAATGTCAGAACTGACTTGATAGCATAGGAGGAGGAGGAGCCCTGGGAAAATCCTATTTTTGGGCTCCTCTTCCCCGTCAACGGACAACCAAGCCAGCTTCTGTCGGTGGTCGTGTGGTCGGCCGAGGGGGGGGGGGGCTGCAAGGCTTTGCATCAGGAAACCAAACTTTGGGGGCCAATCTGGAGGAGGGGAAGAGATCCTCTCTCACCGCCTATTCGCCTCCTCCAGGATCCCCCGACCCCAAATCCTTGGGGAGACTCGCCATCCCCCCCCCGAAGTGCATTGAGGGGCAAAAGGGAAATGGGCTCCACACGTCCCTGACTGGAGCCTAGGCACCCTTGGGAGAAGCTGGCTCCCCTTTTCCCCTCCAAAGGAACTGAGAGGAGACACACGAGGGGATTATTTCGGAGGGAGAAGCCTTGGTCTTGGGAGACTTCCAACCCCCATCCCAGGTTGCCTTCCCCTCGAGAAATCCCAATTCCCTGCACTTAACCCTTGGCTTGCCTGGCTGGTTCACTCGATCTTGCCACAATGCATCCAGATTCTAGAACCTTCCATTGTAATGCATTACAATCTGACTTTAATGGAGTCTCTTTGAGGTCGAAGATCGGGACCTGCCCACATTTCCCGCCCAAAAATCTCCCCCCCCTCCAACCACTCCGAAACAAAAAACCCAAAATCTGGAGCCACCCCTGAATCTCACCTGATCTCCCCTCCCATTTCCAGGGGGAGGTCTGGGCCTTTGAACCCTCCCTTTCAATCTTCCATCATCTCCCTCCCCTCAGACTCCTTTGCTCTTGTCTCCCACTTCCTATCATGTGACTGAAGCCAAGCCAGGCTCCTGGCAAGGGAAGCACCGACCCCTCCAATCTGCCGCCTGAGCTCGGAGGTGAAGGGCAGAGTCCGGCCTGGATTTGTCTCCTCAGCAGCCCTGGGAGAAGTTTTGACAGCAGGATCCGTCGGGAAGCATCTGTCTCTCTCTTTCTCTCCTGCTTCCCACCCTCGGGTTACTTTTCCAGCCAAGACCTTTGCCTCTTGTGTTGATCTCGTAACTTCCACGGTGCCCCTGATGTATATCACTAGGAGGAAAAGGCCAGGAATATCCAGCTAAAATGTGTGGCCCTGCAGGGGAAGGGAATGGATTGGACAGCCATCTGTCTGGGATGGCTGGAGGTCTCCTGCCTTGGGCAGGGGGTTGGACTAGAAGACCTCGAAGGTCCCTTCCAACCCTATGACGATTCTCTGATCCTATGATCTGTTCTCTAACATCCCAGAGTGCAGGATGCGTGATGATGGGCTCAAGCTACAGGAGCCCAGATTTAGGATGAATATCAGGAAAAAACTCCCTAACTGTTAGAGCGGTACGACGAAGGAGCCAATGAACTGAAGAGTGGGTGAACGTGCAACGATTCGTGTGGATGAATTGAAGGTGACAGAAACAGGGCATTTTTTGGCCATACTCACTGAAAGCAGCAAAATCAGGGAGCTGGACAGGGGACAGGCTATATTTGTCTTCATTGTGGAAGGGTTTGTCACACTCGAATTGACCTCCTCAGCCACACTAGATACTGTTCCAAGTCCTCCATACAGAGCACGTCACCCTAGTGTCTCAAGACTGAAGGATGCCTAATCTGGAATCTGACCCTGAGACAGAATTCTGAGGGTTCCAGCCCACAGACCCACACTTAAAGATATCGACATTTCACTCACCTGGACCAAGGCCTATCTCCGAGTTTACATGGCTCTCATGGACGTTACTTCCTGTTGTTAATGTACAAAAAAAGGAAGCTGGCGCTCTGTTCCCTGGGAGTTGTAGCATCACTGCCCTTTATGCTCTCTCTAGGGCGCCTTCTGAAGAGCTACAATGCACAATTTCCTCATTCTGGTCAGTGGTTTGTAAAATATGACAAGTGATAATAAACAAAGCTAATGAGTTCTCCTGGCCGCGGTCTACTTTTCCTATTAACTGGTGTTATTTCAAAATAGAACCATACAACCACACAATGTTTTTGTTTGTTTGTTTTTGGACTTACTGCCAGATTGTTGATCACCGCTACCTGCCTTCATATCAGGAAGGAGTCTTCCTGAGCAAAGACTTTAAAACTGAAGGGAGTCTGGAGATGCTAGTGCTGCTTTTTGTGATTGTGTGTGTGTGTGTTTGTCTGTGTTTGTGTCTGTGTGTTTGTGTGTATGCCAAATGCTACATGCGGCCAATCACATAAGCAGGAAGTTGAACCACTCCAACTGCATTTGTGCGGCAGTAAATGCATGCACAAGGAGCCCCATATCTTCAGGGCTCAGTTCCAAGGCCCCCTGCAGGTGCTAAAAATGTGGATTATAGCGAATGCTCAAATTGAGTCTTTCTGACTACAGTACTGATAGGAACCATCATGATTCCAATCATATCCATGTGGCTCTGATGTGTCAGAAATGCCACAGTGGCAGTTTTTTATTTTTACTTCCCTCCCCCTAAAAAAATACCAGTTTGTTGGTGAACCAAATTGTAAAGTTTATAAAAGGTAAAGGTTCCCCTTGAGAATTTTTGTCCAGCAATGTTCGCCTCTAGGAGGCGGTGCTCATCCCCGTTTCTAAGCCATAGAGCCAGCGTTTTGTCCGAAGACAATCTTCCGTGGTCACATGGCCAGTGCGACTTAGACACGGAACGCTGTTACCTTCCCACCAAGGTGGTCCCTATTTATCTACTCGCATTTGCATGTTTTCAAACCGCTAGGTTGGCGGGAGGTGGGACAAGCGACGGGTGCTCACTCCGTCACGTGGATTTGATCTTACGACTGCTTGGTCTTCTGACCCTGCAACACACAAAGGCTTCTGCGGTTTAGCTCACAGTTCTGAAGTGATTTATCTTTGTCTCTTTTTTTACATCACAGACACTTGACATTTTAACAGGGGTGTATAAGCTTTTTATATTCACTGTATATCCCTTTCTTGTTGTGCCTTGTGAGGTGTGAATTCCAAGAGAAACATTCCCCACACTATGCGCATTTGTAGGTTTTTCTCCTGTCTCGACTCTCTGGTGAGCGAGAAGGTTTCAATTGTGAGAAAAACATATCCCATATTTTTGTGGCACTGGTATAGTTTCTCTCCAGTGTGTAAAGTCTTGTGGGTATGAGACGTGAGGCGAGAGTGTAAAGCAGGGGTCACAAACTCAATTTACCTGGGGGCCTCTGGAGCAGAGTCGGGATGAGGCTGGGCCGCATCAGATTTTCTGCCAAGCAGAGCAAGAGCCAAGGAAACTGCCCAGGAGTTTCCTTAGCCCGGCTGGGGCTCCGAGGAGGAGGGGCGCATGAGCCCTCGTCGCCGGCCACGACCCCCTCTGGCTCCTTCTTCACTACCACCACCAGCACCAGGAGCAGGATGAAGAAGTGGAGGAGGGAGGGCAGGTCGGCGACCGCCTAGCGGGGAGGAGGGCATGACATAATTTTTTAAAAAACCTCACAGAATCGCTAAAAGACGAAAGCCCCCATCGGTACCGGCGAAATTAAACAAAACGGGGCGCCCTACACAGGTGTACGCACGCATGCATACACACATGCACACACACACACACAAATGGCAGTCCGGCAACCTTCCTCTGAAGGCCCCCCTCAAAAAAAGGCGCACTCAGCAGCAGCAGGTACCCCCACCACGACAGAGGAGCAAACTTTGAGAGGCGAGCCAAGGCAGCCTCCAGAGTCGAGGCAGTTGAAGCAGGACGAAAAGGAGGAGGAAGCGCTGGCCGGGCTGGTGCTGGGGGAGCCGAGAGAGAAAGAGAGCCAGAGAGCCGCTTCCCTGGAAGAGGCGGCAGCAGCTGCTGTTGGTGGCTTGGAGGCGCTCTTCGAGGACGGGCCAGGAGCGAGCTTTGCTCTCAGGCATCGCTTGGCTGCGACTCGGCGGAAAGGGCTGGCAGTGCGCCTCGCTCACCGGCTCTCTCCCAAAACAGCACCTCTTGCACCCTCCATCCAGAACTGCAGCCAGCAGACAAGCGGGCTGGCTGGCAGGCTGCAGTTCTGGATGGAGGGTGCAAGAGGCGCTGTCTTGGGAGTGCGCCGGCAAGCGAGGCAAGGCTTTTTTTGACTCTTGACAGCAGAGGACACGTGGGCACTTCAGGGGGGGCAGGCAAGGCAGGGGCCACAAACTATTGTCCGGCGGGCTGCAAATGACCCCCAGGCCGCATGTCTGAGACCCCTGGTGTAAAGGCTCTGGCCGGAGTGTCGTCCGTCCTCCCTCACAAAGGAACAAGAGGCTCAGAGAAACCCACCTGCACTGCCCATCGAGACCAAAGAGCGGGGAGTTGATACCCGAGAATTGGAGCGGGAACTGATAAAGTTGACAGTAACCACCTAGACAGGGGATGGTTTGGCGGAAAAAGGAGAGATGGACGTAATACTTGGGAGGGGGGGTTGGTAAATGATATGTGTTGAAGACCCTTGGACTGGGAAACTGGAGAAGGTATGGGTCCCTAGGGAGGAAGCTGATTACCGAAGGAGAAGGGGGTGCTCCAGCATCCTTATTTTGGAGAGTCGGAGGCCACAGAGTGGCGCAGATGGTTCAGAGTGGAGAAGGAGGCGGTAGACTGGGAAGAGCAAGAACACCGGGCATGGCGTCTGGAAGAAGCGCAGAGGAAGGGGTACTTAATGGACCATGGACCCCTCTATGAGGAGAGGGGGACCCTTATGAGACGGAGGTGCGAGATGAGATGACCCCGTTACCAGACCTGCAATTAGAGACTTTTGGCTTGGACACTAATACATTTTTGAAAGGACCCTGAGACGAGCTGAGTTGTAACCCCTTTGCAAAGGACATTTGGATGCCCTCGCTGGTCCCGTTGGAGATGAGACAAACCGCAGAAGCTGAGTTTAGGCAAACAGATTTATTGTTATATATTCTAATAAAGACTAGTTGTGATTTTTTAACACAAGTGTTTCCAGAGTCTCACTTAAAACTAGGGGAGGCAAGATATGAACCCTAACTAACAGTGGGTCACAATATTTTGAGTTCTTTGCAAAAGACTTCCCACACTCCTGGCACTCGTACGGTTGCTTTCCTCGGTTGATTCTTTTATGGTTCACAAGTTGTGAACTCTGAGCAAAGAATTTCCAACACTTCTGGCATTTGTGTGGCTTCTCTCCCCTGTCGAGTACCTGATGGCTCAAAAGAGCTGATTTCCGTGCAAAACATTTCCCATATTCCTTACATTTCTATGGTTTTTCTCCTTTGTGGACTCTCTGGTGAATCAGAAGATTTATACTCAGAGAAAAACACTTGCCACAGACCTGGCATCGGTATGATTTCTCTCTCGTGTGTACAGTCTGATGCTTCAGAAACTTTGAATTCTGAATGAAACATTTCCCACATTCTTGACACTTGTAAAGTTGACCTCCGATGTGGATTCTTTGAAAGTTCTCAAACTGGGAACTGTGATCAAAACTTTTTGACACTCCTGGCATTTGCACATTTTCTCTCTTATATGAACACTTTTGTGCCTCAGAAGGTGGGAGTTCTTACAAAAACAGTTCTCACACTCCTGACACTTCTAGTTTCTCACCTGTGTGGACTCTCCGATGCTTCACAATATCTGAAATTAGAACAAAACATTTCCTAAACTTGGGACACTTGTTGACGTGTCGTCCTTTGTGGACATCATAATGATTCATAAGTTGTGAATTCTAAGCAAATGATTTCCCGCACTCCTTGTATTTGTAGGGTTTCTCTCCTGTGTGGACTCTCTGGTGCACCACAAGGCTTGAATTCTGGGTAAAACCTTTCCCACAATCCTTACATTTGTACGGTTTCTCACCTGTATGAACTCTTTGGTGCCTCAGAAGGTTTGAGTTATGAGAAAAAGACTTCTCACACTCCTGACATTTGTACGGTTTCTCACCTGTATGAACTCTTTTGTGCTTCAGAAGGTTTGAGTTATAAGAAAAAGACTTCTCACACTCCTGACATTTGTACGGTTTCTCACCTGTATGAACTCTTTTGTGCTTCAGAAGGTCTGAGTTATGAGAAAAAGACTTCTCACACTCCTGACATTTGTACGGTTTCTCACCGGTATGAACTCTTTTGTGTCTCCAAAGGTCTGAGTTATGAGAAAAAGACTTCTCACACTCCTGACATTTGTACGGTTTCTCAACTGTGTGTACTCTTTTGTGCTTCAGAAGGTCTGAGTTCTGAGAAAAACACTTCTCACACTCCTGACATTTGTACGGTTTCTCACCTGTATGAACTCTTTTGTGCTTCAGAAGGTGTGAGTTCTGAGAAAAAGACTTCTCACACTCCTGACATTTGTACGGTTTCTCACCTGTATGTACTCTTTTGTGCGTCAGAAGGTGTGAGTTCTGAGAAAAAGACTTCTCACACTCCTGACATTTGAACGGTTTCTCACCTGTATGAACTCTTTTGTGCTTCAGAAGGTCTGAGTTATGAGAAAAAGACTTCTCACACTCCTGACATTTGTACGGTTTCTCTCCTGTGTGCTGAGTCTTATGCTTCACCAACTCTGTCTTCTGAGGAAAACATTTATCACACTCCTTATATTTGTAGGATTTTTCTCCTGTGTGGACTCTCTGGTGCACCAGAAGGATCCAATTTTGAGAAAAACATTTCCCACATTCTTGACATTTGTATCGTTTTTCTCCTCTGTGGACTCTCTGATGGCTCAAAAGGGTTGTACTGCAAGAAAAATGTTTGCTACACTTCAGGCATTTGTACGGTTTCTCTCTTGTATGAACTCTCTGATGCTTCATAATGTTTGGATTCCAGGTAAAACCTTTCCCGCACTCCTCAGATTGGTATGGTTTCTTTCCGCTGTGTCGAGTCTCATGCTTTTTCAAGTCTGTCTTTTGAGGAAGACATTTCTCACACTCCTGGCATTTGTGTGGCTTCTCCCTGACACTTTTCTTTGCAATGTGGGTCCTCTTGTGAAGGATCAGGGTCATCTTTTGGGCAAAATGTTTCCCACACAGGATGCATTTGTAGGGTTTCCCTCCAGTAATTCTTTTAACATTTGTGTGTGTTTGCCAATGTCTGACAAGATCCATTTTCTGCACAAAGCACTTGCTGCTCCTTGCACATATGGCTGTTTTCTTCAAATTATCTGCAGAGAAGAGAGACAAGCACAGACCAAGACTGAATTCTGGGTATGACCAGAAACGGACAATCTGCACCCAACGTGTCGCTCTCTTCGCTCCTGGTGATGCCCTCTGTCATCTATATCATACTTTCATAACCCCCTTTCTGATATCAGCATTTCTCTTCACCTTTTGAATTAATTTTTTCAATTACCAGGAAAAGAGTAGGCCTTACCCAGAGATGTCACCATCCTAGAATTCTCCTCCATGACTTCCCTCTGTAGGGCCCTCTGCTCAGGATCCAGCAGCGCCCACTCCTCCTGGGTGAAACACACCGCCACCTCTTCAAAGGTCACAGAAGACTGGAGAAAAAAGTATATTTTTCTCACAGCTCAGAGCTACTTTAATACAACCCTCCAAAACAGGTGTCTGAATCAGGCGAGATTGAGATATAAAGGGATTTCTCTGCCCCATGTTTGGGCTTGCCATAGGGAACTCTTGTGAGAAACCAATCTGATACAGGAGGGTCCTGCTTTTCTCACCATGGAGACAACTATGTTATACTTTCTTGATATACAGTAGGACCTCCATATCCACGGGAGATCAGATCCAAGCTTCCCGCTGATGCTGAACAACACGGATTATGTTATGTTGTTGTTGTTCAGTCGTTAAGTCGTGTCTGACTCTTCGTGACCCCATGGACCAGAGCACACCAGGCCCTCCTGTCTTCCACTGCCTCCCGGAGTTGGATCAAATTCATTTGGGTAGCCGATGACACTGTCCAACCATCTCGTCCTCTGTGGTGCCCTTCTCCTCTTGCCCTCACATTTTCCCAACATCAGGGGTTTTTCAGGGAGTCTTCTCTTCTCATGAGATGACCAAAGTATTGGAGCCTCAGCTTCAGGATCTGTCCTTCCACTGAGCACTCAGGATTGATTTTCTTCAGAAGGATTATGTTATAGCAAATTGTATTTTAATAGCCAATGCTTTCTGTAGCATGCTTTCTGGCTATCTCTTGTGGCCAATTTTGGTACTGACCTTGTGGAAAAAAATTATAGCTTGGATTTTTCTTTTAATATTTTTAATTTTTCAGACCGTGGATAAGTGAATCTGGCGATACAGATCCTGCAGATAAAGGGGCTCTACTGTATAGGTGTTACAGCAAGGAACTCTTTTTAAAAAAATGGGCGACCAGCCAAATTCAGGACGGGCATGCCTAAAGAATACAAAGGACTTTTAAGAGTTAAGCACTCAAAGCTGTGGGGTCTGGATGGGTGACTCCATCAGTTTTCATTCCTCTCACGTTTAATATCTCAATTTCCTGAAATCCCTAATACAAAGCACTTAATGGTTTTTGTTTTGGAAATGTTCGGACACAAGCAAAACTGGAACAAATGCCCCCTTGATTCTTCCCAGGGACGGGATGAGAGCATTTGATGTATGGATGGACTGCAGTTTAGCCCTTCTGCTTACCTGATGGGGTTCCTCTCCATCCGAGGGAAGGGAAGATGGCGGAGTCTTTGCTACTGGCATCATTCCAGCTCCTGTATGGGAATGCGGCATCAGTTGCAACCGTTTCTCACAGAGACAAAGATCAAAATCCTATAAACATGTACTAGAAATTCAGACCAATTCTAAAACTAATACAAAGAAAATAACGATGACAAAACTTTTCTGTGACCTTAAAAACTAACTGCTATCTTTTACTCAGAGAGGAAGCCCACATTTTGTCTGAGGATTTGTCCCTGAGCCCTTTTTGTCTACTTTATTTTTAATGTTGTTTTCCTTTTGACCTGATATGGTAGAACAGATCAACACGGCTTCTTTTTTCTAAAACGTACTAGAAAGTAACTCCAGTAAAATGCAAAAGATTGCAAAGGAAGGGGGGAACGGCCAGCACTTAGCCTGAGACTTAGGAGAGCTTGTTGCCACTGAAACTCAGAACTGCCATGAAACCCACTGGGTGATCACAGCTCAGTTATTCTTCCACAACCAGACCTACCTCACAGGATTGTTGTTCTCAGGCCTGAGTTGTTAAGGAAAAAAAACTGCAAGGTCTTGAGCACATTGAGTCAAACATGGGATACAAACAGAATCATCGAATCAATGAGTGGAGAGACCAACCAGCGATGCAATGACAACTGGACGGAGTGAGACAATTTGGATTCTTCCCTATCCTGAATTTGTGTTTCAGGCACATAGATATGATTTCTATTTCCTTTGGGTGGAGCTTTTCTCTTTGACCTTCTGGCCATGAATCTAAGCACTCCTTTTCTCGTTTAAAGTCCTTTAAGTGTTGGTAATTAAACATTCCATCTCCTATGTGAGAGGTGCTGAGAACGTGGCGTCAGGTGCCTACAATTCTCACAGAAACATATGCAATGTTCTCTTCCGGAAAGACAAATGAGTGGGCCCAAGATCAAATCCACCCTGAACTCTCTCTGGAGGCAAAAACGCTGAAATTCAGACTGTCCTCCTTTGGGCACCTCACGAAAAGGCAAGATTCTCTGGAAAAGACAATCATGTGGGGAAAAGTGGACGGCAGCAGGTGATGTGTCAACACAAAACAACCATTAAAACACAATATATAGAATGGGGGGGAGATACTCAGGGAGATATAAATGCAGGACATGCTTCATCCTTCAGACGGGGAGATCACCCTCTTCCTTTCCCCTGCCGGCATTTGACTTTACCCTGCAAACTGGCACCTCCTTCACCGCCTGGCGTGTTCCCCCTTGGCAGAAGATCCTGTCTGCTCTCCGGCTGTGCTGCCTTCTCTGTCACTGAGAAATCAGGCTGAATGTCCACAGAGAGACTTTCCCCCTGAAAGAACAATGAAGGATTCAATCCAAAAGAACGACAGAAAAGGAACGAGAAAGGGACAAAGACTGGAAGGTTGGTGGTAGAATTTGGGGGTCAGGGGATGTCTGTCTCTGGATATTATCAAAGGACTGTAAGTCCCTTGTAGAACATCTTAAAAGATCCTCCTTTAAATTTGCGACCCATTAGGTGGGAGGTGGACTATTTCTAGTGTATACGTGACTTATGGCCACCCTTTTCAGGCTTTTCCAGGAAGATAAGTGGTTTTCCATTCCCTTTTTAATGGGGTTATTTCTGGGACTGGGCCGCTGGCCCAAGGCTACCCAGGCTGGCTCTTTTCCCAGGAGGCCCAGTGGGGGGAATCAAACTCCCAACCTCTGGCTCTGCAGCCAGGGACCTCAGCCACTGAACTACCCACCCAGTCCCTGCACTGGATCTCTCATCCATTAGGTAAAAGATGGAGGACTTCTGGAGTGTAGGAAGAGGTAGAGAGCCACCACCTCCAATCCCATCAGAAACCTCACCGTCTCCTTTGGTGGTGTCTCTGGGGCAGAAAGAGAAATCTGGAATTTTCTTACAGAAAAAATAACAAGGGTGGCTTGTTTTAAAGGAGGATCAAGCTTTCCACAGAGGTTTTTCTACTCTGAATCAAGATCCATGCTTCCTGTGGAGACTCTGCTTCCGAAGAGAAGAGGCGGTGCACCAAAGTTAGGCAGAACCGCAGAAGCTTGGGGGCCATGGCAGCACGAGGGGCCTCAGGAGGGGCTGTGGGGCAGAGAAAGGGGCCACAGGGACGGAGGTGACCCGTCTTAAGAGCCCCAAGTGGAAATCCTCTCACTTTCTGCTCCTCTTCTCCCTGACTCAGGAGGAAGCCTTCGGCCAGGGCCACCGCCTGGGAACTGCTCTCCGCTCCACATTCCCTCACCCAGCTGGACATCTCCGGGGGAAGGATGGCCAGGAACTGCTCCAGGATCACCAGGTCCAGGATCTGAGCCTTGGTGTGCCTTTCTGGCTTCAGCCACTGACGACAGAGACCGTGGAGTCGGCTGCAAGCGTCTCGGGGCCCTTCCGCTTCCTCGTAGGAGAACCGCCTGAAGCTCTGGAGTTGTATATCTGAGCTGACAACATCCTCCTCCAAGATTTTCCGCAATGACCTCTCCCAGAATCGGGCACTGCTCTCCGCCATGAGGACATCAGAAGTTCTTCCTCGATCAAGGTCAACGAACGTCTGCTCCTAAATTGCTGGTGTATGTTCTAAGAAAGCCATTTAGGGGAATCAAAGGGGTCCTTCCTTCTCTCTCTCTCTCTCTCTCTCTCTGAGTAAAGATCGTCTTTATCAGATGACACTCTTCACAGGCTGCAAAGGCAGGACATTTTTTCTGCTAATGATGATCATTTCATTCTAGGAGAAAGGAAAAAAAGTTGGAAATGACAAAATTCGCCAGCCACAGCTCCCCTCTCCTCTTCCTCCATCTCCTGCTGAGTGCTCAGCGCACCTCTCTTACACCTAACCGTGATAACATTGGTCTTAATTTAGGGGGGTCTCTGAGCTAAGAGAAAGAGCTGTCTGGACATCTCAGTGAGTCAGACGCTTGGCAGGGGAGCCATAAGTTGGGAGTTCGATTCCCGCTCTGTGCCTCCTGCCAGTCGAGTCAGCCTGGGTAGCCGTGGGGGATCAACACAATCCCAGGTTGTCCCCAGAAGAAGGGAAGGGGTCGCCACTTCTGTGTGTACTCCGCTTAGAAAACCCTGAAAAGGGTCATCAAATGTCAGAACTGACTTGATAGCATAGGAGGAGGAGGAGCCCTGGGAAAATCCTATTTTTGGGCTCCTCTTCCCCGTCAACGGACAACCAAGCCAGCTTCTGTCGGTGGTCGTGTGGTCGGCCGAGGGGGGGGGCTGCAAGGCTTTGCATCAGGAAACCAAACTTTGGGGGCCAATCTGGAGGAGGGGAAGAGATCCTCTCTCGCTGCCTATTCGCCTCCTCCAGGATCCCCCGACCCCAAATCCTTGGGGAGACTCTCCATCCCCCCCCCGAAGTGCTTTGAGGGGCAAAAGGGAAAGGGGCTCCCCACATCCCTGACTGGAGCCTAGGCACCCTTGGGAGAAACTGGCTCCCCTTTTCCCCTCCAGAGGAACTGAGAGGAGACACACGAGGGGATTATTTGGGAGGGAGAAGCCTTGGTCTTGGGAGACTTCCAACCCCCATCCCAGGTTGCCTTCCCCTCGAGAAATCCCAATTCCCTGCACTTAACCCTTGGGTTGCCTGGCCGGTTCACTCGATCTTGCCACAATGCACCTAGAGTCTAGAACCTTCCATTGTAATGCATTACAATCTGACTTTAATGGAGTCTCTTTGAGGTCGAAGATCGGGACCTGCCCACATTTCCCGCCCAAAAATCTCCCCCCCCTCCAACCACTCCGAAACAAAAAACCCAAAATCTGGAGCCACCCCTGAATCTCACCTGATCTCCTCTCCCATTTCCAGGGGGAGGTCTGGGCCTTTGAACCCTCCCTTTCAATCTTCCATCATCTCCCTCCCCTCGGACTCCTTTGCTCTTGGCTGCCACTCTTGTCTCCCACTTCCTATCATGTGACTGAAGCCAAGCCAGGCTCCTGGCAAGGGAAGCACCGACCCCTCCAATCTGCCGCCTGAGCTCAGAGGTGAAGGGCAGAGTCCGGCCTGGATTTGTCTCCTCAGCAGCCCTGGGAGAAGTTTTGACAGCAGGATCCGTCGGGAAGCATCTGTCTCTCTCTTTCTCTCCTGCTTCCCACCCTCGGGTTTCTTCTCCAGGCAAGACCTTTGCCTCTTGTGTTGATCTCGTAACTTCCACGATGCCCCTGAGGTATATCACTAAGAGGAAAAGGCCAGGAATATCCAGCTAAAATGTGTGGCCCTGCAGGGGAGGGGAAAGGATTGGACAGCCATCTGTCCGGGATGGCTGGAGGTCTCCTGCCTTGGGCAGGGGGTTGGACTAGAAGACCTCGAAGGTCCCTTCCAACCCTATGACGATTCTCTGATCCTATGATCTGTTCTCTAACATCCCAGAGTGCAGGATGCGTGATGATGGGCTCAAGCTACAGGAGGCCAGATTTAGGATGAATATCAGGAAAAAACTCCCTAACTGTTAGAGCGGTACGACGAAGGAGCCAATGAACTGAAGAGTGGGTGAACGTGCAACGATTCGTGTGGATGAATTGAAGGTGACAGAAACAGGGCATTTTTTGGCCATACTCACTGAAAGCAGCAAAATCAGGGAGCTGGACAGGGGACAGGCTATATTTGTCTTCATTGTGGAAGGGTTTGTCACATTCGAATTGACCTCCTCAGCCACACTAGATACTGTTCCAAGTCCTCCATACAGAGCACGTCACCCTAGTGTCTCAAGACTGAAGGATGCCTAATCTGGAATCTGACCCTGAGACAGAATTCTGAGGGTTCCAGCCCACAGACCCACACTTAAAGATATCGACATGTCACTCACCTGGACCAAGGCCTATCTCCGAGGTTACATGGCTCTCATGGACGTTACTTCCTGTGGTTAATGTACAAAAAAAGGAAGCTGGCGCTCTGTTCCCTGGGAGTTGTAGCATCACTGCCCTTTATGCTCTCTCTAGGGCGCCTTCTGAAGAGCTACAATGCACAATTTCCTCATTCTGGTAAGTGGTTTGTAAAATATGACAAGTGATAATAAACAAAGCTAATGAGTTCTCCTGGCCGCTGTCTACTTTTCCTATTAACTGGTGTTATTTCAAAATAGAAACATACAACCACACAATGTTTTTGTTTGTTTGTTTTTGGACTTACTGCCAGATTGTTGATCACCGCTACCTGCCTTCATATCAGGAAGGAGTCTTCCTGAGCAAAGACTTTAAAACTGAAGGGAGTCTGGAGATGCTAGTGCTGCTTTTTGTGATTGTTTGTGTGTGTGTGTGTGTGTCTGTGTTTGTGTCTGTGTGTTTGTGTGTATGCCAAATGCTACATGCGGCCAATCACATAAGCAGGAAGGTGAACCACTCCAACTGCATTTGTGCGGCAGTAAATGCATGCACAAGGAGCCCCATATCTTCAGGGCTCAGTTCCAAGGCCCCCTGCAGGTGCTAAAAATGTGGATTATAGCGAATGCTCAAATTGAGTCTTTCTGACTACAGTACTGATAGGAACCATCATGATTCCAATCATATCCATGTGGCTCTGATGTGTCAGAAATGCCACAGTGGCAGTTTTTTATTTTTACTTCCCTCCCCCTAAAAAAATACCAGTTTGTTGGTGAACCAAATTGTAAAGTCTATAAAAGGTAAAGGTTCCCCTTGAGAATTTTTGTCCAGCAATGTTCGCCTCTAGGAGGCGGTGCTCATCCCCGTTTCTAAGCCATAGAGCCAGCATTTTGTCCGAAGACCATCTTCCGTGGTCACATGGCCAGTGCGACTTAGACACGGAACGCTGTTACCTTCCCACCAAGGTGGTCCCTATTTATCTACTCGCATTTGCATGTTTTAAAACCGCTAGGTTGGCGGGAGGTGGGACAAGCGACGGGTGCTCACTCCGTCACGTGGATTTGATCTTACGACTGCTTGGTCTTCTGACCCTGCAACACACAAAGGCTTCTGCGGTTTAGCTCACAGTTCTGAAGTGATTTATCTTTGTCTCTTTTTTTACATCACAGACACTTGACATTTTAACAGGAGTGTATAAGCTTTTTATATTCACTGTATATCCCTTTCTTGTTGTGCCTTGTGAGGTGTGAATTCCAAGAGAAACATTTCCCACACTGTGCGCATTTGTAGGTTTTTCTCCTGTCTCGACTCTCTGGTGAGCGAGAAGGTTTCAATTGTGAGAAAAACATATCCCATATTTTTGTGGCACTGGTATAGTTTCTCTCCAGTGTGTAAAGTCTTGTGGGTATGAGACGTGAGGCGAGAGTGTAAAGCAGGGGTCTCAAACTCAATTTACCTGGGGGCCTCTGGAGCACAGTCTGGATGAGGCTGGGCCGCATCAGATTTTCTGCCAAGCAGAGCAAGAGCCAAGGAAACTGCCCAGGAGTTTCCTTAGCCCGGCTGGGGCTCCGAGGAGGAGGGGCGCATGAGCCCTCGTCGCCGGCCACGACCCCCTCTGGCTCCTTCTTCACTACCACCACCAGCACCAGGAGCAGGATGAAGAAGTGGAGGAGGGAGGGCAGGTCGGCAACCGCCTAGCGGGGAGGAGGGCATGACATAATTTTTTTAAATACCTCACAGAATCACCAAAGGAGGAAAGCCCCCATCGGTACCGGTGAAATTAAACAGAACGGGGCGCCCTACACAGGTGTACGCACGCATGCATACACACATGCACACACACACACACATGGCAGTCCGGCAACCTTCCTCTGAAGGCCCCCCTCAAAAAAAGGTGCACTCAGCAGCAGCAGGTACCCCCACCACGACAGAGGAGCAAACTTTGAGAGGCGAGCCAAGGCAGCCTCCAGAGTCGAGGCAGTTGAAGCAGGACGAAAAGGAGGAGGAAGCGCTGGCCGGGCTGGTGCTGGGGGAGCCGAGAGAGAAAGAGAGCCAGAGAGCCGCTTCCCTGGAAGAGGCGGCAGCAGCTGCTGTTGGTGGCTTGGAGGTGCTCTTCGAGGACGGGCCAGGAGCGAGCTTCGCTCTCAGGCATCGCTTGGCTGCGACTCGGCGGAAAGGGCTGGCAGTGCGCCTCGCTCACCGGCTCTCTCCCAAAACAGCGCCTCTTGCACCCTCCATCCAGAACTGCAGTCAGCAGACAAGCAGGCTGGCTGGCAGGCTGCAGTTCCTGATGGAGGGTGCAAGAGGCGCTGTCTTGGGAGTGCGCCGGCAAGCGAGGCAAGGCTTTTTTTGACTCTTGACAGCAGAGGACACGTGGGCACTTCAGGGGGGGCAGGCAAGGCAGGGGCCACAAACTATTGTCCGGCGGGCTGCAAATGACCCCTGGGCCGCATGTCTGAGACTCCTGGTGTAAAGGCTCTGGCCGGAGTGTCGTCCGTCCTCCCTCACAAAGGAACAAGAGGCTCAGAGAAACCCACCTACACCGCCCATCGAGACCAAACAGCGGGGAGTTGATACCCGAGAATTGGAGCGGGAACTGATAAAGTTGACAGTAACCACCTAGACAGGGGATGGTTTGGCGGGAAAAGGAGAGATGGACGTAATACTTGGGAGGGGGGGGTTGGTAAATGATATGTGTTGAAGACCCTTGGACTGAGAAACTGGAGATGGTATGGGTCCCTAGGGAGGAAGCTGATTACCGAAGAAGAAGGGGGTGCTCCAGCATCCTTATTTTGGAGAGTCGGAGGCCACAGAGTGGCGCAGATGGTTCAGAGTGGAGAAGGAGGCGGTAGACTGGGAAGAGCAAGAACACCGGGCATGGCATCTGGAAGAAGCGCAGAGGAAGGGGTACTTAGTGGACCGTGGACCCCTCTATGAGGAGAGGGGGACCCTTATGAGACGGAGGTGCGAGATGAGATGACCCCATTACCAGAACCGCAATTAGAGACTTTTGGCTTGGACAACACTAATCCGTTTTTGAAAGGACCCTGAGACGAGCTGAGTTGTAACCCCTTTGCAAAGGACATTTAGATGCCCTCACTGGTCCCGTTGGAGATGAGACAAACCGCAGAAGCTGAGTTTAGGCAAACAGATTTATTGTTATATATTCTAATAAAGACTAGTTGTGATTTTTTAACACAAGTGTTTCCAGAGTCTCACTTAAAACTAGGGGAGGCAAGATATGAAGCCTAACTAACAGTGGGTCACAATATTTTGAGTTCTTCACAAAAGACTGCCCACACTCCTGGCACTCGTACGGTTGCTTTCCTCGATTGATTCTTTTATGGTTCACAAGTTGTGAACTCTGAGCAAAGCATTTCCCACACTTCTGGCATTTGTGTGGCTTCTCTCCCCTGTCGAGTACCTGATGGCTCAAAAGAGCTGATTTCCGTGCAAAACATTTCCCATATTCCTTACATTTCTATGGTTTTTCTCCTTTGTGGACTCTCTGGTGAATCAGAAGATTTATACTCAGAGAAAAACACTTGCCACAGACCTGGCATCGGTATGATTTCTCTCTCGTGTGTACAGTCTGATGCTTCAGAAACTTTGAATTCTGAATGAAACATTTCCCACATTCTTGACACTTGTAAAGTTGACCTCCGGTGTGGATTCTTTGAAAGTTCTCAAACTGGGAACTGTGATCAAATCTTTTTGACACTCCCGGCATTTGCACATTTTCTCTCTTATATGAACACTTTTGTGCCTCAGAAGGTGGGAGTTCTTACAAAAACAGTTCTCACACTCCTGACACTTCTAGAGTTTCTCACCTGTGTGGACTCTCCGATGCTTCACAATATCTGAAATTAGAACAAAACATTTCCTAAACTTGGGACACTTGCTGACGTGTCCTCCTTTGTGGACATCATAATGATTCATAAGTTGTGAATTCCAAGCAAATGATTTCCCACACTCCTTGCATTTGTAGGGTTTCTCTCCTGTGTGGACTCTCTGGTGCACCAAAAGGTTTGAATTCTGGGTAAAACCTTTCCCACAATCCTTACATTTGTTCGGTTTCTCACCTGTATGAACTCTTTTGTGCCTCAGAAGGATTGAAATCTGAGAAAAACACATCTCACACTCCTCACATTTGTACGGTTTCTCACCTGTATGAATTCTTTTGTGCCTCCAAAGGTGTGAGTTAAGAGAAAAACACTTCTTACACTCCTGACATTTGTACGGTTTCTCACCGGTATGAATTCTTTTGTGCCTCCGAAGGTGTGAGTTAAGAGAAAAACACTTCTCACACTCCTGACATTTGAACGGTTTCTCACCGGTATGAATTCTTTTGTGCCTCAGAAGGTCTGAGTTCTGAGAAAAAGACTTCTCACACTCCTGACATTTGTACGGTTTCTCACCTGTATGTACTCTTTTGTGCTTCAGAAGGTGTGAGTTCTGAGAAAAACACTTCTCACACTCCTCACATTTGTACGGTTTCTCGCCTGTATGAACTCTTTTGTGCCTCAGAAGGTGTGAGTTCTGAGAAAAACACATCTCACACTCCTGACATTTGTACGGTTTCTCACCTGTATGAACTCTTTTGTGCTTCAGAAGGTCTGAGTTATGAGAAAAACACTTCTCACACTCCTGACATTTGTACGGTTTCTCTCCTGTGTGCTGAGTCTTATGCTTCACCAACTCTGTCTTCTGAGGAAAACATTTATCACACTCCTTATATTTGTAGGGTTTTTCTCCTGTGTGGACTCTCTGGTGCACCAGAAGGATCCAATTTTGAGAAAAACATTTCCCACATTCTTGACATTTGTATCGTTTTTCTCCTCTGTGGACTCTCTGATGGCTCAAAAGGGTTGTACTGCAAGAAAAATGTTTGCTACACTTCAGGCATTTGTACGGTTTCTCTCTTGTATGAACTCTCTGATGCTTCATTACGTTTGGATTCCAGGTAAAACCTTTCCCGCACTCCTCAGATTGGTATGGTTTCTCTCCGCTGTGCCGACTCTCATGCTTTTTCAAGTCTGTCTTTTGAGGAAGACATGTCTCACACTCCTGGCATTTGTGTGGCTTCTCCCTGACACTTTTCTTTGCAATGTGGGTCCTCTTGTGAAGGATCAGGGTCATCTTTTGGGCAAAATGTTTCCCACACAGGATGCATTTGTAGGGTTTCCCTCCAGTAATTCTTTTAACATTTGTGTGTGTTTGCCAATGTCTGACAAGATCCATTTTCTGCACAAAGCACTTGCTGCTCCTTGCACATACGGCTGTTTTCTTCAAATTATCTGCAGAGAAGAGAGACAAGCACAGACCAAGACTGAATTCTGGGTATGACCAGAAACGGACAATCTGCACCCAACGTGTCGCTCTCTTGGCTCCTGGTGATGCCCTCTGTCATCTATATCATATTTTCATAACCCCCTTTCTGATATCAGCATTTCTCTCCACCTTTTGAATTAATTTTTTCAATTTCCAGGAAAAGAGTAGGCCTTACCCAGAGATGTCACCATCCTAGAATTCTCCTCCATGACTTCCCTCTGTAGGGCCCTCTGGTCAGGATCCAGCAGCGCCCACTCCTCCTGGGTGAAACACACCGCCACCTCTTCAAAGGTCACAGAAGCCTGGAGAAAAAAGTATATTTTTCTCACAGCTCAGAGCTACTTTAATACAACCCTCCAAAACAGGTGTCTGAATCAGGCGAGATTGAGATATAAAGGGATTTCTCTGCCCCATGTTTGGGCTTGCATTAGGGAACTCTTGTGAGAAACCAATCTGATACAGGAGGGTCCTGCTTTTCTCACCATGGAGACAACTATGTTACACTTTCTTGATATACAGTAGGACCTCCATATCCATGGGAGATCAGATCCAAGCTTCCCGCTGATGCTGAACAACACGGATTATGTTATGTTGTTGTTGTTCAGTCGTTAAGTCGTGTCTGACTCTTCGTGACCCCATGGACCAGAGCACACCAGGCCCTCCTGTCTTCCACTGCCTCCCGGAGTTGGATCAAATTCATTTTGGTAGCCGATGACACTGTCCAACCATCTCGTCCTCTGTGGTCCCCTTCTCCTCTTGCCCTCACATTTTCCCAACATCAGGGGTTTTTCAGGGAGTCTTCTCTTCTCATGAGATGACCAAAGTATTGGAGCCTCAGCTTCAGGATCTGTCCTTCCACTGAGCACTCAGGATTGATTTTCTTCAGAAGGATTATGTTATAGCAAATTGTATTTTAATAGCCAATGCTTTCTGTAGCATGCTTTCTGGCTATCTCTTGTGGCCAATTTTGGTACTGACCTTGTGGAAAAAAATTATAGCTTGGATTTTTCTTTTAATATTTTTAATTTTTCAGACCGTGGATAAGTGAATCTGGCGATACAGATCCTGCAGATAAAGGGGCTCTACTGTATAGGTGTTACAGCAAGGAACTCTTTTTAAAAAAATGGGCGACCAGCCAAATTCAGGACGGGCATGACTAAAGAATACAAAGGACTTTTAAGAGTTAAGCACTCAAAGCTGTGGGGTCTGGATGGGTGACTCCATCAGTTTTCATTTCTCTCATGTTTAATATCTCAATTTCCTGAAATCCCAAATACAAAGCACTTAATGGTTTTTGTTTTGGAAATATTCGGACACAAGCAAAACTGGAACAAATGCCCCCTTGATTCTTCCAAGGAATGCGATGAGAGCATTTGATGTACGGATGGACTGCAGTTTCGCCCTTCTGCTTACCTGATGGGGTTCCTCTCCATCCGAGGGAAGGGAAGATGGCGGAGTCTTTGCTACTGGCATCATTCCAGCTCCTGTATGGGAATGCGGCATCAGTTGCAACCGTTTCTCACAGAGACAAAGATCAAAATCCTATAAACATGTACTAGAAATTCAGACCAATTCTAAAACTAATACTGTACAAAGAAAATAACGATGTCAAACCTTTTCTGTGACCTTAAAAACTAATCGCTATCTTTTACTCAGATAGGAAGCCCACATTTTGTCTGAGGATTTGTCCCTGAGCCCTTTTTGTCTACTTTATTTTTAATGTTGTTTTGCTTTTGACCTGATATGGTAGAACAGATCAACACGGCTTCTTTTTTCTAAAACGTACTAGAAAGTAACTCCAGTAAAATGCAAAAGATTGCAAAGGAAGGGGGGAACGGCCAGCACTTAGCCTGAGACTTAGGAGAGCTTGTTGCCACTGAAACTGAGAACTGCCATGAAACCCACGGGACGATCACAGCTCAGTTATTCTTCCACAACCAGACCTACCTCACAGGATTGTTGTTCTCAGGCCTGAGTTGTTAAGGAAAAAAAACTGCAAGGTCTTGAGCACATTGAGTCAAACATGGGATACAAACAGAATCATCGAATCAATGTGTGGAGAGACCAACCAGCGATGCAATGACAACTGGACGGAGTGAGACAATTTGGATTCTTCCCTATCCTGAATTTGTGTTTCAGGCACATAGATATGATTTCTATTTCCTTTCGGTGGAGCTTTTCTCTTTAACCTTCTGGCCATGAATCTAAGCACTCCTTTTCTCATTTAAAGTGTTGGTAATTAAACATTCCATCTCCTATGTGAGAGATGCTGAGAACGTGGCATCAGGTGCATACAATTCTCACAGAAACATATGCAATGTTCTCTTCCGGAAAGACAAATGAGTGGGCCCAAGATCAAATCCACCCTGAACTCTCTCTGGAGGCAAAAACGCTGAAATTGAGACTGTCCTCCTTTGGGCACCTCACGAAAAGGCAAGATTCTCTGGAAAAGACAGTCATGTGGGGAAAAGTGGACGGCAGCAGGTGATGTGTCAACACAAAACAACCATTAAAACACAATATATAGAATGGGGGGGAGATACTCAGGGAGATATCAACGCAGCCCGTGCTTCTCCTCCATCCTTCAGACAAGGAGATCACCCTCTTCCTTTCCCCTGCTGACATTTGACTTTACCCTGCAAACTGGCACCTCCTTCACCGCCTGGCGTGTTCCCCCTTGGCAGAAGATGCTGTCTGCTCTCCGGCTGTGCCGCCTTCTCTGTTACTGAGAAATCAGGCTGAATGTCCACAGAAGACTTTCCCCCTGAAAGAACAATAAAGGATTCAATCCAAAAGAACGACAGAAAAGGAACGAGAAAGGGACAAAGACTGGAAGGTTGGTGGTAGAATTTGGGGGTCAGGGGATGTCTGTCTCTGGATATTATCAAAGGACTGTAAGTCCCTTGTAGAACATCTTAAAAGATCCTCCTTTAAATTTGCCACCCATCAGATGGGAGGAGGACTATTTCTGGGGTATACGTAATAATAAGAAGTGTGTACCGTCAGGTCCATTCTGATTTATGGCCACCCTTTCCAGGGTTTTCTAGGTAGAAAATACTGTACAGTACTTAGAAGTGGTTTTCCCTTCCCTTTTTAATGGGGTTATTTCTGGGACTGGGCCGCTGGCCCAAGGCTACCCAGGCTGGCTCTTTTCCCAGGAGGCCCAGTGGGGGGAATCAAACTCCCAACCTCTGGCTCTGCAGCCAGGGACCTCAACCACTGAGCTACCCACCCAGTCCCTGCACTGGATTTCTCATCCATTAGATAAAAGATGGAGGACTTCTGGAGTGTAGGAAGAGGTAGAGAGCCACCACCTCCAATCCCATCAGAAACCTCACCGTCTCCTTTGGTGGTGTCTCTGGGGCAGAAAGAGAAATCTGGAATTTTCTTACAGAAAAAATAACAAGGGTGGCTTGTTTTAAAGGAGGATCAAGCTTTCCACAGATATTTTTCTACTCTGAATCAAGATCCATGCTTCCTGTAGACTTTGCTTCCAAAGAGAAGAGGCGGTGCACCAAAGCTAGGCAGAACCGCAGAAGCTTGGGGGGGCCATGGCAGCACGAGGGGCCTCAGGAGGGGCTGTGGGACAGAGGAAGGGGCCACAGGGACTGAGGCGACCTGTCTTAAGAGCCCCAAGTGGGAATCCTCTCACCTTCCGCTCCTCTTCTGCCTGGCTCAGGAGGAAGCCTTCGGCCAGGGCCACCGCCTGGGAACTGGTCTCCGCTCCACATTCCCTCACCCAGCGGGACATCTCCGGGGGAAGGATGGCCAGGAACTGCTCCAGGACCACCAGGTCCAGGATCTGAGCCTTGGTGTGCCTTTCTGGCTTCAGCCACCGACGGCAGAGACCGTGGAGTCGGCTGCAAGCTTCTCGGGGACCTTCTGCTTCCTCGTAGGAGAACCGCTTGAAGCTCTGGAGTTGTGTATCTGAGCTGACAACATCCTCCTCCAAGATTTTCCGCAATGATCTCTCCGGGAATCCGCCACTGCTCTCAGCCATGAGGACATCAGAAGCTCTTCCTCGATCAAGGTCAACGAACTTCTGCTCCTCGATTACTGGTTTATGTTCTAAGAAAGCCTTCAGTGGAATCAAAGGATTCCTTCCTTCTCTCTCTGTCTCTCTCTCTCTCTTTCTGTGAGCAAAGACTGTCTTTATCAGACGACACTCTTCACAGGCTGCAAAGGCAGGACATTTTTCTGCTAATGATCATTACATTCTAGAAGAAAGAAAAAAGTTGGAAATGACAAAAGCCGCCAGCCACAGCTCCACTCTACTCTTCCTCTATCTCCTGCTAGTGCTCAGTACACCTCTCTTACACCTAACCGTGATAACATTGGTCTTAATTTAGGGGGTCTCTGATCTAAGAGAAAGAGCTGTCTGGACATCTCACTGAGTCAGGCATTTGGCAAGGGAACCAGAGGTTGGGAGTTCGATTCCCCCTCTGTGCCTCCTGCGAGTCGAGCCAGCCTGGGTAGCCTTGGGGGAGCAACACAATCCCAGGGTGTCCCCAGAAGAAGGGAAGGGGACGCCACTTCGATATACAGCTGATTGTCGGGTTTTCAAAATGGCCCCCTGCTGTGCTTTAGGAGGGATTCTTCCAAAGAAAGGGAAATGGCTACCCTATGGAGGTTCTTCGCTGGATGCTGAGACATTTAGCCCAATGGAACGCATTAACCGGGTTTTAATGCATTTCAATTGGTTTCTTTATTTCGCTTGACAAGGATTTCGTTCTATATCCTCATCAAGTGAGGCACCACTTGTATTCTCCGCTTAGAATACCCTGAAAAGAGTCACCAAATGTCAGAGCTAACTTGATAGCATAGGAGGAGGAGGAACCCTGGGAAAATCCTATTTACGGACTCCTGTTCCCCGTCAACTGACAACCTAGCCAGCTTCTGTCGGTGGTCGTGTGGTCAGCCGAGGGGGGGCTGCAAGGCTTGGCATCAGGAAACCAAACTTTGGGGGCCAATCTGGAGGAGGGGAAGAGATCCTCTCTCGCTGCCTCTTTTCCTCCTCCAGGATCCCCGACCCCAAATCCTTGGGGGGACTCACCATCCCCCCCAAAGTGCATTGAGGGGCAAAAGGGAAAGGGGCTCCCCACGTCACGGCTTGGAGCCTAGGCACCCTTGGGAGAAGCTGGCTCCCCTTTCCCCCCCCCAAAGGAATTGAGTCACAGGACGGGATTATTTGGGAGGGAGAAGCCTTGGCCTTGGGAGACTTCCAACCCCATCCCAGGTTGCCTTACCCTCGAGAAATCCCAATTCCCTGAACTTAACCCTTGGCTTGCCTGAATGGTTCACTGGATCTTCCCACAATGCATCTAGATTCTAGAACCTTCCATTGCATTGCATTGGAATCTGACTATAATGGAGTCCGTTTGCTTCCACCTACATTTGAGGGAAGGTCCAGGATCTCGACCTGCCCAGATTCCCCGCCCAAAAATCCCTCTTTTGTATCTACAGGTCGCTTCTCTCTCCCCCCACCCCCACCCTGCGTGCAACCACTCCAAAACAAAAAACAAAATCCGGAGCCACTCCTTCTCACCTGATCTCCTCTCCCATTTCCAGGGGGAGGTCTGGGCCTTTGAACCCTCCCTTTCAATCTTCCATCATCTCCCTCCCCTCAGACTCCTTTCCTCTTGGCTGCCACTCTTGTCTCCCACTTCCTATCATGTGACTGCAGCCAAGCCAGGCTCCTGGCAAGGGAAGCACCGACCCCTCCAATCTGCAGCCTGAGCTCGGAGGTGAAGGGCAGAGTCCGGCCTGGATTTGTCTCCTCAGCGGCCCTGGGAGACGTTTTGACAGCAGGATCCGTCGGGAAGCATCTCTCTCTCTCTCTCTTTCTCTCGTGCTTCCCACCCTCGGGTTACTTTTCCAGCCGAGGCCTTTGCCTCTTGTGGGGATCTCGTAACCTCCACTCTGCCCCTGATGTATATCACGAAGAGGAAAAGGCCAGGAATATCCAGCTAAAATGTGTGGCACTGCAGAGGAGGGGAACGGATTGGACAGCCATCTGTCCGGGGTGGCTGGAGGTCTCCTGCCTTGGGCAGGGGGTTGGACTAGATGACCTTCAAGGACCCTTCCAACCCTACGACGGTTCTCTGATCCTATGATCTGTTCTCTAACATCCCAGAGTGCAGGATGCGTGATGATGGGCTCAAGCTACAGGAGGCCAGATTTAAGATGAATATCAGGAAAAAACTCCCTAACTGTTAGAGCGGTACGACGAAGGAGCCAATGAACTGAAGAGTGGGTGAACGTGCAACGATTCGTGTGGATGAATTGAAGGTGACAGAAACAGGGCATTTTTTGGCCATACTCACTGAAAGCAGCAAAATCAGGGAGCTGGACAGGGGACAGGCTATATTTGTCTTCATTGTGGAAGGGTTTGTCACACTCGAATTGACCTCCTCAGCCACACTAGATACTGTTCCAAGTCCTCCATACAGAGCACGTCACCCTAGTGTCTCAAGACTGAAGGATGCCTAATCTGGAATCTGACCCTGAGACAGAATTCTGAGGGTTCCAGCCCACAGACCCACACTTAAAGATATCGACATTTCACTCACCTGGACCAAAGCCTATCTCCGAGGTTACATGGCTCTCATGGACGTTACTTCCTGTGGTTAATGTACAAAAAAAGAAAGCTGGCGCTCTGTTCCCTGGGAGTTGTAGCATCACTGCCCTTTATGCTCTCTCTAGGGCGCCTTCTGAAGAGCTACAATGCACAATTTCCTCATTCTGGTCAGTGGTTTGTAAAATATGACAAGTGATAATAAACAAAGCTAATGAGTTCTCTCCTGGCCGCGGTCTACTTTTCCTATTAACTGGTGTTATTTCAAAATAGAACCATACAACCACACAATGTTTTTGTTTGTTTGTTTTTGGACTTACTGCCAGATTGTTGATCACCGCTACCTGCCTTCATATCAGGAAGGAGTCTTCCTGAGCAAAGACTTTAAAACTGAAGGGAGTCTGGAGATGCTAGTGCTGCTTTTTGTGATTGTTTGTGTGTGTGTGTGTGTCTGTGTCTGTGTTTGTGTCTGTGTGTTTGTGTGTATGCCAAATGCTACATGCGGGCAATCACATAACCAGGAAGGTGAATCACTCCAACTGCATTTGTGCGGCAGTAAATGCATGCAGAAGGAGCCCCATATCTTCAGGGCTCAGTTCCAAGGCCCTCTGCAGGTGCTAAAAATGTGGATTATAGCGAATGCTCAAATTGAGTCTTTCTGACTACTGTACTGATAGGAACCATCATGATTCCAATCATATCCATGTGGCTCTGATGTGTCAGAAATGCCACAGTGGCAGTTTTTTATTTTTACTTCCGTCCCCCTAAAAAAATACCAGTTTGTTGGTGAACCAAATTGTAAAGTTTATAAAAGGTAAAGGTTCCCCTTGAGAATTTTTGTCCAGTAATGTTCGCCTCTAGGAGGCGGTGCTCATCCCCGTTTCTAAGCCATAGAGCCAGCGTTTTGTCCGAAGACAATCTTCCGTGGTCACATGGCCAGTGCGACTTAGACACGGAACGCTGTTACCTTCCCACCAAGGTGTTCCCTATTTATCTACTCGCATTTGCATGTTTTCAAACCGCTAGGTTGGCGGGAGGTGGGACAAGCGACGGGTGCTCACTCCGTCACGTGGATTTGATCTTACGACTGCTTGGTCTTCTGACCCTGCAACACACAAAGGCTTCTGCGGTTTAGCTCGCAGTTCTGAAGTGATTTATCTTTGTCTCTTTTTTTACATCACAGACACTTGACATTTTAACAGGGGTGTATAAGCTTTTTATATTCACTGTATATCCCTTTCTTGTTGTGCCTTGTTGTGCCTCGTCGCCGGCCACGACCCCCTCTGGCTCCTTCTTCACTACCACCACCAGCACCAGCAGCAGGATTAAGAAGTGGAGGAGGGAGGGCAGGTCGGCAACCGCCTAGTGGGGAGGAGGGCATGACATAATTTTTTAAAAAACCTCACAGAATCGAGTAGACCTTGTCTAGAGGGGCGGGGTAGAAATTGAATAAATAAATAAATAAATAAATAAATAAATAAATAAATAAATAAATAAATAAATAAATAAATAAATAAAAGAGGAAAGCCCCCATCGGTACCTGCGAAATTAAAAGAACGGGGCGCCGTACACAGGTGTACGCACGCATGCATACACACATGCACACACACACACACACATGGCAGTCCGGCAACCTTCCTCTGAAGGCCCCCCTCAAAAAAAGGCGCACTCAGCAGCAGCAGGTACCCCCACCACGACAGAGGAGCAAACTTTGAGAGGCGAGCCAAGGCAGCCTCCAGAGTCGAGGCGGTTGAAGCAGGACGAAAAGGAGGAGGAAGCGCTGGCCGGGCTGGTGTTGGGGGAGCCGAGAGAGAAAGAGAGCCAGAGAGCCGCTTCCCTGGAAGAGGCGGCAGCAGCTGCTGTTGGTGGCTTGGAGGTGCTCTTCGAGGACGGGCCAGGAGCGAGCTTCGCTCTCAGGCATCGCTTGGCTGCGACTCGGCGGAAAGGGCTGGCAGTGCGCCTCGCTCACCGGCTCTCTCCCAAGACAGCACCTCTTGCACCCTCCATCCAGAACTGCAGCCAGCAGACAAGCGGGCTGGCTGGCAGGCTGCAGTTCTGGATGGAGGGTGCAAGAGGCGCTGTCTTGGGAGTGCGCCGGCAAGCGAGGCAAGGCTTTTTTTGACTCTTGACAGCAGAGGACACGTGGGCACTTCAGGGGGGGCAGGCAAGGCGGGGGCCACAAACTATTGTCCGGCAGGCTGCAAATGACCCCCGGGCCGCATGTCTGAGACCCCTGGTGTAAAGGCTCTGGCCGGAGTGTCGTCCGTCCTCCCTCACAAAGGAACAAGAGGCTCAGAGAAACCCACCTGCACCGCCCATCGAGACCAAACAGCGGGGAGTTGATACCCGAGAATTGGAGCGGGAACTGATAAATTTGACAGTAACCACCTAGACAGGGGATGGTTTGGCGGGAAAAGGAGAGATGGACGTAATACTTGGGAGGGGGGGTTGGTAAATGATATGTGTTGAAGACCCTTGGACTGGGAAACTGGAGAAGGTATGGGTCCCTAGGGAGGAAGCTGATTACCGAAGGAGAAGGGGGTGCTCCAGCATCCTTATTTTGGAGAGTCGGAGGCCACAGAGTGGCGCAGATGGTTCAGAGTGGAGAAGGAGGTGGTAGACTGGGAAGAGCAAGAACACCGGGCATGGCGTCTGGAAGAAGCGCAGAGGAAGGGGTACTTAATGGACCGTGGACCCCTCTATGAGGAGAGGGGGACCCTTATGAGACGGAGGTGCGAGATGAGATGACCCCGTTACCAGAACCGCAATTAGAGACTTTTGGCTTGGACAACACTAATCCGTTTTTGAAAGGACCCTGAGACGAGCTGAGTTGTAACCCCTTTGCAAAGGACATTTGGATGCGCTCGCTGGTCCCGTTGGAGATGAGAGAAACCGCAGAAGCTGAGTTTAGGCAAACAGATTTATTGTTATATATTCTAATAAAGACTAGTTGTGATTTTTAACACAAGTGTTTCCAGAGTCTCACTTAAAACTAGGGGAGGCAAGATATGAACCCTAACTAACAGTGGGTCACAATATTTTGAGTTCTTCACAAAAGACTGCCCACACTCCTGGCACTCGTACGGTTGCTTTCCTCGATTGATTCTTTTATGGTTCACAAGTTGTGAACTCTGAGCAAAGCATTTCCCACACTTCTGGCATTTGTGTGGCTTCTCTCCCCTGTTGAGTACCTGATGGCTCAAAAGAGCTGATTTACGTGCAAAACATTTCCCATATTCCTTACATTTCTATGGTTTTTCTCCTTTGTGGACTCTCTGGTGAATCAGAAGATTTATACTCAGAGAAAAACACTTGCCACAGACCTGGCATCGGTATGATTTCTCTCACGTGTGTACAGTCTGATGCTTCAGAAACTTTGAATTCTGAATGAAACATTTCCCACATTCTTGACACTTGTAAAGTTGTCCTCCGGTGTGGATTCTTTGAAAGTTCTCAAACTGGGAACTGTGATCAAAACTTTTTGACACTCCTGGCATTTGCACATTTTCTCTCTTATATGAACACTTTTGTGCCTCAGAAGGTGGGAGTTCTTACAAAAACAGTTCTCACACTCCTGACACTTCTAGAGTTTCTCACCTGTGTGGACTCTCCGATGCTTCACAATATCTGAAATTAGAACAAAACATTTCCTAAACTTGGGACACTTGTTGACGTGTCCTCCTTTGTGGACATCATAATGATTCATAAGTGGTGAATTCCAAGCAAATGATTTCCCACACTCCTTGCATTTGTAGGGTTTCTCTCCTGTGTGGACTCTCTGGTGCACCACAAGGCTTGAATTCTGGGTAAAACCTTTCCCACACTCCTGACAGTTGTATGGCTTTTCTCCAGAATGAATTCTTTTGTGCCTCCGAAAGTTTGAGTTACGAGAAAAAGACTTCTCACACTCCTCACATTTGTACAGTTTCTCACCTGTATGAACTCTTTTGTGCCTCAGAAGGTCTGAGTTATGAGAAAAAGACTTCTCACACTCCTCACATTTGTACGGTTTCTCACCGGTATGAATTCTTTTGTGCCTCCGAAGGTGTGAGTTAAGAGAAAAAAACTTCTCACACTCCTGACATTTGAACGGTTTCTCACCTGTATGAACTCTTTTGTGCTTCAGAAGGTGTGAGTTCTGAGAAAAAGACTTCTCACACTCCTGACATTTGTACGGTTTCTCACCTGTATGAACTCTTTTGTGCTTCAGAAGGTGTGAGTTCTGAGAAAAACACTTCTCACACTCCTGACATTTGTACGGTTTCTCACCTGTATGTACTCTTTTGTGCGTCAGAAGGTGTGAGTTCTGAGAAAAGGACTTCTCACACTCCTGACATTTGAACGGTTTCTCACCTGTATGAACTCTTTTGTGCTTCAGAAGGTCTGAGTTATGAGAAAAAGACTTCTCACACTCCTGACATTTGTACGGTTTCTCTCCTGTGTGCTGAGTCTTATGCTTCACCAACTCTGTCTTCTGAGGAAAACATTTATCACACTCCTTATATTTGTAGGGTTTTTCTCCTGTGTGGACTCTCTGGTGCACCAGAAGGATCCAATTTTGAGAAAAACATTTCCCACATTCTTGACATTTGTATCGTTTTTCTCCTCTGTGGACTCTCTGATGGCTCAAAAGGGTTGTACTGCAAGAAAAATGTTTGCTACACTTCAGGCATTTGTACGGTTTCTCTCTTGTATGAACTCTCTGATGCTTCATAACGTTTGGATTCCAGGTAAAACCTTTCCCGCACTCCTCAGATTGGTATGGTTTCTCTCCGCTGTGCCGAGTCTCATGTTTTTTCAAGTCTGTCTTTTGAGGAAGACATTTCTCACACTCCTGGCATTTGTCTGGCTTCTCCCTGACACTTTTCTTTGCAATGTGGGTCCTCTTGTGAAGGATCAGGGTCATCTTTTGGGCAAAATGTTTCCCACACAGGATGCATTTGTAGGGTTTCCCTCCAGTAATTCTTTTAACATCTGTGTGTGTCTGCCAATGTCTGACAAGATCCATTTTCTGCACAAAGCACTTGCTGCTCTTTGAACATATGGCTGTTTTCTTCAAATTATCTGCCGAGAAGAGAGACAAGCACAGACCAAGACTGAATTCTGGGTATGACCAGAAACGGACAATCTGCACCCAACGTGTCGCTCTCTTGGCTCCTGGTGATGCCGTCTGTCATCTACGTACATCATACTTTCATAACCCCCTTTCCGATATCAGCATTTCTCTCCACCTTTTGAATTACTTTTTTCAATTTCCAGGAAAAGAGTAGGCCTTACCCAGAGATGTCACCATCCTAGAATTCTCCTCCATGACTTCCCTCTGTAGGGCCCTCTGGTCAGGATCCAGCAGCGCCCACTCCTCCTGGGTGAAACACACCGCCACCTCTTCAAAGGTCACAGAAGACTGGAGAAAAAAGTATATTTTTCTCACAGCTCAGAGCTACTTTAATACAACCCTCCAAAACAGGTGTCTGAATCAGGCGAGATTGAGATATAAAGGGATTTCTCTGCCCCATGTTTGGGCTTGCCATAGGGAACTCTTGTGAGAAACCAATCTGATACAGGAGGGTCCTGCTTTCCTCACCATGGAGACAACTATGTTATACTTTCTTGATATACAGTAGGACCTCCATATCCACGGGAGATCAGATCCAAGCTTCCCGCTGATGCTGAACAACACGGATTATGTTGTGTTGTTGTTGTTCAGTCGTTAAGTCGTGTCTGACTCTTCGTGACCCCATGGACCAGAGCACACCAGGCCCTCCTGTCTTCCACTGCCTCCCGGAGTTGGATCAAATTCATTTTGGTAGCCGATGACACTGTCCAACCATCTCGTCCTCTGTGGTCCCCTTCTCCTCTTGCCCTCACATTTTCCCAACATCAGGGGTTTTGCAGGGAGTCTTCTCTTCTCATGAGATGACCAAAGTATTGGAGCCTCAGCTTCAGGATCTGTCCTTCCACTGAGCACTCAGGATTGATTTTCTTCAGAAGGATTATGTTATAGCAAATTGTATTTTAATAACCAATGCTTTCTGTAGCATGCTTTCTGGCTATCTCTTGTGGCCAATTTTGGTACTGACCTTGTGGAAAAAATTTATAGCTTGGATTTTTCTTTTAATATTTTTAATTGTTCAGACCGTGGATAAGTGAATCTGGAGATACAGATCCTGCAGATAAAGGGGCTCTACTGTATAGGTGTTACAGCAAGGAACTCTTTTTAAAAAAATGTGCGACCAGCCAAATTCAGGAAAGAATTGACTAAAGAGTAGAAAAGCATTTTTAAGAGTTAAGCACTGAAAGCTGTGGGGTCTGGATGGGTGACTCCATCAGTTTTCATTTCTCTCATGTTTAATATCTCAATTTCCTGAAATCCCAAATACAAAGCACTTAATGGTTTTTGTTTTGGAAATGTTCGGACACAAGCAAAACTGGAACAAATGCCCCCTTGATTCTTCCCAGGGATGGGATGAGAGCATTTGCTGTACGGATGGACTGCAGTTTCGCCCTTCTGCTTACCTGATGGGGTTCCTCTCCATCCGAGGGAAGGGAAGATGGCGGAGTCTTTGCTACTGGCATCATTCCAGCTCCTGTATGGGAATGCGGCATCAGTTGCAACCGTTTCTCACAGAGACAAAGATCAAAATCCTATAAACATGTACTAGAAATTCAGACCAATTCTAAAACTAATACAAAGAAAATAACGATGACAAAACTTTTCTGTGACCTTAAAAACTAATCGCTATCTTTTACTCAGAGAGGAAGCCCACATTTTGTCTGAGGATTTGTCCCTGAGCCCTTTTTGTCTACTTTATTTTTAATGTTGTTTTGCTTTTGACCTGATATCGTAGAATAGATCAACACGGCTTCTTTTTTCTAAAACGTACTAGAAAGTAACTCCAGTAAAATGCAAAAGATTGCAAAGGAAGGGGGGAACGGCCAGCTCTTGGCCTGAGACTTAGGAGAGCTTGTTGCCACTGAAACTCAGAACTGCCATGAAACCCACTGGGTGATCACAGCTCAGTTATTCATCCACAACCAGACCTACCTCACGGGATTGTTGTTCTCAGGCCTGAGATGTTAAGAAACATAACCTCCATGGTCTTGAGCACATTGAGTCAAACATGGTATACAAACAGAATCATCGAATCAATGTGTGGAGAGACCAACCAGCGATGCAATGACAACTGGACGGAATGAGACAATTTGGATTCTTCCCTATCCTGAATTTGTGTTTCAGGCACATAGATATGATTTCTATTTCCTTTCAGTGGAGCTTTTCTCTTTGACCTTCTGGCCATGAATCTAAGCACTCCTTTTCTCGTTTAAAGTCCTTTAAGTGTTGGTAATTAAACATTCCATCTCCTATGTGAGAGGTGCTGAGAACGTGGCGTCAGGTGCATACAATTCTCACAGAAACATATGCAATGTTCTCTTCCGGAAAGACAAATGAGTGGGCCCAAGATCAAATCCACCCTGAACTCTCTCTGGAGGCAAAAACGCTGAAATTGAGACTGTCCTCCTTTGGGCACCTCAGGAAAAGGCAAGATTCTCTGGAAAAGACAATCATGTGGGGAAAAGTGGACGGCAGCAGGTGATGTGTCAACACAAAACAACCATTAAAACACAATATATAGAATGGGGGAGGGGGAGATACTCAGGGAGATATCCACGCAGCCCATGCTTCTCCTCCATCCTTCAGACAAGGAGATCACCCTCTTCCTTTCCCCTGCCGGCATTTGACTTTACCCTGCAAACTGGCACCTCCTTCACCGCCTGGCGTGTTCCCCCTTGGCAGAAGATCCTGTCTGCTCTCCGGCTGTGCCGCCTTCTCTGTTACTGAGAAATCAGGCTGAATGTCCACAGAGAGACTTTCCCCCTGAAAGAACAATGAAGGATTCAATCCAAAAGAATGACAGAAAAGGAACGAGAAAGGGACAAAGACTGGAAGGTTGGTGGTAGAATTTGGGGGTCAGGGGATGTCTGTCTCTGGATATTATCAAAGGACTGTAAGTCCCTTGTAGAACATCTTAAAAGATCCTCCTTTAAATTTGCCACCCATCAGATGGGAGGAGGACTATTTCTGGGGTATACGTAATAATAAGAAGTATGTACCGTCAGGTCCATTCTGACTTATGGCCACCCTTTCCAGGGTTTTCTAGGTAGAGAATACTGTACAGTACTTAGAAGTGGTATTCCATTCCCTTTTTAATGGGGTTATTGCTGGGACTGGGCCGCTGGCCCAAGGCTACCCAGGCTGGCTCTTTTCCCAGGAGGCCCAGTGGGGGGAATCGAACTCCCAACCTCTGGCTCTGCAGCCAGGGACCTCAGCCACTGAGCTACCCACCCAGTCCCTGCACTGGATCCCTCATCCATTAGATAAAAGATGGAGGACTTCTGGGGTGTAGGAAGAGGTAGAGAGCCACCACCTCCAATCCCATCAGAAACCTCACCGTCTCCTTTTGGGGTCTCTCTGGGGCAGAAAGAGAAATCTGGAATTTTCTTACAGAAAAAATAACAAGGGTGGCTTGTTTTAAAGGAGGATCAAGCTTTCCACAGAGGTTTTTCTACTCTGAACCAAGATCCATGCTTCCTGTGGAGACTTTGCTTCCAAAGAGAAGAGGCGGTGCACCAAAGCTAGGCAGAACCGCAGAAGCTTGGGGGCCATGGCAGCACGAGGGGCCTCAGGAGGGGCTGTGGGGCAGAGGAAGGGGCCACAGGGATGGAGGTGACCCGTCTTAAGAGCCCCAAGTGGGAATCCTCTCACCTCCTGCTCCTCTTCTGCCTGACTCAGGAGGAAGCCTTCGGCCAGGGCCACCGCCTGGGAACTGCTCTCCGCTCCACATTCCCTCACCCAGCTGGACATCTCCGGGGGAAGGATGGCCAGGAACTGCTCCAGGATCACCAGGTCCAGGATCTGAGCCTTGGTGTGCCTTTCTGGCTTCAGCCACCGACGACAGAGACCGTGGAGTTGGCTGCAAGCTTCTCGGGGCCCTTCCGCTTCCTCGTAGGAGAACCGCCTGAAGCTCTGGAGTTGTGTATCTGAGCTGACAACATCCTCCTCCAAGATTTTCCGCAATGACCTCTCCCAGAATCGGGCACTGCTCTCCGCCATGAGGACATCAGAAGTTCTTCCTCGATCAAGGTCAACGAACGCCTGCTGCTAAATTGCTGGTGTATGTTCTAAGAAAGCCATTTAGGGGAATCAAAGGGGTCCTTCCTTCTCTCTCTCTCTCTCTCTCTCTGAGTAAAGATCGTCTTTATCAGATGACACTCTTCACAGGCTGCAAAGGCAGGACATTTTTTCTGCTAATGATGATCATTATATTCTAAGAGAAAGGAAAAAAAGTTGGAAATGACAAAATCCGCCAGCCACAGCTCCCCTCTCTTCTCCCTCCATCTCCTGCTGAGGGCTCAGTGCACCTCTCTCACACCTAACCACGACAACATTGGTCTTAATTTAGGGGGGTCTCCCGAGGTAAGAGAAAAAGCTGTCTGGACATCTCAGTGAGTCAGGCGCTTGGCTGGGGAGCCAGAGGTTGGGAGTTCGATTCCCCCTTTGTGCCTCCTGCGAGTCGAGCCAGCCTGGGTAGCCTTGGGGGAGGAACACAATCCCAGGTTGTCCCCAGATAAAGGGAAGGGGATCCCGCTTCGGTGTATTCTCCGCTTAGAAAACCCTGAAAAGGGTCACCAAATGTCAGAACTGACTTTATAGCTTAGGAGGAGGAAGAGCCCCGGGAAAATCCTAATTATGGGCTCCTCTTCCCCATCAACTGACAACCTAGCCAGCTTCTGTCGGTGGTCGTGTGGTCGGACGAGAGGGGGGCTGCAAGGCTTTGCATCAGGAAACCAAACTTTGGGGGCCAACCTGGAGGAGGGGAAGAGATCCTCTCTCGCTGCCTCTTCGCCTCCTCATGGATCCCGACCCCAAATCCTTGGGGAGACTCAACATCCCCACCAGAAGTGCATTGAGGGGCAAAAGGGAAAGGGGCTCCCCACGTCCCTGACTGGAGCCTAGGCGCCCTTGGGAGAAGCTGGCTCCCCTTTTCCCCTCCAAAGGAATTGAGAGGAGACACAGGACGGGATTATTTCGGAGGGAGAAGCCTTGGTCTTGGGAGACTTCCAACCCCCATCCCAGGTTGCCTTCCCCTCGAGAAATCCCAATTCTCTGCACTTAACCTTCGGTTGCCTGACCGGTTCACTGGATCTTGCCACAATGCATCCAGATTCTAGAACCTTCTATTGCATTGCATTGCAATCTGACTATAATGGAGTCCATTTGCTCCCTCCTCGATTTGAGGGAAGGTCCAAGATCTCGATCTGCCCAGATTTCCCCCCATAAAATCCCTCTGCTTTTTTCCAGGTCGATTCTCATCCCCCCCCCGCCTGCAACCACTCCAAAACAAAACAAAAAACAAAATCCGGAGCCACTCCTTCTCACCTGATCTCCTCTCCCATTTCCAGGGGGAGGTCTGGGCCTTTGAACCCTCCCTTTCAATCTTCCATCATCTCCCTCCCCTCAGACTCCTTTGCTCTTGTCTCCCACTTCCTATCATGTGACTGAAGCCAAGCCAGGCTCCTGGCAAGGGAAGCGCCGACCCCTCCAATCTGCAGCCTGAGCTCGGAGGTGAAGGACAGAGTCCGGCCTGGATTTGCTCCTCAGCAGCCCTGGGAGACGTTTTGGAAGCAGGATCTTCTCTTTCTTTCTCTCTCTCTCTCCTGCTTCCCACACTCCGAGAACTCCATGCCCAGCGAATACTGGGCGGCCTCTGGTTTCTTCTCCAGCCGAGGCCTTTGCCTCTTGTGGGGATCTCGTAACCTCCACTCTGCCCCTGAGGTATATCACTAAGAGGAAAAGGCCAGGGAATTTCAGCTAAAATGTGTGGCCCTGCAGAGGAGGGGAACGGATTGGACAGCCATCTGTCCGGGATGGCTGGAGGCCTCCTGCCTTGGGCAGAAGGTTGGACTAGATGACCTCCAAGATCCCTTCCCAACCCTATGACGATTCTCTGACTCTATGATCTGTTCTCAGTCATCCCAGAGTGCAGGATGCATAATGATGGGCTCAAGCTACAGGAGGCCAGATTTAGGCTGAATATCAGGAAAAAACTCCCCAACTGTTAGAGAAGTACGACGAAGGAACCCATGAACTTGGCAGGCGTTGAGCGCTCCAACGCTGGAGGGTTTCAAGAGAAGATTCAGACAACCACTTGGCTGATATCCTTTGACTTGGATTCCTGCCTTGAGCAGGAGGTTGGACTCGATAGCCTTCGAGACCCTTTTTCAGCTCCATCATCGTAGGATTCCCTATTATCGGAAGACAGCTCCCATCAGCCGCAGCTGGTGTTGCACATCCTGAGGAACGCTAGAAGTTGTAACAGAAGAACTTTACTTTGGTCATTGCTTTACTCAAAGAGTAAAGTAAGTCTTATATTGTACAGTACTGTATACACTTTCCAAGGCTCTAGAGCAAGAGGACATTGTTGGGGCATCTTTGCTTGCCCACGTTCTCTAAGGTGTAACTACCAACTCCACACACCAAATCTGCAGTATTTATCCTAGAGGCATGACAATCCAAGGAGGACAGGACTGACCTACAACTCACTCACTGGATCAAGCTCAACGTGTTTGAAGCAATCTGGAGTTCTTCTGAGGTCACCGGAAGGAGAGTGGGGGCAAATATCAATTTATTTGGGGAACTGCTGCCAGAGGAGAAGTTTGATGATACAGTAGAACTCCGATATCCATGGGATCAGTTCCCACCAATTCACTTATCCACAGTCTGAAAATATTTAAAATTATAAAAGAAAAATGCAAGAAATATATATTTCTCAAGAAGACGTTAGCACAACTGGCCACTAGAGGGAGCCAGAGACCATGCTAGGTACAGCATTCACTAGCATTCATCTGCATTATAAGCATAGGCGAGAGTGGGGAGGATTTGAAACCGATCCCCCATGGCTATGGGGCTCCAACTGTATTATGGACCCTAAGAAAGTCAAGCAATTCTGTCCTCGATCAAATCAAAAGGGTATCCAGTTGCTGATGTTCAAGATCTGAAAGCAACGATCAAAGATCTACAAGCAACGCTCCGGGAGATCCAAGATTCAGTTGTATTCCACAAAGAGGAGACAAAGAAAAATCAAGAAGAATCAAGACGAAGCCATGAAGAAGCAAAACTTAACTGACGCAAAATGGAATAGAAATTGAATACAATCAACAAACAGATCTGCATGATGAATACGCAACTCCAAGATATCCAGCAAAGCACCACAAAGAATCAACAAAGAATTGAAAAACTGGGAAATGACGCGGATGAAACAGAAAAGAGATTGCATGAATTGAAAAAAGAAAACCCTAAGCTGGTTCAGGCTAACAAAAATCTAACGGATTCAATCGCAGCAATGGAAATGGAAAGAGCTTCAAACATTCTTAGATTCCAAAACATACCAGAAGACAAACAGGAGGACTTACCAGTATTGATGGCAGCCATTTTGGCAGAGGCACTGGGAATTGGAAAAGAAGAGTTGGAAAATGAGATAGACCAAACGTATCGATTACATTCAAGTTATGAGGAAAAGAACAGAATACCACCGGAAGTACACGTAAAGTTTGTGAAAGGATCGACAAGAGATGAAGTACTGCAAAGGACCAGTGAAGACCCAATACAATACAGACAAAAAGAAATCGTGGTATTGAAACAGATACCTTGGAGAATAAGAGAGGGGAGGAAACAGTATCACTTTTTGACGACCAAACTGGATAGGAAAGGAGTGAATTTTAGATGGCTGGTACCTAAAGCAAGAGAATTCCTTGAAAAACATATAACCTTCTTCGAAGCAGCAGCACAGGGGCAAGATATAAATGAAGAAGAAAGTAGAAAACAGAGAGAGAAAACACCAGAAGAGGAGAGTGAGCTAAGTGAAGAAGAGAGTCAGAAAAAGGATATTGGATAAGATCTGGATAAAATACAAAGAGAAAAACGGAATACCAGGGCAACAAAACCTAAATATAAGTAAACAAAATGGAGAACGAAATTGGGTTCTTCTCAGTGAACATCAGTGGCCTAAATGCACCAAGAAAAAGGAATCATGTGTTTCAAAACTATAAAAAACTGAAACAGATGTAATTAATATATGATTAAAGAAACACACATTAAAAAGCAGCATTATAAATATTTGATTTACCTGAAGATTGGGAAACTCTACCACTCAGCTGTACAATAAAAGAAAAGAGGGGTAGTTTTATATGGGAAAGAAACGCTAAACTCTATTCTGACAAAGAAGGGAGAATATTAATGGTAGAAATAACAATGAACTAAAAAAAGATTTTAATGATAGCAATATATGTACTTAATAGTAAACAAGAAAAATTCTAGAAACACGTTGTATAGATTAAGAGCCTAATATGTATTGCAGTTGTATTGACAAATGATTGTACGCTGAACCCGGGTGACACAATGTTAAGTAAGCATGGATGTATTTTATAAATAATAATAATAATAATAATAATAATAATAATAATAATAATAATAATAATAATAATAATAATAATAATAATAATAATAATAATAATAATAATAATAATAATAATAATAATAATAATAATAATAATAATAATAATAATAATAATAAAAACAAAATTAAAAAAAGAAGTTATTGCTGAGACACCTAAAAGTTCTGTTCATAAAGAGATCTGAAAGTGTGAAGCTTGACAACCGGAGTTTGGAATGTGAGAAACACGAACCAAGGTAGATTGGAAATCACAAAATGAAGAGCGGGTGAACATGGAACGATTCGTGTGAATGAACTGAAGGCAACAAAAACAGACCTTTTTTGGCCATACTCACTTCAGAAACAACAATCTCGGAAGAAATGGTGGGGGCCTGAAAGCAAGGCTTGATGTAGCACAAACAAGTAGGGGCTACATTTCAAAGACTTTAGGGAACAACAATAAGTTGTCAAGCTACCAAACTCATCCATTATTCAAGTTTATTCACAAATTATCACTGTGGTAGGCATCCTTCAGTCTCGAGAGACTATGGTATCATGCTCTGTATGGAGGTCTTGGAACAGTGTCTTGTGTGGCTGAGAAGGCCAATTCGAGAGTGACAATCCCTTCCACACTGGAGACAAATCCAATCTGTCCCCTGTCCAGCTCCCTGGTTTTGCTTGTTTCAGGACTGCCTCTTTGCCTCGGTCTGCTGTACAAGTGTCTCTTCAAATTGGGAGAGGCCATGATGCACCGCCTGCCTCCAGGCTGAACGCTCAGACGTCAAGGTTTCCCATCTGTTGAGGTCCATTCCTAAGGCCTTCAGATCCCGCTTGCAGATGTCCTTGTAACGCAGCTGTGGTCTCCCTCGGGGGCGGCTTCCCTTCACTAATTCTCCATACAGGAGATCTTTTGGAATCCGACCATCAGCCATTCTCACGACGTGCCCAAGCCAACGTAGACGGCGCTGTTTCAATATTGTATACATGCTGAAAATTCCAGCTCGTTCTAGGACTACTCTATTTGGAACTTTGTCCTGCCAGGTGATACCAAAAATGCGTCGGAGACAACGCATATGGAAGGTGTTCAGCTTTCTCTCCTGCCGGGCACAAAGGGTCCAGGACTCGCTGCAGTATAGGAGTGTGCTCAGGACACAGGCTCTATAGACCTTCTTATTAAGCCATACTCTCTTTGTGAGTCTAGAGAACATGGTAGCTGCTTTCCCAATGCGTTTATCCAGCTCGACATCTAGGGAGAGAGTGTCAGAGATTGTTGAGCCAAGGTACACAAATTCATGGACAACCTCCAGTTCTTGCATGGAGATAGTAATAGAGGGAGGTGAGTCCACGCCCTGGCACATGACTTGTGTTTTCTTCAGGCTGATAGTTAGTCCAAAGTCTTGGCAGGCCTTGCTAAAATGATTTATGAGTTGTTGGAGGTCTTCAGCAGAGTGGGCAACAATGGCTGCATCATCAGCAAAGAGGAAGTCCCGCATGCATTTCAGTTGGACTTTGGTCTTCGCTCTCAATCTAGTGAGATTAAAGAGCTTTCCATCTGATCTAGTCCAGAGATAGACACCTTCTGTTGCAGTTCCAAAGGCCTGCTTCAGCATGACAGCAAAGAAGATCCCAAACAGGGTCGGCGCAAGGACACAGCCTTGTTTTACTCCGCTTCGGATGTCAAAGGGATCTGATGTTGAGCCATCAAAAACTACAGTGCCCTTCATTTCCTCATGAAAGGACCTGATGATATTAAGGAGTTGAGGTGGACATCCAATCTTGGGAAGTATTTTAAAAAGTCCATCCCTGCTAACCAAGTCAAAGGCCTTTGTGAGATCTATGAAGGCCACAAAGAGTGGCTGTTGTTGTTCCCTGCATTTCTCCTGCAACTGTCTGAGGGAAAATATCATGTCGGTGGTGGATCTATTAGCTCGAAAACCACACTGTGATTCTGGATACACTCTGTCTGCAAGCACCTGAAGTCTCTTCAGCACAACACGGGCCAGCAGCTTCCCTACCACGCTGAGAAGAGAGATACCACGGTAGTTATTGCAGTCACCCCTGTCGCCTTTGTTCTTATACAATGTGACGATGTTTGCGTCCTTCATGTCCTGTGGTACTCCACCTTCTCTCCAGCAAAGACAAAAGAGTTCATACAGCTCAGTGGTGATGATCTCTTTACAGCACTTCAAAACTTCAACGGGGATGTTGTCCTTTCCAGGTGCCTTGCCAGAGGCAAGGGAATCCAAGGCCACTTTTATTTCTGCTAAAGTTGGTTCACTGTCCAGCTCTTCCAAGAGAGGCAGGCACTCAATGTTATTTAGTGCCTCTTCCGTTACTACATTCTCTTTAGAATATAGCTCGGAGTAGTGCTGCACCCAGCGTTCCATCTGCTGTGCTCGGTCCTGGATGATCACGCCTGTAGTAGACTTCAAGGGAGCAGATTTCTTCTGTATTGGACCTAAAGCCTGCTTGATACCGTCGTACATTCCCTTGATGTTACCTGTGTCCGCTGCTATCTGTATCTGAGAGCAGAGCTGAAGCCAATAATCATTTGAACATCTCCTGGCAGTCTGTTGGACTTGGCTACAAGCAGCTCGAAGAGCCTGCAAGTTGTACTCACTAGGACAGGCTTTGTATGCTGCTAGAGCTCTCCTCTTATCCTCGATGGCTGGAATCAGCTCCTCCGAATGGGCTTCGAACCAGTCAGCCGTCTTTTTGGTCTTCTTGCCAAATGTGGACAGGGCAGTGTTATAAACAGCGTTCTTGAAGTGTTCCCATCGTTCAGGTGCATTCGCATCAGCCGGGCCTGGAAGGGTTTCCTGAAGCGCTTGGGCAAATTCCTCCACTTTTCTTTGATTGTGAATCTTGTTGATATCTATTCGTGGCCTTCCTTCCTTTTTAGTGTGATACAATCTCTTTGTTTGCAGTTTTATTCTGCTACATACCAGGGAATGATCAGTATCACAATCAGCACTCTGGTAACTGCGTGTGATCGTAATACTAGATAGGCTAGAACATCTAGTGAGGATCAAATCAAGCTGATGCCAATGCTTCGATCTTGGATGTCTCCAGGAAACTTTGTGTTGAGGCTTTGTATTAAAGAACGTGTTGGTGACACAAAGACCATAATAACAGCAAAACTCCAGCAAGCGTTGGCCATTTTCATTCATCTTCCCAATGCCAAAACGGCCTAGGCAGGTGGGCCAAGAGTTGTGATCAGCACCAACTCTAGCGTTAAAGTCTCCGAGAATGAACAGCGGCTCTCTCTCAGGGACTTTTTTGATAGCAGCTGCCAAATCATCATAGAATTTGTCTTTGACTTCTGTTGTGGATGACAGTGTTGGTGCATATGCACTAATGAGGGTGACCAGTCCCGCTGATGACTGGAGCTGCAGAGACAGGATTCTTTCACTCCCCACAGTAGGTGGAACAATGGATCAGCAGAGTATTTCTGACCGCAAAGCCAACACCATATTCCCTGGTCTCGTTCAATGGTTTTCCCTGCCAGAAGAATGAGAAGTTTTTTTTCCTTGACAGATCCCATGTCTGGCAATCTCGTCTCTTGCAGGGCAACAATGTCCATCCGCAGTCTACTCAGTTCAATGTCAATAACAGCTGTCTTGCGCACGTCGTCTATTTCCTGCAGGTTGTCAGAAAAGCCAGGGGTCATTGTCTGAACATTCCAGGTTCCCAGCTTTAGGGCAGATGTTTTCTTCTGATTGTTGCATGGTGCAGGGTTATTGATCTGTTTTTCGGCTCTCCCACCATCAGAAGTAGCCCCTGGCATCATGCTCTATGCCAATCGAGCAAAACGTATAACCAGTAACTGCTAGTTCCTGTGTTATTTCGACACTGTATGCAAAGCTGGAGTGTCCTCTCCAGAGCACGAAGCCTGGGTGGAATAATATGGAGGATAGGCTGTTACCCAAGCAGCAAATCCCCCCTCTCCACGTCACTGAAATAGTCCAATGGAGAGGCAAGAGCCAATACAACTGGTTCCAGCGACGTCGCAGGAGTTGGCAGAACAACACGAACTCTCTACGGGACTCCGGCTCCAGATTTTGCCTCGAGGTTATCTCCTGAAGCCTTTTCCATCAGTGGATATAGCCACAAGGCAGTGGAGGTTTGAAATCAGAGTTTTCCTTCTCTTAGATGGGCTGCCTTACATGGCTGACGAGTCCCACCTACCCGCTCTGCTCCCTAATAGTGTGGAAGTATGACCCTACTCCTGAAACATTCCTGCCACCAGGTGTGTGAAATGCTATTTGGCTATCCCATTTAGCAGATTAGAGTAAAAAATAGAATGAGAGCTTCTGCTGGCACTAATTTAAAGGCAAAGCCACGCCCCCTCAGACCATGCGGTCAAAGGGTCAGCCTACCAGAAAAGATCACACCAACTAAAATGGCCCCCAAGCACAGCTCCCTCCTGCCTCCGCTTCCTCTTCAGGAGGAAGCATTTTTAAAATACATAACATTTTTATTAAGGTCTCCAGGAAGCCGCTCAGAGTGGTATAAATATACCAGATGGGCGGGATATAAATCAAATAATAAATAAATAAATAAATAAATAAATAAATAAATAAATAAATAAATAAATAAATAAATAAATAAATAAATAAATAAATAAATAAATAAATAAATAAGAAACTGATCATTAGGGATGTATCCTCCAAGTTTACTGGGGCTTTCCCCCCCTTCTAAATCCCAGAATCCCCCAAGGATACCCTGAAATACTCTGCAAGCAGGATCTGAAGGCCTTAGGAATGGACCTCAACAGATGGGAAACCCTGACATCTGAGCGTTCAGCCTGGAGCATTGCATCACAGCCTCTCCCATTTTGATGAGACCCTTGTCCAGCAGGCTGAGGCGAAGAGGCAGTCCCGAAAGCAGCAAAATCAGGGAGCTGGACAGGAGACGGACTATATTTGTCTTCTGTGTGTAAGGGATTGTCCCTCTCGAATTGGCCTTCTCAGCCACACTAGACACTGTTCCAAGTCCTCCATACAGAGCACGTTACCCTAGTCTCTCAAGACTGAAGGATGCCTAATCTGGAATCTGACCCTGAGACAGAATTCTGAGGGTTCCAGCCCACAGACCCACACTTAAAGATATCGACATTTAACTCACCTGGACCAAGGCCTATCTCTGAGGTTACATGGCTCTCTTGGACGTTACTTCCTGTTGTTAATGTACAAAAAAAGGAAGCGGGCGCTCTGTTCACTGGGAGTTGTAGCATCACTGCCCTTTATGCTCTCTCTAGGGCGCCTTCTGAAGAACTACAATGCACAATTTCCTCATTCTGGTCAGTGGTTTGTAAAATATGACAAGTGATAATAACCCAGGCTAATGAGTTCTCTCCTGGCCGCGGTCTACTTTTCCTATTAACTGGTGTTTTCTCAAAATACAACCATAAAACCGCAAAATGTTTTTGTTTGTTTGGATTTTTTTTTTGTCACTGCAAGATTATTGATCACCGCTACTGCCATCATATCAGGAAGGAGTTTTCCTGAGCAAAGTCTTTAAAACTGAAGGGAGTCTGGAGATACTAGTGCTGCTTTTTGTGTTTTTGTGTGTGTGTGTCTGTCTGTGTGTTTGTGCCAAATGCTCCATGAAGACAGACACATAAATACGAAGTTGAAGCACTCCAACTGCATTTGTGCGGCTGTGAATGCATGCAGAAGGAGCCCCATAACTTCAAGGATCACTTTGAAGGCCCCCTGCAGGTGCTAAAAAATGTGGATTATAGCGAATGCTCAAATTGAGTCTTTCTGACTACAGTACTGATAGGAACCATCATGATTCCAATCATATCCACGTGGCTCTGATGTGTCTGAAATGCTGCCTTCAAACATGCCATTTCCCACACTCGTGGCATAGTTTTTTATTTTTACTCTCCTTCCCGTAAAAAATACCAGTTTGTTGGTGAACCGAGTTGTAAAGTTCATTCGTTTCATTAAAGGTGGACAGAGTTCTGAAGTGATTTATCTTTGTCACATTTTTTTACATCACAGACACTTGACATTTTAACAGGGGTGTGTAAACTTTTTGTATCCACTGTATATCTCTGTGCCTTGTGAGGTGTGAATTCCAAGAGAATCATTTCCCACACTATGCACATTTCTAAGGTTTTTCTCCTGTGTGGAATCTCTGGTGAATTAGAAGGTTTCAAATTTGAGAAAAACATACATTATCCCACATTTTTGTGGCACTGGTATACTTTTTCTCCAGTGTGTAAATTCTTGTGGGTGTGAGACGTGAGTGTAAAGCAGGGGTCTCAAACTCAATTTACCTGGCGGCCGCTGGAGCAGAGTCTGGATGAGGCTGGGCCGCATCAGATTTTCTGCCAAGCAGAACAAGAGCCGAGGAAACTGCCCAGGAGTTTCCTTAGCCCGGCTGGGGCTCCGAGGAGGAGGGGCGCATGAGCCCTCGTCGCCGGCCACGACCCCCTCTGGCTCCTTCTTCACTACCACCACCAGCACCAGCAGCAGGATGAAGAAGTGGAGGAGGGAGGGCAGGTCGGCGACCGCCTAGCGGGGAGGAGGGCATGACATAATTTTTTAAAAAACCTCACAGAATCGCCAAAGGAGGAAAGCCCCCATTGGTACCGGCGAAATTAAACAGAACGGGGTGCCCTACACAGGTGTACACACGCATGCATACACACATGCACACACACACACACACACATGGCAGTCTGGCAACCTTCCTCTGAAGGCCCCCCTCAAAAAAAGGCGCACTCAGCAGCAACAGGTACCCCCACCACGACAGAGGAGCAAACTTTAAGAGGCAAGCCCAGGCAGCCTCCAGAGTCGAGGCGGTTGAAGCAGGACGAAAAGGAGGAGGAAGCGCTGGCCGGGCTGGTGCTGGGGGAGCCGAGAGAGAAAGAGAGCCAGACAGCTGCTTCCCTGGAAGAGGCGGCAGCAGCTGCTGTTGGTGGCTTGGAGGCGCTCTTCGAGGACGGGCCAGGAGCGAGCTCCGCTCTCAGGCATCGCTTGGCGGCGACTCGGGGGAAAGGGCTGGCAGTGCACCTCGCTCACCGGCTCTCTCCCAAAACAGCACCTCTTGCACCCTCCATCCAGAACTGCAGTCAGCAGATAAGCGGGCTGGCTGGCAGGCTGCAGTTCCTGATGGAGGGTGCAAGAGGCGCTGTCTTGGGAGTGCGCCGGCAAGCGAGGCAAGGCTTTTTTTGACTCTTGACAGCAGAGGACGCGTGGGCACTTCGGGGGGGCAGGCAAGGTGGGGGCCACAAACTATTGTCCGGCGGACTGCAAATGGCCCCCGGTCCACATGTCTGAGACCCCTGGTGTAAAGGCTCTGGCCGGAGTGTCGTCCTCCGTCACAAAGGAACAAGAGGCTCAGAGAAACCCACCTGCACCGCCCATCGAGACCAAACAGCGGGGAGTTGATACCCGAGAATTGGAGCGGGAACTGATAAAGTTGACAGTAGCCACCTAGACAGGGGATGGTTTGGCGGGAAAAGGAGAGATGGACGTAATACTTGGGGGTGGGTGGGAGGTAAATGATATGGGTTGAAGGCCCTTGAACTGGGAACCTGGAGAAGGTATGGGTCCCTAGGGAGGAAGCTGATTACCGAAGGAGACGGGGGTGCTGCAGCGTCCTTATTTTGGAGAGTCGGAGGCCAGAGAGTGGCGCTGAGGGCTCAGAGAGCAGAAGGAAGCAGTAGACCGGGAAGAGCGAGAACGCCGATCATGGCATCTGGAAGAAGCCCAGAGGAAGGGGTACTTAATGGACCATGGACCCCTCTATGAGGAGACGGGGACCCTTATGAGACGGAGGTGCGAGATGAGATGACCCCGTTACCAGACCTGCAATTAGAGACTTTTGGCTTGGACAACACTAATCCGTTTTTGAAAGGTTGGAACGAGTTGAGTTGTAACCCCTTTGCAAAGGACATTTGGATGCCCTCGCTGGTCCCGTTGGAGATGAGACAAACCGCAGAAGCTGAGTTTAGGCAAACAGATTTATTGTTATATATTCTAATAAAGACTAGTTGTGATTTTTTAACACAAGTGTTTCCAGAGTCTCACTTAAAACTAGGGGAGGCAAGATATGAACCCTAACTAACAGTGGGTTGCAATATTTTGAGTTCTTTGCAAAAGACTTCCCACACTCCTGGCACTCGTACGGTTGCTTTCCTCGATTGATTCTTTTATGGTTCACAAGTTGTGAACTCTGAGCAAAGAATTTCCCACACTTCTGGCATTTGTGTGGCTTCTCTCCCCTGTCGAGTACCTGATGGCTCAAAAGAGCTGATTTCCGTGCAAAACATTTCCCATATTCCTTACATTTCTATGGTTTTTCTCCTTTGTGGACTCTCTGGTGAATCAGAAGATTTATACTCAGAGAAAAACACTTGCCACAGACCTGGCATCGGTATGATTTCTCTCTCGTGTGTACAGTCTGATGCTTCAGAAACTTTGAATTCTGAATGAAACATTTCCCACATTCTTGACACTTGTAAAGTTGAGCTCCGATGTGGATTCTTTGAAAGTTCTCAAACTGGGAACTGTGATCAAAACTTTTTGACACTCCCGGCATTTGCACATTTTCTCTCTTATATGAACACTTTTGTGCCTCAGAAGGTGGGAGTTCTTACAAAAACAGTTCTCACACTCCTGACACTTCTAGTTTCTCACCTGTGTGGACTCTCCGATGCTTCACAATATCTGAAATTAGAACAAAACATTTCCTAAACTTGGGACACTTGTCGACGTATCGTCCTTTGTGGACATCATAATGATTCATAAGTTGTGAATTCCAAGCAAATGATTTCCCGCACTCCTTGTATTTGTAGGGTTTCTCTCCTGTGTGGACTCTCTGGTGCACCACAAGGCTTGAATTCTGGGTAAAACCTTTCCCACAATCCTTACATTTGTAGGGTTTTTCTCCAGAATGAACTCTTTTGTGCCTCAGAAGGACTGAGTTACGAGAAAACCACTTTTCACACTCCTGACATTTGTACGGTTTCTCACCTGTATGAACTCTTTTGTGCCTCCGAAGGTTTGAGTTATGAGAAAAAGACTTCTCACACTCCTGACATTTGTACGGTTTCTCACCTGTATGAACTCTTTTGTGCTTCAGAAGGTCTGAGTTATGAGAAAAAGACTTCTCACACTCCTGACATTTGTACGGTTTCTCACCGGTATGAACTCTTTTGTGCCTCAGAAGGTCTGAGTTATGAGAAAAAGACTTCTCACACTCCTGACATTTGTACGGTTTCTCACCTGTATGAACTCTTTTGTGCTTCAGAAGGTGTGAGTTCTGAGAAAAAGACTTCTCACACTCCTGACATTTGTACGGTTTCTCACCTGTATGAACTCTTTTGTGCTTCAGAAGGTGTGAGTTCTGAGAAAAAGACTTCTCACACTCCTGACATTTGTACGGTTTCTCACCTGTATGTACTCTTTTGTGCGTCAGAAGGTGTGAGTTCTGAGAAAAAGACTTCTCACACTCCTGACATTTGATCGGTTTCTCACCTGTATGAACTCTTTTGTGCTTCAGAAGGTGTGAGTTCTGAGAAAAAGACTTCTCACACTCCTGACATTTGTACGGTTTCTCTCCTGTGCGCTGAGTCTTATGCTTCACCAACTCTGTCTTCTGAGGAAAACATTTATCACACTCCTTATATTTGTAGGGTTTTTCTCCTGTGTGGACTCTCTGGTGCACCAGAAGGATCCAATTTTGAGAAAAACATTTCCCACATTCTTGACATTTGTATCGTTTTTCTCCTCTGTGGACTCTCTGATGGCTCAAAAGGGTTGTACTGCAAGAAAAATGTTTGCTACACTTCAGGCATTTGTACGGTTTCTCTCTTGTATGAACTCTCTGATGCTTCATAACGTTTGGATTCCAGGTAAAACCTTTCCCGCACTCCTCAGATTGGTATGGTTTCTCTCCGCTGTGCCGACTCTCATGCTTTTTCAAGTCTGTCTTTTGAGGAAGACATTTCTCACACTCCTGGCATTTGTGTAGCTTCTCCCTGACACTTTTCTTTGCAATGTGGGTCCTCTTGTGAAGGATCAGGGTCATCTTTTGGGCAAAATGTTTCCCACACAGGATGCATTTGTAGGGTTTCCCTCCAGTAATTCTTTTAACATTTGTGTGTGTTTGCCAATGTCTGACAAGATCCATTTTCTGCCCAAAGCACTTGCTGCTCTTTGCACATATGGCTCTTTTCTTCAAATTCTCTGCAGAGAAGAGAGACAAGCACAGACCAAGACTGAATTCTGGGTATGACCAGAAACGGACAATCAGCACCCAACGTGTCGCTCTCTTCGCTCCTGGTGATGCCCTCTGTCATCTATATCATACTTTCATAACCCCCTTTCTGATATCAGCATTTCTCTTCACCTTTTGAATTATTTTTTTCAATTTCCAGGAAAAGAGTAGGCCTTACCCAGAGATGTCACCATCCTAGAATTCTCCTCCATGACTTCCCTCTGTAGGGCCCTCTGGTCAGGATCCAGCAGCGCCCACTCCTCCTGGGTGAAACACACCGCCACCTCTTCAAAGGTCACAGAAGCCTGGAGAAAAAAGTATATTTTTCTCACAGCTCAGAGCTACTTTAATACAACCCTCCAAAACAGGTGTCTGAATCAGGTGAGATAGAGATATAAAGGGATTTCTCTGCCCCATGTTTGGGCTTGCCATAGGGAACTATTGTGAGAAACCAATCTGATACAGGAGGGTCCTGCTTTTCTCACCATGGAGACAACTATGTTATACATTCTTGATATACATTAGGACCTCCATATCCAAGGGAGATCAGATCCAAGCTTCCCACAGATGCTGAACAACACGGATTATGCTATGTTGTTGTTCAGTCGTTAAGTCGTGTCTGACTCTTCGTGACCCCATGGACCAGAGCACACCAGGCCCTCCTGTCTTCCACTGCCTCCCGGAGTTGGATCAAATTCATTTTGGTAGCTGATGACACTGTCCAACCATCTCGTCCTCTGTGGTCCCCTCACATTTTCCCAACATCAGGGGTTTTGCAGGGAGTCTTCTCTTCTCATGAGATGACCAAAGTATTGGAGCCTCAGCTTCAGGATCTGTCCTTCCACTGAGCACTCAGGATTGATTTTCTTCAGAAGGATTATGTTGTATCAAATTGTATTTTAATAGCGAATGCTTTCTGTAGCATGGTTTCTGGCTATCTCTTGTGGCCAATTTTGGTACTGACCTTGTGGAAAAAATTTATAGCTTGGATTTTTCTTTTAATATTTTTAATTTTTCAGACCGTGGATAAGTGAATCTGGCGATACAGATCCTGCAGATAAAGGGGCTCTACTGTATAGGTGTTACAGCAAGGAACTCTTTTTAAAAAAATAGGCGACCAGCCAAATTCAGGACGGGCATGACTAAAGAATACAAAGCACTTTTAAGAGTTAAGCACTCAAAGCTGTGGGGTCTGGATGGGTGACTCCATCAGTTTTCATTTCTCTCATGTTTAATATCTCAATTTCCTGAAATCCCAAATACAAAGCACTTAATGGTTTTTGTTTTGGAAATATTCGGACACAAGCAAAACTGGAACAAATGCCCCCTTGATTCTTCCCAGGAATGCGATGAGAGCATTTGCTGTACGGATGGACTGCAGTTTAGCCCTTCTGCTTACCTGATGGGGTTCCTCTCCATCCGAGGGAAGGGAAGATGGCGGAGTCTTTGCTACTGGCATCATTCCAGCTCCTGTATGGGAATGCGGCATCAGTTGCAACCGTTTCTCACAGAGACAAAGATCACAATCCTATAAACATGTACTAGAAATTCAGACCAATTCTAAAACTAATACAAAGAAAATAACGAGGACAAAACTTTTCTGTGACCTTAAAAACTAATCGCTATCTTTTACTCAGAGAGGAAGCCCACATTTTGTCTGAGGATTTGTCCCTGAGCCCTTTTTATCTACTTTATTTTTAATGTTGTTTTGCTTTTGACCTGATATGGTAGAACAGATCAACACGGCTTCTTTTTTCTAAAACGTACTAGAAAGTAACTCCAGTAAAATGCAAAAGATTGCAAAGGAAGGGGGGAACGGCCAGCACTTAGCCTGAGACTTAGGAGAGCTTGTTGCCACTGAAACTGAGAACTGCCATGAAACCCACGGGACGATCACAGCTCAGTTATTCTTCCACAACCAGACCTACCTCACAGGATTGTTGTTCTCAGGCCTGAGTTGTTAAGGAAAAAAAATTGCAAGGTCTTGAGCACATTGAGTCAAACATGGGATACAAACAGAATCATCGAATCAATGTGTGGAGAGACCAACCAGCGATGCAATGACAACTGGACGGAATGAGACAATTTGGATTCTTCCCTATCCTGAATTTGTGTTTCAGGCACATAGATATGATTTCTATTTCCTTTCGGTGGAGCTTTTCTCTTTGACTTTCTGGCCATGAATCTAAGCACTCCTTTTCTCGTTTAAAGTCCTTTAAGTGTTGGTAATTAAACATTCCATCTCCTAAGTGAGAGATGCTGAGAACGTGGCGTCAGGTGCATACAATTCTCACAGAAACATATGCAATGTTCTCTTCCGGAAAGACAAATGAGTGGGCCCAAGATCAAATCCACCCTGAACTCTCTCTGGAGGCAAAAACGCTGAAATTGAGACTGTCCTCCTTTGGGCACCTCACGAAAAGGCAAGATTTTCTGGAAAAGACAGCCATGTGGGGAAAAGTGGACGGCAGCAGGTGATGTGTCAACACAAAACAACCATTAAAACACAATATATAGAATGGGGGGGGAGATACTCAGGGAGATATCAACGCAGTCCGTGCTTCTCCTCCATCCTTCAGACGGGGAGATCATCCTCTTCCTTTCCCCTGCTGGCATTTGACTTTACCCTGCAAACTGGCACCTCCTTCACCGCCTGGCGTGTTCCCCCTTGGCAGAAGATCCTGTCTGCTCTCCGGCTGTGCTGCCTTCTCTGTCACTGAGAAATCAGGCTGAATGTCCACAGAGAGACTTTCCCCCTGAAAGAACAACGAAGGATTCAATCCAAAAGAACGACAGAAAAGGAACGAGAAAGGGACAAAGACTGGAAGGTTGGTGGTAGAATTTGGGGGTCAGGGGATGTCTGTCTCTGGATATTATCAAAGGACTGTAAGTCCCTTGTAGAACATCTTAAAAGATCCTCCTTTAAATTTGCCACCCATCAGATGGCAGGAGGACTATTTCTGGGGTATATGTAATAATAAGAAGTGTGTACCGTCAGGTCCATTCTGACTTATGGCCACCCTTTCCAGGGTTTTCTAGGTAGAGAATACTGTACAGTACTTAGAAGTGGTATTCCATTCCCTTTTTAATGGGGTTATTTCTGGGACTGGGCCGCTGGCCCAAGGCTATCCAGGCTGGCTCTTTTCCCAGGAGGCCCAGTGGGGGGAATCAAACTCCCAACCTCTGGCTCTGCAGCCAGGGACCTCAGCCACTGAGCTACCCACCCAGTCCCTGCACTGGATCCCTCATCCATTAGATAAAAGATGGAGGACTTCTGGAGTGTAGGAAGAGGTAGAGAGCCACCACCTCCAATCCCATCAGAAACCTCACCGTCTCCTTTGGTGGTGTCTCTGGGGCAGAAAGAGAAATCTGGAATTTTCTTACAGAAAAAATAACAAGGGTGGCTTGTTTTAAAGGAGGATCAAGCTTTCCACAGAGGTTTTTCTACTCTGAACCAAGATCCATGCTTCCTGTGGAGACTTTGCTTCCAAAGAGAAGAGGCGGTGCACCAAAGCTAGGCAGAACCGTAGAAGCTTGGGGGCCATGGCAGCACGAGGGGCCTCAGGAGGGGCTGTGGGGCAGAGGAAGGGGCCACAGGGATGGAGGTGACCCGTCTTAAGAGCCCCAAGTGGGAATCCTCTCACCTCCTGCTCCTCTTCTGCCTGACTCAGGAGGAAGCCTTCGGCCAGGGCCACCGCCTGGGAACTGGTCTCCGCTCCACATTCCCTCACCCAGATGGACATCTCCAGGGGAAGGATGGCCAGGAACTGCTCCAGGATCACCAGGTCCAGGATCTGAGCCTTGGTGTGTCTTTCTGGCTTCAGCCACTGACGGCAGAGACCGTGGAGTCGGCTGCAAGCTTCTCGGGGCCCTTCCGCTTCCTTGTAGGAGAACCGCCTGAAGCTCTGGAGTTGTATATCTGAGCTGACAACATCCTCCTCCAAGATTTTCCGCAATGATTTCTCCAGGAATCTGGCACTACTCTCAGCCATGAGGACATCAGAAGCAATTCCTCGATCAAGGCCAACGAACGTCTGCTCCTCAATTGCTGGTTTATGTTCTAAGAAAGCCATTTAGGGGAATCAAAGGGGTCCTTCCTTCTCTCTCTCTCTCTCTCTCTCTCTCTCTGTGAGTAAAGATTGTCTTTATCAGATGACATTCTTCACAGGCTGCAAAGGCAGGACATTTTTTCTGCTAATGATGATCATTACATTCTAGAAGAAAGAAAAAAGTTGGAAATGACAAAAGCCGCCAGCCACAGCTCCCCTCTCCTCTTCCTCCATCTCCTGCTGAGTGCTCAGTGCACCTCTCTTACACCTAACCGTGATAACATTGGTCTTAATTTAGGGGGTCTCTGAGCTAAGAGAAAGAGCTGTCTGGACATCTCAGTGAGTCAGACGCTTGGCAGGGGAGCCATAAGTTGGGAGTTCGATTCCCCCTCTGTGCCTCCTGCGAGTCGAGCCAGCCTGGGTAGCTTTGGGGGATCAACACAATCCCAGAGTGTCCCCAGAAGAAGGGAAGGGGTCACCACTTCTGTGTGTACTCCGCTTAGAAAACCATGAAAAGGGTCATCAAATGTCAGAACTGACTTTATAGCTTAGGAGGAGGAAGAGCCCCGGGAAAATCCTATTTTTGGGCTCCTCTTCCCCGTCAACGGACAACCAAGCCAGCTTCTGTCGGTGGTCGTGTGGTCGGCCGAGGGGGGGGGGCTGCAAGGCTTTGCATCAGGAAACCAAACTTTGGGGGCCAATCTGGAGGAGGGGAAGAGATCCTCTCTCGCTGCCTATTCACCTCCTCCAGGATCCCCCGACCCCAAATCCTTGGGGAGACTCCCCATCTCCCCCCCCCGAAGTGCATTGAGTGGCAAAAGGGAAATGGGCTCCCCACGTCCCTGACTGGAGCCTAGGCACCCTTGGGAGAAGCTGGCTCCCCTTTTCCCCTCCAGAGGAACTGAGAGGAGACACACGAGGGGATTATTTGGGAGGGAGAAGCCTTGGTCTTGGGAGACTTCCAACCCCCATCCCAGGTTGCCTTCCCCTCGAGAAATCCCAATTCCCTGCACTTAACCCTTGGGTTGCCTGGCCGGTTCACTCGATCTTGCCACAATGCACCTAGATTCTAGAACCTTCCATTGTAATGCATTACAATCTGACTTTAATGGAGTCTCTTTGAGGTCGAAGATCGGGACCTGCCCAGATTTCCCGCCCAAAAATCTCCCCCCCCTCCAACCACTCCGAAACAAAAAACCCAAAATCTGGAGCCACCCCTGAATCTCACCTGATCTCCTCTCCCATTTCCAGGGGGAGGTCTGGGCCTTTGAACCCTCCCTTTCAATCTTCCATCATCTCCCTCCCCTCAGACTCCTTTGCTCTTGGCTGCCACTCTTGTCTCCCACTTCCTATCATGTGACTGAGGCCAAGCCAGGCTCCTGGCAAGGGAAGCGCCGACCCCTCCAATCTGCCGCCTGAGCTCGGAGGTGAAGGGCAGAGTCCGGCCTGGATTTGTCTCCTCAGCAGCCCTGGGAGAAGTTTTGACAGCAGGATCCGTCGGGAAGCATCTGTCTCTCTCTTTCTCTCCTGCTTCCCACCCTCGGGTTACTTTTCCAGCCAAGACCTTTGCCTCTTGTGTTGATCTCGTAACTTCCACGGTGCCCCTGATGTATATCACTAGGAGGAAAAGGCCAGGAATATCCAGCTAAAATGTGTGGCCCTGCAGGGGAAGGGAATGGATTGGACAGCCATCTGTCTGGGATGGCTGGAGGTCTCCTGCCTTGGGCAGGGGGTTGGACTAGAAGACCTCGAAGGTCCCTTCCAACCCTATGACGATTCTCTGATCCTATGATCTGTTCTCTAACATCCCAGAGTGCAGGATGCGTGATGATGGGCTCAAGCTACAGGAGCCCAGATTTAGGATGAATATCAGGAAAAAATTCCCTAACTGTTAGAGCGGTACGACGAAGGAGCCAATGAACTGAAGAGTGGGTGAACGTGCAACGATTCGTGTGGATGAATTGAAGGTGACAGAAACAGGGCATTTTTTGGCCATACTCACTGAAAGCAGCAAAATCAGGGAGCTGGACAGGGGACAGGCTATATTTGTCTTCATTGTGGAAGGGTTTGTCACACTCGAATTGACCTCCTCAGCCACACTAGATACTGTTCCAAGTCCTCCATACAGAGCACGTCACCCTAGTGTCTCAAGACTGAAGGATGCCTAATCTGGAATCTGACCCTGAGACAGAATTCTGAGGGTTCCAGCCCACAGACCCACACTTAAAGATATCGACATTTCACTCACCTGGACCAAGGCCTATCTCCGAGTTTACATGGCTCTCATGGACGTTACTTCCTGTTGTTAATGTACAAAAAAAGGAAGCTGGCGCTCTGTTCCCTGGGAGTTGTAGCATCACTGCCCTTTATGCTCTCTCTAGGGCGCCTTCTGAAGAGCTACAATGCACAATTTCCTCATTCTGGTCAGTGGTTTGTAAAATATGACAAGTGATAATAAACAAAGCTAATGAGTTCTCCTGGCCGCGGTCTACTTTTCCTATTAACTGGTGTTATTTCAAAATAGAACCATACAACCACACAATGTTTTTGTTTGTTTGTTTTTGGACTTACTGCCAGATTGTTGATCACCGCTACCTGCCTTCATATCAGGAAGGAGTCTTCCTGAGCAAAGACTTTAAAACTGAAGGGAGTCTGGAGATGCTAGTGCTGCTTTTTGTGATTGTGTGTGTGTGTGTTTGTCTGTGTTTGTGTCTGTGTGTTTGTGTGTATGCCAAATGCTACATGCGGCCAATCACATAAGCAGGAAGTTGAACCACTCCAACTGCATTTGTGCGGCAGTAAATGCATGCACAAGGAGCCCCATATCTTCAGGGCTCAGTTCCAAGGCCCCCTGCAGGTGCTAAAAATGTGGATTATAGCGAATGCTCAAATTGAGTCTTTCTGACTACAGTACTGATAGGAACCATCATGATTCCAATCATATCCATGTGGCTCTGATGTGTCAGAAATGCCACAGTGGCAGTTTTTTATTTTTACTTCCCTCCCCCTAAAAAAATACCAGTTTGTTGGTGAACCAAATTGTAAAGTTTATAAAAGGTAAAGGTTCCCCTTGAGAATTTTTGTCCAGCAATGTTCGCCTCTAGGAGGCGGTGCTCATCCCCGTTTCTAAGCCATAGAGCCAGCGTTTTGTCCGAAGACAATCTTCCGTGGTCACATGGCCAGTGCGACTTAGACACGGAACGCTGTTACCTTCCCACCAAGGTGGTCCCTATTTATCTACTCGCATTTGCATGTTTTCAAACCGCTAGGTTGGCGGGAGGTGGGACAAGCGACGGGTGCTCACTCCGTCACGTGGATTTGATCTTACGACTGCTTGGTCTTCTGACCCTGCAACACACAAAGGCTTCTGCGGTTTAGCTCACAGTTCTGAAGTGATTTATCTTTGTCTCTTTTTTTACATCACAGACACTTGACATTTTAACAGGGGTGTATAAGCTTTTTATATTCACTGTATATCCCTTTCTTGTTGTGCCTTGTGAGGTGTGAATTCCAAGAGAAACATTCCCCACACTATGCGCATTTGTAGGTTTTTCTCCTGTCTCGACTCTCTGGTGAGCGAGAAGGTTTCAATTGTGAGAAAAACATATCCCATATTTTTGTGGCACTGGTATAGTTTCTCTCCAGTGTGTAAAGTCTTGTGGGTATGAGACGTGAGGCGAGAGTGTAAAGCAGGGGTCACAAACTCAATTTACCTGGGGGCCTCTGGAGCAGAGTCGGGATGAGGCTGGGCCGCATCAGATTTTCTGCCAAGCAGAGCAAGAGCCAAGGAAACTGCCCAGGAGTTTCCTTAGCCCGGCTGGGGCTCCGAGGAGGAGGGGCGCATGAGCCCTCGTCGCCGGCCACGACCCCCTCTGGCTCCTTCTTCACTACCACCACCAGCACCAGGAGCAGGATGAAGAAGTGGAGGAGGGAGGGCAGGTCGGCGACCGCCTAGCGGGGAGGAGGGCATGACATAATTTTTTAAAAAACCTCACAGAATCGCTAAAAGAGGAAAGCCCCCATCGGTACCGGCGAAATTAAACAAAACGGGGCGCCCTACACAGGTGTACGCACGCATGCATACACACATGCACACACACACACACAAATGGCAGTCCGGCAACCTTCCTCTGAAGGCCCCCCTCAAAAAAAGGCGCACTCAGCAGCAGCAGGTACCCCCACCACGACAGAGGAGCAAACTTTGAGAGGCGAGCCAAGGCAGCCTCCAGAGTCGAGGCAGTTGAAGCAGGACGAAAAGGAGGAGGAAGCGCTGGCCGGGCTGGTGCTGGGGGAGCCGAGAGAGAAAGAGAGCCAGAGAGCCGCTTCCCTGGAAGAGGCGGCAGCAGCTGCTGTTGGTGGCTTGGAGGCGCTCTTCGAGGACGGGCCAGGAGCGAGCTTTGCTCTCAGGCATCGCTTGGCTGCGACTCGGCGGAAAGGGCTGGCAGTGCGCCTCGATCACCGGCTCTCTCCCAAAACAGCACCTCTTGCACCCTCCATCCAGAACTGCAGCCAGCAGACAAGCGGGCTGGCTGGCAGGCTGCAGTTCTGGATGGAGGGTGCAAGAGGCGCTGTCTTGGGAGTGCGCCGGCAAGCGAGGCAAGGCTTTTTTTGACTCTTGACAGCAGAGGACACGTGGGCACTTCAGGGGGGGCAGGCAAGGCAGGGGCCACAAACTATTGTCCGGCGGGCTGCAAATGACCCCCAGGCCGCATGTCTGAGACCCCTGGTGTAAAGGCTCTGGCCGGAGTGTCGTCCGTCCTCCCTCACAAAGGAACAAGAGGCTCAGAGAAACCCACCTGCACTGCCCATCGAGACCAAAGAGCGGGGAGTTGATACCCGAGAATTGGAGCGGGAACTGATAAAGTTGACAGTAACCACCTAGACAGGGGATGGTTTGGCGGAAAAAGGAGAGATGGACGTAATACTTGGGAGGGGGGGTTGGTAAATGATATGTGTTGAAGACCCTTGGACTGGGAAACTGGAGAAGGTATGGGTCCCTAGGGAGGAAGCTGATTACCGAAGGAGAAGGGGGTGCTCCAGCATCCTTATTTTGGAGAGTCGGAGGCCACAGAGTGGCGCAGATGGTTCAGAGTGGAGAAGGAGGCGGTAGACTGGGAAGAGCAAGAACACCGGGCATGGCGTCTGGAAGAAGCGCAGAGGAAGGGGTACTTAATGGACCATGGACCCCTCTATGAGGAGAGGGGGACCCTTATGAGACGGAGGTGCGAGATGAGATGACCCCGTTACCAGACCTGCAATTAGAGACTTTTGGCTTGGACACTAATACATTTTTGAAAGGACCCTGAGACGAGCTGAGTTGTAACCCCTTTGCAAAGGACATTTGGATGCCCTCGCTGGTCCCGTTGGAGATGAGACAAACCGCAGAAGCTGAGTTTAGGCAAACAGATTTATTGTTATATATTCTAATAAAGACTAGTTGTGATTTTTTAACACAAGTGTTTCCAGAGTCTCACTTAAAACTAGGGGAGGCAAGATATGAACCCTAACTAACAGTGGGTCACAATATTTTGAGTTCTTTGCAAAAGACTTCCCACACTCCTGGCACTCGTACGGTTGCTTTCCTCGGTTGATTCTTTTATGGTTCACAAGTTGTGAACTCTGAGCAAAGAATTTCCAACACTTCTGGCATTTGTGTGGCTTCTCTCCCCTGTCGAGTACCTGATGGCTCAAAAGAGCTGATTTCCGTGCAAAACATTTCCCATATTCCTTACATTTCTATGGTTTTTCTCCTTTGTGGACTCTCTGGTGAATCAGAAGATTTATACTCAGAGAAAAACACTTGCCACAGACCTGGCATCGGTATGATTTCTCTCTCGTGTGTACAGTCTGATGCTTCAGAAACTTTGAATTCTGAATGAAACATTTCCCACATTCTTGACACTTGTAAAGTTGACCTCCGATGTGGATTCTTTGAAAGTTCTCAAACTGGAAACTGTGATCAAAACTTTTTGACACTCCTGGCATTTGCACATTTTCTCTCTTATATGAACACTTTTGTGCCTCAGAAGGTGGGAGTTCTTACAAAAACAGTTCTCACACTCCTGACACTTCTAGTTTCTCACCTGTGTGGACTCTCCGATGCTTCACAATATCTGAAATTAGAACAAAACATTTCCTAAACTTGGGACACTTGTTGACGTGTCCTCCTTTGTGGACATCATAATGATTCATAAGTTGTGAATTCCAAGCAAATGATTTCCCGCACTCCTTGTATTTGTAGGGTTTCTCTCCTGTGTGGACTCTCTGGTGCACCACAAGGCTTGAATTCTGGGTAAAACCTTTCCCACAATCCTTACATTTGTACGGTTTCTCACCTGTATGAACTCTTTGGTGCCTCAGAAGGTTTGAGTTATGAGAAAAAGACTTCTCACACTCCTGACATTTGTACGGTTTCTCACCTGTATGAACTCTTTTGTGCTTCAGAAGGTTTGAGTTATAAGAAAAAGACTTCTCACACTCCTGACATTTGTACGGTTTCTCACCTGTATGAACTCTTTTGTGCTTCAGAAGGTCTGAGTTATGAGAAAAAGACTTCTCACACTCCTGACATTTGTACGGTTTCTCACCGGTATGAACTCTTTTGTGTCTCCAAAGGTCTGAGTTATGAGAAAAAGACTTCTCACACTCCTGACATTTGTACGGTTTCTCAACTGTGTGTACTCTTTTGTGCTTCAGAAGGTCTGAGTTCTGAGAAAAACACTTCTCACACTCCTGACATTTGTACGGTTTCTCACCTGTATGAACTCTTTTGTGCTTCAGAAGGTGTGAGTTCTGAGAAAAAGACTTCTCACACTCCTGACATTTGTACGGTTTCTCACCTGTATGTACTCTTTTGTGCGTCAGAAGGTGTGAGTTCTGAGAAAAAGACTTCTCACACTCCTGACATTTGAACGGTTTCTCACCTGTATGAACTCTTTTGTGCTTCAGAAGGTCTGAGTTATGAGAAAAAGACTTCTCACACTCCTGACATTTGTACGGTTTCTCTCCTGTGTGCTGAGTCTTATGCTTCACCAACTCTGTCTTCTGAGGAAAACATTTATCACACTCCTTATATTTGTAGGATTTTTCTCCTGTGTGGACTCTCTGGTGCACCAGAAGGATCCAATTTTGAGAAAAACATTTCCCACATTCTTGACATTTGTATCGTTTTTCTCCTCTGTGGACTCTCTGATGGCTCAAAAGGGTTGTACTGCAAGAAAAATGTTTGCTACACTTCAGGCATTTGTACGGTTTCTCTCTTGTATGAACTCTCTGATGCTTCATAATGTTTGGATTCCAGGTAAAACCTTTCCCGCACTCCTCAGATTGGTATGGTTTCTTTCCGCTGTGTCGAGTCTCATGCTTTTTCAAGTCTGTCTTTTGAGGAAGACATTTCTCACACTCCTGGCATTTGTGTGGCTTCTCCCTGACACTTTTCTTTGCAATGTGGGTCCTCTTGTGAAGGATCAGGGTCATCTTTTGGGCAAAATGTTTCCCACACAGGATGCATTTGTAGGGTTTCCCTCCAGTAATTCTTTTAACATTTGTGTGTGTTTGCCAATGTCTGACAAGATCCATTTTCTGCACAAAGCACTTGCTGCTCCTTGCACATATGGCTGTTTTCTTCAAATTATCTGCAGAGAAGAGAGACAAGCACAGACCAAGACTGAATTCTGGGTATGACCAGAAACGGACAATCTGCACCCAACGTGTCGCTCTCTTCGCTCCTGGTGATGCCCTCTGTCATCTATATCATACTTTCATAACCCCCTTTCTGATATCAGCATTTCTCTTCACCTTTTGAATTAATTTTTTCAATTACCAGGAAAAGAGTAGGCCTTACCCAGAGATGTCACCATCCTAGAATTCTCCTCCATGACTTCCCTCTGTAGGGCCCTCTGCTCAGGATCCAGCAGCGCCCACTCCTCCTGGGTGAAACACACCGCCACCTCTTCAAAGGTCACAGAAGCCTGGAGAAAAAAGTATATTTTTCTCACAGCTCAGAGCTACTTTAATACAACCCTCCAAAACAGGTGTCTGAATCAGGCGAGATAGAGATATAAAGGGATTTATCTGCCCCATGTTTGGGCTTGCCATAGGGAACTCTTGTGAGAAACCAATCTGATACAGGAGGGTCCTGCTTTTCTCACCATGGAGACAACTATGTTATACTTTCTTGATATACAGTAGGACCTCCATATCCACGGGAGATCAGATCCAAGCTTCCCGCTGATGCTGAACAACACGGATTATGTTATGTTGTTGTTCAGTCGTTAAGTCGTGTCTGACTCTTCGTGACCCCATGGACCAGAGCACGCCAGGCCCTCCTGTCTTCCACTGCCTCCCGGAGTTGGGTCAAATTCATGTTGGTTGCTTCAGTGACACTGTCCAACCATCTCCTCCTCTGTGGTCCCCTTCTCCTCTTGCCCTCACATTTTCCCAACATCAGGGGTTTTCCAGGGAGTCTTCTCTTCTCATGAGATGACCAAAGTATTGGAGCCTCAGTTTCAGGATCTGTCCTTCCACTGAGCACTCAGGATTGATTTTCTTCAGAAGGATTATGTTATAGCAAATTGTATTTTAGTAACCAATGCTTTCTTTAGCATGGTTTCTGGCTATTTCTTGTGGCCAATTTTGGTATTGACCTTGTGGAAAAAATTTATAGCTTGGATTTTTCTTTTAATATTTTTAATTTTTCAGACCGTGGATAAGTGAATCCGGAGATACAGATCCTGCAGATAAAGGGGCTCTACTGTATAGGTGTTACAGCAAGGAACTCTTTTTTAAAAAATGGGCGACCAGCCAAATTCAGGACGGGCATGACTAAAGAATACAAAGGACTTTTAAAAGTTAAGCACTCAAAGCTGTGGGGTCTGGATGGGTGACTCCATCAGTTTTCATTTCTCTCATGTTTAATATCTCAATTTCCTGAAATCCCTAATACAAAGCACTTAATGGTTTTTGTTTTGGAAATGTTCAGACACAAGCAAAACTGGAACAAATGCCCCCTTGATTCTTCCCAGGAATGCGATGACAGCATTTGCTGTACGGATGGACTGCAGTTTAGCCCTTCTGCTTACCTGATGGGGTTCCACTCCGTCCGAGGGAAGGGAAGATGGCGGAGTCTTTGCTACTGGCATCATTCCAGCTCCTGTATGGGAATGCGGCATCAGTTGCAACCGTTTCTCACAGAGACAAAGATCACAATCCTATAAACATGTACTAGAAATTCAGACCAATTCTAAAACTAATACAAAGAAAATAACGAGGACAAAACTTTTCTGTGACCTTAAAAACTAATCGCTATCTTTTACTCAGATAGGAAGCCCACATTTTGTCTGAGGATTTGTCCCTGAGCCCTTTTTGTCTACTTTATTTTTAATGTTGTTTTGCTCTTGACCTGATATGGTAGAACAGATCAACATGGCTTCTTTTTTCTAAAACGTACTAGAAAGTAACTCCAGTAAAATGCAAAAGATTGCAAAGGAAGGGGGGAACGGCCAGCTCATGGCCTGAGACTTAGGAGAGCTTGTTGCCACTGAAACTCAGAACTGCCATGAAACCCACGGGATGATCACAGCTCAGTTATTCTTCCACAACCAGACCTACCTTACAGGATTGTTGTTCTCAGGCCTGAGTTGTTAAGGAAAAAAAATTGCAAGGTCTTGAGCACATTGAGTCAAACATGGGATACAAACAGACTCATCGAATCAATGTGTGGAGAGACCAACCAGCGATGCAATGACAACTGGACGGAATGAGACAATTTGGATTCTTCCCTATCCTGAATTTGTGTTTCAGGCACATAGATATGATTTCTATTTCCTTTCGGTGGAGCTTTTCTCTTTGACCTTCTGGCCATGAATCTAAGCACTCCTTTTCTCGTTTAAAGTCCTTTAAGTGTTGGTAATTAAACATTCCATCTCCTATGTGAGAGGTGCTGAGAACGTGGCGTCAGGTGCATACAATTCTCACAGAAACATATGCAATGTTCTCTTTCGGAAAGACAAATGAGTGGGCCCAAGATCAAATCCACCCTGAACTCTCTCTGGAGGCAAAAACGCTGAAATTGAGACTGTCCTCCTTTGGGCACCTCACGAAAAGGCAAGATTTTCTGGAAAAGACAGTCATGTGGGGAAAAGTGGACGGCAGCAGGTGATGTGTCAACACAAAACAACCATTAAAACACAATATATAGAATGGGGGGGAGATACTCAGGGAGATATCAACGCAGTCCGTGCTTCTCCTCCATCCTTCAGACGGGGAGATCATCCTCTTCCTTTCCCCTGCCGACATTTGACTTTACCCTGCAAACTGGCACCTCCTTCACCGCCTGGCGTGTTCCCCCTTGGCAGAAGATCCTGTCTGCTCTCCGGCTGTGCTGCCTTCTCTGTCACTGAGAAATCAGGCTGAATGTCCACAGAGAGACTTTCCCCCTGAAAGAACAATAAAGGATTCAATCCAAAAGAACGACAGAAAAGGAACGAGAAAGGGACAAAGACTGGAAGGTTGGTGGTAGAATTTGGGGGTCAGGGGATGTCTGTCTCTGGATATTATCAAAGGACTGTAAGTCCCTTGTAGAACATCTTAAAAGATCCTCCTTTAAATTTGCCACCCATCAGATGGGAGGAGGACTATTTCTGGGGTATACGTAATAATAAGAAGTGTGTACCGTCAGGTCCATTCTGACTTATGGCCACCCTTTCCAGGGTTTTCTAGATAGAGAATACTGTACAGTACTTAGAAGTGGTTTTCCATTCCCTTTTTAATGGGGTTATTTCTGGGACTGGGCCGCTGGCCCAAGGCTACCCAGGCTGGCTCTTTTCCCAGGAGGCCCAGTGGGGGGAATCAAACTCCCAACCTCTGGCTCTGCAGCCAGGGACCTCTGCCACTGAACTACCCACCCAGTCCCTGCACTAGATCTCTCATCCATTAGATAAAAGATGGAGGACTTCTGGAGTGTAGGAAGAGGTAGAGAGCCACCACCTCCAATCCCATCAGAAACCTCACCGTCTCCTTTGGTGGTGTCTCTGGGGCAGAAAGAGAAATCTGGAATTTTCTTACAGAAAAAATAACAAGGGTGGCTTGTTTTAAAGGAGGATCAAGCTTTCCACAGAGGTTTTTCTACTCTGAACCAAGATCCATGCTTCCTGTAGACTCTGCTTCCAAAGAGAAGAGGCGGTGCACCAAAGCTAGGCAGAACAGCAGAAGCTTGGGGGGGCCATGGCAGCACGAGGGGCCTCAGGAGGGGCTGTGGGGCAGAGAAAGGGGCCACAGGGACGGAGGCGACCCGTCTTAAGAGCCCCAAGTGGAAATCCTCTCACTTTCTGCTCCTCTTCTCCCTGACTCAGGAGGAAGCCTTCGGCCAGGGCCACCGCCTGGGAACTGCTCTCCGCTCCACATTCCCTCACCCAGCTGGACATCTCTGGGGGAAGGATGGCCAGGAACTGCTCCAGGATCACCAGGTCCAGGATCTGAGCCTTGGTGTGTCTTTCTGGCTTCAGCCACTGACGACAGAGACCGTGGAGTCGGCTGCAAGCTTCTCGGGGCCCTTCCGCTTCCCTGTAGGAGAACTGCCTGAAGCTCTGGAGTTGTATATCTGAGCTGACAACATCCTCCTCCAAGATTTTCCGCAATGATTTCTCCAGGAATCTGGCACTACTCTCAGCCATGAGGACATCAGAAGCAATTCCTCGATCAAGGCCAACGAACGTCTGCTCCTCAATTGCTGGTTTATGTTCTAAGAAAGCCTTCAGTGGAATTAAAGGGGTCCTTCCTTCTCTCTCTCTCTCTCTCTCTCTCTCTCTCTCTCTCTCTCTCTCTGTGAGTAAAGATTGTCTTTATCAGATGACATTCTTCACAGGCTGCAAAGGCAGGACATTTTTTCTGCTAATGATGATCATTACATTCTAGAAGAAAGAAAAAAGTTGGAAATGACAAAAGCCGCCAGCCACAGCTCCCCTCTCCTCTTCCTCCATCTCCTGCTGAGTGCTCAGTGCACCTCTCTTACACCTAACCGTGATAACATTGGTCTTAATTTAGGGGGGTCTCTGAGCTAAGAGAAAGAGCTGTCTGGACATCTCAGTGAGTCAGACGCTTGGCAGGGGAGCCATAAGTTGGGAGTTCGATTCCCCCTCTGTGCCTCCTGCCAGTCGAGCCAGCCTGGGTAGCCGTGGGGGAGGAACACAATCCCAGGGTGTCCCCAGAAGAAGGGAAGGGGTCACCACTTCTGTGTGTACTCCACTTAGAAAACCATGAAAAGGGTCATCAAATGTCAGAACTGACTTGATAGCATAGGAGGAGGAGGAGGAGCCCTGGGAAAATCCTATTTTTGGGCTCCTCTTCCCCGTCAACTGACAACCTAGCCAGCTTCTGTAGGTGGACGTGTGGTCGGCCGAGAGGGGGGGGGACTGCAAGGCTTTGCATCAGGAAACCAAACTTTGGGGGCCAATCTGGAGGAGGGGAAGAGATCCTCTCTCGCTGCCTATTCGCCTCCTCCAGGATCCCCCGACCCCAAATCCTTGGGGAGACTCCCCATCTCCCCCCCCAGAAGTGCATTGAGGGGCAAAAGGGAAAGGGGCTCCCCACGTCCCTGACTGGAGCCTAGGCACCCTTGGGAGAAGCTGGCTCCCCTTTTCCCCTCCAGAGGAACTGAGAGGAGACACAGGAGGGGATTATTTCGGAGGGAGAAGCCTTGGTCTTGGGAGACTTCCAACCCCCATCCCAGGTTGCCTTCCCCTCGAGAAATCCCAATTCCCTGCACTTAACCCTTGGCTTGCCTGGCTGGTTCACTCGATCTTGCCACAATGCACCTAGATTCTAGAACCTTCCATTGTAATGCATTACAATCTGACTTTAATGGAGTCTTTTTGAGGTCAAAGATCGGGACCTGCCCAGATTTCCCGCCCAAAAATCTACCCCCCCCTCCAACCACTCCGAAACAAAAAACCCAAAATCTGGAGCCACCCCTGAATCTCACCTGATCTCCTCTCCCATTTCCAGGGGGAGGTCTGGGCCTTTGAACCCTCCCTTTCAATCTTCCATCATCTCCCTCCCCTCAGACTCCTTTGCTCTTGGCTGCCACTCTTGTCTCCCACTTCCTATCATGTGACTGAAGCCAAGCCAGGCTCCTGGCAAGGGAAGTGCCGACCCCTCCAATCTGCCGCCTGAGCTCAGAGGTGAAGGGCAGAGTCCGGCCTGGATTTGCTCCTCAGCGGCCCTGGAGAAGTTTTGACAGCAGGATCCGTCGGGAAGCATCTGTCTCTCTCTTTCTCTCCTGCTTCCCACCCTCGGGTTACTTTTCCAGCCAAGACCTTTGCCTCTTGTGGGGATCTCGTAACTTCCACGGTGCCCCTGATGTATATCACTAAGAGGAAAAGGCCAGGAATATCCAGCTAAAATGTGTGGCCCTGCAGGGGAGGGGAAAGGATTGGACAGCCATCTGTCCGGGATGGCTGGAGGTCTCCCGCCTTGGGCAGGGGGTTGGACTAGAAGACCTCGAAGGTCCCTTCCAACCCTATGACGATTCTCTGATCCTATGATCTGTTCTCTAACATCCCAGAGTGCAGGATGCGTGATGATGGGCTCAAGCTACAGGAGCCCAGATTTAGGATGAATATCAGGAAAAAAACTCCCTAACTGTTAGAGCGGTACGACGAAGGAGCCAATGAACTGAAGAGTGGGTGAACGTGCAACGATTCGTGTGGATGAATTGAAGGTGACAGAAACAGGGCATTTTTTGGCCATACTCACTGAAAGCAGCAAAATCAGGGAGCTGGACAGGGGACAGGCTATATTTGTCTTCATTGTGGAAGGGTTTGTCACACTCGAATTGACCTCCTCAGCCACACTAGATACTGTTCCAAGTCCTCCATACAGAGCACGTCACCCTAGTGTCTCAAGACTGAAGGATGCCTAATCTGGAATCTGACCCTGAGACAGAATTCTGAGGGTTCCAGCCCACAGACCCACACTTAAAGATATCGACATTTCATTCACCTGGACCAAGGCCTATCTCCGAGGTTACATGGCTCTCATGGACGTTACTTCCTGTGGTTAATGTACAAAAAAAGAAAGCTGGCGCTCTGTTCCCTGGGAGTTGTAGCATCACTGCCCTTTATGCTCTCTCTAGGGCGCCATCTGAAGAGCTAAAATGCACAATTTCCTCATTCTGGTCAGTGGTTTGTAAAATATGACAAGTGATAATAAACAAAGCTAATGAGTTCTCTCCTGGCCGCGGTCTACTTTTCCTATTAACTGGTGTTATTTCAAAATAGAACCATACAACCACACAATGTTTTTGTTTGGTTGTTTTTGGACTTACTGCAAGATTGTTGATCACCTCTACCTGCCTTCATATCAGGAAGGAGTCTTCCTGAGCAAAGACTTTAAAACTGAAGGGAGTCTGGAGATGCTAGTGCTGCTTTTTGTGATTGTTTGTGTGTGTGTGTGTGTGTCTGTGTTTGTGTCTGTGTGTTTGTGTGTATGCCAAATGCTACATGCGGCCAATCACATAAGCAGGAAGGTGAATCACTCCAACTGCATTTGTGCGGCAGTAAATGCATGCACAAGGAGCCCCATATCTTCAGGGCTCAGTTCCAAGGCCCCCTGCTGGTGCTAAAAATGTGGATTATAGCGAATGCTCAAATTGAGTCTTTCTGACTACAGTACTGATAGGAACCATCATGATTACAATCATATCCATGTGGCTCTGATGTGTCAGAAATGCCACAGTGGCAGTTTTTTATTTTTACTTCCCTCCCCCTAAAAAAATACCAGTTTGTTGGTGAACCAAATTGTAAAGTTTATAAAAGGTAAAGGTTCCCCTTGAGAATTTTTGTCCAGTAATGTTCGCCTCTAGGAGGCGGTGCTCATCCCCGTTTCTAAGCCATAGAGCCAGCGTTTTGTCCGAAGACAATCTTCCGTGGTCACATGGCCAGTGCGACTTAGACACGGAACGCTGTTACCTTCCCACCAAGGTGGTCCCTATTTATCTACTCGCATTTGCATGTTTTCAAACCGCTAGGTTGGCGGGAGGTGGGACAAGCGACGGGTGCTCACTCCGTCACGTGGATTTGATCTTACGACTGCTTGGTCTTCTGACCCTGCAGCACACAAAGGCTTCTGCGGTTTAGCTCACAGTTCTGAAGTGATTTGTCTTTGTCTCTTTTTTCTACATCACAGACACTTGACATTTTAACAGGGGTGTATAAGCTTTTTATATTCACTGTATATCCCTTTCTTGTTGTGCCTTGTGAGGTGTGAATTCCAAGAGAAACATTTCCCACACTATGCGCATTTGTAGGTTTTTCTCCTGTCTCGACTCTCTGGTGAATTAGAAGGTTTCAGTTGTGAGAAAAACATATCCCATATTTTTGTGGCACTGGTATAGTTTCTCTCCAGTGTGTAAATTCTTGCGGGTGTGAGACGTGAGTGTAAAGCAGGGGTCTCAAACTCAATTTACCTGGCGGCCGCTGGAGGCAGAGTCTGGATGAGGCTGGGCAGCATCAGATTTTCTACGAAGCCGAGCAAGAGCCGAGGAAACTGCCCAGGAGTTTCCTTAGCCCGGCTGGGGCTCCGAGAAGGAGGGGCGCATGAGCCCTCGTCGCAGGTCACGACCCCCTCTGGCTCCTTCTTCACTACCACCACCAGCACCAGCAGCAGGATTAAGAAGTGGAGGAGGGAGGGCAGGTCGGCAACCGCCTAGCGGGGAGGAGGGCATGACATAATTTTTTAAAAAACCTCACAGAATCGCTAAAAGAGGAAAGCCCCCATCGGTACCGGCGAAATTAAACAGAACGGGGTGCCCTACACAGGTGTACACACACATGCATACACACATGCACACACACACACACACACATGGCAGTCTGGCAACCTTCCTCTGAAGGCCCCCCTCAAAAAAAGGCGCACTCAGCAGCAACAGGTACCCCCACCACGACAGAGGAGCAAACTTTAAGAGGCGAGCCCAGGCAGCCTCCAGAGTCGAGGCGGTTGAAGCAGGACGAAAAGGAGGAGGAAGCGCTGGCCGGGCTGGTGCTGGAGGAGCCGAGAGAGAAAGAGAGCCAGAGAGCTGCTTCCCTGGAAGAGGCAGCAGCAGCTGCTGTTGGTGGCTTGGAGGCGCTCTTCGAGGACGGGCCAGGAGCGAGCTTCGCTCTCAGGCATCGCTTGGCGGCGACTCGGGGGAAAGGGCTGGCAGTGCACCTCGCTCACCGGCTCTCTCCCAAAACAGCGCCTCTTGCACCCTCCATCCAAAACTGCAGTCAGCAGATAAGCGGGCTGGCTGGCAGGCTGCAGTTCTGGATGGAGGGTGCAAGAGGCGCTGTCTTGGGAGTGCGCCGGCAAGCGAGGCAAGGCTTTTTTTGACTCTTGACAGCAGAGGACACGTGGGCACTTCGGGGGGGCAGGCAAGGTGGGGGCCACAAACTATTGTCCGGCGGGCTGCAAATGGCCCCCGGGCCGCATGTCTGAGACCCCTGGTGTAAAGGCTCTGGCCGGAGTGTCATCCGTCCTCCCTCACAAAGGAACAAGAGGCTCAGAGAAACCCACCTGCACCGCCCATCGAGACCAAACAGCGGGGAGTTGATACTCGAGAATTGGAGCGGGAACTGATAAAGTTGACAGTAGCCACCTAGACAGGGGATGGTTTGGCGGGAAAAGGAGAGATGGACGTAATACTTGGGAGGGGGGGTTGGTAAATGATATGTGTTGAAGACCCTTGGACTGGGAAACTGGAGAAGGTATGGGTCCCTAGGGAGGAAGCTGATTACCGAAGGAGAAGGGGGTGCTGCAGCGTCCTTCTTATTTTGGAGAGTCGGAGGCCAGAGAGTGGCGCTGACGGCTCAGAGAGCAGAAGGAAGCAGTAGACCGGGAAGAGCGAGAACGCCGATCATGGCATCTGGAAGAAGCCCAGAGGAAGGGGTACTTAATGGACCATGGACCCCTCTATGAGGAGAGGGGGACCCTTATGAGACGGAGGTGCGAGATGAGATGACCCCGTTACCAGACCTGCAATTAGAGACTTTTGGCTTGGACAACACTAATCCGTTTTTGAAAGGTTGGAACGAGTTGAGTTGTAACCCCTTTGCAAAGGACATTTGGATGCCCTCGCTGGTCCCGTTGGAGATGAGAGAAACCGCAGAAGCTGAGTTTAGGCAAACAGATTTATTGTTATATATTCTAATAAAGACTAGTTGTGATTTTTTAACACAAGTGTTTCCAGAGTCTCACTTAAAACTAGGGGAGGCAAGATATGAACCCTAACTAACAGTGGGTCGCATTATTTTGAGTTCTTCACAAAAGACTGCCCACACTCCTGGTACTCGTACGGTTGCTTTCCTCGAGTGATTCTTTTATGGTTCACAAGTTGTGAACTCTGAGCAAAGCATTTCCCACACTTCTGGCATTTGTGTGGCTTCTCTCCCCTGTCGAGTACCTGATGGCTCAAAAGAGCTGATTTACGTGCAAAACATTTCCCATATTCCTTACATTTCTATGGTTTTTCTCCTTTGTGGACTCTCTGGTGAATCAGAAGATTTATACTCAGAGAAAAACACTTGCCACAGACCTGGCATCGGTATGATTTCTCTCTCGTGTGTACAGTCTGATGCTTCAGAAACTTTGAATTCTGAATGAAACATTTCCCACATTCATGACACTTGTAAAGTTGACCTCCGGTGTAGATTCTTTGAAAGTTCTCAAACTGGGAACTGTGATCAAAACTTTTTGACACTCCTGGCATTTGCATATTTTCTCTCTTATATGAACACTTTTGTGCCTCAGAAGGTGGGAGTTCTTACAAAAACAGTTCTCACACTCCTGACACTTCTAGAGTTTCTCACCTGTGTGGACTCTCCGATGCTTCACAATATCTGAAATTAGAACAAAACATTTCCTAAACTTGGGACACTTGTTGACGTGTCCTCCTTTGTGGACATCATAATGATTCATCAGTTGTGAATTCCAAGCACATGATTTCCCACACTCCTTGCATTTGTAGGTTTTCTCTCCTGTGTGGACTCTCTGGTGCACCACAAGGCTTGAATTCTGGGTAAAACCTTTCCCACACTCCTGACAGTTGTATGGCTTTTCTCCAGAATGAATTCTTTTGTGCCTCCGAAAGTTTGAGTTACGAGAAAAAGACTTCTCACACTCCTCACATTTGTACAGTTTCTCACCTGTATGAACTCTTTTGTGCCTCAGAAGGTGTGAGTTAAGAGAAAAAAACTTCTCACACTCCTGACATTTGAACGGTTTCTCACCGGTATGAACTCTTTTGTGCCTCAGAAGGTCTGAGTTATGAGAAAAAGACTTCTCACACTCCTGACATTTGAACGGTTTCTCACCTGTATGAACTCTTTTGTGCTTCAGAAGGTGTGAGTTCTGAGAAAAACACTTCTCACACTCCTGACATTTGTACGGTTTCTCACCTGTATGTACACTTTCGTGCGTCAGAAGGTGTGAGTTCTGAGAAAAGGACTTCTCACACTCCTGACATTTGAACGGTTTCTCACCTGTATGAACTCTTTTGTGCTTCAGAAGGTCTGAGTTATGAGAAAAAGACTTCTCACACTCCTGACATTTGTACGGTTTCTCTCCTGTGTGCTGAGTCTTATGCTTCACCAACTCTGTCTTCTGAGGAAAACATTTATCACACTCCTTATATTTGTAGGGTTTTTCTCCTGTGTGGACTCTCTGGTGCACCAGAAGGATCCAATTTTGAGAAAAACATTTCCCACATTCTTGACATTTGTATCGTTTTTCTCCTCTGTGGACTCTCTGATGGCTCAGAAGGGTTGTACTGCAAGAAAAATGTTTGCTACACTTCAGGCATTTGTACGGTTTCTCTCTTGTATGAACTCTCTGATGCTTCATAACGTTTGGATTCCAGGTAAAACCTTTCCCGCACTCCTCAGATTGGTATGGTTTCTCTCCGCTGTGCCGAGTCTCATGTTTTTTCAAGTCTGTCTTTTGAGGAAGACATTTCTCACACTCCTGGCATTTGTCTGGCTTCTCCCTGACACTTTTCTTTGCAATGTGGGTCCTCTTGTGAAGGATCAGGGTCATCTTTTGGGCAAAATGTTTCCCACACAGGATGCATTTGTAGGGTTTCCCTCCAGTAATTCTTTTAACATCTGTGTGTGTCTGCCAATGTCTGACAAGATCCATTTTCTGCACAAAGCACTTGCTGCTCCTTGCACATATGGCTGTTTTCTTCAAATTATCTGCAGAGAAGAGAGACAAGCACAGACCAAGAGTGAATTCTGGGTATGACCAGAAACGGACAATCTGCACCCAACGTGTCGCTCTCTTGGCTCCTGGTGATGCCCTCTGTCATCTATATCATACTTTCATAACCCCCTTTCCGATATCAGCATTTCTCTCCACCTTTTGAATTACTTTTTTCAATTACCAGGAAAAGAGTAGGCCTTACCCAGAGATGTCACCATCCTAGAATTCTCCTCCATGACTTCCTTCTGTAGGGGCCTCTGGTCAGGATCCAGCAGCGCCCACTCCTCCTGGGTGAAACACACCGCCACCTCTTCAAAGGTCACAGAAGCCTGGAGAAAAAAAAGTATCTTTTTCTCACAGCTCAGAGCTACTTTAATACAACCCTCCAAAACAGGTGTCTGAATCAGGCGAGATAGAGATATAAAGGGATTTCTCTGCCCCATGTTTGGGCTTGCCATAGGGAACTCTTGTGAGAAACCAATCTGATACAGGAGGGTCCTGCTTTTCTCACCATGGAGACAACTATGTTATACTTTCTTGATATACAGTAGGACCTCCATATCCACGGGAGATCAGATCCAAGCTTCCCGCTGATGCTGAACAACACGGATTATGTTATGTTGTTGTTGTTCAGTCGTTAAGTCGTGTCTGACTCTTCGTGACCCCATGGACCAGAGCACGCCAGGCCCTCCTGTCTTCCACTGCCTCCCGGAGTTGGGTCAAATTCATGTTGGTTGCTTCAGTGACACTGTCCAACCATCTCGTCCTCTGTGGTCCCCTTCTCCTCTTGCCCTCACACTTTCCCAACATCAGGGGTTTTCCAGGGAGTCTTCTCTTCTCATGAGATGACCAAAGTATTGGAGCCTCAGCTTCAGGATCTGTCCTTCCACTGAGCACTCAGGATTGATTTTCTTCAGAAGGATTATGTTATAGCAAATTGTATTTTAGTAACCAATGCTTTCTTTAGCATGGTTTCTGGCTATTTCTTGTGGCCAATTTTGGTATTGACCTTGTGGAAAAAATTTATAGCTTGGATTTTTCTTTTAATATTTTTAATTTTTCAGACCGTGGATAAGTGAATCTGGAGATACAGATCCTGCAGATAAAGGGGCTCTACTGTATAGGTGTTACAGCAAGGAACTCTTTTTTAAAAAATGGGCGACCAGCCAAATTCAGGACGGGCATGACTAAAGAATACAAAGGACTTTTAAGAGTTAAGCACTCAAAGCTGTGGGGTCTGGATGGGTGACTCCATCAGTTTTCATTTCTCTCATGTTTAATATCTCAATTTCCTGAAATCCCAAATACAAAGCACTTAATGGTTTTTGTTTTGGAAATGTTCGGACACAAGCAAAACTGGAACAAATGCCCCCTTGATTCTTCCCAGGAATGCGATGACAGCATTTGCTGTACGGATGGACTGCAGTTTAGCCCTTCTGCTTACCTGATGGGGTTCCTCTCCATCCGAGGGAAGGGAAGATGGCGGAGTCTTTGCTACTGGCATCATTCCAGCTCCTGTATGGGAATGCGGCATCAGTTGCAACCGTTTCTCACAGAGACAAAGATCAAAATAATATAAACATGTACTAGAAATTCAGACCAATTCTAAAACTAATACAAAGAAAATAACGATGACAAAACTTTTCTGTGACCTTAAAAACTAATCGCTATCTTTTACTCAGATAGGAAGCCCACATTTTGTCTGAGGATTTGTCCCTGAGCCCTTTTTGTCTACTTTATTTTTAATGTTGTTTTGCTTTTGACCTGATATGGTAGAACAGATCAACACGGCTTCTTTTTTCTAAAACGTACTAGAAAGTAACTCCAGTAAAATGCAAAAGATTGCAAAGGAAGGGGGGAACGGCCAGCACTTAGCCTGAGACTTAGGAGAGCTTGTTGCCACTGAAACTCAGAACTGCCATGAAACCCACGGGACGATCACAGCTCAGTTATTCTTCCACAACCAGACCTACCTCACAGGATTGTTGTTCTCAGGCCTGAGTTGTTAAGGAAAAAAAACTCCAAGGTCTTGAGCACATTGAGTCAAACATGGGATACAAACAGAATCATCGAATCAATGTGTGGAGAGACCAACCAGCGATGCAATGACAACTGGACGGAGTGAGACAATTTGGATTCTTCCCTATCCTGAATTTGTGTTTCAGGCACATAGATATGATTTCTATTTCCTTTCGGTGGAGCTTTTCTCTTTGACCTTCTGGCCATGAATCTAAGCACTCCTTTTCTCGTTTAAAGTCCTTTAAGTGTTGGTAATTAAACATTCCATCTCCTATGTGAGAGATGCTGAGAACGTGGCGTCAGTTGCATACAATTCTCACAGAAACATATGCGATTTTCTCTACCGGAAAGACAAATGAGTGGGCCCAAGATCAAATCCACCCTGAACTCTCTCTGGAGGCAAAAACGCTGAAATTGAGACTGTCCTCCTTTGGGCACCTCACGAAAAGGCAAGATTCTCTGGAAAAGACAATCATGTGGGGAAAAGTGGACGGCAGCAGGTGATGTGTCAACACAAAACAACCATTAAAACACAATATATAGAATGGGGGGGAGATACTCAGGGAGATATCAACGCAGCCCGTGCTTCTCCTCCATCCTTCAGACAAGGAGATCACCCTCTTCCTTTCCCCTGCTGACATTTGACTTTACCCTGCAAACTGGCACCTCCTTCACTGCCTGGCGTGTTCCCCCTTGGCAGAAGATCCTGTCTGCTCTCCGGCTGTGCCGCCTTCTCTGTCACTGAGAAATCAGGCTGAATGTCCACAGAGAGACTTTCCCCCTGAAAGAACAATAAAGGATTCAATCCAAAAGAACGACAGAAAAGGAACGAGAAAGGGACAAAGACTGGAAGGTTGGTGGTAGAATTTGGGGGTCAGGGGATGTCTGTCTCTGGATATTATCAAAGGACTGTAAGTCCCTTGTAGAACATCTTAAAAGATCCTCCTTTAAATTTGCCACCCATCAGATGGGAGGAGGACTATTTCTGGGGTATATGTAATAATAAGAAGTGTGCACCGTCAGGTCCATTCTGACTTATGGCCACCCTTTCCAGGGTTTTCTAGGTAGAGAATACTGTACAGTACTTAGAAGTGGTTTTCCATTCCCTTTTTAATGGGGTTATTTCTGGGACTGTGCCGCTGGCCCAAGGCTACCCAGGCTGGCTCTTTTCCCAGGAGGCCCAGTGGGGGGGAATCGAACTCCCAACCTCTGGCTCTGCAGCCAGGGACCTCAGCCACTGAGCTACCCACCCAGTCCCTGCACTGGATTTCTCATCCATTAGATAAAAGATGGAGGACTTCTGGGGTGTAGGAAGAGGTAGAGAGCCACCACCTCCAATCCCATCAGAAACCTCACCGTCTCCTTTGGTGGTGTCTCTGGGGCAGAAAGAGAAATCTGGAATTTTCTTACAGAAAAAATAACAAGGGTGGCTTGTTTTAAAGGAGGATCAAGCTTTCCACAGAGGTTTTTCTACTCTGAACCAAGAGCCATGCTTCCTGTAGACTTTGCTTCCGAAGAGAAGAGGCGGTGCACCAAAATTAGGCAGAACCGCAGAAGCTTGGGGAGGCCATGGCAGCATGAGGGGCCTCAGGAGGGGCTGTGGGGCAGAGAAAGGGGCCACAGGGACTAAGGCCTCTTAAGAGCCCCAAGTGGGAATCCTCTCACCTTCCGCTCCTCTTCTGCCTGGCTCAGGAGGAAGCCTTCGGCCAGGGCCACCGCCTGGGAACTGCTCTCCGCTCCACATTCCCTCACCCAGCTGGACATCTCCGGAGGAAGGATGGCCAGGAACTGCTCCAGGATCACCAGGTCCAGGATCTGAGCCTTGGTGTGCCTTTCTGGCTTCAGCCACCGATGACAGAGATAGTGGGGTCGGCTGCAAGCTTCTCGGGGCCCTTCTGCTTCCTTGTAGGAGAACCGCCTGAAGCTCTGGAGTTGTGTATCTGAGCTGACATCCTCCTCCTCCAAGATTTTCCGCAATGACCTCTCCCAGAATCGGGCACTGCTCTCCGCCATGAGGACATCAGAAGCTCTTCCTCGATCAAGGTCAACGAACGTCTGCTCCTAAATTGCTGGTGTATGTTCTAAGAAAGCCATTTAGGGGAATCAAAGGGGTCCTTCCTTCTCTCTCTCTCTCTCTGAGTAAAGATCGTCTTTATCAGATGACACTCTTCACAGGCTGCAAAGGCAGGACATTTTTTCTGCTAATGATGATCATTACATTCTAAGAGAAAGGAAAAAAAGTTGGAAATGACAAAATCCGCCAGCCACAGCTCCCCTCTCCTCTCCCTCCATCTCCTGCTGAGGGCTCAGTGCACCTCTCTCACACCTAACCACGACAACATTGGTCTTAATTTAGGGGTGTCTCCGAGGTAAGAGAAAAAGCTGTCTGGACATCTCAATGAGTCAGGCGCTTGGCTGGGGAGCCAGAGGTTGGGAGTTTGATTCCCCCTCTGTGCCTCCTGCGAGTCGAGCCAGCCTGGGTAGCCTTGGGGGAGGAACACAATCCCAGATTGTCCCCAGAAGAAGGGAAGGGGACGCCGCTTCGGTGTATTCTCCGCTTAGAAAACCCTGAAAAGGGTCACCAAATGTCAGAACTGACTTCATAGCATAGGAGGAGGAAGAGCCCCGGGAAAATATTATTTACGGACTCCTCTTCCCCGTCAACTGACAACCGAGCCAGCTTCTGTAGGTGGTCGTGTGGTCGGCCGGGGGGGGGGGCTGCAAGGCTTTGCATCAGGAAACCAAACTTTGGGGGCCAATCTGGAGGAGGGGAAGAGATCCTCTCTCACTGTCTATTCGCCTCCTCCTGGATCCCCCGACCCCAAATCCTTGGGGAGACACACCATCCCCCCCCCGAAGTGCATTGAGGGACAAGGGGCTCCCCACGTCCCTCCTTGAAGCCTAGGCGCCCTTGGGAGAAGCTGGCTCCCCTTTTCCCCTCCAAAGGAATTGAGAGGAGACACAGGACGGGATTATTGGGGAGGGAGAAGACTTGGTCTTGGGAGACTTCCAACCCCATCCCAGGTTGCCTTCCCCTCGAGAAATCCCAATTCTCTGCACTTAACCTTCGGTTGCCTGACCGGTTCACTGGATCTTGCCACAATGCATCCAGATTCTAGAACCTTCTATTGCACTGCATTGCAATCTGACTATAATGGAGTCCGTTTGCTCCCTTCTCGATTTGAGGGAAAGTCCAGGATCTCGATCTGCCCAGATTTCCCGCCCAAAAAATCCCTCTGCTTTTTTCCAGGTCGATTCTCATCCCCTCCCCCCGCCTGCAACCACTCCAAAACAAAACAAAAAACAAAATCCGGAGCCACTCCTTCTCACCTGATCTCCTCTCCCATTTCCAGGAGGAGGTTTGGGCCTTTGAACCCTCCCTTTCAATCTTCCATCATCTCCCTCCCCTCAGACTCCTTTGCTCTCGGCTGCCACTCTTGGCTCCCACTTCCTATCATGTGACTGAAGCCAAGCCAGGCTCCTGGCAAGGGAAGCGCCGACCCCTCCAATCTGCCGCCTGAGCTCAGAGGTGAAGGGCAGAGTCCGGCCTGGATTTGCTCCTCAGCGGCCCTTGGGAAGCGTTTTGGAAGCAGGATCTTCTCCCCCGCCCTCTCGCTCTTCTGCTTCCCACACTCCCAGAACACCCTGCCCGGGGAATACTGGGCGGCCTCTGGTTTCTTCTCCAGCCGAGGCCTTTGCCTCTTGTGGGGATCTCGTAAATTCCACTGTGCCCCTGATGTATATCACGAAGTGGAAAAGGCCCGGAATATCCAGCTAAAATGTGTGGCACTGCAGAGTTGGGGAAAGGATTGGACAGCCATCTGTCCGGGATGGCTGGAGGTCTCCTGCCTTGGGCAGGGGGGTGGCCTAGATGACCTCCAAGATCCCTTCCCAACCCTATGACGATTCTCTGACTCTATGATCTGTTCTCGGTCATCCCAGAGTGCAGGATGCGTAATGATGGGCTCAAGCTACAGGAGGCCAGATTTAGGCTGAATATCAGGAAAATACTTCCTAACTCTTAGAGCAGTACGACGAAGGAGCCCATGAAGTTGGCAGGCGTTGAGCGCTCCAACGCTGGAGGGTTTCAAGAGAAGATTCAGACAACCACTTGGCTGATATCCTTTGACTTGGATTCCTGCCTTGAGCAGGAGGTTGGACTCGATAGCCTTCGAGACCCTTTTTCAGCTCCATCATCGTAGGATTCCCTATTATCGGAAGAGAGCTCCCATCACCCGCAGCTGGTGTTGCACATCCTGAGGAACGCTAGAAGTTGTAACAGAAGAACTTTACTTTGGTCATTGCTTTACTCAAAGAGTAAAGTAAGTCTTATATTGTACAGTACTGTATACACTTTCCAAGGCTCTAGAGCAAGAGGACATTGTTGGGGCGTCTTTGCTTGCCCACGTTCTCTAAGGTTTAACTACTGATTCCACACACCAAATCTGCAGTATTTATCCTAGAGGCATGACAATCCAAGGAGGACAGGACTGACCTACAACTCACTCACTGGATCAAGCTCAACGTGTGTGAAACAATCTGGAGTTCTTCTGAGGTCACCGGAAGGAGAGTGGGGGCAAATATCAAGTTATTTGGGGAACTGCTGCCAGAGGAGAAGTTTGATGATACACTAGAACTCCGATATCCATGGGATCAGTTCCCACCAATTCACTTATCCACAGTCTGAAAATATTTAAAATTATAAAAGAAAAATGCAAGAAATATATATTTCTCAAGAAGACGTTAGCACAACTGGCCACTAGAGGGAGCCAGAGACCATGCTAGGTACAGCATTGACGAGCATTCATCTGCATTATAAGCATAGGCGAGAGTGGGGAGGATTTGAAACCGATCCCCCATGGCTATGGGGCTCCAACTGTATTATGGACCCTAAGAAAAGTCAAGCAATTCTGTCCTCGATCAAATCAAAAGGGTATCCAGTTGCTGATGTTCAAGATCTGAAAGCAACGATCAAAGATCTACAAGCAACCTTCCGGGAGATCCAAGATACAGTTGTATTCCACAAAGAGGAGACAAAGAAAAATCAAGACGAATCAAGACGAAGCCATGAAGAAGCAAAACTTAACTGACGCAAAATGGAATAGAAATTGAATAAAATCAACAAACAGATCTGCGTGATGAATACGCAACTCCAAGATATCCAGCAAAGCACCACAAAGAATCAACAGAGAATTGAAAAACTGGGAAATGACGCGGATGAAACAGAAAAGAGATTGCATGAATTGAAAAAAGAAAACCCTAAACTGGTTCAGGCTAACAAAAATCTAACGGATTCAATCGCAGCAATGGAAATGGAAAGAGCTTCAAACATTCTTAGATTCCAAAACATACCAGAAGACAAACAAGAGGACTTACCAGAATTGATGGCAGCCATTTTGGCAGAGGCACTGGGAATTGGAAAAGAAGAGTTGGAAAATGAGATAGACCAAACGTATCGATTACATTCAAGTTATGCGGAAAAGAACAGAATACCACGTGAAGTACACATAAAGTTTGTGAAAGGATTGACAAGAGATGAAGTACTGCAAAGGACCACTGAAGACCCAATACAATACAGACAAAAGGAAATCGTGGTATTGAAACAGATACCTTGGAGAATAAGAGAGGGGAGGAAACAGTATCACTTTTTGACGACCAAACTGGATAGGAAAGGAGTGAATTTTAGATGGCTGGTACCTAAAGCAAGAGAATTCCTTGAAAAACATATAACCTTCTTCGAAGCAGCAGCACAGGGGCAAGATATAAATGAAGAAGAAAGTAGAAAACAGAGAGAGAAAACACCAGAAGAGGAGAGTGAGCTAAGTGAAGAAGAGAGCCAGAAAAAGGATATTGGACAAGATCTGGATAAAATACAAAGAGAAAAACGGAATACCAGGGCAACAAAATGTAAATATAAGTAAACAAAATGGAGAACGAAATTGGGTTCTTCTCAGTGAACATCAGTGGCCTCAATGCACCAAGAAAAAGGAATCATGTGTTTCAAAACTATAAAAAACTGAAACAGATGTAATTAATATATGATTAAAGAAACGCACATTAAAAAGCAGCATTATAAATATTTGATTTACCTGAAGATTGGGAAACTCTACCACTCAGCTGTACAATAAAAGAAAAGAGGGGTGGTTTTATATGGGAAAGAAACGCTAAACTCTATTCTGACAAAGAAGGGAGAATATTAATGGTAGAAATAACAATGAACTAAAAAAAGATTTTAATGATAGCAATATATGTACTTAATAGTAAACAAGAAAAATTCTAGAAACACGTTGTATAGATTAAGAGCCTAATATGTATTGCAGTTGTATTGACAAATGATTGTACGCTGAACCCAGGTGACACAATGTTAAGTAAGCATGGATGTATTTTATAAATAATAATAATAATAATAATAAAAACAAAATTAAAAAAAGAAGTTATTGCTGAGACCCCTAAAAGTTCTGTTCATAAAGAGATCTGAAAGTGTGAAGCTTGACAACCGGAGTTTGGAATGTGAGAAACACGAACCAAGGTAGATTGGAAATCACAAAATGAAGAGCGGGTGAACATGGAACGATTCGTGTGAATGAACTGAAGGCAACAAAAACAGAACTTTTTTGGCCATACTCACTTCAGAAACAACAATCTCAGAAGAAATGGTGGGGGCCTGAAAGCAAGGCTTGATGTAGCACAAACAAGTAGGGGCTACATTTCAAAGACTTTAGGGAACAACAATAAGTTGTCAGGCTACCAAACTCATCCATTACAAATTATCACTGTGGAAGCATTTTTAAAATACAACATTTTTATTAAGGTCTCCAGGAAGCCGCTCAGAGTGGTATAAATATACCAGATGGGCGGGATATAAATCAAATAAATAAATAAATAAATAAATAAATAAATAAACAAACAAACAAACAAACAAACAAACAAATAAAATAAGAAACTGATCATTAGGGATGTATCCTCCAAGTTTACTGGGGCTTTCCCCCCCCCTTCTAAATCCCAGAATCCCCCAAGGATACCCTGAAATACTCTGCAAGCAGGATCTGAAGGCCTTAGGAATGGACCTCAACAGATGGGAAACCCTGACATCTGAGCGTTCAGCCTGGAGCGTTGCATCACGGCCTCTCCCATTTTGAAGAGACCCTTGTCCAGCAGGCTGAGGCGAAGAGGCAGTCCCGAAAGCAGCAAAATCAGGGAGCTGGACAGGAGACGGACTGTATTTGTCCTCTGTGTGGAAGGGATTGTCACACTCGAATTGGTCTTCTCAGCCACACTAGACGCTGTTCCAAGTCCTCCATACAGAGAGAGCACGTTACCCTAGTCTCTTGAGACTGAAGGGTGCCTAATCTGGAATCTGACCCTGAGACAGAATTGTGAGGGTTCCAGCCCACAGACCCACACTTAGAAATATCAACATTTCACTCACCTGGACCAAGGCCTATCTCTGAGGTTACATGGCTGTCATGGACGTTACTTCCTGTTAATGTACAAAAAAAGGAATCTGGCGCTCTGTTCCCTGGGAGTTGTAGCATCGCTGCCCTTTATGCTCTCTCTAGGGCACCTTCTGAAGAGCTACAATACACACTTTCCTCATTCTGGTCAGTGGTTTGTAAAATATGACAAGTGATAATAACCCAGGCTAATGAGTTCTCTCCTGGCTGCAGTCTACATTTCCTATTAACTGGTGTTATCTCAAAATAAACCATAGAACCGCACAATGTTTTTGTTGGGTTTTTTGTTTTGGTGTTACTGCCAGATTGTTGATCACCGCTAACTGCCTTCATATCAGGAAGGAGTCTTCCCCTGCTTTTTGTGTGTGCGATTGTGTCTGTGTTTGTGCCAAATGCTCCATGCGGCCAGACACGTAAGCAGGAAGTTGAAGCACTCCAACTGCATTTGTGTGGCAGTAAATGCATGCAGAAAGGGATGTGGTGGTGCTGCGGGCTAAACCGCAGAAGCCTTTGTGTGCTGCAGGGTCAGAAGACCAGCAGTCGTAAGATTGAATCCACGCGATGGAGTGAGCTCCCGTTGCTTTGTCCCAGCTCCTCCCCAACCTAGTAGTTCAAAAGCATGCAAATGCGAGTAGATAAATAGGGACCACCTTGGTGGGAAAGTAAACAGCGTTCCGTGTATAGCTGCGCTGGCCACGTGACAACAGAAACTGTCTTCGGACAAACGCTGGCTCTACGGCTTGGAAACGGGGATGAGCACCGCTCCCTAGAGTCGGACATGACTGACTAAATGTCAAGGGGAACCTTTACCTTACCTAAATACATGCAGAAGGAGCCCTATATCTTCAGGGATCATTTCCAAGGCTCCCTGTAGGTGCTAAAAATGTGGATTATAGCGAATGCTCAAATTGAGCCCTTCTGAGTACTGATATGAACCATCATGATTCCAATCATATCCACGTGGCTCTGATGTATCAGAAATGCTGCCTTGCAAACATACCATTTCCCACACTCGTGGCATAGTTTTTTTTATTTTTACTTCCCTCCCCCTAAAAAATACCACTTTTTTGGTCAACTGAGTTGTATAGTTCATTGGTTTCATTAAAGGTGGAAAAAGTTATGAAATGATTTACCTTTGTCTCATTTTTGTTTACGTCACAGACACTTGACATTTTAACAGGGGTGTGTAAACATTTGATATCCACTTTATATCTCTTTCTTGTTGTGCCTTATGAGGTGTGAATTCCAAAAGAAACATTTCCCACACTATGCGCATTTCTAAGGTTTTTCTCCTGTCTGGACTCTCTGGTGAGCGAGAAGGTTTCAGTTGTGAGAAAAACATATCCCATATTTCTGGCACTGGTATGGTTTCTCTCCAGCGTGTAGTCTTGTGGGTATGAGACGTGAGGCGAGAGTGTAAAGCACGGGTCTCAAACTCAATTTACTTGGGGGCCGCTGGAGCAGAGTCTGGATGAGGCTGGGCCGCATCAGATTTTCTGCCAAGCAGAACAAGATCCAAGGAAACTGCCCAGGAGTTTCCTTAGCCCGGCTGGGGCTCCGAGGAGGAGGGGCGCATGAGCCCTCGTCGCCAGTCAGGACCCCCTCTGGCTCCTTCTTCACTACCACCACCAGCACCAGCAGCAGGATTAAGAAGTGGAGGAGGGAGGGCAGGTCGCGACCGCCTAGTGGGGAGGAAGGCATGACATAATTTTAAAAAAACCTCACAGAATCGCCAAAGGAGGAAAGCCCCCATCGGTACCGGCGAAATTAAACAGAACGGGACGCCCTACACAGGTGTACGCACGCATGCATACACACATGCACACACACACACACACACACACACACACACACACACACACACACACAAACACACACACACACACATGGCAGTCTGGCAACCTTCCTCTGAAGGCCCCCCTCAAAAAAAGGCGCACTCAGCAGCAGCAGGTACCCCCACCACGACAGAGGAGCAAACTTTGAGAGGCGAGCCCAGGCAGCCTCCAGAGTCGAGGCGGTTGAAGCAGGACGAAAAGGAGGAGGAAGCGCTGGCCGGGCTGGTGCTGGGGGAGCTGAGAGAGAAAGAGAGCCAGACAGCTGCTTCCCTGGAAGAGGCGGCAGCAGCTGCTGTTGGTGGCTTGGAGGCGCTCTTCGAGGACGGGCCAGGAGCGAGCTTCGCTCTCAGGCATCGCTTGGCTGCGACTCGGCGGAAAGGGCTGGCAGTGCACCTCGCTCACCGGCTCTCTCCCAAAACAGCGCCTCTTGCACCCTCCATCCAGAACTGCAGCCAGCAGATAAGCGGGCTGGCTGGCAGGCTGCAGTTCCTGATGGAGGGTGCAAGAGGCGCTGTCTTGGGAGTGCGCCGGCAAGCGAGGCAAGTCTTTTTTTGACTCTTGACAGCAGAGGACACGTGGGCACTTCAGGGGGGCAGGCAAGGCGGGGACCACAAACTATTGTCCGACGGGCTGCAAATGGCCCCCGGGCCGCATGTCTGAGACCCCTGGTGTAAAGGCTCTGGTCGGAGTGTCGTCCATCCTCCCTCACAAAGGAACAAGAGGCTCAGAGAAACCCACCTGCACAGCCCATCGAGACCAAACAGCGGGGAGTTGATACCCAAGAATTGGAGCGGGAACTGATAAAGTTGACAGTAGCCACCTAGACAGGGGATGGTTTGGCGGGAAAAGGAGAGATGGACGTAATACTTGGGGGTGGGTGGGAGGTAAATGATATGGGTTGAAGGCCCTTGAACTGGGAAATTGTAGAAGGTACGGGTCCCTAGGGAGGAAGCTCATTACCGAAGGAGAAGGGGGTGCTGCAGCGTCCTTCTTGATTTGGAGAGTCGGAGGCCACAGAGTGGCGCAGATGGTTCAGAGTGGAGAAGGAGGCGGTAGACCGGGAAGAGCGAGAACACCGGGCATGGCGTCTGGAAGAAGCCCAGAGGAAGGGGTACTTAATGGACCATGGACCCCTCTATGAGGAGAGGGGGACCCTTATGAGACGGAGGTGCGAGATGAGATGACCCCGTTACCAGAACCGCAATTAGAGACTTTTGGCTTGGACAACACTAATCCATTTTTGAAAGGACCCTGAGACGAGCTGAGTTGTAACCCCTTTGCAAAGGACATTTGGATGCCCTTGCTGGTCCCGTTGGAGATGAGACAAACCGCAGAAGCTGAGTTTAGGCAAACAGATTTATTGTTATATATTCTAATAAAGACTAGTTGTGATTTTTTAACACAAGTGTTTCCAGAGTCTCACTTAAAACTAGGGGAGGCAAGATATGAACCCTAACTAACAGTGGGTCACAATATTTTGAGTTCTTTGCAAAAGACTTCCCACACTCCTGGCACTCGTACGGTTGCTTTCCTCGGTTGATTCTTTTATGGTTCACAAGTTGTGAACTCTGAGCAAAGAATTTCCAACACTTCTGGCATTTGTGTGGCTTCTCTCCCCTGTCGAGTACCTGATGGCTCAAAAGAGCTGATTTCCGTGCAAAACATTTCCCATATTCCTTACATTTCTATGGTTTTTCTCCTTTGTGGACTCTCTGGTGAATCAGAAGATTTATACTCAGAGAAAAACACTTGCCACAGACCTGGCATCGGTATGATTTCTCTCTCGTGTGTACAGTCTGATGCTTCAGAAACTTTGAATTCTGAATGAAACATTTCCCACATTCTTGACACTTGTAAAGTTGACCTCCGATGTGGATTCTTTGAAAGTTCTCAAACTGGGAACTGTGATCAAAACTTTTTGACACTCCTGGCATTTGCACATTTTCTCTCTTATATGAACACTTTTGTGCCTCAGAAGGTGGGAGTTCTTACAAAAACAGTTCTCACACTCCTGACACTTCTAGTTTCTCACCTTTGAGGACTCTCCGATGCTTCACAATATCTGAAATTAGAACATAACATTTCCTAAACTTGGGACACTTGTTCACGTGTCGTCCTTTGTGGACATCATAATGATTCATAAGTTGTGAATTCCAAGCAAATGATTTCCCGCACTCCTTGTATTTGTAGGGTTTCTCTCCTGTGTGGACTCTCTGGTGCACCACAAGGCTTGAATTCTGGGTAAAACCTTTCCCACAATCCTTACATTTGTACGGTTTCTCACCTGTATGAACTCTTTGGTGCCTCAGAAGGTTTGAGTTATGAGAAAAAGACTTCTCACACTCCTGACATTTGTACGGTTTCTCACCTGTATGAACTCTTTTGTGCTTCAGAAGGTTTGAGTTATAAGAAAAAGACTTGTCACACTCCTGACATTTGTACGGTTTCTCACCTGTATGAACTCTTTTGTGCTTCAGAAGGTCTGAGTTATGAGAAAAAGACTTCTCACACTCCTGACATTTGTACGGTTTCTCACCGGTATGAACTCTTTTGTGTCTCCGAAGGTCTGAGTTATGAGAAAAAGACTTCTCACACTCCTGACATTTGTACGGTTTCTCACCTGTGTGTACTCTTTTGTGCTTCAGAAGGTGTGAGTTCTGAGAAAAAGACTTCTCACACTCCTGACATTTGTACGGTTTCTCACCTGTATGTACTCTTTTGTGCGTCAGAAGGTGTGAGTTCTGAGAAAAAGACTTCTCACACTCCTGACATTTGAACGGTTTCTCACCTGTATGAACTCTTTTGTGCTTCAGAAGGTCTGAGTTCTGAGAAAAAGACTTCTCACACTCCTGACATTTGTACGGTTTCTCTCCTGTGTGCTGAGTCTTATGCTTCACCAACTCTGTCTTCTGAGGAAAACATTTATCACACTCCTTATATTTGTAGGGTTTTTCTCCTGTGTGGACTCTCTGGTGCACCAGAAGGATCCAATTTTGAGAAAAACATTTCCCACATTCTTGACATTTGTATCGTTTTTCTCCTCTGTGGACTCTCTGATGGCTCAAAAGGGTTGTACTGCAAGAAAAATGTTTGCTACACTTCAGGCATTTGTACGGTTTCTCTCTTGTATGAACTCTCTGATGCTTCATAACGTTTGGATTCCAGGTAAAACCTTTCCCGCACTCCTCAGATTGGTATGGTTTCTCTCCGCTGTGCCGAGTCAGATGCTTTTTCAAGTCTGTCTTTTGAGGAAGACATTTCTCACACTCCTGGCATTTGTGTGGCTTCTCCCTGACACTTTTCTTTGCAATGTGGATCCTCTTGTGAAGGATCAGGGTCATCTTTTGGGCAAAATGTTTCCCACACAGGATGCATTTGTAGGGTTTCCCTCCAGTAATTCTATTAACATTTGTGTGTGTTTGCCAATGTCTGACAAGATCCATTTTCTGCACAAAGCACTTGCTGCTCCTTGCACATATGGCTGTTTTCTTCAAATTATCTGCCGAGAAGAGAGACAAGCACAGACCAAGACTGAATTCTGGGTATGACCAGAAACGGACAATCTGCACCCAACGTGTCGCTCTCTTGGCTCCTGGTGATGCCCTCTGTCATCTATATCATACTTTCATAACCCCCTTTCTGATATCAGCATTTCTCTCCACCTTTTGAATTAATTTTTTCAATTTCCAGGAAAAGAGTAGGCCTTACCCAGAGATGTCACCATCCTAGAATTCTCCTCCATGACTTCCCTCTGTAGGGCCCTCTGGTCAGGATCCAGCAGCGCCCACTCCTCCTGGGTGAAACACACCGCCACCTCTTCAAAGGTCACAGAAGACTGGAGAAAAAAGTATATTTTTCTCACAGCTCAGAGCTACTTTAATACAACCCCCCAAAACAGGTGTCTGAATCAGGCGAGATAGAGATATAAAGGGATTTCTCTGCCCCATGTTTGGGCTTGCCTTAGGGAACTCTTGTGAGAAACCAATCTGATACAGGAGGGTCCTGCTTTTCTCACCATGGAGACAACTATGTTATACTTTCTTGATATACAGTAGGACCTCCATATCCACGGGAGATCAGATCCAAGCTTCCTGCTGATGCTGAACAACACGGATTATGTTATGTTGTTGTTGTTCAGTCGTTAAGTCGTGTCTGACTCTTCGTGACCCCATGGACCAGAGCACACCAGGCCCTCCTGTCTTCCACTGCCTCCCGGAGTTGGATCAAATTCATTTTGGTAGCTGATGACACTGTCCAACCATCTCGTCCTCTGTGGTCCCCTTCTCCTCTTGCCCTCACATTTTCCCAACATCAGGGGTTTTCCAGGGAGTCTTCTCTTCTCATGAGATGACCAAAGTATTGGAGCCTCAGCTTCAGGATCTGTCCTTCCACTGAGCACTCAGGGTTGATTTTCTTCAGAAGGATTATGTTATAGCAAATTGTATTTTAATAGCCAATGCTTTCTGTAGCACGGTTTCTGGCTATCTCTTGTGGCCAATTTTGGTACTGACCTTGTGGAAAAAATTTATAGCTTGGATTTTTCTTTTAATATTTTTAATTTTTCAGACCGTGGATAAGTGAATCTGGAGATACAGATCCTGCAGATAAAGGGGCTCTGCTGTATAGGTGTTACAGCAAGGAACTCTTTTTAAAAAAATGGGCGACCAGCCAAATTCAGGACAGGCATGACTAAAGAATACAAAGGACTTTTAAGAGTTAAGCACTCAAAGCTGTGGGGTCTGGATGGGTGACTCCATCAGTTTTCATTTCTCTCATGTTTAATATCTCAATTTCCTGAAATCCCAAATACAAAGCACTTAATGGTTTTTGTTTTGGAAATATTCAGACACAAGCAAAACTGGAACAAATGCCCCCTTGATTCTTCCCAGGGATGGGATGAGAGCATTTGATGTACGGATGGACTGCAGTTTCGCCCTTCTGCTTACCTGATGGGGTTCCTCTCCATCCGAGGGAAGGGAAGATGGCGGAGTCTTTGCTACTGGCATCATTCCAGCTCCTGTATGGGAATGCGGCATCAGTTGCAACCGTTTCTCACAGAGACAAAGATCACAATCCTATAAACATGTACTAGAAATTCAGACCAATTCTAAAACTAATACAAAGAAAATAACGATGACAAAACTTTTCTGTGACCTTAAAAACTAATCGCTATCTTTTACTCAGAGAGGAAGCCCACATTTTGTCTGAGGATTTGTCCCTGAGCCCTTTTTGTCTACTTTATTTTTAATGTTGTTTTGCTTTTGACCTGATATGGTAGAACAGATCAACACGGCTTCTTTTTTCTAGAAAGTAACTCCAGTAAAATGCAAAAGATTGCAAAGGAATGGGGGAACGGCCAGCACTTATTTATTTATTTATTTATTTATTTGATTTATATCCCGCTCATCTGGTAAATCTATACCACTCTGAGCGGCTAACAAGAACATAGATATAATTATAATAAAATAAATTAAAAATCAATTAACAGAAAATAACAAAAATCATAAATAATCGCAAATAATAAATAGATAAAGAAGAGAAAAATAAATTAAGTTAGATTAGGTGCTGGCAGGAGGGAAGGCCTTGACATAGAGCCATGTTTTTAGTTGAGTTTTGAATGTACCCAGCGTAGGGGCCGCACGAATCTCAGGAGGGAGATTGTTCCAAAGGTGAGGAGCCACCGCCGAGAAGGCCCGGTTTCGTGTCTTCTCCCTCCGGGCCTCCCTCGGCGTCAGGCTCCTCAGCCTCACCTCCTGGGTCGCGCGGGTGGTCCGGGTAGAACTTGGTGGGTGAAGGCGTTCCGCCAAGTATCGAGGTCCCAAACCGTTTAGGGCCTTATAAGTGAGCATTAAAACTTTGAAGTCAATACGGAAACGAATGGGCAGCCAATGCAGTCTAGCCAGGATAGGAGAAATGTGGTGGAATTTTCTCCCTCCGGTAAGGAGTCTGGCTGCTGCATTCTGCACCATCTGGAGTTTCCGTATCAGCCTCAAAGGTAGCCCCACGTAGAGCGCGTTGCAGTGATCTAATCTTGAGATTACGAGCGTGTGTACTAAGGTGGTGAGCGCCCCCGTGTCGAGATAGGGCCGCAGCCGGGCAATCCGCCAAAGGTGGAAAAAGGCGGAGCGGACAACCGACGCCACCTGTGTTTCCATGGTGAGCGTCGGGTCCAAATGTATGCCCAAGCTGCGGACCCCACTCACCGGAGCCAGGGTGGCCCCCCCAAACGAGAGAGAGCCAACCAAGCCACCAACCACGGGGGGGCCCACCCTCAGTACTTCCGTCTTGTCCAGGTTCAGCCGCAGGCCATTTTCCTGCATCCATTCCAGTACAGTCCCCAGGCAGCGCTGAAGGGACAGGACGGCATCACCTGCAGTTGGTAAAAAGGAGATGTAGAGCTGGGTGTCATCAGCATACTGATGACACAGCGCTCCACACCCCCTGATGACCCCCGCTAGCGGCCTCATATAGATGTTAAATAGCATGGGGGAGATAATCGACCCCTGTGGAACCCCACAGTTGGAGTTCCACGGGGCCGAGACACTCTCCCCAAGCTGAACTCTCTGGGGGCGGTCCTCCAAGAAGGAACGGAGCCAGGCTAACGCCAGGCCACCGATTCCCAACTCGGAGAGCCTCCCCAGGAGGATACCGTGGTCGACGGTATCAAAGGCCGCCGAAATATCGAGGAGGACCAGCAGAGATGTTTTGCCCCTGTCGGCCTCCCTCAGCAGGTCATCATACAGGGCGACCAATGCCGTCTCTGTACCGTGACGCGGCCTGAAGCCCGACTGGAACGGATCCAGGGCATCTGTTTCATCCAGGAGTGCCTGAAGCTGGTCTGCCACCACCCTCTCCACCACTTTGCTCATGAAAGAAATATTGGCGACGGGCCTATAGTTGCCAATTTCGTCCGCCGCCAAACTAGGTTTCTTTCGTATGGGCCTAATGAGTGTCTCCTTGAGAGCAGGCGGGAACCTGCCCTCCAGGAAAGACCCATTTATTATTGCTGTGGCCCATTCAGTTGTTTTCGGCCTGGCTGCTTTGATTAGCCAGGCCGGGCAAGGGTCCAAGGAGGAGGTGGTGGCCCGACAGCGGTCAAGCACCCTGGCCACAGAATCAGGCGTTACTGGCTGGAAAGAGTCGAGAATAACCGGGCAAGATGGAGCGCTGGACATCTCAGCTCGATTCACTGCATTTAAAAAAGGAGAGAGCTCCCGGCGGATGGCCTCCACTTTAGATTTAAAAAATGCCGCAAATTGGTCAGGTGAAAAACTAGGGGGAGGCCCATCACCCGGACCAACTCCGGATAAGCTCCGCCTGCTGGTTGGACGCTTCGCTTATCCGGTTAGCGAAGAATGATCTACATGCAGCCTTCACCTTATTCAGGTAAAGGTTAGTTGCGACCTTGACAGCTATCCAGTTGTTGTCCGTCGGGTTCTTCCTCCATCTACGCTCTAGCCTTCTCCTAATTCGCTTCATCGCCCGGAGCTCGAGGTTGAACCAGGGCGCTGGACGAGTTCTGCGCCGGAGAGGGCGTTTGGGCGCGATCGTGTCGACTGCCCGGGTGGCAGCGGTGGACCAGCTGTCCACCAGGGCGTCAACAGGAGCGCTAGCCAGGTCAGCCGTAATCCCTCTCATGGCCTCCTGGAAACCGATCGGATCCAGTAGTCTTCGAGGGCGGACCATGGAAATAGGCCCCTGCTCCCTGCGGGGGGAGAGAGCCACTGTGAGGTTAGATTTTATCAGGTGGTGATCTGACCATGACAAGGGGATAGACATAAGGTCTGTCACCATCAGACCACTCTCGCCCCAATTGGAGGAAAAAACCAGGTCTAGCGTGTGGCCACCCACGTGGGTGGGGCCGTTGACATGCTGGGACATGTTCAAGGAAGCCATGGTTTCCAAGAACTCAAGAGCTGGCCCAGTAACCTCTGCCTCCGCATGCACGTTGAAATCACCCAAGACCAGACGCCTCGGGGATCCCAACAATGCTGCGGAGACAAAGTCAGCCAGCTCCGGAAGGGAAGTGGCTGGGCCGCAGGGAGCACGGTAGCCCAGCAAAATCCCAATTCCATCCCTGGCCCCTATCGACACGTGGAGTGCCTCTAGACCCGGCCTTACCACCGAGGAGCGCCTGGTAACCTCCAAGTTGGATTTATAGACAATGGCTACTCCCCCTCCCCGTCCTTCCAGTCTACCCACTTAGCCTGAGACTTAGGAGAGCTTGTTGCCACTGAAACTCAGAACTGCCATGAAACCCACGGGACGATCACAGCTCAGTTATTCTTCCACAACCAGACCTACCTCACAGGATTGTTGTTCTCAGGCCTGAGTTGTTAAGGAAAAAAAATTGCAAGGTCTTGAGCACATTGAGTCAAACATGGGATACAAACAGAATCATCGAATCAATGTGTGGAGAGACCAACCAGCGATGCAATGACAACTGGACGGAATGAGACAATTTGGATTCTTCCCTATCCTGAATTTGTGTTTCAGGCACATAGATATGATTTCTATTTCCTTTGGGTGGAGCTTTTCTCTTTGACCTTCTGGCCATGAATCTAAGCACTCCTTTTCTCGTTTAAAGTCCTTTAAGTGTTGGTAATTAAACATTCCATCTCCTATGTGAGAGATGCTGAGAACGTGGCGTCAGGTGCATACAATTCTCACAGAAACATATGCAATGTTCTCTTCCGGAAAGACAAATGAGTGGGCCCAAGATCAAATCCACTCTGAACTTTCTCTGGAGGCAAAAACGCTGAAATTGAGACTGTCCTCCTTTGGGCACCTCAGGAAAAGGCAAGATTTTCTGGAAAAGACAATCATGTGGGGAAAAGTGGACGGCAGCAGGTGATGTGTCAACACAAAACAACCATTAAAACACAATATATAGAATGGGGGGCAGATACTCAGGGAGATATAAATGCAGGACATGCTCCTCCTCCATCCTTCAGACGGGGAGATCACCCTCTTCCTTTCCCCTGCCGGCATTTGACTTTACCCTGCAAACTGGCACCTCCTTCACCGCCTGGCGTGTTCCCCCTTGGCAGAAGAGCCTGTCTGCTCTCCGGCTGTGCTGCCTTCTCTGTCACTGAGAAATCAGGCTGAATGTCCACAGAGAGACTTTCCCCCTGAAAGAACAACGAAGGATTCAATCCAGACGAACGACAGAAAAGGAACGAGAAAGGGACAAAGACTGGAAGGTTGGTGGTAGAATTCGGGGGTCAGGGGATGTCTGTCTCTGGATATTATCAAAGGACTGTAAGTCCCTTGTAGAACATCTTAAAAGATCCTCCTTTAAATTTGCCACCCATCAGATGGGAGGAGGACTATTTCTGGGGTATACGTAATAATAAGAAGTGTGTACCGTCAGGTCCATTCTGACTTATGGCCACCCTTTCCAGGGTTTTCTAGGTAGAGAATACTGTACAGTACTTAGAAGTGGTATTCCATTCCCTTTTTAATGGGGTTATTTCTGGGACTGGGCCGCTGGCCCAAGGCTACCCAGGCTGGCTCTTTTCCCAGGAGGCCCAGTGGGGGGAATCAAACTCCCAACCTCTGGCTCTGCAGCCAGGGACCTCAGCCACTGAACTACCCACCCAGTCCCTGCACTGGATCCCTCATCCATTAGATAAAAGATGGAGGACTTCTGGAGTGTAGGAAGAGGTAGAGAGCCACCACCTCCAATCCCATCAGAAACCTCACCGTCTCCTTTGGTGGTGTCTCTGGGGCAGAAAGAGAAATCTGGAATTTTCTTACAGAAAAAATAACAAGGGTGGCTTGTTTTAAAGGAGGATCAAGCTTTCCACAGAGGTTTTTCTACTCTGAACCAAGATCCATGCTTCCTGTGGAGACTTTGCTTCCAAAGAGAAGAGGCGGTGCACCAAAGCTAGGCAGAACCGCAGAAGCTTGGGGGCCATGGCAGCACGAGGGGCCTCAGGAGGGGCTGTGGGGCAGAGGAAGGGGCCACAGGGATGGAGGTGACCCGTCTTAAGAGCCCCAAGTGGGAATCTTCTCACCTCCTGCTCCTCTTCTGCCTGACTCAGGAGGAAGCCTTCGGCCAGGGCCACTGCCTGGGAACTGCTCTCCGCTCCACATTCCCTCACCCAGCTGGACATCTCCGGGGGAAGGATGGCCAGGAACTGCTCCAGGACCACCAGGTCCAGGATCTCAGCCTTGGTGTGCCTTTCTGGCTTCAGCCACTGACGGCAGAGACCGTGGAGTCGGCTGCAAGCGTCTCGGGGCCCTTCCGCTTCCTCGTAGGAGAACCGCCTGAAGCTCTGGAGTTGTGTATCTGAGCTGACAACATCCTCCTCCAAGATTTTCCGCAATGACCTCTCCCAGAATCGGGCACTGCTCTCCGCCATGAGGACATCAGAAGTTCTTCCTCGATCAAGGTCAACGAACGCCTGCTGCTAAATTGCTGGTGTATGTTCTAAGAAAGCCATTTAGGGGAATCAAAGGGGTCCTTCCTTCTCTCTCTCTCTCTCTCTCTCTGAGTAAAGATCGTCTTTATCAGATGACACTCTTCACAGGCTGCAAAGGCAGGACATTTTTTCTGCTAATGATGATCATTTCATTCTAGGAGAAAGGAAAAAAAGTTGGAAATGACAAAATCCGCCAGCCACAGCTCCCCTCTCCTCTCCCTCCATCTCCTGCTGAGGGCTCAGTGCACCTCTCTCACACCTAACCACGACAACATTGGTCTTAATTTAGGGGGGTCTCTCGAGGTAAGAGAAAAAGCTGTCTGGACATCTCAGTGAGTCAGGCGCTTGGCTGGGGAGCCAGAGGTTGGGAGTTCGATTCCCCCTTTGTGCCTCCTGCGAGTCGAGCCAGCCTGGGTAGCCTTGGGGGAGGAACACAATCCCAGGTTGTCCCCAGATAAAGGGAAGGGGACGCCGCTTCGGTGTATTCTCCGCTTAGAACACCCTGAAAAGGGTCACCAAATGTCAGAACTGACTTTATAGCTTAGGAGGAGGAAGAGCCCCGGGAAAATCCTATTTACGGACTCCTCTTCCCCATCAACTGACAACCTAGCCAGCTTCTGTCGGTGGTCGTGTGGTCGGCCGAGAGGGGGGGCTGCAAGGCTTTGCATCAGGAAACCAAACTTTGGGGGGGAACCTGGAGGAGGGGAAGAGATCCTCTCTCGCTGCCTCTTCGCCTCCTCCTGGATCCCCCGACCCCAAATCCTTGGGGAGACTCACCATCCCCCCCCCGAAGTGCATTGAGGGGCAAAAGGGAAATGGGCTCCCCACGTCCCTGACTGGAGCCTAGGCACCCTTGGGAGAAGCTGGCTCCCCTTTTCCCCTCCAGAGGAACTGAGAGACACACGAGGGGATTATTTCGGAGGGAGAAGCCTTGGTCTTGGGAGACTTCCAACCCCATCCCAGGTTGCCTTCCCCTCGAGAAATCCCAATTCTCTGCACTTAACCTTCGGTTGCCTGACCGGTTCACTGGATCTTGCCACAATGCATCCAGATTCTAGAACCTTCTATTGCACTGCATTGCAATCTGACTATAATGGAGTCCGTTTGCTCCCTCCTCGATTTGAGGGAAGGTCCAGGATCTCGATCTGCCCAGATTTCCCGCCCAAAAAATCCCTCTGCTTTTTTCCAGGTCGATTCTCATCCCCCCCCCCCGCCTGCAACCACTCCAAAACAAAACAAAAAACAAAATCTGGAGCCACTCCTTCTCACCTGATCTCCTCTCCCATTTCCAGGGGAAGGTCTGGGCCTTTGAACCCTCCCTTTCAATCTTCCATCATCTCCCTCCCCTCAGACTCCTTTGCTCTTGTATCCCACTTCCTATCATGTGACTGAAGCCAAGCCAGGCTCCTGGCAAGGGAAGCACCGACCCCTCCAATCTGCAGCCTGAGCTCGGAGGTGAAGGGCAGAGTCCGGCCTGGATTTGCTCCTCAGCAGCCCTGGGAGACGTTTTGGAAGCAGGATCTTCTCTTTCTCTCTCTCTCTCTCTCCTGCTTCCCACACTCCGAGAACTCCATGCCCAGCGAATACTGGGCGGCCTCTGGTTTCTTCTCCAGCCGAGGCCTTTGCCTCTTGTGGGGATCTCGTAACCTCCACTCTGCCCCTGATGTATATCACGAAGTGGAAAAGGCCAGGAATATACAGCAAAAATGTGTGGCACTGCAGGGGAGGGGAACGGATTGGACAGCCATCTCTCCGGGATGGCTGGAGGCCTCCTGCCTTGGGCAAGGGTTGGACTAGATGACCTCCAAGGTCCCTTCCCAACCCTATGACGATTCTCTGACTCTATGATCTGTTCTCAGTCATCCCAGAGTGCAGGGTGCGTAATGATGGGCTCAAGCTACAGGAGGCCAGATTTAGGCTGAATATCAGGAAAAAACTCTCTAACTGTTAGAGAAGTACGACGAAGGAGCCCATGAAGTTGGCAGGCGTTGAGCGCTCCAACGCTGGAGGGTTTCAAGAGAAGATTCAGACAACCACTTGGCTGATATCCTTTGACTTGGATTCCTGCCTTGAGCAGGAGGTTGGACTCGATAGCCTTCGAGACCCTTTTTCAGCTCCATCATCGTAGGATTCCCTATTATCGGAAGAGAGCTCCCATCACCCGCAGCTGGTGTTGCACATCCTGAGGAACGCTAGAAGTTGTAACAGAAGAACTTTACTTTGGTCATTGCTTTACTCAAAGACTAAAGTAAGTCTTATATTGTACAGCACTGTATACACTTTCCAAGGCTCTAGAGCAAGAGGACATTGTTGGGGCGTCTTTGCTTGCCCACGTTCTCTAAGGTTTAACTACCGACTCCACACACCAAATCTGCAGTATTTATCCTAGAGGCATGACAATCCAAGGAGGACAGGACTGACCTACAACTCACTCACTGGATCAAGCTCAACGTGTGTGAAACAATCTGGAGTTCTTCTGAGGTCACCGGAAGGAGAGTGGGGGCAAATATCAATTTATTTGGGGAACTGCTGCCAGAGGAGAAGTTTGATGATACAGTAGAACTCCGATATCCATGGGATCAGTTCCCACCAATTCACTTATCCACAGTCTGAAAATATTTAAAATTATAAAAGAAAAATGCAAGAAATTTATATTTCTCAAGAAGACGTTAGCACAACTGGCCACTAGAGGGAGCCAGAGACCATGCTAGGTACAGCATTCACTAGCATTCATCTGCATTATAAGCATAGGCGAGAGTGGGGAGGATTTGAAACCGATCCCCCATGGCTATGGGGCTCCAACTGTATTATGGACCCTAAGAAAGTCAAGCAATTCTGTCCTCGATCAAATCAAAAGGGTATCCAGTTGCTGATGTTCAAGATCTGAAAGCAACCATCAAAGATCTACAAGCAACGCTCCAGGAGATCCAAGATACAGTTGTATTCCACAAAGAGGAGACAAAGAAAAATCAAGAAGAATCAAGACGAAGCCATGAAGAAGCAAAACTTAACTGACGCAAAATGGAATAGAAATTGAATAAAATCAACAAACAGATCTGCGTGATGAATACGCAACTCCAAGATATCCAGCAAAGCACCACAAAGAATCAACAAAGAATTGAAAAACTGGGAAATGACGCGGATGAAACAGAAAAGAGATTGCATGAATTGAAAAAAGAAAACCCTAAACTGGTTCAGGCTAACAAAAATCTAACGGATTCAATCGCAGCAATGGAAATGGAAAGAGCTTCAAACATTCTTAGATTCCAAAACATACCAGAAGACAAACAGGAGGACTTACCAGAATTGATGGCAGCCATTTTGGCAGAGGCACTGGGAATTGGAAAAGAAGAGTTGGAAAATGAGATAGACCAAACGTATCGATTACATTCAAGTTATGCGAAAAAGAACAGAATACCACGAGAAGTACACGTAAAGTTTGTGAAAGGATCGACAAGAGATGAAGTACTGCAAAGGACCAGTGAAGACCCAATACAATACAGACAAAAGGAAATCGTGGTATTGAAACAGATACCTTGGAGAATAAGAGAGGGGAGGAAACAGTATCACTTTTTGACGACCAAACTGGATAGGAAAGGAGTGAATTTTAGATGGCTGGTACCTAAAGCAAGAGAATTCCTTGAAAAACATATAACCTTCTTTGAAGCAGCAGCACAGGGGCAAGATATAAATGAAGAAGAAAGTAGAAAACAGAGAGAGAAAACACCAGAAGAGGAGAGTGAGCTAAGTGAAGAAGAGAGCCAAAAAAAGGATATTGGACAAGATCTGGATAAAATACAAAGAGAAAAACGGAATACCAGGGCAACAAAACCGAAATATAAGTAAACAAGATGGAGAACGAAATTGGGTTCTTCTCAGTGAACATCAGTGGCCTCAATGCACCAAGAAAAAGGAATCATGTGTTTCAAAACTATAAAAAACTGAAACAGATGTAATTAATATATGATTAAAGAAACACACATTAAAAAGCAGCATTATAAATATTTGATTTACCTGAAGATTGGGAAACTCTACCACTCAGCTTTACAATAAAAGAAAAGAGGGGTAGTTTTATATGGGAAAGAAATGCTAAACTCTATTCTGACAAAGAAGGGAGAATATTAATGGTAGAAATAACAATGAACTAAAAAAAGATTTTAATGATAGCAATATATGTACTTAATAGTAAACAAGAAAAATTCTAGAAACACGTTGTATAGATTAAGAGCCTAATATGTATTGCAGTTGTATTGACAAATGATTGTACGCTGAACCCAGGTGACACAATGTTAAGTAAGCATGGATGTATTTTATAAATAATAATAATAATAATAATAATAATAATAATAATAATAATAATAATAATAATAATAACAAAATTAAAAAAAGAAGTTATTGCTGAGACACCTAAAAGTTCTGTTCATAAAGAGATCTGAAAGTGTGAAGCTTGACAACCGGAGTTTGGAATGTGAGAAACACGAACCAAGGTAGATTGGAAATCACAAAATGAAGAGCGGGTGAACATGGAACGATTCGTGTGAATGAACTGAAGGCAACAAAAACAGACCTTTTTTGGCCATACTCAACAATCTCAGAAGAAATGGTGGGGCCCTGAAAGCAAGGCTTGATGTAGCACAAACAAGTAGGGGCTACATTTCAAAGACTTTAGGGAACAACAATAAGTTGTCAGGCTACCAATCTCATCCATTATTCAAGTTTATTCACAAATTATCACTGTGGAAGCATTTTTAAAATACATAACATTTTTATTAAGGTCTCCAGGAAGCCGCTCAGAGTGGTATAAATATACCAGATGGGCGGGATATAAATCAAATAATAAATAAATAAATAAATAAATAAATAAATAAATAAATAAATAAATAAATAAATAAATAAATAAATAAATAAATAAATAAATAAATAAATAAATAAATAAATAAGAAACTGATCATTAGGGATGTATCCTCCAAGTTTACTGGGGCTTTCCCCCCCCTTCTAAATCCCAGAATCCCCCAAGGATACCCTGAAATACTCTGCAAGCAGGATCTGAAGGCCTTAGGAATGGACCTCAACAGATGGGAAACCCTGACATCTGAGCGTTCAGCCTGGAGCGTTGCATCACGGCCTCTCCCATTTTGATGAGACCCTTGTCCAGCAGGCTGAGGCGAAGAGGCAGTCCCGAAAGCAGCAAAACCAGGGAGCTGGACAGGAGACGGACTATGTCTTCTGTGTGTAAGGGATTGTCCCTCTCGAATTGGCCTTCTCAGCCACACTAGACACTGTTCCAAGTCCTCCATACAGAGCACGTTACCCTAGTCTCTCAAGACTGAAGGATGCCTAATCTGGAATCTGACCCTGAGACAGGATTGTGAGGGTTCCAGCCCACAGACCCACACTTAAAAGATATCGACATTTAACTCACCTGGACCAAGGCCTATCTCTGAGGTTACATGGCTCTCTTGGACGTTACTTCCTGTTGTTAATGTACAAAAAAAGGAAGCTGGCGCTCTGTTCCCTGGGAGTTGTAGCATCGCTGCCCTTTATACTCTCTCTAGGGCACCTTATGAAGAGCTACAATACACACTTTCCTCATTCTGGTCAGTGGTTTGTAAAATATGACAAGTGATAATAACCCAGGCTAATGAGTTCTCTCCTGGCCGCAGTCTACATTTCCTATTAACTGGTGTTATCTCAAAATAAACCATAGAACCGCACAATGTTTTTGTTGGGTTTTTTGTTTTGATGTTACTGCCAGATTGTTGATCACCGCTACCTGCCTTCATATCAGGAAGGAGTCTTCCTCAGCAATGACTTTAAAACTGAAGGGAGTCTGGAGATGCTAGTGCTGCTTTTTGAGTGTACGATTGTGTCTGTGTTTGTGCCAAATGCTCCATGCGGCCAGACACGTAAGCAGGAAGTTGAAGCACTCCAACTGCATTTGTGTGGCAGTAAATGCATGCAGAAAGGGACGTGGTGGTGCTGCGGGCTAAACCGCAGAAGCCTTTGTGTGCTGCAGGGTCAGAAGACCAGCAGTCGTAAGATTGAATCCACGCGATGGAGTGAGCTCCCGTTGCTTTGTTCCAGCTCCTTGCCAACCTAGTAGTTCAAAAACATGCAAATGCGAGTAGATAAATAGGGACCACCTTGGTGGGAAAGTAAACAACGTTCCGCGTATAGCTGCGCTGGTCACGTGACAACAGAAACTGTCTTCGGACAAACGCTGGCTCTACGGCTTGGAAACGGGGATGAGCACCGCTCCCTAGAGTCGGACATGACTGACTAAATGTCAAGGGGAACCTTTACCTTACCTAAATACATGCAGAAGGAGCCCTATATCTTCAGGGATCATTTCCAAGGCTCCCTGTAGGTGCTAAAAATGTGGATTATAGCGAATGCTCAAATTGAGCCCTTCTGAGTACTGATATGAACCATCATGATTCCAATCATATCCACGTGGCTCTGATGTATCAGAAATGCTGCCTTGCAAACATACCATTTCCCACACTCGTGGCATAGTTTTTTTTATTTTTACTTCCCTCCCCCTAAAAAATACCACTTTTTTGGTCAACTGAGTTGTATAGTTCATAGGTTTCATTAAAGGTGGAAAAAGTTATGAAATGATTTATCTTTGTCTCATTTTTTTTTACGTCACAGACACTTGACATTTTAACAGGGGTGTGTAAACATTTGATATCCACTTTATATTTCTTTCTTGTTGTGCCTTATGAGGTGTGAATTCCAAGAGAAACATTTCCCACACTATGCGCATTTCTAAGGTTTTTCTCCTGTCTGGATTCTCTGGTGAGCGAGAAGGTTTCAGTTGTCAGAAAAACATATCCCATATTTCTGGCACTGGTATGGTTTCTCTCCAGCGTGTAAAGTCTTGTGGGTATGAGACGTGAGGCGAGAGTGTAAAGCAGGGGTCTCAAACTCAATTTACCTGGGGGCCTCTGGAGCAGAGTCTGGATGAGGCTGGGCCGCATCAGATTTTCTGCCAAGCAGAGCAAGAGCCAAGGAAACTGCCCAGGAGTTTCCTTAGCCCGGCTGGGGCTCCGAGGAGGAGGGGCGCATGAGCCCTCGTCGCCGGTCAGGACCCCCTCTGGCTCCTTCTTCACTACCACCACCAGCACCAGCAGCAGGATTAAGAAGTGGAGGAGGGAGGGCAGGTCGCGACCGCCTAGCGGGGAGGAAGGCATGACATAATTTTAAAAAAACCTCACAGAATCGCCAAAGGAGGAAAGCCCCCATCGGTACCGGCGAAATTAAACAGAACGGGGCGCCCTACACAGGTGTACGGACACATGCATACACACATACACACACACACACACACATGGCAGTCCGGCAACCTTCCTCTGAAGGCCCCCCTCAAAAAAAGGCGCACTCAGCAGCAGCAGGTACCCGCACCACGACAGAGGAGCAAACTTTGAGAGGCGAGCCCAGGCAGCCTCCAGAGTCGAGGCGGTTGAAGCAGGACGAAAAGGAGGAGGAAGCGCTGGCCGGGCTGGTGCTGGGGGAGCTGAGAGAGAAAGAGAGCCAGACAGCTGCTTCCCTGGAAGAGGCGGCAGCAGCTGCTGTTGGTGGCTTGGAGGCGCTCTTCGAGGACGGGCCAGGAGCGAGCTTCGCTCTCAGGCATCGCTTGGCTGCAACTCGGCAGAAAGGGCTGGCAGTGCACCTCGCTCACCGGCTCTCTCCCAACAGCGCCTCTTGCACCCTCCATCCAGAACTGCAGCCAGCAGATAAGCGGGCTGGCTGGCAGGCTGCAGTTCCTGATGGAGGGTGCAAGAGGCGCTGTCTTGGGAGAGCGCCGGCAAGCGAGGCAAGGCTTTTTTTGACTCTTGACAGCAGACGACGCGTGGGCACTTCAGGGGGGCAGGCAAGGCGGGGACCACAAACTATTGTCCGACGGGCTGCAAATGGCCCCCGGGCCGCAAGTCTGAGACCCCTGGTGTAAAGGCTCTGGCCGGAGTGTCGTCCATCCTCCCTCACAAAGGAACAAGAGGCTCAGAGAAACCCACCTGCACCGCCCATCGAGACCAAACAGCGGGGAGTTGATACCCGAGAATTGGAGCGGGAACTGATAAAGTTGACAGTAGCCACCTAGACAGGGGATGGTTTGGCGGGAAAAGGAGAGATGGACATAATACTTGGGGGGGGGGGGTTGGTAAATGATATGGGTTGAAGACCCTTGGACTGGGAAATTGTAGAAGGTACGGGTCCCTAGGGAGGAAGCTGATTACCGAAGGAGAAGGGGGTGCTGCAGCGTCCTTCTTGATTTGGAGAGTCGGAAGCCAGAGAGTGGTGCAGATGGTTCGGAGTGGAGAAGGAAGCGGTAGACGGGGAAGAGCGAGAACACCGGGCATGGCGTCTGGAGGAAGCGCAGAGGAAGGGGTACTTAATGGACCATGGACCCGCCTGCGAAAGGGGGAACCTTATGAGACGGAGGTGCGAGATGAGATGACCCCGTTACCAGACCTGCAATTAGAGACTTTTGGCTTGGACAACACTAATCCGTTCTTGAAAGGACCCTGAGATGAGCTGAGTTGTAACCCCTTTGCAAAGGACATTTGGATGCCCTTGCTGCTCCCGTTGGAGATGAGACAAATCGCAGAAGCTGAGTTTAGGCAAACAGATTTATTTTTATATATTCTAATAAAGACTAGTTGTGATTTTTTAACACAAGTGTTTCCAGAGTCTCACTTAAAACTAGGTGAGGCAAGATATGAACCCTAACTAACAGTGGGTCACAATATTTTGAGTTCTTTGCAAAAGACTTCCCACACTCCTGGCACTCGTACGGTTGCTTTCCTCGGTTGATTCTTTTATGGTTCACAAGTTGTGAACTCTGAGCAAAGAATTTCCAACACTTCTGGCATTTGTGTGGCTTCTCTCCCCTGTCGAGTACCTGATGGCTCAAAAGAGCTGATTTCCGTGCAAAACATTTCCCATATTCCTTACATTTCTATGGTTTTTCTCCTTTGTGGACTCTCTGGTGAATCAGAAGATTTATACTCAGTGAAAAACACTTGCCACAGACCTGGCATCGGTATGATTTCTCTCTCGTGTGTACAGTCTGATGCTTCAGAAACTTTGAATTCTGAATGAAACATTTCCCACATTCTTGACACTTGTAAAGTTGACCTCCGATGTGGATTCTTTGAAAGTTCTCAAACTGGGAACTGTGATCAAAACTTTTTGACACTCCTGGCATTTGCACATTTTCTCTCTTATATGAACACTTTTGTGCCTCAGAAGGTGGGAGTTCTTACAAAAACAGTTCTCACACTCCTGACACTTCTAGTTTCTCACCTGTGTGGACTCTCCGATGCTTCACAATATCTGAAATTAGAACAAAACATTTCCTAAACTTGGGACACTTGTTGACGTGTCGTCCTTTGTGGACATCATAATGATTCAAAAGTTGTGAATTCCAAGCAAATGATTTCCCGCACTCCTTGTATTTGTAGGGTTTCTCTCCTGTGTGGACTCTCTGGTGCACCACAAGGCTTGAATTCTGGGTAAAACCTTTCCCACAATCCTTACATTTGTACGGTTTCTCACCTGTATGAACTCTTTGGTGCCTCAGAAGGTTTGAGTTATGAGAAAAAGACTTCTCACACTCCTGACATTTGTACGGTTTCTCACCTGTATGAACTCTTTTGTGCTTCAGAAGGTTTGAGTTATAAGAAAAAGACTTCTCACACTCCTGACATTTGTACGGTTTCTCACCTGTATGAACTCTTTTGTGCTTCAGAAGGTCTGAGTTATGAGAAAAAGACTTCTCACACTCCTGACATTTGTACGGTTTCTCACCGGTATGAACTCTTTTGTGCCTCCGAAGGTCTGAGTTATGAGAAAAAGACTTCTCACACTCCTGACATTTGTACGGTTTCTCACCTGTGTGTACTCTTTTGTGCTTCAGAAGGTCTGAGTTCTGAGAAAAACACTTCTCACACTCCTGACATTTGTACGGTTTCTCACCTGTATGAACTCTTTTGTGCTTCAGAAGGTGTGAGTTCTGAGAAAAAGACTTCTCACACTCCTGACATTTGTACGGTTTCTCACCTGTATGTACTCTTTTGTGCGTCAGAAGGTGTGAGTTCTGAGAAAAAGACTTCTCACACTCCTGACATTTGAACGGTTTCTCACCTGTATGAACTCTTTTGTGCTTCAGAAGGTCTGAGTTCTGAGAAAAAGACTTCTCACACTCCTGACATTTGTACGGTTTCTCTCCTGTGTGCTGAGTCTTATGCTTCACCAACTCTGTCTTCTGAGGAAAACATTTATCACACTCCTTATATTTGTAGGGTTTTTCTCCTGTGTGGACTCTCTGGTGCACCAGAAGGATCCAATTTTGAGAAAAACATTTCCCACATTCTTGACATTTGTATCGTTTTTCTCCTCTGTGGACTCTCTGATGGCTCAAAAGGGTTGTACTGCAAGAAAAATGTTTGCTACACTTCAGGCATTTGTACGGTTTCTCTCTTGTATGAACTCTCTGATGTTTCATAACGTTTGGATTCCAGGTAAAACCTTTCCCGCACTCCTCAGATTGGTATGGTTTCTCTCCGCTGTGCCGAGTCTCATGCTTTTTCAAGTCTGTCTTTTGAGGAAGACATTTCTCACACTCCTGGCATTTGTGTGGCTTCTCCCTGACACTTTTCTTTGCAATGTGGGTCCTCTTGTGAAGGATCAGGGTCATCTTTTGGGCAAAATGTTTCCCACACAGGATGCATTTGTAGGGTTTCCCTCCAGTAATTCTTTTAACATTTGTGTGTGTTTGCCAATGTCTGACAAGATCCATTTTCTGCACAAAGCACTTGCTGCTCCTTGCACATATGGCTGTTTTCTTCAAATTATCTGCCGAGAAGAGAGACAAGCACAGACCAAGACTGAATTCTGGGTATGACCAGAAACGGACAATCTGCACCCAACGTGTCGCTCTCTTGGCTCCTGCTGATGCCCTCTGCCATCTACATAATACTTTCATAACCCCCTTTCTGATATCAGCATTTCTCTCCACCTTTTGAATTAATTTTTCAATTTCCAGGAAAAGAGTAGGCCTTACCCAGAGATGTCACCATCCTAGAATTCTCCTCCATGACTTCCCTCTGTAGGGCCCTCTGGTCAGGATCCAGCAGCGCCCACTCCTCCTGGGTGAAACACACCGCCACCTCTTCAAAGGTCACAGAAGCCTGGAGAAAAAAGTATATTTTTCTCACAGCTCAGAGCTACTTTAATACAATCCTCCAAAACAGGTGTCTGAATCAGGCGAGATTGAGATATAAAGGGATTTCTCTGCCCCATGTTTGGGCTTGCCATAGGGAACTCTTGTGAGAAACCAATCTGATACAGGAGGGTCCTGCTTTTCTCACCATGGAGACAACTATGTTATACTTTCTTGATATACAGTGTGTGTGTGTGTTTAGTCGTTTAGTCGTGTCCGACTCTTCGTGACCCCATGGACCAGAGCACGCCAGGCCCTCCTGTCTTCTACTGCCTCCCGGAGTTGTGTCAGGTTCATGTTGGTTGCTTCGCAGACACTGTCCAGCCATCTCATCCTTGGTCGTCCCCTTCTCCTCTTGCCATCACACCTTCCTAACATCAAGGTTTTTTCCAAGGACTCTTTTCTTCTCATGAGATGGCCAAAGTACTGGAGCCTCAGCTTCAGGATCTGTCCTTCAAGTGAGCATTCAGGGTTGATTTCCTTTAGAACTGATAGGTTTGTTCTCCTTGCAGTCCAGGGGATTCTCAAGAGCCTCCTCCAGCACCACAATTCAAAGGCATCAATTCTTCGGCGGTCTGCTTTCTTTATGGTCCAGCTTTCACTTCCATACATCACGACAGGAAAAACCATAGCTTTGACTATTCGGACTTTTGTTGGCAAGGTGATGTCTCTGCTTTTCAAGATGCTGTCAAGATTTGTCATCGCTTTCCTCCCAAGAAGAAGGCGCCTTTTAATTTCAGGGCTGCTGTCTCCATCTGAAGTAATCATGGAGCCCAGGAAGATAAAATTTGACACTGCCTCCATATCTTCCCCTTCTATTTCCCAGGAGGTGATGGGACCAGTGGCCATGATCTTAGTTTTTTTGATGTTGAGTTTCAGACCGTTTTTTGCACTCTCCTCTTTCACTCTCATTACAAGGTTCTTTAATTCCTCCTCACTTTCTGCCATCAGAGTGGTATCATCTGCATATCGGAGGTTGTTGATATTTCTTCCGGCAATCTTAATTCCGGCTTCGGTTTCTTCCAGTCCACCCTTCCGCATGATGTATTCTGCATATAAGTTAAATAAGCTGGGGGACAATATACAGCCTTGCCGTACTCCTTTCCCAATTTTGAACCACTCAGTTGTTCCATGACCAGTTCTAACTGTTGCTTCCTGTCCCACATATAGGTTTCTCAGGAGACAGATAAAGTGGTCAGGCACTCCCATTTCTTTAAGAACTTGCCATAGTTTGCTGTGGTCCACACAGTCAAAGGCTTTCGCATAGTCAATGAAGCAGAAGTAGATATTTTTCTGGAACTCTCTGGCTTTCTCCATAATCCAGCGCAAGTTAGCAATTTGGTCTCGAGTTCCTCTGCCTCTTCGGAATCCAGCTTGTACTTCTGGGAGTTCTCGGTCCACATACTGCTGAAGCCTACCTTGTAGGATTTTGAGCATAACCTTGCTAGCGTGCGAAATGAGTGCAATTGTATGGTAGTTGGAGCATTCTTTGGCACTGCCTTTCTTTGGGATTGGGATGTAGACTGATCTTTTCCAATCCTCTGGCCACTGTTGAGTTTTCCAAACTTGCTGGCATATTGAATGTAGTACCTTAACAGCATCATCTTTCAAGATTTTAAATAGTTCAACTGGAATGCCATCACCTCCACTGGCCTTGTTGTTAGCCAGGCTTTCTAAGGCCCACTTGACTTCGCTCTCCAGGATGTCTGGCTCAAGGTCAGCAACTACATTGTCTGGGTTGTCCAGGATATCCAAATCTTTCTGATATAATTCCTCTGTGTATTCTTGCCACCTCTTCTTGACGTCTTCTGCTTCTGTTAGGTCCCTCCCATTTTTGTCTTTTATCATGTTCATCTTTGCGCAAAATGTTCCTCTAATATGTCCAATTTTCCTGAACAGATCTCTGGTCTTTCCTTTTCTGTTATCTTCCTCTATTTCTTTGCATTGTTCATTTAAGAAGGCCCTCTTGTCTCTCCTTGCTATTCTTTGGAAGTCTGAATTCAAGTTTCTGTAACTTTCCCTATCTCCCTTGCATTTTGCTTCCCTTCTCCTCTCTGCTATTTCTAAGGCCTCGTTGGACAGCCACTTTGCTTTCTTGCATTTCCTTTTCTTTGGGATGGTTTCCATTGCTGCCTCCTGGACAATGTTACGAGCCTCTATCCAAAGTTCTTCAGGCACTCTGTCCACCAAATCTAGTTCCTTAAATCTGTTCTTTACTTCTACTGTGTATTCATAAGGGATTTGGTTTAGATTATACCTGAGTGGCCCAGTGGTTTTTCCTAATCTCTTCAGTCTAAGCTTGAATTTTGCTATGAGAAGCTGATGATCAGAACCGCAGTCAGCTCCAGGTCTTGTTTTTGTTGACTGTATAGAGCTTCTCCATCTTTGACTGCAGAGAATATAATCAATCTGATTTCGATATTGCCCATCTGGTGATTTCCATGTATAGAGTCGCCTCTTGTGTTGTTGGAAAAGAGTGTTTGTGATGACCAGCTTATTCTCTTGACAAAACTCTATTAGCCTTTGTCCTGCTTCGTTCTGAACTCCAAGGCCAAACTTCCCTGTTGTTCCTTTTATCTCTTGGCTCCCTACTTTAGCATTCCAGTCCCCTAGAATGAGAAGAACATCTTTCTTTGGTGTCAGTTCTAGAAGGTGTTGTAAATCTTCATAGAATTGTTCAATTTCAGTCTCCTCAGCAATGCTGGTTGGTGCATAAACTTGGATTATTGTGATGTTGAATGGTCTGCCTTGGATTCGTATTGACATCATTCTATCATTTTTGAGATTGTATCCCATTACAGCTTTTCCCACTCTTTTGTTGACTATGAGGGCTACTCCATTCCTTCTACGGGATTCTTGCCCACAATAGTAGATATGATAATCATCTGAGCTGAATTCGCCCATTCCTGTCCATTTTAGTTCACTGATGCCCAGGATGTCGATGTTTATTCTTGCCATCTCCTGTTTGACCACCTCCAGCTTCCCAAGGTTCATAGATCTTACATTCCAGGTTCCTATGCAGTATTTTTCTTTGCAGCATTGGATTTTCCTTTCACTTCCAGGCACGTCCACAGCTGAGCGTCCTTTCGGCTTTGGCCCAACCACTTCATTAGCTCTGGAGCTACTTGTACTTGTCCTCCGCTCTTCCTCAGTAGCATGTTGGACGCCTTCCGACCTGAGGGGCCCATCTTCCAGCGTCATATCTTTTAGCTTTTTGTTTCTGATCATGGGGCGTTCTTGGCAAAGATACTTGGCAAATATACAGTAGGACCTCCATATCCACGGGAGATCAGATCCAAGCTTCCCGCTGATGCTGAACAACACGGATTATGTTATGTTGTTGTTGTTCAGTCGTTAAGTCGTGTCTGACTCTTCGTGGCCCCATGGACCAGAGCACACCAGGCCCTCCTGTCTTCCACTGCCTTCCGGAGTTGGATCAAATTCATTTTGGTAGCCGATGACACTGTCCAACCATCTCGTCCTCTGTGGTCCCCTTCTCCTCTTGCCCTCACATTTTCCCAACATCAGGGGTTTTGCAGGGAGTCTTCTCTTCTCATGAGATGACCAAAGTATTGGAGCCTCAGCTTCAGGATCTGTCCTTCCACTGAGCACTCAGGATTGATTTTCTTCAGAAGGATTATGTTATAGCAAATTGTATTTTAGTAACCAATGCTTTCTGTAGCACGGTTTCTGGCTGTCTCTTGTGGCCAATTTTGGTACTGACCTTGTGGAAAAAATTTATAGCTTGGATTTTTCTTTTAATATTTTTAATTTTTCAGACCGTGGATAAGTGAATCTGGCGATACAGATCCTGCAGATAAAGGGGCTCTACTGTATAGGTGTTACAGCAAGGAACTCTTTTTAAAAAAATGGGCAACCAGCCAAATTCAGGACAGGCATGACTAAAGAATACAAAGGACTTTTAAGAGTTAAGCACTCAAAGCTGTGGGGTCTGGATGGGTGACTCCATCAGTTTTCATTTCTCTCATGTTTAATATCTCAATTTCCTGAAATCCCAAATACAAAGCACTTCATGGTTTTTGTTTTGGAAATATTCGGACACAAGCAAAACTGGAACAAATGCCCCCTTGATTCTTCCCAGGAATGGGATGAGAGCATTTGCTGTACGGATGGACTGCAGTTTCGCCCTTCTGCTTACCTGATGGGGTTCCTCTCCATCCGAGGGAAGGGAAGATGGCGGAGTCTTTGCTACTGGCATCATTCCAGCTCCTGTATGGGAATGCGGCATCAGTTGCAACCGTTTCTCACAGAGACAAAGATCAAAATCCTATAAACATGTACTAGAAATTCAGACCAATTCTAAAACTAATACAAATAAAATAACGATGACAAAACTTTTCTGTGACCTTAAAAACTAATCGCTATCTTTTACTCAGAGAGGAAGCCCACATTTTGTCTGAGGATTTGTCCCTGAGCCCTTTTTGTCTACTTTATTTTTATTGTTGTTTTGCTCTTGACCTGATATCGTAGAACAGATCAACACGGCTTCTTTTTTCTAAAACGTACTAGAAAGTAACTCCAGTAAAATGCAAAAGATTGCAAAGGAAGGGGGGAACGGCCAGCACTTAGCCTGAGACTTAGGAGAGCTTGTTGCCACTGAAACTCAGAACTGCCATGAAACCCACGGGACGATCACAGCTCAGTTATTCTTCCACAACCAGACCAACCTCACGGGATTGTTGTTCTCAGGCCTGAGTTCTTAAGGAAAAAAAACTCCAAGGTCTTGAGCACATTGAGTCAAACATGGGATACAAACAGAATCATCGAATCAATGTGTGGAGAGACCAACCAGCGATGCAATGACAACTGGACGGAGTGAGACAATTTGGATTCTTCCCTATCCTGAATTTGTGTTTCAGGCACATAGATATGATTTCTATTTCCTTTCGGTGGAGCTTTTCTCTTTGACCTTCTGGCCATGAATCTAAGCACTCCTTTTCTCGTTTAAAGTCCTTTAAGTGTTGGTAATTAAACATTCCATCTCCTATGTGAGAGATGCTGAGAACGTGGCGTCAGGTGCATACAATTCTCACAGAAACATATGCAATGTTCTCTTCCGGAAAGACAAATGAGTGGGCCCAAGATCAAATCCACCCTGAACTCTCTCTGGAGGCAAAAACGCTGAAATTGAGACTGTCCTCCTTTGGGCACCTCACGAAAAGGCAAGATTCTCTGGAAAAGACAATCATGTGGGGAAAAGTGGACGGCAGCAGGTGATGTGTCAACACAAAACAACCATTAAAACACAATATATAGAATGGGGGGGAGATACTCAGGGAGATATAAATGCAGGACATGCTTCTCCTCCATCCTTCAGACGGGGAGATCACCCTCTTCCTTTCCCCTGCCGGCATTTGACTTTACCCTGCAAACTGGCACCTCCTTCACCGCCTGGCGTGTTCCCCCTTGGCAGAAGGTCCTGTCTGCTCTCCGGCTGTGCTGCCTTCTCTGTCACTGAGAAATCAGGCTGAATGTCCACAGGGAGATTTTTCCCCTGAAAGAACAATGAAAGATTCAATCAAAAGAACGACAGAAAAGGAATGAGAGAGGGAGAAAGACTGGAAGGTTGGTGGTGGAATTTGGGGGTCAGGGGATGTCTGTCTTCTGGACATTTTCAAAGGACTGTAAGTCCCTTGTAGAACATCTTAAAAGATCCTCCTTTAAATTTGCGACCCATTAGGTGGGAGGTGGACTATTTCTAGTGTATACGTGACTTATGGCCACCCTTTTCAGGCTTTTCCAGGAAGATAAGTGGTTTTCCATTCCCTTTTTAATGGGGTTATTTCTGGGACTGGGCCGCTGGCCCAAGGCTACCCAGGCTGGCTCTTTTCCCAGGAGGCCCAGTGGGGAGAATCAAACTCCCAACCTCTGGCTCTGCAGCCAGGGACCTCAGCCACTGAACTACCCACCCAGTCCCTGCACTGGATTTCTCATCCATTAGATAAAAGATGGAGGACTTCTGAAGTGTAGGAAGAGGTAGAGAGCCACCCCCCCCAATCCCATCAGAAACCTCACCGTCTCCTTTGGTGGTGTCTCTGGGGCAGAAAGAGAAATCTGGAATTTTCTTACAGAAAAAATAACAAGGGTGGCTTGTTTTAAAGGAGGATCAAGCTTTCCACAGAGGTTTTTCTACTCTGAACCAAGATCCATGCTTCCTGTAGACTCTGCTTCCAAAGAGAAGAGGCGGTGCACCAAAGCTAGGCAGAACCGCAAAAGCTTGGGGGGGCCATGGCAGCACGAGGGGCCTCAGGAGGGGCTGTGGGGCAGAGAAAGGGGCCACAGGGACGGAGGCGACCCGTCTTAAGAGCCCCAAGTGGAAATCCTCTCACTTTCTGCTCCTCTTCTCCCTGACTCAGGAGGAAGCCTTCGGCCAGGGCCACCGCCTGGGAACTGCTCTCCGCTCCACATTCCCTCACCCAGCTGGACATCTCCGGGGGAAGGATGGCCAGGAACTGCTCCAGGATCACCAGGTCCAGGATCTCAGCCTTGGTGTGCCTTTCTGGCTTCAGCCACTGACGACAGAGACCGTGGAGTCGGCTGCAAGCGTCTCGGGGCCCTTCCGCTTCCTTGTAGGAGAACTGCCTGAAGCTCTGGAGTTGTATATCTGAGCTGACAACATCCTCCTCCAAGATTTTCCGCAATGATTTCTCCAGGAATCTGGCACTGCTCTCAGCCATGAGGACATCAGAAGCAATTCCTCGATCAAGGCCAACAAACGTCTGCTCCTCAATTGCTGGTTTATGTTCTAAGAAAGCCTTCAGTGGAATTAAAGGGGTCCTTCCTTCTCTCTCTCTCTCTCTCTCTCTCTCTCTCTCTCTCTCTCTCTCTGTGAGTAAAGATTGTCTTTATCAGATGACATTCTTCACAGGCTGCAAAGGCAGGACATTTTTTCTGCTAATGATGATCATTACATTCTAGAAGAAAGAAAAAAGTTGGAAATGACAAAAGCCGCCAGCCACAGCTCCCCTCTCCTCTTCCTCCATCTCCTGCTGAGTGCTCAGTGCACCTCTCTTACACCTAACCGTGATAACATTGGTCTTAATTTAGGGGGGTCTCTGAGCTAAGAGAAAGAGCTGTCTGGACATCTCAGTGAGTCAGACGCTTGGCAGGGGAGCCATAAGTTGGGAGTTCGATTCCCCCTCTGTGCCTCCTGCCAGTCGAGCCAGCCTGGGTAGCTTTGGGCGATGAACACAATCCCAGGGTGTCCCCAGAAGAAGGGAAGGGGTCACCACTTCTGTGTGTACTCCACTTAGAAAACCATGAAAAGGGTCATCAAATGTCAGAACTGACTTGATAGCATAGGAGGAGGAGGAGCCCTGGGAAAATCCTATTTTTGGGCTCCTCTTCCCCGTCAACGGACAACCAAGCCAGCTTCTGTCGGTGGTCGTGTGGTCGGCCGAGGGGGGGGGGCTGCAAGGCTTTGCATCAGGAAACCAAACTTTGGGGGCCAATCTGGAGGAGGGGAAGAGATCCTCTCTCACCGCCTATTCGCCTCCTCCAGGATCCCCCGACCCCAAATCCTTGGGGAGACTCGCCATCCCCCCCCCCGAAGTGCATTGAGGGGCAAAAGGGAAATGGGCTCCACACGTCCCTGACTGGAGCCTAGGCACCCTTGGGAGAAGCTGGCTCCCCTTTTCCCCTCCAAAGGAACTGAGAGGAGACACACGAGGGGATTATTTCGGAGGGAGAAGCCTTGGTCTTGGGAGACTTCCAACCCCCATCCCAGGTTGCCTTCCCCTCGAGAAATCCCAATTCCCTGCACTTAACCCTTGGGTTGCCTGGCCGGTTCACTCGATCTTGCCACAATGCACCTAGAGTCTAGAACCTTCCATTGTAATGCATTACAATCTGACTTTAATGGAGTCTCTTTGAGGTCGAAGATCGGGACCTGCCCACATTTCCCGCCCAAAAATCTCCCCCCCCTCCAACCACTCCGAAACAAAAAACCCAAAATCTGGAGCCACCCCTGAATCTCACCTGATCTCCCCTCCCATTTCCAGGGGGAGGTCTGGGCCTTTGAACCCTCCCTTTCAATCTTCCATCATCTCCCTCCCCTCAGACTCCTTTGCTCTTGGCTGCCACTCTTGTCTCCCACTTCCTATCATGTGACTGAAGCCAAGCCAGGCTCCTGGCAAGGGAAGCGCCGACCCCTCCAATCTGCCGCCTGAGCTCGGAGGTGAAGGGCAGAGTCCGGCCTGGATTTGTCTCCTCAGCAGCCCTGGAGAAGTTTTGACAGCAGGATCCGTCGGGAAGCATCTGTCTCTCTCTTTCTCTCCTGCTTCCCACCCTCGGGTTACTTTTCCAGCCAAGACCTTTGCCTCTTGTGTTGATCTCGTAACTTCCACGGTGCCCCTGATGTATATCACTAGGAGGAAAAGGCCAGGAATATCCAGCTAAAATGTGTGGCCCTGCAGGGGAAGGGAATGGATTGGACAGCCATCTGTCTGGGATGGCTGGAGGTCTCCTGCCTTGGGCAGGGGGTTGGACTAGAAGACCTCGAAGGTCCCTTCCAACCCTATGACGATTCTCTGATCCTATGATCTGTTCTCTAACATCCCAGAGTGCAGGATGCGTGATGATGGGCTCAAGCTACAGGAGGCCAGATTTAGGATGAATATCAGGAAAAAACTCCCTAACTGTTAGAGCGGTACGACGAAGGAGCCAATGAACTGAAGAGTGGGTGAACGTGCAACGATTCGTGTGGATGAATTGAAGGTGACAGAAACAGGGCATTTTTTGGCCATACTCACTGAAAGCAGCAAAATCAGGGAGCTGGACAGGGGACAGGCTATATTTGTCTTCATTGTGGAAGGGTTTGTCACACTCGAATTGACCTCCTCAGCCACACTAGATACTGTTCCAAGTCCTCCATACAGAGCACGTCACCCTAGTCTCTAAAGACTGAAGGATGCCTAATCTGGAATCTGAACCTGAGACAGAATTCTGAGGGTTCCAGCCCACAGACCCACACTTAAAGATTTCACTCACCTGGACCAAGGCCTATCTCCGAGGTTACATGGCTCTCATGGACGTTACTTCCTGTGGTTAATGTACAGAAAAAGGAAGCTGGCGCTCTGTTCCCTGGGAGTTGTAGCATCACTGCCCTTTATGCTCTCTCTAGGGCGCCTTCTGAAGAGCTACAATGCACAATTTCCTCATTCTGGTCAGTGGTTTGTAAAATATGACAAGTGATAATAAACAAAGCTAATGAGTTCTCTCCTGGCCGCGGTCTACTTTTCCTATTAACTGGTGTTATCTCAAAATACAACCATACAATCACACAATGTTTTTGTTTGTTTGTTTTTGGACTTACTGCCAGATTGTTGATCACCGCTACCTGCCTTCATATCAGGAAGGAGTCTTCCTGAGCAAAGACTTTAAAACTGAAGGGAGTCTGGAGATGCTAGTGCTGCTTTTTGTATTTGTTTGTGTGTGTGTGTGTGTGTGTCTGTGTTTGTGTCTGTGTGTTTGTGTGTATGCCAAATGCTACATGCGGCCAATCACATAAGCAGGAACGTGAATCACTCCAACTGCATTTGTGCGGCAGTAAATGCATGCACAAGGAGCCCCATATCTTCAGGGATCAGTTCCAAGGCCCCCTGCAGGTGCTAAAAATGTGGATTATAGCGAATGCTCAAATTGAGTCTTTCTGACTACAGTACTGATAGGAACCATCATGATTCCAATCATATCCACGTGGCTCTGATGTGTCAGAAATGCCACAGTGGCAGTTTTTTATTTTTACTTCCCTCCCCCTAAAAAAATACCAGTTTGTTGGTGAAGCAAATTGTAAAGTTTATAAAAGGTAAAGGTTCCCCTTGAGAATTTTTGTCCAGTAATGTTCGCCTCTAGGAGGCGGTGCTCATCTCCGTTTCTAAGCCATAGAGCCAGCGTTTTGTCCGAAGACAATCTTCCGTGGTCACATAGCCAGTGCGACTTAGACACGGAACGCTGTTACCTTCCCACCAAGGTGGTCCCTATTTATCTACTCGCATTTGCATGTTTTCAAACCGCTAGTTTGGCGGGAGGTGGGACAAGCGACGGGCGCTCACTCCGTCGCGTGGATTTGATCTTACTACTGCTTGGTCTTCTGACCCTGCAACACACAAAGGCTTCTGCGGTTTAGCTCACAGTTCTGAAGTGATTTATCTTTGTCTCTTTTTTTACATCACAGACACTTGACATTTTAACAGGGGTGTATAAGCTTTTTATATTCACCGTATATCCCTTTCTTGTTGTGCCTTGTGAGGTGTGAATTCCAAGAGAAACATTTCCCACACTGTGCGCATTTGTAGGTTTTTCTCCTGTCTCGACTCTCTGGTGAGCGAGAAGGTTTCAATTGTGAGAAAAACATATCCCATATTTTGTGGCACTGGTATAGTTTCTCTCCAGTGTGTAAAGTCTTGTGGGTATGAGACGTGAGGCGAGAGTGTAAAGCAGGGGTCTCAAACTCAATTTACCTGGGGGCCTCTGGAGCACAGTCTGGATGAGGCTGGGCCGCATCAGATTTTCTGCCAAGCAGAGCAAGAGCCAAGGAAACTGCCCAGGAGTTTCCTTAGCCCGGCTGGGGCTCCGAGGAGGAGGGGCGCATGACCCGTCTTCACCGGCCACGACCCCCTCTAGTTCCTTCTTCACTACCACCACCAGCACCAGGAGCAGGATGAAGAAGTGGAGGAGGGAGGGCAGGTCGGCGACCGCCTAGCGGGGAGGAGGGCATGACATAATTTTTTAAAAAACCTCACAGAATCGCTAAAAGAGGAAAGCCCCCATCGGTACCGGCGAAATTAAACAGAACGGGGCGCCCTGCACGCATGCATACACACATGCACACACACACACACACATGGCAGTCCGGCAACCTTCCTCTGAAGGCCCCCCTCAAAAAAAGGTGCACTCAGCAGCAGCAGGTACCCCCACCACGACAGAGGAGCAAACTTTGAGAGGCGAGCCAAGGCAGCCTCCAGAGTCGAGGCAGTTGAATCAGGACGAAAAGGAGGAGGAAGCGCTGGCCGGGCTGGTGCTGGGGGAGCCGAGAGAGAAAGAGAGCCAGAGAGCCGCTTCCCTGGAAGAGGCGGCAGCAGCTGCTGTTGGTGGCTTGGAGGCGCTCTTCGAGGACGGGCCAGGAGCGAGCTTCGCTCTCAGGCATCGCTTGGCTGCGACTCGGCGGAAAGGGCTGGCAGTGCGCCTCGCTCACCGGCTCTCTCCCAAGACAGCACCTCTTGCACCCTCCATCCAGAACTGCAGCCAGCAGACAAGCGGGATGGCTGGCAGGCTGCAGTTCCAGATGGAGGGTGCAAGAGGCGCTGTCTTGGGAGTGCGCCGGCAAGCGAGGCAAGGCTTTTTTTGACTCTTGACAGCAGAGGACACGTGGGCACTTCAGGGGGGGCAGGCAAGGCAGGGGCCACAAACTATTGTCCGGCGGGCTGCAAATGACCCCCGGGCCGCATGTCTGAGACCCCTGGTGTAAAGGCTCTGGCCGGAGTGTCGTCCATCCTCCCTCACAAAGGAACAAGAGGCTCAGAGAAACCCACCTGCACCGCCCATCGAGATCAAACAGCGGGGAGTTGATACCCGAGAATTGGAGCGGGAACTGATAAAGTTGACAGTAACCACCTAGACGGGATGGTTTGGCGGGAAAAGGAGAGATGGACGTAATACTTGGGGGGGCGGGGTTGGTAAATGATATGTGTTGAAGACCCTTGGACTGGGAAACTGGAGAGGTTACAGGTCCCTAGGGAGGAAGCTGATTACCGAAGGAGAAGGGGGTGCTGCAGCGTCCTTCTTATTTTGGAGAGTCGGAGGCCACAGAGTGGCGCAGATGGTTCAGAGTGGAGAAGGAGGCGGTAGACTGGGAAGAGCAAGAACACCGGGCATGGCGTCTGGAAGAAGCCCAGAGGAAGGGGTACTTAATGGACCGTGGACCCCTCTATGAGGAGAGGGGGACCCTTATGAGACGGAGGTGCGAGATGAGATGACCCCGTTACCAGAACCGCAATTAGAGACTTTTCGCTTGGACAACACTAATCCGTTTTTGAAAGGACCCTGAGACGAGCTGAGTTGTAACCCCTTTGCAAAGGACATTTGGATGCCCTCGCTGGTCCCGTTGGAGATGAGAGAAACCGCAGAAGCTGAGTTTAGGCAAACAGATTTATTGTTATATATTCTAATAAAGACTAGTTGTGATTTTTTTAACACAAGTGTTTCCAGAGTCTCACTTAAAACTAGGGGAGGCAAGATATGAACCCTAACTAACAGTGGGTCGCAATATTTTGAGTTCTTCACAAAAGACTGCCCACACTCCTGGCACTCGTACGGTTGCTTTCCTCGATTGATTCTTTTATGGTTCACAAGTTGTGAACTCTGAGCAAAGAATTTCCAACACTTCTGGCATTTGTGTGGCTTCTCTCCCCTGTCGAGTACCTGATGGCTCAAAAGAGCTGATTTCCGTGCAAAACATTTCCCATATTCCTTACATTTCTATGGTTTTTCTCCTTTGTGGACTCTCTGGTGAATCAGAAGATTTATACTCAGAGAAAAACACTTGCCACAGACCTGGCATCGGTATGATTTCTCTCTCGTGTGTACAGTCTGATGCTTCAGAAACTTTGAATTCTGAATGAAACATTTCCCACATTCTTGACACTTGTAAAGTTGACCTCCGGTGTAGATTCTTTGAAAGTTCTCAAACTGGGAACTGTGATCAAAACTTTTTGACACTCCTGGCATTTGCACATTTTCTCTCTTATATGAACACTTTTGTGCCTCAGAAGGTGGGAGTTCTTACAAAAACAGTTCTCACACTCCTGACACTTCTAGAGTTTCTCACCTGTGTGGACTCTCCGATGCTTCACAATATCTGAAATTAGAACAAAACATTTCCTAAACTTGGGACACTTGTTGACGTGTCCTCCTTTGTGGACATCATAATGATTCATAAGTTGTGAATTCCAAGCAAATGATTAACCACACTCCTTGCATTTGTAGGTTTTCTCTCCTGTGTGGACTCTCTGGTGCACCAAAAGGTTTGAATTCTGGGTAAAACCTTTCCCACAATCCTCACATTTGTACGGTTTCTCACCTATGTGAATTCTTTTGTGCCTCCGAAGGTGTGAGTTAAGAGAAAAACACTTCTCACACTCCTGACATTTGAACGGTTTCTCACCGGTATGAACCCTTTTGTGCCTCAGAAGGTCTGAGTTCTGAGAAAAAGACTTCTCACACTCCTGACATTTGTACGGTTTCTCACCTGTATGAATTCTTTTGTGCCTCAGAAGGTCTGAGTTCTGAGAAAAACACTTCTCACACTCCTGACATTTGAACGGTTTCTCACCTGTATGAATTCTTTTGTGCTTCAGAAGGTGTGAGTTATGAGAAAAAGACTTCTCACACTCCTGACATTTGTACGGTTTCTCACCTGTATGTACTCTTTTGTGCGTCAGAAAGCTTGAGTTCTGAGAAAAAGACTTCTCACACTCCTGACATTTGTACGGTTTCTCACCTGTATGTACTCTTTTGTGCTTCAGAAGGTGTGAGTTCTGAGAAAAACACTTCTCACACTCCTGACATTTGAACGGTTTCTCACCTGTATGAATTCTTTTGTGCTTCAGAAGGTGTGAGTTCTGAGAAAAAGACTTCTCACACTCCTGACATTTGAACGGTTTCTCACCTGTATGAACTCTTTTGTGCTTCAGAAGGTGTGAGTTCTGAGAAAAACACTTCTCACACTCCTGACATTTGTACGGTTTCTCACCTGTATGTACTCTTTTGTGCGTCAGAAAGCTTGAGTTATGAGAAAAAGACTTCTCACACTCCTGACATTTGTACGGTTTCTCACCTGTATGTACTCTTTTGTGCGTCAGAAGGTGTGAATTCCGAGAAAAACACTTCTCACACTCCTGACATTTGAACGGTTTCTCACCTGTATGAACTCTTTTGTGCTTCAGAACGTGTGAGTTCTGAGAAAAAGACTTCTCACACTCCTGACATTGGTACGGTTTCTCTCCTGTATGCTGAGTCTTATGCTTCACCAACTCTGTCTTCTGAGGAAAACATTTATCACACTCCTTATATTTGTAGGGTTTTTCTCCTGTGTGAACTCTCTGGTGCACCAGAAGGATCCAATTTTGAGAAAAACATTTCCCACATTCTTGACATTTGTATCGTTTTTCTCCTCTGTGGACTCTCTGATGGCTCAAAAGGGTTGTACTGCAAGAAAAATGTTTGCTACACTTCAGGCATTTGTACGGTTTCTCTCTTGTATGAACTCTCTGATGCTTCATAACGTTTGGATTCCAGGTAAAACCTTTCCCGCACTCCTCAGATTGGTATGGTTTCTCTCCGCTGTGCCGAGTCTCATGTTTTTTCAAGTTTGTCTTTTGAGGAAGACATTTCTCACACTCCTGGCATTTGTGTGGCTTCTCCCTGACACTTTTCTTTGCAATGTGGGTCCTCTTGTGAAGGATCAGGGTCATCTTTTGGGCAAAATGTTTCCCACACAGGATGCATTTGTAGGGTTTCCCTGTAATTCTTTTAACATCGGTGTGAGTTTGCCTGTGTCTGACAAGATCCATTTTCTGCACAAAGCACTTGCTGCTCTTTGCACATATGGCTCTTTTCTTCAAATTATCTGCAGAGAAGAGAGACAAGCACAGACCAAGACTGAATTCTGGGTATGACCAGAAACGGACAATCTGCACCCAACGTGTCGCTCTCTTGGCTCCTGGTGATGCCCTCTGTCGTCTACATCATACTTTCATAACCCCCTTTCCGATCTCAGCATTTCTCTCCAACTTTTGGAATTATTTTTAATTACCAGGGAAAGAGGGGGCCTTACCCAGAGATGTCACCATCCTAGAATTCTCCTCCATGACTTCCCTCTGTAGGGCCCTCTGGTCAGGATCCAGCAGCGCCCACTCCTCCTGGGTGAAACACACCGCCACCTCTTCAAAGGTCACAGAAGACTGGAGAAAAAAGTATATTTTTCTCACAGCTCAGAGCTACTTTAATACAACCCTCCAAAACAGGTGTCTGAATCAGGCGAGATTGAGATATAAAGGGATTTCTCTGCCCCATGTTTGGGCTTGCCATAGGGAACTCTTGTGAGAAACCAATCTGATACAGGAGGGTCCTGCTTTTCTCACCATGGAGACAACTATGTTATACTTTCTTGATATACAGTAGGACCTCCATATCCACGGGAGATCAGATCCAAGCTTCCCGCTGATGCTGAACAACACGGATTATGTTATGTTGTTGTTGTTCAGTCGTTAAGTCGTGTTTGACTCTTCGTGACCCCATGGACCAGAGCACACCAGGCCCTCCTGTCTTCCACTGCCTCCCAGAGTTGGATCAAATTCATTTTGGTAGCCGATGACACTGTCCAACCATCTCGTCCTCTGTGGTCCCCTTCTCCTCTTGCCCTCACATTTTCCCAACATCAGGGGTTTTTCAGGGAGTCTTCTCTTCTCATGAGATGACCAAAGTATTGGAGCCTCAGCTTCAGGATCTGTCCTTCCACTGAGCACTCAGGATTGATTTTCTTCAGAAGGATTATGTTATAGCAAATTGTATTTTAGTAACCAATGCTTTCTTTAGCATGGTTTCTGGCTATTTCTTGTGGCCAATTTTGGTACTGACCTTGTGGAAAAAATTTATAGCTTGGATTTTTCTTTTAATATTTTTAATTTTTCAGACCGTGGATAAGTGAATCTGGCGATACAGATCCTGCAGATAAAGGGGCACTACTGTATAGGTGTTACAGCAAGGAACTCTTTTTAAAAAAATGGGCGACCAGCCAAATTCAGGACAGGCATGACTAAAGAATACAAAGGACTTTTAAGAGTTAAGCACTCAAAGCTGTGCGGTCTGGATGGGTGACTCCATCAGTTTTCATTTCTCTCATGTTTAATATCTCAATTTCCTGAAATCCCAAAGACAAAGCACTTCATGGTTTTTGTTTTGGAAATGTTCGGACACAAGCAAAACTGGAACAAATGCCCCATTGATTCTTCCCAGGAATGCGATGAGAGCATTTGCTGTACGGATGGACTGCAGTTTCGCCCTTCTGCTTACCTGATGGGGTTTCTCTCCGTCCGAGGGAAGGGAAGATGGCGGAGTCTTTGCTACTGGCATCATTCCAGCTCCTGTATGGGAATGCGGCATCAGTTGCAACCGTTTCTCACAGAGACAAAGATCAAAATCCTATAAACATGTACTAGAAATTCAGACCAATTCTAAAACTAATACAAAGAAAATAACAATGACAAAACTTTTCTGTGACCTTAAAAACTAATCGCTATCTTTTACTCAGATAGGAAGCCCACATTTTGTCGGAGGATTTGTCCCTGAGCCCTTTTTCTCTACTTTATTTTTAATGTTGTTTTGCTTTTGACCTGATATGGTAGAACAGATCAACACGGCTTCTTTTTTCTAAAACGTACTAGAAAGTAACTCCAGTAAAATGCAAAAGATTGCAAAGGAAGGGGGGAACGGCCAGCTCTTGGCCTGAGACTTAGGAGAGCTTGTTGCCACTGAAACTCAGAACTGCCATGAAACCCACGGGACGATCACAGCTCAGTTATTCTTCCACAACCAGACCTACCTCACAGGATTGTTGTTCTCAGGCCTGAGTTGTTAAGGAAAAAAAATTGCAAGGTCTTGAGCACATTGAGTCAAACATGGGATACAAACAGAATCATCGAATCCATGTGTGGAGAGACCAACCAGCGATGCAATGACAACTGGACGGAGTGAGACAATTTGGATTCTCCCCTATCCTGAATTTGTGTTTCAGGCACATAGATATGATTTCTATTTCCTTTCGGTGGAGCTTTTCTCTTTGACCTTCTGGCCATGAATCTAAGCACTCCTTTTCTCGTTTAAAGTCCTTTAAGTGTTGGTAATTAAACATTCCATCTCCTATGTGAGAGGTGCTGAGAACGTGGCGTCAGGTGCATACAATTCTCACAGAAACATATGCAATGTTCTCTTCCGGAAAGACAAATGAGTGGGCCCAAGATCAAATCCACCCTGAACTCTCTCTGGAGGCAAAAACGCTGAAATTGAGACTGTCCTCCTTTGGGCACCTCACGAAAAGGCAAGATTCTCTGGAAAAGACAATCATGTGGGGAAAAGTGGACGGCAGCAGGTGATGTGTCAACACAAAACAACCATTAAAACACAATATATAGAATGGGGGGGAGATACTCAGGGAGATATAAATGCAGGACATGCTTCTCCTCCATCCTTCAGACGGGGAGATCACCCTCTTCCTTTCCCCTGCCGGCATTTGACTTTACCCTGCAAACTGGCACCTCCTTCACCGCCTGGCGTGTTCCCCCTTGGCAGAAGATCCTGTCTGCTCTCCGGCTGTGCTGCCTTCTCTGTCACTGAGAAATCAGGCTGAATGTCCACAGGGAGATTTTTCCCCTGAAAGAGCAATGAAAGATTCAATCAAAAGGACGACAGAAAAGGAATGAGAGAGGGAGAAAGACTGGAAGGTTGGTGGTGGAATTTGGGGGTCAGGGGATGTCTGTCTTCTGGACATTTTCAAAGGACTGTAAGTCCCTTGTAGAACATCTTAAAAGATCCTCCTTTAAATTTGCGACCCGTTAGGTGGGAGGTGGACTATTTCTAGTGTATACGTGACTTATGGCCACCCTTTTCAGGCTTTTCCAGGAAGATAAGTGGTTTTCCATTCCCTTTTTAATGGGGTTATTTCTGGGACTGGGCCGCTCGCCCAAGGCTACCCAGGCTGGCTCTTTTCCCAGGAGGCCCAGTGGGGGGAATCAAACTCCCAACCTCTGGCTCTGCAGCCAGGGACCTCAGCCACTGAACTACCCACCCAGTCCCTGCACTGGATCCCTCATCCATTAGATAAAAGATGGAGGACTTCTGGGGTGTAGGAAGAGGTAGAGAGCCACCACCTCCAATCCCATCAGAAACCTCATCGTCTCCTTTGGTGGTGTCTCTGGGGCAGAAAGAGAAATCTGAAATTTTCTTACAGAAAAAATAACAAGGGTGGCTTGTTTTAAAGGAGGATCAAGCTTTCCACAGAGGTTTTTCTACTCTGAACCAAGATCCATGCTTCCTGTAGACTCTGCTTCCAAAGAGAAGAGGCGGTGCACCAAAGTTAGGCAGAACCGCAGAAGCTTGGGGGGGCCATGGCAGCACGAGGGGCCTCAGGAGGGGCTGTGGGGCAGAGGAAGGGGCCACAGGGACGGAGGCGACCCGTCTTAAGAGCCCCAAGTGGGAATCCTCTCACTTTCTGCTCCTCTTCTCCCTGACTCAGGAGGAAGCCTTCGGCCAGGGCCACCGCCTGGGAACTGCTCTCCGCTCCACATTCCCTCACCCAGCTGGACATCTCCGGGGGAAGGATGGCCAGGAACTGCTCTAGGATCACCAGGTCCAGGATCTCAGCCTTGGTGTGCCTTTCTGGCTTCAGCCACCGACAACAGAGACTGTGGAGTCGGCTGCAAGCTTCTCGGGGCCCTTCCGCTTCCACGTAGGAGAACCGCCTGAAGCTCTGGAGTTGTATATCTGAGCTGACAACATCCTCCTCCAAGATTTTCCGCAATGATCTCTCCCGGAATCTGGCACTGCTCTCAGCCATGAGGACATCAGAAGTTCTTCCTCGATCAAGGTCAACGAACGCCTGCTGCTAAATTGCTGGTGTATGTTCTAAGAAAGCCATTTAGGGGAATCAAAGGGGTCCTTCCTTCTCTCTCTCTCTCTCTCTCTCTCAGTAAAGATTGTCTTTATCAGATGACATTCTTCACAGGCTGCAAAGGCAGGACATTTTTTCTGCTAATGATGATCATTACATTCTAGAAGAAAGAAAAAAGTTGGAAATGACAAAAGCCGCCAGCCACAGCTCCCCTCTCCTCTTCCTCCATCTCCTGCTGAGTGCTCAGTGCACCTCTCTTACACCTAACCGTGATAACATTGGTCTTAATTTAGGGGGGTCTCTGAGCTAAGAGAAAGAGCTGTCTGGACATCTCAGTGAGTCAGACGCTTGGCAGGGGAGCCATAAGTTGGGAGCTCGATTCCCCCTCTGTGCCTCCTGCCAGTCGAGCCAGCCTGGGTAGCTTTGGGGGAGGAACACAATCCCAGGGTGTCCCCCAAAAAAGAGAAGGGGACACCACTTCGATGTGTTCTCCTCTTAGAAAACCATGAAAAGGGTCATCAAATGTCAGAACTGACTTCATAGCATAGGAGGAGGAGGAGGCCTGGGAAAATCCTATTTTTGGGCTCCTCTTCCCCGTTAACGGACAACCAAGCCAGCTTCTGTCGGTGGTCGTGTGATCGGCCGAGGGGGGGGGGGGCTGCAAGGCTTTTCATCAGGAAACCAAACTTTGGGGGCCAATCTGGAGGAGGGGAAGAGATCCTCTCTCGCTGCCTATTCACCTCCTCCAGGATCCCCCGACCTCAAATCCTTGGGGAGACTCGCCATCCCCCCCGAAGTGCATTGAGGGGCAAAAGGGAAAGGGGCTCCCCACGTCCCTGACTGGAGCCTAGGCACCCTTGGGAGAAGCTGGCTCCCCTTTCCCCCCCCCAAAGGAATTGAGAGGAGACACACGAGGGGATTATTTGGGAGGGAGAAGCCTTGGTCTTGGGAGACTTCCAACCCCCATCCCAGGTTGCCTTCCCCTCGAGAAATCCCAATTCCCTGCACTTAACCCTTGGGTTGCCTGGCCGGTTCACTCGATCTTGCCACAATGCACCTAGATTCTAGAACCTTCCATTGTAATGCATTACAATCTGACTTTAATGGAGTCTCTTTCAGGTCGAAGATCGGGACCTGCCCAGATTTCCCGCCCAAAAATCCCCCCCCCCTCGAACCACTCCGAAACAAAAAACCCAAAATCTGGAGCCACCCCTGAATCTCACCTGATCTCCTCTCCCATTTCCAGGGGGAGGTCTGGGCCTTTGAACCCTCCCTTTCAATCTTCCATCATCTCCCTCCCCTCAGACTCCTTTGCTCTTGGCTGCCACTCTTGTCTCCCACTTCCTATCATGTGACTGAAGCCAAGCCAGGCTCCTGGCAAGGGAAGCGCCGACCCCTCCAATCTGCCGCCTGAGCTCAGAGGTGAAGGGCAGAGTCCGGCCTGGATTTGTCTCCTCAGCAGCCCTGGGAGAAGTTTTGAGAGCAGGATCCGTCGGGAAGCATCTGTCTATCTCTTTCTCTCCTGCTTCCCACCCTCGGGTTTCTTCTCCAGCCGAGGCCTTTGCCTCTTGTGTTGATCTCGTAACTTCCACGGTGCCCCTGATGTATATCACTAAGAGGAAAAGGCCAGGAATATCCAGCTAAAATGTGTGGCCCTGCAGGGGAGGGGAAAGGATTGGACAGCCATCTGTCCGGGATGGCTGGAGGTCTCCTGCCTTGGGCAGGGGGTTGGACTAGAAGACCTCAAAGGTCCCTTCCAACCCTATGACGATTCTCTGATCCTATGATCTGTTCTCTAACATCCCAGAGTGCAGGATGCGTGATGATGGGCTCAAGCTACAGGAGCCCAGATTTAGGATGAATATCAGGAAAAAACTCCCTAACTGTTAGAGCGGTACGACGAAGGAGCCAATGAACTGAAGAGGGGGTGAACGTGCAACGATTCGTGTGGATGAATTGAAGGTGACAGAAACAGGGCATTTTTTGGCCATACTCACTGAAAGCAGCAAAATCAGGGAGCTGGACAGGGGACAGGCTATATTTGTCTTCATTGTGGAAGGGTTTGTCACACTCGAATTGACCTCCTCAGCCACACTAGATACTGTTCCAAGTCCTCCATACAGAGCACGTCACCCTAGTGTCTCAAGACTGAAGGATGCCTAATCTGGAATCTGACCCTGAGACAGAATTCTGAGAGTTCCAGCCCACAGACCCACACTTAAAGATATCGACATTTCACTCACCTGGACCAAGGCCTATCTCCGAGGTTACATGGCTCTCATGGACGTTACTTCCTGTGGTTAATGTACAGAAAAAGGAAGCTGGCGCTCTGTTCACTGGGAGTTGTAGCATCACTGCCCTTTATGCTCTCTCTAGGGCGCCTTCTGAAGAGCCACAATGCACAATTTCCTCATTCTGGTCAGTGGTTTGTAAAATATGACAAGTGATAATAAACAAAGCTAATGAGTTCTCTCCTGGCCGCGGTCTACTTTTCCTATTAACTGGTGTTATTTCAAAATAGAACCATACAACCACACAATGTTTTTGTTTGTTTGTTTTTGGACTTACTGCCAGATTGTTGATCACCGCTACCTGCCTTCATATCAGGAAGGAGTCTTCCTGAGCAAAGACTTTAAAACTGAAGGGAGTCTGGAGATGCTAGTGCTGCTTTTTGTGATTGTTTGTGTGTGTGTGTGTGTCTGTGTTTGTGTCTGTGTGTTTGTGTGTATGCCAAATGCTACATGCGGCCAATCACATAAGCAGGAAGGTGAATCACTCCAACTGCATTTGTGTGGCAGTAAATGCATGCACAAGGAGCCCCATATCTTCAGGGCTCAGTTCCAAGGCCCCCTGCTGGTGCTAAAAATGTGGATTATAGCGAATGCTCAAATTGAGTCTTTCTGACTACAGTACTGATAGGAACCATCATGATTCCAATCATATCCATGTGGCTCTGATGTGTCAGAAATGCCACAGTGGCAGTTTTTTTATTTTTACTTCCCTCCCCCTAAAAAAATACCAGTTTGTTGGTGAACCAAATTGTAAAGTTTATAAAAGGTAAAGGTTCCCCTTGAGAATTTTTGTCCAGTAATGTTCGCCTCTAGGAGGCGGTGCTCATCCCCGTTTCGAAGCCATAGAGCCAGCGTTTTGTCCGAAGACAATCTTCCGTGGTCACATGGCCAGTGCGACTTAGACACGGAACGCTGTTACCTTCCCACCAAGGTGGTCCCTATTTATCTACTCGCATTTGCATGCTTTCAAACTGCTAGGTTGGCGGGAGGTGGGACAAGCGACGGGTGCTCACTCCGTCACGTGGATTTGATCTTACGACTGCTTGGTCTTCTGACCCTGCAACACACAAAGGCTTCTGCGGTTTAGCTCACAGTTCTGAAGTGATTTATCTTTGTCTCTTTTTTCTACATCACAGACACTTGACATTTTAACAGGGGTGTATAAGCTTTTTATATTCACTGTATATCCCTTTCTTGTTGTGCCTTGTGAGGTGTGAATTCCAAGAGAAACATTTCCCACACTATGCGCATTTGTAGGTTTTTCTCCTGTCTCGACTCTCTGGTGAATTAGAAGGTTTCAGTTGTGAGAAAAACATATCCCATATTTTTGTGGCACTGGTATAGTTTCTCTCCAGTTTGTAAATTCTTGTGGGTGTGAGACGTGAGGCGAGAGTGTAAAGCAGGGGTCTCAAACTCAATTTACCTGGGGGCCGCTGGAGGCAGAGTCTGGATGAGGCTGGGCCGCATCAGATGTTCTGCCCAGGAGTTTCCTTAGCCCGGCTGGGGCTCCGAGGAGGAGGGGCGCATGAGCCCTCGTCGCCGGCCACGACCCCCTCTGGCTCCTTCTTCACTACCACCACCAGCACCAGGAGCAGGATGAAGAAGTGGAGGAGGGAGGGCAGGTCGGCGACCGCCTAGCAGGGAGGAGGGCATGACATAATTTTTTAAAAAACCTCACAGAATCGCCAAAGGAGGAAAGCCCCCATCGGTACTGGCGAAATTAAACAGAACGGGGTGCCCTACACAGGTGTACACACGCATGCATACACACATGCACACACACACACACACACATGGCAGTCTGGCAACCTTCCTCTGAAGGCCCCCCTCAAAAAAAGGCGCACTCAGCAGCAGCAGGTACCCCCACCACGACAGAGGAGCAAACTTTAAGAGGCGAGCCCAGGCAGCCTCCAGAGTCGAGGCGGTTGAAGCAGGACGAAAAGGAGGAGGAAGCGCTGGCCGGGCTGGTGCTGGGGGAGCCGAGAGAGAAAGAGAGCCAGAGAGCCGCTTCCCTGGAAGAGGCGGCAGCAGCTGCTGTTGGTGGCTTGGAGGCGCTCTTCGAGGACGGGCCAGGAGCGAGCTTCGCTCTCAGGCATCGCTTGGCTGCGACTCGGTGGAAAGGGCTGACAGTGCGCCTCGCTCACTGGCTCTCTCCCAAGACAGCACCTCTTGCACCCTCCATCCAGAACTGCAGCCAGCAGACAAGCGGGCTGGCTGGCAGGCTGCAGTTCTGGATGGAGGGTGCAAGAGGCGCTGTCTTGGGAGTGCGCCGGCAAGCGAGGCAAGGCTTTTTTTGACTCTGGACAGCAGAGGACACGTGGGCACTTCAGGGGGGGCAGGCAAGGCAGGGGCCACAAACTATTGTACGGCGGGCTGCAAATGACCCCCGGGCCACATGTCTGAGACCCCTGGTGTAAAGGCTCTGGCCGGAGTGTCGTCCGTCCTCCCTCACAAAGGAACGAGAGGCTCAGAGAAACCCACCTGCACCGCCCATCGAGACCAAACAGCGGGGAGTTGATATTTGAGAATTGGAGCGGGAACTGATAAAGTTGACAGTAGCCACCTAGACAGGGGATGGTTTGGTGGGAAAAGGAGAGATGGACGTAATACTTGGGAGGGGGGGTTGGTAAATGATGTGTTGAAGACCCTTGAACTGGGAAATTGGAGAAGGTACGGGTCCCTAGGGAGGAAGCTGATTACCGAAGGAGAAGGGGGTGCTGCAGCGTCCTTCTTATTTTGGAGAGTCGGAGGCCACAGAGTGGCGCAGATGGTTCAGAGTGGAGAAGGAGGCGGTAGACTGGGAAGAGCAAGAACGCCGGGCATGGCGTCTGGAAGAAGCCCAGAGGAAGGGGTACTTAATGGACCGTGGACCCCTCTATGAGGAGAGGGGGACCCTTATGAGACGGAGGTGCGAGATGAGATGACCCCGTTACCAGAACCGCAATTAGAGACTTTTCGCTTGGACAACACTAATCCGTTTTTGAAAGGACCCTGAGACGAGCTGAGTTGTAACCCCTTTGCAAAGGACATTTGGATGCCCTCGCTGGTCCCGTTGGAGATGAAAGAAACCGCAGAAGCTGAGTTTAGGCAAACAAATTTATTGTTATATATTCTAATAAAGACTAGTTGTGATTTTTTAACACAAGTGTTTCCAGAGTCTCACTTAAAACTAGGGGAGGCAAGATATGAACCCTAGCTAACAGTGGGTTGCAATATTTTGAGTTCTTCACAAAAGACTGCCCACACTCCTGGCACTCGTACGGTTGCTTTCCTCGAGTGATTCTTTTATGGTTCACAAGTTGTGAACTCTGAGCAAAGCATTTCCCACACTTCTGGCATTTGTGTGGCTTCTCTCCCCTGTCGAGTACCTGATGGCTCAAAAGAGCTGATTTCCGTGCAAAACATTTCCCATATTCCTTACATTTCTATGGTTTTTCTCCTTTGTGGACTCTCTGGTGAATCAGAAGATTTATACTCAGAGAAAAACACTTGCCACAGACCTGGCATCGGTATGATTTCACTCTCGTGTGTACAGTCTGATGCTTCAGAAACTTTGAATTCTGAATGAAACATTTCCCACATTCTTGACACTTGTAAAGTTGACATCCGGTGTGGATTCTTTGAAAGTTCTCAAACTGGGAACTGTGATCAAAACTTTTTGACATTCCTGGCATTTGCACATTTTCTCTCTTATATGAACACTTTTGTGCCTCAGAAGGTGGGAGTTCTTACAAAAACAGTTCTCACACTCCTGACACTTCTAGAGTTTCTCACCTGTGTGGACTCTCCGATGCTTCACAATATCTGAAATTAGAACAAAACATTTCCTAAACTTGGGACACTTGTTGACGTGTCCTCCTTTGTGGACATCATAATGATTCATAAGTTGTGAATTCCAAGCAAATGATTTCCCACAATCCTTACATTTGTACGGTTTCTCACCTGTATGAACTCTTTTGTGCCTCAGAAGGTTTGAGTTCTGAGAAAAACACTTCTCACACTCCTCACATTTGTACAGTTTCTCACCTGTATGAATTCTTTTGTGCCTCCGAAGGTGTGAGTTAAGAGAAAAACACTTCTCACACTCCTGACATTTGTACGGTTTCTCACCTGTATGTACTCTTTTGTGCTTCAGAAGGTGTGAGTTCTGAGAAAAAAACTTCTCACACTCCTGACATTTGTACGGTTTGTCACCTGTATGAACTCTTTTGTGCTTCAGAAGGTCTGAGTTCTGAGAAAAACACTTCTCACACTCCTGACATTTGAATGGTTTCTCACCTGTGTGAACTCTTTTGTGCTTCAGAAGGTCTGAGTTATGAGAAAAACACTTCTCACACTCCTGACATTTGAATGGTTTCTCACCGGTATGAACTCTTTTGTGTCTGAGAAGGTTTGAGTTCTGAGAAAAACACTTCTCACACTCCTGACATTTGTACAGTTTCTCACCTGTATGAATTCTTTTGTGCCTCCGAAGGTGTGAGTTAAGAGAAAAACACTTCTCACACTCCTGACATTTGTACGGTTTCTCACCTGTATGTACTCTTTTGTGCTTCAGAAGGTGTGAGTTCTGAGAAAAAGACTTCTCACACTCCTGACATTTGTACGGTTTCTCACCTGTATGAACTCTTTTGTGCTTCAGAAGGTCTGAGTTCTGAGAAAAACACTTCTCACACTCCTGACATTTGTACGGTTTCTCACCTGTGTGAACTCTTTTGTGCGTCACAAGGTGTGAATTCCGAGAAAAAGACTTCTCACACTCCTGACATTTGAACGGTTTCTCACCTGTATGTACTCTTTTGTGCGTCACAAGGTGTGAATTCCGAGAAAAAGGCTTCTCACACTCCTGACATTGGTACGGTTTCTCACCTGTGTGGACTCTCTGATGATTCACAAGGTGTGAATTCTGGATAAAATCTTTCCCACACTCCTGACATTGGTACGGTTTCTCTCCTGTGTGCTGAGTCTTATGCTTCACCAACTCTGTCTTCTGAGGAAAACATTTATCACACTCCTTATATTTGTAGGGTTTTTCTTCTGTGTGGACTCTCTGGTGCACCAGAAGGATCCAATTTTGAGAAAAACATTTCCCACATTCTTGACATTTGTATCGTTTTTCTCCTCTGTGGACTCTCTGATGGCTCAGAAGGGTTGTACTGCAAGAAAAATGTTTGCTACACTTCAGGCATTTGTACGGTTTTTCTCTTGTATGAACTCTCTGATGCTTCATAACGTTTGGATTCCAGGTAAAACCTTTCCCGCACTCCTCAGATTGGTATGGTTTCTCTCCGCTGTGCCGAGTCTCATGCTTTTTCAAGTCTGTCTTTTGAGGAAGACATTTCTCACACTCCTGGCATTTGTGTGGCTTCTCCCTGATACTTTTCTTTGCAATGTGGGTCCTCTTGTGAAGGATCAGGGTCATCTTTTGGGCAAAATGTTTCCCACACAGGATGCATTTGTAGGGTTTCCCTCCAGTAATTCTTTTAACATTTGTGTGTGTTTGCCAATGTCTGACAAGATCCATTTTCTGCCCAAAGCACTTGCTGCTCTTTGCACATATGGCTCTTTTCTTCAAATTCTCTGCAGAGAAGAGAGACAAGCACAGACCAAGTCTGAATTCTGGGTATGACCAGAAACGGACAATCTGCACCCAACGTGTCGCTCTCTTGGCTCCTGGTGATGCCCTCTGTCATCTATATCATAGTTTCATAACCCCCTTTCCATTCACCCCCTTTCCGATATCAGCATTTCTCTCCACCTTTTGAATTAATTTTTTCAATTACCAGGAAAAGAGTAGGCCTTACCCAGAGATGTCACCATCCTAGAATTCTCCTCCATGACTTCCCTCTGTAGGGCCCTCTGGTCAGGATTCAGCAGCGCCCACTCCTCCTGGGTGAAACACACGGCCACCTCTTCAAAGGTCACAGAGGCCTGGAGAAAAAAGTATATTTTTCTCACAGCTCAGAGCTACTTTAATACGACCCTCCAAAACAGGTGTCTGAATCAGGCGAGATAGAGATATAAAGGGATTTCTCTGCCCCATGTTTGGGCTTGCCATAGGGAACTCTTGTGAGAAACCAATCTGATACAGGAGGGTCCTGCTTTTCTCACCATGGAGACAACTATGTTATACTTTCTTGATATACAGTAGGACCTCTATATCCACGGGAGATCAGATCCAAGCTTCCCGCTGATGCTGAACAACACGGATTATGTTATGTTGTTGTTGTTCAGTCGTTAAGTCGTGTCTGACTCTTCGTGACCCCATGGACCAGAGCACACCAGGCCCTCCTGTCTTCCACTGCCTCCCGGAGTTGGATCAAATTCATTTTGGTCGCTTCGATGACACTGTCCAACCATCTCGTCCTCTGTGGTCCCCTTCTCCTCTTGCCCTCACATTTTCCCAACATCAGGGGTTTTTCAGGGAGTCTTCTCTTCTCATGAGATGACCAAAGTATTGGAGCCTCAGCTTCAGGATCTGTCCTTCCACTGAGCACTCAGGATTGATTTTCTTCAGAAGATTATGTTGTATCAAATTGTATTTTAATAGCGAATGCTTTCTGTAGCATGGTTTCTGGCTATCTCTTGTGGCCAATTTTGGTATTGACCTTGTGGAAAAAATTTATAGCTTGGATTTTTCTTTTAATATTTTTAATTTTTCAGACCGTGGATAAGTGAATCTGGCGATACAGATCCTGCAGATAAAGGGGCTCTACTGTATAGGTGTTACAGCAAGGAACTCTTTTTAAAAAAATGGGCGACCAGCCAAATTCAGGACGGGCATGACTAAAGAATACAAAGGACTTTTAAGAGTTAAGCACTCAAAGCTGTGCGGTCTGGATGGGTGACTCCATCAGTTTTCATTTCTCTCATGTTTAATATCTCAATTTCCTGAAATCCCAAATACAAAGCACTTAATGGTTTTTGTTTTGGAAATATTCGGACACAAGCAAAACTGGAACAAATGCCCCCTTGATTCTTCCCAGGAATGCGATGAGAGCATTTGCTGTACGGATGGACTGCAGTTTAGCCCTTCTGCTTACCTGATGGGGTTCCTCTCCATCCGAGGGAAGGGAAGATGGCGGAGTCTTTGCTACTGGCATCATTCCAGCTCCTGTATGGGAATGCGGCATCAGTTGCAACCGTTTCTCACAGAGACAAAGATCAAAATCCTATAAACATGTACTAGAAATTCAGACCAATTCTAAAACTAATACAAAGAAAATAACGAGGACAAAACTTTTCTGTGACCTTAAAAACTAATTGCTATCTTTTACTCAGAGAGGAAGCCCACATTTTGTTTGAGGATTTGTCCCTGAGCCCTTTTTGTCTACTTTATTTTTAATGTTGTTTTGCTTTTGACCTGATATGGTAGAACAGATCAACACGGCTTCTTTTTTCTAAAACATACTAGAAAGTAACTCCAGTAAAATGCAAAAGATTGCAAAGGAAGGGGGGAATGGCCAGCACTTAGCCTGAGACTTAGGAGAGCTTGTTGCCACTGAAACTCAGAACTGCCATGAAACCCACGGGACGATCACAGCTCAGTTATTCTTCCACAACCTGACCTACCTTACAGGATTGTTGTTCTCAGGCCTGAGTTGTTAAGGAAAAAAAATTGCAAGGTCTTGAGCACATTGAGTCAAACATGGGATACAAACAGAATCATCGAATCAATGTGTGGAGAGACCAACCAGCGATGCAATGACAACTGGACGGAGTGAGACAATTTGGATTCTTCCCTATCCTGAATTTGTGTTTCAGGCACATAGATATGATTTCTATTTCCTTTCGGTGGAGCTTTTCTCTTTGACCTTCTGGCCATGAATCTAAGCACTCCTTTTCTTGTTTAAAGTCCTTTAAGTGTTGGTAATTAAACATTCCATCTCCTATGTGAGAGATGCTGAGAACGTGGCGTCAGGTGCATACAATTCTCACAGAAACATATGTAATGTTCTCTTCCGGAAAGACAAATGAGTGGGCCCAAGATCAAATCGACCCTGAACTCTCTCTGGAGGCAAAAACGCTGAAATTGAGACTGTCCTCCTTTGGGCACCTCATGAAAAGACAAGATTCTCTGGAAAAGACAATCATGTGGGGAAAAGTGGACGGCAGCAGGTGATGTGTCAACACAAAACAACCGTTAAAACACAATATATAGAATGGGGGGGAGATACTCAGGGAGATATAAATGCAGGACATGCTTCTCCTCCATCCTTCAGACAAGGAGATCACCCTCTTCCTTTCCCCTGCCGGCATTTGACTTTACCCTGCAAACTGGCACCTCCTTCACCGCCTGGCGTGTTCCCCCTTGGCAGAAGATCCTGTCTGCTCTCCGGCTGTGCTGCCTTCTCTGTCACTGAGAAATCAGGCTGAATGTCCACAGGGAGATTTTTCCCCTGAAAGAGCAATGAAAGATTCAATCAAAAGAACGACAGAAAAGGAATGAGAGAGGGAGAAAGACTGGAAGGTTGGTGGTGGAATTTGGGGGTCAGGGGATGTCTGTCTTCTGGACATTTTCAAAGGACTGTAAGTCCCTTGTAGAACATCTTAAAAGATCCTCCTTTAAATTTGCGACCCATTAGGTGGGAGGTGGACTATTTCTAGTGTATACGTGACTTATGGCCACCCTTTTCAGGCTTTTCCAGGAAGATAAGTGGTTTTCCATTCCCTTTTTAATGGGGTTATTTCTGGGACTGGGCCGCTGGCCCAAGGCTACCCAGACTGGCTCTTTTCCCAGGAGGCCCAGTGGGGGGAATCAAACTCCCAACCTCTGGCTCTGCAGCCAGGGACCTCAGCCACTGAACTACCCACCCAGTCCCTGCACTGGATCCCTCATCCATTAGATAAAAGATGGAGGACTTCTGGAGTGTAGGAAGAGGTAGAGAGCCACCACCCACAACCCTATCAGAAACCTCACCGTCTCCTTTGGCGGTGTCTCTGGGGCAGAAAGAGAAACCTGGAATTTTCTTACAGAAAAAATAACAAGGGTGGCTTGTTTTAAAGGAGGATCAAGCTTTCCACAGAGGTTTTTCTACTCTGAACCAAGATCCATGCTTCCTGTGGAGACTTTGCTTCCAAAGAGAAGAGGCGGTGCACCAAAGCTAGGCAGAACCGCAGAAGCTTGGGGGGGCCATGGCAGCACGAGGGGCCTCAGGAGGGGCTGTGGGGCAGAGGAAGGGGCCACAGGGATGGAGGTGACCCGTCTTAAGAGCCCCAAGTGGGAATCCTCTCACCTCCTGCTCCTCTTCTGCCTGACTCAGGAGGAAGCCTTCGGCCAGGGCCACCGCCTGGGAACTGGTCTCCGCTCCACATTCCCTCACCCAGCTGGACATCTCCGGGGGAAGGATGGCCAGGAACTGCTCCAGGATCACCAGGTCCAGGATCTGAGCCTTGGTGTGCCTTTCTGGCTTCAACCACTGACGGCAGAGACCGTGGAGTCGGCTGCAAGCATCTCGGGGCCCTTCCGCTTCCTCGTAGGAGAACCGCCTGAAGCTCTGGAGTTGTGTATCTGAGCTGACAACATCCTCCTCCAAGATTTTCCGCAATGACCTCTCCCAGAATCGGGCACTGCTCTCCGCCATGAGGACATCAGAAGTTCTTCCTCGATCAAGGTCAACGAACGCCTGCTGCTAAATTGCTGGTGTATGTTCTAAGAAAGCCATTTAGGGGAATCAAAGGGGTCCTCCCTTCTCTCTCTCTCTCTCTCTCTGAGTAAAGATCGTCTTTATCAGATGACACTCTTCACAGCCTGCAAAGGCAGGACATTTTTTCTGCTAATGATGATCATTTCATTCTAGGAGAAAGGAAAAAAAATTGGAAATGACAAAATCCGCCAGCCACAGCTCCCCTCTCCTCTCCCTCCATCTCCTGCTGAGGGCTCAGTGCACCTCTCTTACACCTAACCGTGATAACATTGGTCTTAATTTAGGGGGGTCTCCGAGGTAAGAGAAAGAGCTGTCTGGACATCTCAATGAGTCAGGCACTTGGCAGGGGAGCCAGAGGTTGGGAGTTTGATTCCCCCTCTGTGCCTCCTGCTAGTCGAGCCAGCCTGGGTAGCCTTGGGGGAGGAACACAATCCCAGGTTGTCCCCAGAAGAAGGGAAGGGGACGCCGCTTCGGTGTATTCTCCGCTTAGAAAACCCTGAAAAGGGTCACCAAATGTCAGAACTGACTTTATAGCTTAGGAGGAGGAAGAGCCCCGGGAAAATCCTATTGATGGGCTCCTCTTCCCCATCAACTGACAACCTAGCCAGCTTCTGTAGGTGGTCGTGTGGTCGGCCGAGAGGGGGGGGGACTGCAAGGCTTTGCATCAGAAAACCAAACTTTGGGGGCCAATCTGGAGGAGGGGAAGAGATCCTCTCTCACTGCCTCTTCGCCTCCTCATGGATCCCCCGACCCCAAATCCTTGGGGAGACTCACCATCCCCCCCCGAAGTGCATTGAGGGGCAAAAGGGAAAGGGGCTCCCCACGTCCCTGACCGGAGCCTAGGCACCCTTGGGAGAAACTGGCTCCCCTTTTCCCCTCCAAAGGAATTGAGAGGAGACACAGGACGGGATTATTTCGGAGGGAGAAGCCTTGGTCTTGGGAGACTTCCAACCCCATTCCAGGTTGCCTTCCCCTCGAGAAATCCCAATTCTCTGCACTTAACCTTCGGTTGCCTGACCGGTTCACTGGATCTTGCCACAATGCATCCAGATTCTAGAACCTTCTATTGCATTGCATTGCAATCTGACTATAATGGAGTCCGTTTGCTCCTTCCTTGATTTGAGGGAAGGTCCAGGATCTCGATCTGCCCAGATTTCCCGCCCAAAAAATCCCTCTGCTTTTTTCCAGGTCGATTCTCATCCCCCCCCCCCCCGCCTGCAACCACTCCAAAACAAAACAAAAAACAAAATCCGGAGCCACTCCTTCTCACCTGATCTCCTCTCCCATTTCCAGGGGGAGGTCTGGGCCTTTGAACCCTCCCTTTCAATCTTCCATCATCTCCCTCCCCTCAGGCTCCTTTGCTCTTGTCTCCCACTTCCTATCAGGTGACTGAAGCCAAGCCAGGCTCCTGGCAAGGGAAGCGCCGACCCCTCCAATCTGCAGCCTGAGCTCGGAGGTGAAGGGCAGAGTCCGGCCTGGATTTGCTCCTCAGCAGCCCTGGGAGATGTTTTGGAAGCAGGATCTTCTCTTTCTCTCTTTCTCTCTCTTTCCTGCTTCCCACACTCCGAGAACTCCATGCCCAGCGAATACTGGGCGGCCTCTGGTTTCTTCTCCAGCCGAGGCCTTTGCCTCTTGTGGGGATCTCGTAACCTCCACTCTGCCCCTGAGGTATATCACTAAGAGGAAAAGGCCAGGGAAATTCAGCTAAAATGTGTGGCACTGCAGAGGAGGGGAACGGATTGGACAGCCATCTGTCTGGGATGGCTGGAGGCCTCCTGCCTTGGGCAGGCGGTTGGACTAGATGACCTCCAAGATCCCTTCCCAACCCTATGACGATTCTCTGACTCTATGATCTGTTCTCAGTCATCCCAGAGTGCAGGATGCGTGATGATGGGCTCAAGCTACAGGAGGCCAGATTTAGGCTGAATATCAGGAAAAAACTCCCTAACTGTTAGAGAAGTACGACGAAGGAACCCATGAACTTGGCAGGCGTTGAGCGCTCCAACGCTGGAGGGTTTCAAGAGAAGATTCAGACAACCGCTTGGCTGATGTCCTTTGACTTGGATTCCTGCCTTGAGCAGGAGGTTGGACTCGATGGCCTTCGAGACCCTTTCAAGCTCCATTATTCTAGGCTTCCCTATTATTGGAAGACAGCTCCCATCAGCCGCAGCTGGTGTTGCACATCCTGAGGAACGCTGGAAGTTGTAACAGGAGAACTTCACTTTGGTCATTGCTTTACTCAAAGAGTAAAGTAAGGCTTATATTGTACAGTACTATATACACTTTCCAAGGCTCTACAGCAACAAGATATTGTTGGGTGTCTTCGCTTGCCCATGTTCTCTAAGGTTTAACTACCGACTCCACACACCAAATCTGCGGTATTAATCCTAGAGGCATGACAATCCAAGGAGGACAGGACTGACCAACAACTCACTCACTGGCTCAAGCCCAACGTGTTTGAAGCAATCTCCTGAGTCCACTGGAAGGAGAGCAGGGGCAAAAATCAATTTCTTTGGGGAGATGCTGCCAGAGGAGAGCTTTGCTGATACAGTAGGACTCCGATATCCATGGGATCAGTTCACACCAATTCACTTCTCCACAATCTAAAAATATTTGAAATATTAAAAGAAAAATTCTAGAAATACAGTGGTGCCTCGCTTAACGGGCGCTCCGTTTAACGATGAAATCACATAGCGATTAACTAAATCGCTTTGCGATGATCGGTACCCTGTTTCGCTTACCAATCATCGCAAAGCGATGATTTTCCCCCAGCTGATCAGCGGTTCCAAAATGGCTGCCGGATAAAAAAAATGGTCAGCCGCTGTTTTCTGGGACGGATTCCTCGCTTATCGGGCAGCGAAAATGGCCACTGTATGGAGGATTTTCGCTTAAAGGTGAGTCTGAAGCCCATAGGAACACACTGAAAGGCTATTTTTGCTGCACCGGTTATCGTCGCTATGCGAGGCACCACTGTATATATTTCTCAAGATGAAGTTAGCACAACAGGCCCCCAGAGGGCGCCAGAGACCATGCTAGGTACAGCATTCACTAGCATTCATATGCATCATAAACATAGGCGGGAGTGGGGAGGATTTGAAACTGATATCCCATGGCTATGGGGTTCCTTCTGTATTATGAACCCTAATAACGACAAACACTTATGTCCTCGATCAAATCAAAAGGGTGTCCAGTTGCTGATGTTCAAGATCTGAAAGTGTGAAGCTCAACAACTGGACTTTGGAATGGGAGAAACAAGAACAAAGGTAGATTGGAAATCACAAAACGAAGAGCAGGTGAACGTGCAACGATTCGTGTGAATGAACTCAAGGTGACAGAAACAGGACATTTTTTTGCCATACTCACTTCAGAAACAACAATCTCAGAAGAAATGGTGGGGGCCTGAAAGCAAGGCTTGAAGTAGCACGAACAAGTAGGGTCTATATTTCAAAGGCTTAGGGAACAACAATCAACAATAAATTGGCAGGCTACCAAACTCATCCATTATTCAGGTTTATTCACAAACTATCACTGTGGAAGGATTTTAAAAAATGTAAAGTTTTTATTAAGGTCTCCAGGAAGAAACTGATCGTTAGGGGTTTCCCTTCCTTCTAAATCCCAGAATCCTCCAAGGATACCCTGAGACACTCTGCAAGGATACTCTGCAAGCGGGATCTGAAGGCCTTAGGAATGAACCTCAACAGATGGGAAACCCTGACATCTGAGCATTCAGCGTAGAGCGTTGCATCACGGCCTCTCCCATTTTGAAGAGACCCTTGTCCAGCAGGCCGAGGCGAAAAGGCAGTCACGAAAGCAGCAAAATCAGGGAGCTGGACAGGGGACAGATTGCATTTGTCTTCAGTGTCGAAGGGATTGTCCCTCTCGAATTGGCCTTCTCAGCCACACTAGATGCTGTTCCAAGTCCTCCATACAGAGCACGTTACCATAGTCTCTCGAGACTGAAGGATGCCTAATCTGGAATCTGACCCTGAGAGAGAATTGTGAGGGTTCCAGCCCACAGACCCAGGTTAGGCATCCTTCAGTCTCGAAAGACTATGGTGTCGTGCTCTGTATGGAGGACTTGGAACAGCGTCTAGTGTGGCTGAAGAGGCCAATTCGAGAGTGGCAATCTCTTCCACACTGAAGACAAATCCAATCTGTCCCCTGTCCAGCTCCCTGGTTTTGCTGCTTTTGTGACTTCCTCTTTGCCTCGGCCTGCTGGACAAGGGTCTCTTCAAATTGGGAGAGGCCGTGAAGCACTGCCTGCCTCCAGGCTGAACGGTCAGATGTCAGTGTTTCCCATCTGTTGAGGTCTATTCCTAAGGCCTTCAGATCCCGCTTGCAGATATCCTTGTATCGCAGGTGTGGTCTCCCTCTGGGGCGATTTCCCTGCACTAATTCTCCATACAGGAGATCCTTTGGAATCCGACCATCAGCCATTCTCACTACGTGCCCAAGCCAACGTAGACGTCGCTGTTTCAGTAATGTGTGCATGCTGAATATTCCAGCTCGTTCTAGGACTACTCTGTTTGGAACTTTGTCCTGCCAGGTGATGCCAAAAATCCGTCGGAGGCAACGCATATGAAAGGTGTTTAGCTTCCTCTCCTGACGTGCACAAAGGGTCCAGGACTCACTGCAGTACAGAAGTGTGCTCAGGACACAGGCTCTATAGACCTGGATCTTGGTATGTGTCGTCAGCTTCCTATTGAGCCATACTCTCTTTGTGAGTCTAGAGAACATGGTAGCTGCTTTCCCAATGCGTTTATCCAGCTCAACATCCAGGGAGAGGGTGTCAGAGATGGTTGAGCCAAGGTACACAAAGTCATGAACAACCTCCAATTCTTGTGTGGAGATGGTAATAGAAGGAGGTGAGTCCACGCCCTGGCCCATGACTTGTGTTTTCTTCAGGCTGATTGTTAGTCCAAAGTCCTGACAGGCCTTACTGAAACGATTCATGAGTTGTTGGAGGTCTTCAGCAGAGTGAGCAACAATGGCTGCATCATCTGCAAAGAGGAAGTCCCGCATGCATTTCAGTTGGACTTTGGTCTTTGCTCTCAATCTGGAGAGATTAAAGAGCTTTCCGTCTGATCTAGTCCGGAGATAGACACCTTCTGTTGCAGTTCCAAAGGCATGCCTCAGCATGACAGCAAAAAAGATCCCAAAAAGGGTTGGTGCGAGGACACAGCCCTGTTTCACTCCACTTCGGATGTCAAAGGGATCTGATGTTGAGCCGTCAAAAACTACAGTGCCTTTCATTCCCTCATGGAAGGATCTGATGATGTTAAGGAGACGAGGTGGGCATCCAATCTTGGGAAGTATTTTAAAAAGGCCATCCCTGCTAACCAAGTCAAATGCTTTTGTAAGGTCTATGAAGGCCACACTTAAAGATATCGACATTTCACTCACCTGGACCAAGGCCTATCTCCGAGGTTACATGGTTCTCTCAGACGTTACTTCCTGTGGTTAATGTACAAAAAAAGGAAGCTGGCGCTCTGTTCCCTGGGAGTTGTAGCATCGCTGCCCTTTATGTTCTCTCTAGGGTGCTTTCTGAAGAGCTACAATACACAATTTCCCCATTCTGGTCAGTGGTTTGTAAAATAAACCAGGCTAATGAGATCTCTCTTGGCTGCTGTCTACTTTTCCTATTAACTGGTATTATCTCAAAATGGAACCATACAACCCAACAATATTTATTTGTTTTTGGTCTTACTGCAAGACTGTTGATCACCGCTATCTGCCTTTATATCAGGAAGGAGTCTTCCTCAGCAAAGACTTTAAAACTGAAGGGAAGCTGGAGATGCTAGTGCTGCTGTTTGTGTGTGATTGTGTGTGTGTGTGTGTATGTGCCAAATGCTCCATGGGGCCCGACACATAAGCAGGAAGTTGAAGCACTTCGACTGCATTTGTGCGGCAGTAGATACATGCAGGAGGAGCCCCATATCTTCAGGGATCAGTTCCAAGGTCCCCTGCAGGAGCTAAAATATGGATTATATAGAGTGCTCAAACTGAGTCTTTCTGAGTACTTTAAAGGCAAGGTCCCTCTTCCCTAGGAGGTTTTGGCTGGGGATGAAGGCCAGATATGTTTTCCATGGGTATTTTGCTGAGGCATTTGTTTTGTGGGCCTTATCTTTGTTCTCCCTCATCACATGGCCCAAGAGGGAGGGCCTAATGGTTTGAATTGGGATATGATAAATAGGAATGGCCTGAGGGAGGGCAGAGTTTCAGCTTTAAAGGAGGATGAGCAGGAGAGTGTGTCTAATGGCACGTGAAATTCACTAATCCTATTTTTTACCCTAATTTGGTAAATAGGAAAGCCAATTAACATTGCATACACCTGGGGGGAGTATACTTTTAAAGGTCAGATGATACTTCCACACTATTAGAGAGCAGGCCGAGTAGGTGGGGCCCATCTAGGAGAACTCTGATTTTAAACCTCCACTGCCTTGTGGCTATATCCACTTATGGAAAAGGCTTCAGGAGATAACCTCGAGGTAAATTCTGGAGCCGGAGTCCCAGAGGCAGTTTGTGTCGTTCTGCCAACTCCTGCGACATCACCGGAAACAGTCGTATTGGCTCTTGCCATTCCATTGGACTATTTCAGTGAAGTGGAGGGGGGGATTTGCTGCTTGGGTAACAGTCTATCCTCCATAGTATTTTACCCAGGCTTCGTGCTCTGGAGAGGACACTCCAGCTTTGCATATAGCGTCAAAACAACACGGGAATTAGCAGTTACCAGTTATAAGTCTTTGCTGAATTGGCGTAGAGCATCACGCCAGGGGCTACTTCTGATGGTGGGAGAGGTCATTGCACCTCACTAAGTAGATCCCGCACGCCTTAAGCTGGGCAGCCCCCAGCCAGTAAGGTGCTACCTCGCCACGGTCTGTTAACTTCACGGGGCGCGTGAGGTTTAGGTGAAATCTGACAAGCAGATTGATAACCGTGCACCATGCAACAATCGTAAGAAAACGTCTACCCTAAAGCTGGGCACCTGGACTGTATGGACAATAACTCCTGGCTTTTCTGACTACGGCTTTCCGGTCACTCTCGAATTGGCCTTCTCAGCCACACTAGACGCTGCTCCAAGTCCTCTATTCAGAGCACGTTACCCTAGTCTCTCAAGACTGAAGGATGCCTACCACTAGGTCTTTTCCAAAGAAGCTTTCCTTCTCATGTCCAAACTAGGACCGCTTCAACATTTTTGCTTCTAGATATAGTGTTCAGGCTTGATTTGATCTTGGACTTACTTGTGCTTCTTTCTGGCAGTCAAGGATATCAAGAAAGGTTTCTGCCCTAGGAAGATGCAAATCTTGCCTAAATGTTGACTTATAAGAAAACTTTTCCTCACACTACAAATATTGTTATGCTCTTCATGCCACATGAACCTTCTTCCGCAATATTCTAGGGACGGATTAGCAAAATGTTTTCAGCAACGAATGAACTTGTCTGCTCTGTGTACTTATTGGAGGATCTCATAAAGTTTTAATTCTCTGTGAAATATTTCCGCCCTCATCATGATGGAGGCAGTTTGCTCGTGTGTAGATATTCTTCTTATGTCACAGATTCTGTTTGCAAACCAAACACTTCCCGCCTTTCAGACCTTTCTCTGCTTTCTATCAGGTGTGAGTTCTGTGATGCCTCAAAAGGGTTGAGTTGCGAGTGTAGGATTTCCCACACTCCTCACATTTGTAGGGTTTCTCTCCAGTGTGGACTCGCTGATGATTTCTAAGGTAGGAACTGTGAGCATAACATTTCCCACACTCCTCGCATTTGTATGGTTTGTTCCTTATATGTACTCTCTGATGAAAAACAAGATGTGAATTCTGAGAAAAGCGTTTCCCACACTTCTGGCATTTGTAGGGTTTCTCTCCTGTGTGGACTCGCTGGTGACTCAGAAGATTTGAATTTTGAGAAAAACATTTCCCACACTCTTTGCACTTGTAAGGTTTCTCTCCCGTGTGGATTCTCTGATGATTCACAAAGTACGAACTACCAGCAAAACATTTCCCACATTCCTGGCACTTGTAAGGTTTCTCTCCTGTGTGGATTCGCTGGTGGATGAGAAGGTTTGAATTCTGAGAAAAACATTTCCCACACTCCTGGCATTTGTAAGGCTTCTCTCCCGTGTGCACTTTCTGATGATCCATAAGCTGTGAATTATAAGCAAAACACTTCCCACACTCCAGGCATTTGTAGGGTTTCTCTCCTGCATGGACCTTCTGGTGGATCAGAAGGCTAGACTTCTGAGAAAAATATTTCCGACACTCCTGGCATTTGTAGGGTTTCCCTCCTGTGTGGACTCTCTGATGAGTCACAAGGACAGACTTTTGAGCAAAACTTTTCCCACACTCCTGGCACTTGTAGGGTTTCTCCCCTGTATGGACTCTCTGGTGCTTCATAAGGTCTGCCATACAACGAAAACATTTCCCGCACGCCTGGCATCTGCATGGTTTCTCTCCTGTGTGAATTCTTCGATGCGTCACGAGCTGTGAACTGTAAGCAAAACGTTTCTCACATTCTTGACAGCTATACGGTTTCTCCCCGGTGTGGATTCTCTCGTGAAGTACAAGGTTTGAATAATAAGCAAAGCACTTCCCACAATCGTAACATTTGTACGGTTTATCTCCTGTGTGGATCTTCTGGTGGGTCAGAAGGTTTGAATTCTGGGAAAAACACTTCCCACAGGCCTGACATCGGTAGGGCTTCTCTCCTGAGTGGACTCTCTGATGATTCAGGAGAGAAGAACTCAGAGCAAAACATTTCCCGCACTCTTGGCATCTGTACGGTTTTTCTCCTGTGTGAATCTTGCGGTGGATCAGGATGCTTGAATTCCATGCAAAACGCTTCCCACACTCCTGGCATTTGTACGGTTTCTCTCCAGTGTGGACTCTCTGGTGGATCAAAACATGTGCATTGCAAGCAAAACTTTTCCCACACTCTTTGCATTGGTAGGGTTTCCGCCCAGGGTGGATTCTTCGCTGGCGCCGAAGATGGGACAAGCGATGGAAACGTTTCCCAGACCCATCACTTCGAAGGGGTTTCTTTCCAGTGTGGGTCCTGCTGTGAAGCGTCAGTGTGACCTTTGCGCGAAAAAATTTCCCACACACAGCACATGGGTACGGCTTCTCCATGGGGGAATTTCCCTCTTCTGTATGTGCTCTCTGGTGTCCAGGAAACTTTAATTTATGTGTTAAATGCTTTCCCTTTGGGATACTTGCAGTTCTCTTCCTCCGTTTCTCTGTTGAGAAGAAAGACAAGCACAGACAAGATTTAAATTAAGGGAGAAAAGTGTCCCACAAAAGTATCTCAGAAAACAAGGAGAAACTGCATCTTTTTTTGCCTTCCTTCATGGGCAACCTGGTGCCTCCATTACACTCCTCCGGGTGCCGATGAAGGGTTTCTGATTTTATATGGGCATTTTAAGAATCGTACTTAGTGCTTTTTAATCTTATCACGTCTGGTTTTATTTTAGCTTAGCATGCTCGCAGACCGTTTTATGATGATTTTATTACTGTAGAGTTTTTATTTTCTGCTGTAGGGTTCATCTTAGGCTTGTTTTTAAGTCAGTTTATTAATTTTTTTTATCTTTTTAGCTCGTTCTAATCTGTGGCTTCCCAGACCTTCTTGGACTATAACTCCTAGAAAATCCTGGTGAAGGTGAAGGCTTCTTGGAGTTGTAGTCCAAGAGCCTCTGGGGACCCAAGGTTGGGAACCACTGCACGCATAAATGCTGCTCACATGATCTCAGTTAATAATGGAGGTGGGACTAAATTTAGTTACAATAGAGCCCCCTTATCTGTGGCGTCAGTATCGGCTGATTCGTTTATCCACGGTCAGAAAATATTAAATGAAAAACATCCAGAAAAACTATTTTCACGCGTGATAACAGAACAACATTCACGGTCTCTGGCCTCCCCCAACCTGGCACTTTCTATCTTTTTAGAAACTGCAGAAACTCTGAAGGCTGGCGATGAATCTTGAGATTTGCAGCACAGTATGTAGTCCAGCTAAGGACACAGATGAACTCTGTCCATCATTTTGGACAGTCCAGATGCAAAAGGAAATGTTACAATTTGAGAAACATCCTGTGAGTAAGGACTAGTAGGATTCCTGTATTCATGGGGTTAGTATCCACAGTTAGAAAATATTAAAAATATTAAAATAACAAAAATCCAGAAATACTGTATGTATGTTCACAATTACCAGAACTAAACACTAGAGGGAGCTAGAGAGTAGATAGCCCACCCTCTGGCTCTCTAGTGCAGTGGTTCTTAACCTTTTTGAAAGAAACACCCCCTTGAGCCATTGAGGAAGTTATCATCGCCCCCCTCCCCGCGGTGATGATATCTTATTTATTTATTTATTTATTTATTTATTTATTTATTTATTTATTTATTTATTTATTTATTTATTATTTAAGACACTTAAATCCAATAACGCCTGAAAACAAAATTCAATTCCAAGAAAATGAAATGCCCCCCAAAAGTAACATTTAATGATTTAGTTGCAAGCGAACCTTAAGACAGAAAAAGAAATATAAAAAAGCATAAAAACAAACCTCAATGCAGGAACTAAAAATTTCAAGACGAAAACTCTGAAACTAAATTAAGATTGGAGGAAAATATATATTCATGCACATTGTAAAAAGGTTGCAGCCATCTTCACAGGTTTGGCTTGCTCCAGTGCCCCCCTACCGCCCCCTTCTGCTCCAGCGCCCCCCTGCTGCCCCTTTTCGTTCTACCGCCCCCCTGAAAAATGAAATCGCCCCCTGGGGGGCATTATCGCCCACGTTAAGAACCACTGCTCTAGTGGACAATTCTGAATAATCCATAGTAAAAATATATATTTCTGGAATTTTTTTTTCTTTTATCATGCTATGTATAACATTTGTTGTTAACCATGGATACAGTGTGTGTGTGTCCTACTGTACAGTGGTGCCTCGCTAGGCGATGTTAATTCGTTCCAGCGAAATCGCTGTAGAGCGAAAACATTGTCAAACGAAATTAAAAAACCCATTGAAACGCATTGAAAACCATTAAATGTGTTCCAATGGGCTGAATACCAGCTCGTCCAGCGAAGATCCTCCATACGGCGGCCATTTTCGGTGCCTGTAAAGTGAGGAATCTGTCCTAGAAAACAGGGGAGGGCCATTTTCTTCAGCCGGCGGCCATTTTGAAACCCGACGATCAGCTGTTTGTTGATCATCGTAAAGTGAAAATCAGTTCCCAAAGCAGGGAACTGATCGTTAAATGAAAAAAACCCATTTAAAGCATCGTTTTGCAATCGCAAAAGTGATCGCAAAAACCTAATCGTACAGTGATTTCCTCGTTAAGCGAGGGAATCGTTAAGTGAGGCACCACTGTACTTCAAAGAAAGTTCTATGACAAAGAAAACCTGAAACGAATATCAGTTTTACTTATTTATCTGCTTTGTGTAACCCCCTATAAAAGCTATCCCATGCATTCAGGAATAGCTAGGCAACAAAATACCAGCCAGTAAAAAATAATGAACTAAATCAAAGCGGAATACAGCCAGCGCTATTTAAAACCTTGCAGGTGAAATAACTGCAAGCAAGGAAACACAGGGGGAAATATAACATATATTTCCTTGAGAGATGCTGCACCTGATCAGCTGCTTGTTAAACTACTGCTCCCCAAATCCCATTGCTTAATTAGAGCTGCAGCTCTCTCCTGGGTCCTCTCAGGCAAGGTTGCAAACCATCAGCCCTTCAAAGCTGATGAATTGTTACCTCCGTCACAGTCTGACGTTGGCCGAGGTGGCTATAAAGATGGGAACCAGAGTTCGGCTTATCCAGAGGGCTATAGGTTGCCCAGCCCTATGTTAAGGTTGCCCATGTCACTGGCATGAGGAACGGAGACCCATCCCACTTGGTAACATGATCATCACCATGACTGTTGAACCCGTGAACAGGAATCAGCATCCACTCAGGGACCAATGGTGAACGTATGGCACGCGTGCCACAGCTGGCACATCGGGAAATATTGATCTGTCCTCTGATCCTGGATTTGGACACTCCCCTCTGCGGTGCAGTGGTCCAGCGGAGGGCGTGCAATGATGACCTTTAGCCCAATGGGGGGATTGGAGGACCAATAAGTATTTCTTTGTTAATACCGCCCATAGGAAAAAAAACCACACAAGTATTTAACCCTTGCAGTGCATGAGCAGTTGTGTTTTTTTTCTAAACTAAAACCTCATTATTCAGGTTTTAATTGCAGCGCTGGCACTTTGAAATAAATAAGTTGATTTTGTGTTGCAGTTTGGGCCCTCAGGCTCATAAAGGTTCACCCTCACTGCACTAGGGAAAGAGAAAGAGCCTTTACCGAGAGAGGATATGATGGCCCAGTTCTCCTCCATGACCTCCTGGTGGAGGGCCCTCTGGTCAGGATCCAACAGCACCCACTCCTCCTGGGTGAAAGATACGGCCACCTCCTCAAAGGTCACAGAACACTGGACAAAAACAGAAAACACTCACCCAATACAAAAGGATAATTAAAGTGAAGTACAGTAGGACCCCCCACTTGTCCGCAAGATCAGTATCTGCTTATCCACGGTCTAAAAATATTTAAAAAATTTTATGACACAGTTACCACAACTGGCCACTAGAGAGAGCTGGAAAGCATGCTATAGTATAGAGTTCGCTATTAAAACTGTGTTCACAATAATCTGTACTTTTTAGCATTCCTGGGGGGGGCAGGCAGCATGGAACCCTGTGGAAAAGGCTGTATCTGGATCTTGTTCTGGCTGGATATCTCGGTGGCTAAGGTCTCTGGCCGTGAAGGTTGGGAGTTCAATTCTCCGCGCTGGACCTCCTGGGGAGAAGTGCCAGCCTGGGTGGCCTTGGGCCAGCTGCACAGTCACAGAAATACCTGCCAGAAGAAGGGAGGAGTAAACTACCTCTGAGTACTGCCATAGTCAGAATGGACTTGACAGCACAGGTTTTTGATCTGGATCTTATCCTGCAGGATTTTATTTTCCCGAGAAGCATCCACAGCCTTTCTAGTGAAGAACAAGGTTTCCAGCGAAGGTCCCTCCGAAGGCCAGATGCACGGGAGGGGTTTCAAGAGCGGCTACTAGCCATCTTAGCTACGTACATGCTCCCTCCTCCTTCATCAACTCTCAGAAAAGCAGTTGCAGACTCAAGAGCGAAACAGGAAGGAAGGGGCCACGTTTTGCCCTCTTTGACGTTCAAGCCTCGGGGACAAAGCGTTCTCACCAGCTGGACTTCCTGCCTTTTGTCCTCTCGCCAACTCAGGAGGAAGCCTTCGGCCAGGTCCACCGCCTGGGAACTGGTCTCCGCTCCACATTCCCTCACCCGGTTCGACATCTCCGGGGGAAAGATGGTCAGGAACTGCTCCCGGATCTGTTTTTTTCAAATCCAATGCATCAGTCAATTCAATCAGGATAGTAAGAAAGTCTGCATACAATCACAAGGTGCAAATCGTAGTTTATTTTAGATATGCTTCATTTTACACAATCTAATAATAATTCTAGATCCAAACAGATAGACACTTTGAACATAACATGCTAGACATAGTAACAGAGTGGAGAAATGTCTGGATCATTGACGTCGCAATTCCAGGAGATGCCAGAGTTGAATATTTTAGCCATCCTTCAGTCTTGAAAGACTATGGTAACGTTCAACGTTGAAAAGAAAGAATTGGAAAAACTAACAAAAGTACAGAGACCTGGCCATTGAAACATCTCACGTGTGGATGAAACAAACTTCAGTGGTCACTGGGGCTTTGGGAACAATATCGAGAAATTTCACACAGTACTATAAGCAGTTGCAGATCTCAGAAATCACACCATCAGAGCTACAAAAAAACAGCAATATTAGGAACAGCACACATACTGTGCTGACATTTAAGGGAAACTTCGATTTTTGGTTAAAACTTGTATCTGTTATATAAAACCAGTCAATGTTTTGATAGTTTTGATTGACTGTGCCTGGTATTTTGAATAATAATAATAATAATAATAATAATAATAATAATAATAATAATAATAATAATAATAATAATAATAATAATAATAATAATAATAATAATAATAATAATAATAATGTGCTGTCAAGTCAATTCTGATTTATGGTCTCCCTGATCAGGGTTTCCTAGATGGAGACTACTCAGAAGTGGCTTCCAATTCTCTTCCTCTAGGGGGCACCCTGGTACTGTACAGCAGTGGTCCTCAACCTTGGGCCTCCAGATGTTATTGAACTACAACTCCCAGAAGCCTTCACTACGACCTCTGCTGGCTAGGATTTCTGGGAACTGAAGTCAAAGAACATTTGGAGGCCCAAGGTTGAGGACCACTGCTGTACAGCTTGCCCAAGGCCACACAGGCTGGCTCTTCTTTCAGGAGGTCTAGTGGGGGAATCAAACTCTCCACCTGTGGCTCCACAGCCAGAAATCTAATTCCCTGAGCTTGGTGGGAGCCTCCAATGATCCTTCCTGAATTTCCTTGGCAATTCCTTTGCTGTATGTTATCCCCTGGACTGCCAGAGAAACCTGGGACAGACTCACCATCAAAAGCTCTCTTAAATTGCTCTCCACATCCCTCGCACTTAAAACTGGAGATGGGGGGGCTGGGACAAGAAACATTTTTTTTTAAAAAGGAAAAAAGTGCTGTCAATGTAATTAATTGCAATATGAGAGACGTTTTCAAACAAAGTGTATTAGACATCAGAGCCCATAGCTGACCTGTAAGACATATGAACTTGTTAGCATAGACTAAAACTCAATTTCAGGAAGAAAAATAGTTGTCTTTGAAAAAAGATTTATGTGAGGCCTTCACTCATCTTTGTTTTGAGCAAATAAATACTGTAGGACGATGCAACAAAAGACCTTGTCTATGTGGGGCAGCTGAAGTAGAAGATTTTGCCCTCTGTTCTTGGCAACTATATGCCCGTATTAAAGATTATTTAGCCCCTTTCCTTGACAGTATGAAAGGAACAAGTTGCATTTCCTATAGCAATGCAAATGCAGGAACAGGTGATACCTTTACTTGACCATTAAGAATAAATAATTTTTAAAAACCAGCAATCTTTTGGTGATAAATCATCTTCTTCAAGACTGTGCATCAAGTTCTTTCTTGTTGCCTGCCTGCCTGTCCTTTGTTTCAAGAGACAGGCTGTAAATTTGAAACCACAAGCTGATGTGAAGCTTGAAACCAACTTGCATGCCGCAGCCCTTAACAACTAAGAAGTGAACGTGGTCTCAATATCATCAGCCATGTGGATCTGGACTTTAATAATAGCACATAAGTTTGGAACGACCCACAAGAACTTGACACACAGCCTTGAAGAAGAAGATGATTAATCACCGAAAGCTCGCTGTTTGTTGTTTGCTTTATATTCTTAATAGCCGAATAAAGGAATAAACTCTTCCTGCATTTGTATCGTTTTGCTGACCATGCAGCCTTTTCCTGATTTCTTTCTAGGGCAAGAATCCAAACAATTTGGGGTGGGGTGGGGGCTCTCTTTGCTGATAAGGCAGCCTCTCTAGGGAAGAAGCATCTGTTTAGATGAGCCGCAGAATGTTTTTATCCATAGTTAGGTTTGACTGGTAGGACAGAAGCCTATTTAATTATGACAAACTGAACAAATAAGTTGCATATCTAATTTGACTATTTTATAATTTTAACCCTTTGCAAGCTGAATATTTGCTGTTGCTTTTGTTATTAGCCTGTGGAAGGGTCTGAAAGCTTCTTTAACAAAGTATCTACTAATAGAACTGCTGTATTAAAAAAAAAGTTATTATTAGAAAAACTAACACCCTATAGTATTTTGGGGTACCCTTCCCTGCCTATTTGGGGGTCAGCTTTTTCCTTTCCTAGTCCGAGAAAGGGGGGGTTCTCCTTCTTCCCGACCCTCCTCCCTCTCCCCACTGCCTCCATGCCCCCCTAAAACCCCGGGCCGGGCTTACCTGCAGCTTCCCTTTCCAGGATCAATTGCGGGAGGGGGGATGGAGAGAAGAAAGACAATCCCTAAAATCCTGGAAAAGGGAGGCAGCCTTTGAAGGTGTCGAATCCACGTTTCCCTCCGGACGATGAAAAAAGTGGGACAGGAAAGGACTCTTTTGGACCACCCCCTCTCCTGGGTTTTCTTACCCTTCCGCTCTAGGAATTCCGACTCAGCGGTATTAACGTTTAGTTGCCCACATTGACTCTCTCTGGCTTTGCTAAAAGAAGGCTAAAGGAAACATGGGCAGCTTCTTCTTTTTTGGTCCTGGGATGTGTTTCTCTGTGCTGGTTTTGCAGGCAGGGCTCCATGACTGCCCTGATCAGATGATTTCCACAGTGCCTACTACATGTTTGAGAAAGCAGGCTGGCTCCCTGCCCCTAGGAGTCTATAGCTAACACTCGATGGGCTGACCCAACACCTTAGGAAAGGAAGGGTCATCATGGCCCCTAGTAGCCATGCAGCAGCTTCCAGGAAAAGCATCCCCTTCCCCCCTTGCACAAGGAACAGGGATAGGAGACACATTTCCCTGCCTGTCATCCCAGAGCAGGCAGCAGGACCAGCCAGTGACAGGGAGACCCCAGCCTCGGGCGTCACACGGCAGGAGACGGCAGCACAAGAGATGAGGTCAGGAGCCCAAGGCATGGGCCCCTCCTCAAGGCTTCTTGCCCGAGGGCTCTTCCCAGACAGAGGTGACCAAAGTCCAGGTCTCCAGATGGGGTTGGAGAACAACTTCCATCCATTCTGGCTGGCCCAGACGGTGCTACGAAAGGCCAGAAGTCAAGCAACAGGCGCCAAACTCTGCGTTGCCCACCCATAGGAAAGGGACAAGATGAGGTGTCTTTGCTGCCCCTTCTTTTAAAATGCCACCTCCATGGATCTGATCTTCGGGATTGGTTCTCCATCCTCCGAGAGTGGCAAGGGCACACAAGTGGCTGAAAAAGTCAGCTTTTTGGCAGAATATGTATCAGAGAAAAACTTCCTGCTAGAGCTGTACAAGGGAACCCATGATCTCAAGAGGTGGTGAGGGCTGCCACAATGGAGGCCTTCAAGAGAAATTTAGATACCCCCCCCTTGGCAGATCATCTTTGATTTGTACTCATGCGCTGAGCTGGGGGTTAGACTCAATGGCCTTATAGACCCCCTTCGAAAACACACACACCCTCTATGGCCACAAATCTCTTCAAAAACAGGGTGTACCCCATCATGTCTTGCTTTAGCAAACTTCCAGCCCCTTCCCTTTTTACATTTGGTGAGGCTGATGCCACTCCCAGAAGGTCCTGGTGCCCCCCAAAATAATAAATAAAAACACCTTCAGGAGCTCCTGGAGGATGTCCACTCCGGAGATAAAAAGAAATTGGTCAGGAAAATCTTAGTTCTACCATCGTACAGTCCTTAGAATATCTGAACAGCATGAATATAGGGTCTTCTCAGGGAAGATTCCCCGATTTCTCAAGTGATTCATTGCTGGGACATAGTCCAGCCTTAAAAAGTATCCTTTAAAACAACACAGGCCTCAAGATCTCTAAGCTGGACAAATTGCCAATTATATACAATAGTGATCAGTTCTCAGGAGGGGGGAGAATTATGAATAATTTCTGTAGGAAAAAGAGATACCTGAATGTAAACAATATGCCTATAGTAACAAATGACTAAATTTCTTTTTAAAATTTGCTTTTATTAAGATAGTAAAACACCCCAATCCCCACTGTGCCTTATTTGTTGTTATTATCTTTGGACTCCAACTCCGAGAATTCTCCAAGCATTCCCCAGGCAGAATGCTACGATTTCACACCCACAAATATCTACCTGCACACACCTACATTTCACTCACCTAGGCAAGGCTGATGGTCTCCTTCAAGGCCTTTGTTTCCTGCTGCAATTATTCCTGGTGAGTATTAGTCTTCCTACCCTGTATGCACTATAGAGAGTTGTTCCTCAAAAAACCTTCCTCCAGGAAGCAGTGTCACAGGAAATCAAGGCCTAGAAGGACAGCTTGTCCAGGTAAGTGAAAAAGGTGCTTGCAAGTATGTGGAAGGACAGATTCTGAAGCTGAGGCTCCAATACTTTGGCTATCTCATGAGAAGAGAGGACTCCCTGGAAACGACCCTGATGTTGGGAAAGTGTGAAGGAAAGAGAAGGGGACAACAGAGGACAAGATGGACGGACAGTCTCACCGCAGCTACCAACATGACTTCGACCAAACTCTGGGAGGCAATAGAAGACAGGCGGGCCTGGAGTGCTCTGGTCCATGGGGTCACGAAGACTCGGACATGACTTAACAACTAAACAACAACACATTTGTGGGCTGGAAGTCCCAGAATGGTGCTCAGAGAATTCTTAATTCCACAAAATGAAACAAATAGCACATTTCTACAAGAGGCCACCCATATCTGCAGAGGATCGGTTCCAAGCTGCACCCCCTCCCCATGGATACTGGTAAATGTGGATCGTAGTAAACACAATACATTAGGGGTCATCAACCTCCGGTCCGCAGTCCAGTGCCATACTGTGGGCTTGCCGGAACTGGGCCGCAGATACAGATCACCCCACACCCCCGACACTCAAGGGTGAGGGGCATGTCGCGCTTCTGAGGGGCATGCCCCTCGCGTGAGCATGACACGCCCCCTGTAGGCACAACATACCCACAGCGCGAGTGTGACATGCCCACCCACAGCGCGAGTGTGACATGCCCACCCACAGGCGAGACACACCCACAGCGTGTGACATGGCCCCCTGCGAATCGAGCTCACTCCCCCCAGTTGGTCCGCATCCCCAAAATGGTTGGGGACTGCTGCTATACAGTACATAGTAGTCTACGTCTCCCTCTACTGGCCAGTTATGCTCATGACAGAGTGGAAACATATTTCTTTAGCAAATGCAGTGGTGCCTCGCACAATGATGTTAATTGGTTCCAAAAAAAACACCGTTCTGTGAAAACATTGTTCTGTGAAACACCATTTCCCATAGGAATGCATTGAAAACCAGTTAATCCGTTCCAATTGGAATGGATTGCCGTCCTTAAGTGAAAATCGGCATAGGAAACATCGTTGAAGGAAACGCGGTTCCTCAATTGAAATGCATCGAAGCCGACTCAATGCATTTGAATGGGTTTGCGAAGTCCCTTTTTGCTCCTGTAAAAGTGTCTTAAACTGTTTGAAACCTGTTTTAAATGCTTGCAATCATTAGCCCACCTCCTAAAACCTATGCAAACTTAATTTGGTGTTGTTCTGAGGCGTCCTTAATTTTTGGTGATTTTTTTGTTTTCTCCATTGAAAACCATTGGACGGTCCGTCCAATGGCTTTCAATGGAGAAAACAAAAAATCACCAAAAATTAAGGACGCCTCAGAACAACACCAAATTAAGTTTGCTTACGTTTCACAAGCTGGACTATCCATGCCAAGCATTTAAAACAGGTTTCAAACAGTTTAAGGCACTTTTAAATGAGGGAAAAGAGACATCGTTGTGTGAAAATTCCCCATAGGAAACATCGTTGTGTGAGGCGGCAAATTTTTCAGAAAAAGCCATCGTTGTGTGAGGCACTCGTTGTGCAAGGCACCACTGTACTCTACATAGCATGATCTCTGCCTCCTTCTAATGGCCATTTCAGGTAACTTCATCTTTAGAAATACATATTTTTAGAAGAGTTCTAATCTAAACATTTCAGAAAGTGGATAAGTGAATCAGCTGATACAGGACCTGCAGATACAGGGGTGCTACTGTACATAAAATGGGCCATACTTTTTCAGGGAGCTTGTGTACGTAGCAGCTCTTTGGGGACCTTTGTGTCAGACACACTCCCGCCAGCCAGACCGACCTTCACAGAGCTGTTTGTGAAGATTAAAAAAATGAGGAGACATCAGCTTCTTTAAGCTCACGGCCAGAAAAGTGAGGCATAAGATGCAACAATAGCAAGAGCGGCTAGAAATAAGGCAGCCAGCAGGGTGTCGTGACTAGTGTGTCAAGACTAGGACTTTGGGAGATGTGGGTTCGAATCCCCGCTCAGCCACAGAATCTCACTGGTGAGGGGGAACTGGCCCACCACTTCTTGAAACATCTCATCTTTATCCAAAACCTGTTCGGGTCACTATGAGTTGGAAGTGGCAAGGTGACCCATCAGAGAGAAGAAGAGCAGAAATAATCCAGTCCGACTCTTCGTGACCCCATGGACCAGAGCACGCCAGGCCCTCCTGTCTTCCACTGCCTCCCGGAGTTTGGTCAAAGTCACGTTGGTAGCTTCGATGAAGACACTGTCCAACCATCTCATCCTCTGTCATCCCCTTCTCCTCTTGCCTTCACACTTTCCCAACATTAAGGTCTTTTCCAGGGAGTCCTCTCTTCTCATGAGATGGCCAAAGTATTGGAGCCTCAGCTTCAGGATCTGTCCTTCCAGTGACCACTCAGGCTTGATTTCCTTTAGAATGGATAGGTTTGTTCTCCTTGCAGTCCAGGAGACTCTCAAGAGCCTCCTCCAGCACCACAGTTCAAAGGCATCAATTCTTCGGCAATCAGTCTTCTTTATGGTCCAGCTCTCACTTCCATACATCGCTACTGGAAAAACCATAGCTTTGACTATGCGGACTATTCATTGGCAAGATGATGTCTATGCTTTTTAAGATGCTGTCAAGGTTTGTCATTGCTTTCCTCCCCAGAAGCAGGCGTCTTTTAATTTCGTGGCTGCTGTCTCCATCTGCAGTGATCATGGAGCCCAAGAAAGTAAAATCTGTCACTGCCTCCATATCTTCCCCTTCTATTTCCCAGGAAGAAATAATCCAGGAATCTTTAAAAACACTTATGATGATGGACAAAAAAAAAAAAAAAAACAGCAGTGAGGCAAAAGAAAGCAACAACCCTCTTGAGCTAAGCCGATGGTTAATACAAGCACTCCATAGATCGAAAGCAAACCATAAAATAAAAATATCCCGAGAAAATAGGTGAACGTAGGATAATGGACAGATAGACACAGAGGTATAAGCTCTGCAGATCACTGTGTAGCTGATGGTGGGCTCCTCACTTTTCCAGGCCAAGGGGAGGAGTCTCTTTGCTGTCAAGAGGAGACCCAGGATCCTCTGGCGATGTCCCTCTGTGTACCATCTGTATCACGGGAGTATATGTTAGGAGGAGATGAGCACCAACCAGGAGCAAAATAAAATTAACGTGAGCCATAGCATCTAGCTTGAAGGGGAGAAGCTACTACGGTAGGACCACGATATCCAAGCCCTCCCCTCAAACCTGCATATTGCATGGTCTCTGGCTCCCTCTAGTGGCCAGTTCTGGTACCATCCTCTCTAGAAATATACATTTCTAGGATTTTTCTTTTAATATTTTCAGACCATGGATAAATGAACCAGCGAATATTGGTCCTGCGGATTCGGGGGTCCTACTGTATAAATACATGTTTCAGATAGGGGTTATTTAGTATTTTTAGGCAGCAGATAACTGAATCTGTGGATACTGATCCAGCGGATAGGGGGGAATCTACTGTATTTTTATTTCTGTTTAAATTAATTCTTAGCAGGCACTCAAAGGGCATGGCCATAAAAAACACCAGAAGGAGCTGCAACGAACAGGAATTTCCCCCTAGTAGACGAAATGCACCGAAAACTTTAAAATAATGGGGAGATTATTTTAAATGATTATTTTAGATAATTCCCGGCATCTAAGCTCCCAAAGGGCTTGCATCCATTTCTTGGCTTGTTCTTAAACTCAAAACACAGCAGAAACAGATTCTTCTGTTCTAGCTTCACACATTTTCTCACACATAATTCGCGCTACCGTTAGACCCCTCTGATCTGGTTTCAAGTGACCTCCTCATTTCTACCTGCATCTTCTTAGCCTCTGGCTGCATCTCGCAAGTCAAATCTCTGCAGACCTACCTTCCTAGTTTTCTTTAACTTGAAACAAACAAACCTTGATCTATGAGTTTTATTACATTCCTGCCCCTAAATCCTTGGATTTGACTCATTTCCCCTCACTCTGCTCTTGGGCATCATGTCCCTTACAATCATTCAGGCAATCGGGAAATTAGCAAGCATCTTATCTGTACAAGATGGTTAGCTTCATGCCTTTTGTTTACTGTAGACCAGTGTTTCCCAACCTTGGGTGCTCAGATGTTCTTGGACTAAAACCTCCCACCACTCGCTGGGCTGGCCAGGATTTCTGGGAGTTGTAGTCCAAGAACCTCAGGGAGACCCAACATCGGGAAGGCACTGATCTAGATGAAGCCGGTCGATTCTCTAATTAAAACAGATTTTAAACCAAAACTGTGAAGGTGTAGGTGCTGCCAAAGTGTTCAGCTGCAAGGAAAAAGTTTCCAATACTGTGATGCCTCGCATTACGACGTTAATTCGTTCCAGCCGATTAATGCGTTCTTAGGGGCTTGAAACTCACCGTCCAGCGAAGGTCCTCCACAGCGCAGCCATTTTTGCTGCCTGTGCAGCGAGGAATCCGTCCCAGAAAAGAGCGTGAAACCATGTTTTTTACCCGGTGGCCATTTTGAAACCACCGATCAGCTGTTAAAAAATCATCGCTTTGCGAGAATCGGTTCATGAAGCAGGGAACCAATCATTGCAAAGTGAAATTCCCCCATAGGAAACATTGTTTTGCAATCGCTTTTGCGATCACAAAACCTTCAACGTAAAGCGATTTTGTCGTAAAACGGAGTGCTCGTAATGCGAAGCACCACTGTATTAGATGTCTGTCCTCGGTATGAGCCTTCTTTGGCCTTTGACTTCTGGCACTTTAGCAAAATGTTTTCGGTCATCAAGGCATTGACTGTATTTGTCTCTTGCACTGCAGTTGTTCCTCTCCTGCTGATGTACTAAAATATTTTCTACACTTCATGAACATGAACGACTTCTCTCACATGTGGACTTTCTGGTGGTTCACAAGTTCTGAACTTGAAACCTATTATGGCCCACACTGCTAAAAATTAAGCCAGTCCTCTTAAAGGAACTCAGAGAAAAACATATCCCACATTATTGGCAATTTTTTCCAGTTTCTTTCCTGTGTGGAGACCTTGATGATTCTAAAAATTTGCCTGGCAAAGAAAACATTGTCCATGCTAATGGTATCTGTCCTGTGTTGACCCTCAAGAGGGCCAGAAGGACTGAATTATGAAGAAAAGACATTCTGCATTTCTGTTTTCTCTCTGTTTTTTTCTCGGCTGTGGACTCTCTGATGGATCAGAAGGTACGACTTCCAAGCAAAACCTCTCCCACACTGCTGGCATTTGTGTGGCTTGTCTCCTGGGTGGACAGTTTGATGCGTCACAAGGTGTGCATGCTGCGCAAAAGACTTCCCACACTCCTGGCATCTGTATGGTTTCTCTCCGGTGTGGACTCTCTGGTGGATCTGTAGGTTTGAATTCTGGGCAAAACATTTCCCACACGACACACATTTGTATGGTTTCTCTCCTGTGTGGATTCTCTGATGCTTTACAAGGGTAGAATTCACTGCAAAACATTTCCCACACTCCTGGCATTTATGCAGCTTCCCTTCTGTGTGGACTCGCTGGTGGTTCACAAGCTGAAGACTATGTGCAAAACATCTCCTACACTCCTGGCATTTGTAGGGTTTCTCTCCCGTGTGGACTCTCTGATGCTTCATAAGGTTTGCATTCTGAGCAAAAGACTTCCCACACTCGTGGCATCTATACGGTTTCTCCCCTGTATGGACTCTGTGATGGTTCAGGAGCTGTGAGCTATGAGCAAAACCTTTCCCACACTCCTGGCACTTGTAGGGTTTCTCTCCCGTGTGGACTCTTTGATGCTTCACAAGGTTTGAATTCTGAGCAAAACATTTCCCACACTCCAGGCATTTGAAGAGGATCCCACTGGAGTGGATTGTCTGATGGTTCACAAGCTGTGAACTATGAACAAAACATTGGTCACACTCCTGACATTTATACGGTTTCACATCTGCGTGTATTCTCTGATGCTTCACAAGGCTGGCGTTCTGAGCAAAATGCTTCCCACACTCTTGGCACTGATATGGTTTTTCTCCTTTGTGGACCCTCTTGTGGATCACAAGGTTCGAATTCTGAGAAAAACACTTCCCACACTCCTGGCATTTGTATGGTTTCTCTCCAGTGTGGACTCTCTGGTGGATGAGAAGATTTGCATTCTGAGAAAAACATTTCCCACACTCCTGGCATTTGTAGGGTTTCTCCTTTGTGTGCACCGTCTGATGCTTCACAAGGTTTGAATTCCAAGCAAAGCCTTTCCCACACTCCTGGCATTTGTACGGTTTTTCTCCTGTGTGTACAAACTGATGAGTCAGAAGGTCTGACTTCCAAGTGAAACATTTCCCACACTCCTGGCATTTGTGTGGTTTCTTCCGTGGACGGTCTTTGTGGTGGCCCATAAGGTGCTACATTCAATAAAAATAATTTCTTCCAGACACTTCACATTTAACACTTTTCTTTGCAAACGTTCCTTGCACAGGATGTATTCCCGAGATTCTCTACCACATGGGTTTACTGGCAAGACTCCATCTGTGTATAAAACTCCATGCCCTCCTTGCACCTCTAGCAATTTCCTTCCGGTCAGCTGATGGGAAAAAGGAGAAACAGAGAGAAGACTAAATTCTAAGTCCAAGGATGAAGGAAACTCAGGCACCAGAAAGGGAGCTGTTTTGCTTGGGGCCATTATGATGGCAAAGCTACCTGGATAGCTCAATTAGTTAGGCATCTGGCTGGCGAGCCAGAGGTTTATAGTTTGATTCTCCTGAGAGAAGAGTCAATCTGTGTAGCCTTGGACAAGCTGCAAAATCCCAGGGGACCACCAGAAGGGGGGAATGAGAAAACACTTCTGAGTATTCCCTGTCTAGAAAACCTTGGAAAGCGTTACTATTTGTCAAAGTTGACTTGATGGCCCTTTTGGGCAGCAACAGAATGCCTCTCTAGTCTACATACTCTTTTACCAACTCCTGTTTTAGATTTGAGCAATCTTATATCTTACTGTCGGCTTTATTTAAATTCCACAAGCTGAAATTCAGATTTTCTTTTCTGCTAGTTTTCAAGTTTGTTGTACTGTGCCATCTCTGTTATTCGTTGTACTATTAATTTCATGTTCTAGAAAGTATTATTCACCCTTCTCTTCAGATTGTGTACAAGGATGAAATGTTTTTTTTTCTTTGTGTGTTTTAATGCTAATGTATTTTATAAACCACCCACATAATCTCAGCTGCTGGGAGAAGGAGGTTTGAAAACTATAATAATAATTGCCATCAAGCAAATGCACGTGTTGAGTATTCGGAAGTCTGAAAAGTCATGGAATGTCCACTCCAAGCCCTTACTGATGGGGAAAATCTAGAGCCACAGCATCTCTGACATATGTCAGTCGTTCAGATATCATTCTAAGCTCTTTTTCCAACTTTAAGAATAACCATGGATTTCTGAAACTATTAGGAGTTATGGAATTGGGCTAAACCAAAGGAGGTATGAAATCATGATGAGGCATAGGCTTTTATGGTGAACTGTCAACAGCTATGGTGGATCAGACCAGTGGTCTCTTTGACTTAGCCTACTCTTCAGACTGTGTCCTGTGAAGCCTTCTATGGAATGCCCACCTGAAGGAGAACAACTGTACCCCTCTATTCTATGATTTGACCGCTGTGAATGTAATGGGGCAGAAAAAAATTGGCTTTCTATGAGTTGAAAATTGTGGTTAATGAATCAGATTTTTTTTCCTATCTTCCCAGATCTGCATGAACAGACGCTTAGAATGTTCCTTTTTACCTAACATAGAATGATAGATAATGAAGTTGGAAAAGTACGATAAGGCCATCGTCCAACTCCCTGCTCAAGGCAGGAATCCAAATCAAAGCAGATCTGACAGATGGTTGTCCAATTTTCTCTTGAATGCCTCCAGTGTTGGAGCACTCACCACCTCCCAAGGTCATTGGTTCCATTGTTGTACTGCTTTAACTGTTAAGAAGCTTTTTCGTGATATTCAGTCTAAGTCTGGTTTCCTATAACTGGAGATCATTGTTTCATGTCCTGCACTCATGATCCTGCTCTTCCTTTGTATGACAGCCTTTCAAGTATTTGAAATGTGCTATCATATCATCCCGCAGTCTTCTTTTATCAAGGCTAAACATGCCCAGTTCTTATTTATATTGTATTTTTAATATAATGTAATGATTTCTTTGATTAATTTTACTGTTTTTAGCTTTTAATATTATGCTTTTAATGGCGTAAGCTTCTTTGGGTCCTTTTTTAGGAGGAAGGAGAGATAAAAATATATTAATTAATATAAAAATATATTATATAAATAATATATGTGGAAAGACATAATGGCTGAAATCCTGTTGCACTGCTTACATAAAAGGTGCAACTTTTTAAGGCAAATTGTCTTAAGAAATCTCTATACACATAATCTATCGCGTACAGAGTCGTGTAAAACTCATGAAGGCCTTTTGAACAGAAGACCTGCTTTAAATATTAAAATGAGGACTTATTGCCTTACTAAGAAAGAATTCAAAGACAATAAGATAATCAATGATTTTAAAATGTTTTATAGCTTCACATGTACATAAGGTTTCCTTCTTAATATTTTCCATATTGTTGCTCCCTAATGTTATAATCGGTTGGTATCTAACAAAGCATTTCATTAGAAAATGTGCAAAAACTCGTGCCCAAGGCAAACCACACCTATACACCCGGAGGCTTCTGTGGGGCGTGGATGATCATTCTGGGGATTCAGCATTTGGACAGAGAGAAGGTAGCCATTGCAAGCAGACAGAAAAGATCTCAGGATGCTTAAATACTGCCAATCAGAATTCTAAAAGAAAGCAAACTGTTGGGATAAGAGCAACTCAGAGTAACTCTAGCAGTTCACCTGTCTTGCCCACAAACTAGCGTCTCAAGCAAGAGAGTGCTTCTGTGGCAGATAACATGCCAACAATCCAGTGTCCTTGTTTGTATATTAAGTTGCTAAATCACCCGGTCTTCCTCTGTTGGGCTCCCCTAAACCTTAAGGTTCACCATTTCTGAATGAACATCGATCACCTCCTCTCCATTACTGCTAATCCTTTTCCAACACTCTTCTGCCACAGCTTTAAATTTCAGATGCACTTTATTTAAAGCAAAAAAAAAAAAATTGCATTTCTCCAACAGAGTGACTGGCAGAATCATAGAATCATGACATTGGAAAGGGCCTATAAGGCCACTGAGTCCAACTCCCTCGCTAGTCAGTCCAGGAATATAGTATTTGCTCTCAACTAGCATGGGAGCTGTTTACCGACTACTACAGATTTACTTACCCAGAGTAAGAAGCCAGCTCCCCTGCATTACTCTTTAGTGTGATGTAGTATCAGAACATCCTGAGGTTGCCAAGATGTTTTCCCCTAAAAGTGGGAATTAAAAATAAAGGTCATGCTTCTCTTCACAATAAACCACATTTTACATATTTAAGAAGCCACATTCTCAATTCTGCTAAAAAACATTTTAAAGGCATATTTTAAGCTGCTTTAAGTTTCTCTTCCTAGATATGCTTGCTTTGCCCCCCCCCCCACAGCAAGTTCCACATTACTCAGTGGAACTGTCCCATCCTCATGCTGAATTTACCAGATGCTATTTATTTATTCTTATAAAACATGGGGGGGAATTGTCCTTTGTCTCGGGCACCAAAAACACTTGCATCCGCACTGGGCCCTAACTTTTCGCCTCTTATCACTCCTTGGAAAACACTACAATCCTTAAAAAAATGGAAGGCAGCAGAAAGACTGAATGTGAGATGGATTGATTCTCCAAAGGAAACCACAGCCTCGAGTTCGCTTGAGGTCTGAGCAGGGCTCTTGAGGAGAGGACATGTCGGAGAGAGCTCATTCCTAGGGTCGCCATTAAGTCAGAAGCAACTTGACAACAGCACAAAGCAACCACCAAAAAAAACACACACTCACAAACACACTCTATCCAGATCTTTTGTCAGAGGCAACTTGACAACAGCACAAAGCAACCACACACAAAAAAAACACTCACAAACACACACTATCCAGATCTTTTGTCAGAGGCAACTTGACAACAGCACAAAGCAACCACACACAAAAAAAACACTCACAAACACACACTATCCAGATCTTTTGTCAGAGGCAACTTGACAACAGCACAAAGCAACCACACACAAAAAAACACACTCACAAACACACACTATCCAGATCTTTTGTCAGAGGCAACTTAACAACAGCACAAAGCAACCACACACAAAAAATCACTCACAAACACACACTATCCAGATCTTTTGTCAGAGGCAACTTGACAACAGCACAAAGCAACCACACACAAAAAAACCACACTCACAAACACACACCCTCCAGATCTTTTGGCACTCGGGGAGAGGAGAGGGAAGAGACACACAGACAATCGCCTTAAGACAAAAGGCCGATTAAAGAACTGAAGACCTGCTGCTGCTGCTGCTTTCCCAGGACCCTCCCCCAACTCCACCTCCTGATTAAGGGTGGTCACTAATTAGGGTCCTTCTTTTCTTTCCCTCCCAACCCCCAGCCACCCTCCCTCCCTGCCCTACAGTCCTGGCTGGCAGGGGTTCACCATCAAACACCCCCCCCAAGGGGCAAAAGGGGGGACCTGCTCTTCTCCCCCCCCACAATACACCAACCCCGAGGAACCCCGAAACGCAGACCTTGCAAGAACGCCAGCTTCGCTTTACCTCCGGCGGAAGGAGAAAAAGGCTAGACCGGAAGGAAGCCATTGGAGCATGTGGGATAAGGACACGCCCCCTTGCCATCTTCTTCCCTCTCTAGGAATCTCGCTTCTTTGCTGTTAACCCTTAGTTGCCGGGAAGCATTCCCCTGGCTCTCCAAGAAAGGGGCCGAGGAGCGCCGCCCCACACCCAGTTTTGGCTTCTCGGGCGCTGGGATCTGTTTTTCCCTCTAGGTTTTGAGGGAAGGAAACACACGCCCCGCCACCAAACCCCCTCTATTATTCCCCCTTCATCTTCTATTATTCCTCCTTTCTTCTCCAGCTCAAGCCAGCCCCACATTTGGTTTCCTTATAAATTCCTGGGTCCTTTCGAGGATGCCTTATTATTCCATTTTTTAAAAACATTTTTGTTTAACTGAAGTGGCTTGAGAAGAGGTCGCCGTCTTAATCTGTGGTAGCCTAACGAATCAAAAAAAAGAGAGAAAGATGAATACGTTTTGGCACCTTAAAAACTAACTGCTGTATTTGAACGTGAGCTTTCGTGGACTTCAGTCCACTTCCTCAGACATATGAGTAGGACTGCATGGTAATATTTACACATGCCCCCAAATCAACAGGGATTTTAAAGGTTTTTGCCAGATCAACTACTTGTGGCAAAATACGGACTAAATGTATAAATGGGCCAGCACAGCTGGTGGTGAAGGCTTCCAGTTCAAGAACATCTGGGAACCACTGTATAGGCAAAATTACAATTGTGGTTGTGGGTTTTTCACAGCCAAAGAACCCGAAAAACCCACAACAACCATCAGGTCCCGGCCATGAAAGCCTTCAAGAATACAAAATTACAATGCTTTGTTAAACAAAGGATGTTGAGCTGTTAAACTTGTGAATTAGCAAGACCTATGAACTGCACATCAGGTAGACTTGCAGGCCACAGCAATGCTCAGAGTTGTTTTTGGGACAGAGATCAAAGCTTGTCAAGGGAGACAATATTTTATACTCCAAAGATACTACTTTGCTTTTTTCAGTCCTGAGTGGGTTTGATCTCTACAAGGCAATAAAAAGATCTATGCAAACAGAAGAGATCCATCTATATTCACAAAATGCAAATGGATATGGAAGTAGCTGTTTTCTGGGAGGTGTGGACATCACTGTGATGGACCAATACAGCCTAGCAGTGTGCCTAACCTCTAGTCTAGAGAATGTCCACATGGTCAGAAAAGGTTATATGATCATTGAAGGGGGGAAAAAGTGGTGGACCTTGCCAACTGTCAGATGGATACACAGCTGGTCACAGAATCATACTGAGAGGGTGATGATTAATGGCTCCTTCTCAAACTGGCAGGAGGTAACAAGTAGGGTACCCCAAGACTCACTCTTAGTTCTGGTGCTCTTCAACATTTTTATTAATGACCTAGATCAGGAGGGGTGGGGAACGCTCATCAAATTTGTGGATGACACAAAACTGGGTGAAATAGCTAATACCCTTGGAAGACATGAACAAAATTCAAAAATATCTTGATAGGACTGAGCACGGGGCTGAAAACAACAGAATGAAATTTAATAGGGATAAGTGCAAAATTCTACACCTAGGGGAAAAAACAAATGCACCGTTACAAGATGGGGGACACTAGGCTCTGTAATTTTTGCGCAGTTACAAGATGGGGGATACTAGACTCTGTAATTATTGGAATTGCAATAAATCACAAGCTGAATATGAGCCAACAGTGTGATGTGGCTGCAAAAAAATAAAATAAAAAAAGGCTAGTGCTGTTTTAGGCTTCATTAACAGAAGTATAGTCTCAAAATCCTAAAAAGTACAAGTTCCCCCTCTATTTAACACTGGTTAGCCCTCATTAAGTGTACTGTGTCCAATTCTGGACACCACACTTCAAGAAGGATACCAACTAACAGGAGCAGGTTCAGAAGAGGGCAACAGAGATTATCAGGGGGATTGGAAACCAAGCCCTCTGAGGAAGAACTAAAAGAATTGGGAGCAGGGGTTGGCCTTCATGGCCTTATAGGCCCCCTTCCAGTTCCATGATGCTATGATTTTATGATTCTGTGCCTATTCCTAATATTCCAAGGGCATGCTAAAATACCGATCTACTACCCTGGAGTTTATTTTCATTCCAACGGTTGCTGATGTACAAATGTAACAAAACAAGGCACCAGAAAACCAACCAACAAGGAAAAAACAACAGAAACAAGCATTACAAACAGTGTGCAGGAACAGTGGAAAATAAAACGGCAACAGCCACCGGCATCCATCGATCCAAAGAAGATGTCTGTACGTACGATACACGTTCAAACACAGAGCGAGCAGTAAGGACTTCAGAGTACTGAGCAACAAACACCATACAGAGAAGAACACAAACACTCCAACTTTCTTGCTCAACAACTTTCTTCATGTGGCTTAAAGTGGCATTTAAGCTCTGCTAGGCGACACTGACAGGCCACCCTCATCCATCCAGCTCCTTTTCATCTTCCCCATCTTAGGATGGTATGCAGGAGGAGAGGGAGGCAGGCATAACCCCACGCCCACATCCTGACACAGTGTCCCCAGGAAAGGACATGTTTTTAACTTATAGTCACTTAGAAGGCAAGTATCCACAGGATCAAAACCATACACAGGATAGTATCGGCAGGAATGCACTGCCTGAAACCTTGAAGAGCTGCTTATAGTCAGTGTTAATACCAGTGTAATAAAACTGCTTTAGGGAGATCAAGTGTCTGATTCAGGATAACAACTATTTTTTGGAAGGCGTCTCAAAAACCTGCTGTTGCCAGGTGTGGTCTAGACTAGAGAAATTATTTATTCCATTTTTAAACCACCCATTTGACCAAGGGTCATTTACCCTGAAAAGGCTAAAAGAATCCATTTTTAACCACTGATTAATCAATCTGTAAGAGTACAGCAGCCTCTTTTTTAGTTCTATTTTTAGTTTCATTTTCTCCTCAGAGGACTTCAAGAGGTTAAGCAATTCTCTATCCAGCTGCACTTCCTTCCGAACACACAAACTAGGCGTGGGAACTTCTATATTTCTCGGGCTTCACCCCTCCAAAAATTCACGAGAAGTCTACCCAGCCAGAATTCTGGAGGCTTGAGCCAAGAAATCAAAGTACTGTACTTGCAGGAGTTTTCAATTATGCACAGGTGGGGAAAGAAGGCTGCCAGTCATTTTGTTCCTTTCAAGAAGACCAAGGGAAAGGATGAGAGTGGCTAAGCTCAATAGGAGATACAAGGTACAGTGGTGCCTCGCATAACGATGTTAATTGGTTAAAAAAAAACATCGCTATGGGAAACATCGTTATGCGAAACGTGTTTTCCCATAGAGATGCATTGAAAACCGGTTAATCCGTTCCAATAGGAACGGATTACCGTCCTTAAGCGAAAAAACCCATTGGAAACATCGTTATGCGATACAATGTTTCCCCCATTGGAATGCATTGAAGCCTTTTCAATGCTTTTCAATGGTTTAGCGAAGTCAATTTTTGCAAATTTAAGTGTGTCATAAAAGGGTCAAAAATGGTTTTAAATGCTTGGAATAGCTTTTGCACCTTCTAAAAAGGGTGCAAACGTAATTTGGCTTTGATCTGACTTTTCGTTAATTTTTGCTGAACTTTTTCTCCCCCACCAACTTTTGACAGCTATCAAAATTTGACAGCTTCATTATTTCCTATGGGGGAGGAAAAAATTCACAAAAAATTAACGAAGACTCAGAACAAAGCCAAGCTTAGCTTGCACACAATTTAGAAGGTCTTCTAACCCAAGCATTTAAAACAGTTGCTGACTTTTTGTTAATTTTTTGTGAATTTTTTTTCTCCCCCATAGGAAACAATGGAGCTGTCAAATTTTGACAGCTCCATTGTTTCCTATGGGGGAGAAAAAAATTCAGCAAAAATTAACAAAAAGTCAGATCAAAGCCAAATTAAGTTTGCACCCGTTTTAGAAGGTGCTCTAACAAATCCAAGCATTTAGAACCGTTTTTGACCATTTTAAGACACTTTTTAAAATGGAAAAACAAACATCGTTATGTGAAGCAGAGGACCTAAAAACGGATTCGCTATGCGAAGCATGGTCCCAAACTTCGCTAAGCGAAAATCGCCCATAGGAAACATCGTTAAATGGTACATAATATTTTCTTTAAAAAACCATTGTTATGCGAATTCATCGTTAAACGAGGCAATCGTTAAGCGAGGCACCACTGTATTATGGGACTGGTAGTTTTTTTTGAGAGGCACCATGTGTGGAGACTAACAAGCACAGCAACTAACAGTCCCCTAATCCTTTGCAGCTCCCACTGAGTTTCTCTTTCTTCACAAGAGCAAAATGGCTGAATTCTGTGAGGACCTGGATTTTTTTTTTAGCTAAAACCGCCAGAATTCTGGCAAAGGGAATTCCTACTGTATTTTGAAGTCTAAAGTTGAAGAAATTAAAAACATCCCATGCCTAAGCAAGTCACATCTTCAGTTTCGTAGAGTGGTATGATTTCTCCCGTGTGATTTCCTAGTAAAAAAAGCACACTTGTATGATTTTGCTATGGTGTAGGGAGCCTGGTGTCAGGACTGATTTTTGAGCAAAATATTTTGAGCAAAATGTTCACACTCCACTGTCATTTGTGTGAGCTCTCTGATGCCTCAAAAGGTTTGAATTCTGAGCAAAAGACTTCCCACATTCCAGGCATCTGAATGGTTTCTCTCCTGTGTGGACTGTTTGATGTGACACAAAATGTGAATTCTGAGCAAAACACTTCCCACACTTCTGACATGTGTGTGGTTTCTCCCCAGTGTGGACCTTGTGATGCCTCAAAAGATTTGAATTCTGAGCAAAAGATTTCCCACACTCCTGGCATTTATAAGGTTTCTCTCCTGTGTGGACTCTCTGGTGGCTCAAAAGAGTTGCGCTCCGAGAAAAACACTCCCCACACTCCTGGCATTTGAATGGTTTCTCTCCCGTATGGATTTTCTGATGTGCCTGAAGGTTCGAATTGCGAGCAAAACCTTTCCCGCACTCCTGGCATTTATATGGTTTCTCTCCTGTGTGGCCTCTCTGGTGGATGAGAAGGTTTGCAGTCCGAGTAAAACACTCCCCACACTCCCGGCACTGGAATGGTTTCTCTCTTGTGTGAACACTTTGGTGAATAAGTAGGACTGATTTTTGAGCAAAATACTTTCCACAGTGTTGGCATTTGTGTGTTTTCTCCCTTGCATGGATTCTGTGATGTGTGATAAGGTTTGGATTCTGAGCGAAACATTTCCCACACTCTTCACATTTATAGGGTTTCTCCCCTGTGTGGACTCTCTGGTGAATTAAAAGATTAGCATTCCGGTTAAAACATGCGCCACACTCCTGACATTTGTATGGTTTCTCTCCTGTATGGACTCTCTGGTGCACCAGAAGATGTGAAATCTGAACAAAACATTTTCCACACACCTGACATGTATATGGTTTATCTCCAGTGTGAATGCTCTGGTGAACCAGAAGATGTGAATTCTGAGCAAATGATTTCCCACAGTCCCTGCATTTATACGGTTTCTCTCCAGTGTGGACTCTCTGATGCACCAGAAGGTGTGAAATCTGAACAAAACATTTCCCACAGTCTTGGCATTTGTATGGTTTCTCTCCGGTGTGGACTCTCTGGTGGATCAGAAGATTTGAATTTTGAGCAAAACATGCGCCACACACCCTGCATTTATACGGTTTCTCTGTCGTGTGGGCTGCTGGATGATCCTGGATGTGTGAATTGAGAGGAAAATGCATTCTAAGCCGCTGGCATTTGTCTGTTTTTTCTTCCCTTTGGACTTTCTGGTGACTCGGTAGGTGCAAGTGGCAGTCATACCGCTTTGTAGACCCCTCACATCTAAAGCATTCCCTTGAAATGTGGACTCTTGTGTGAAGCAAAAGTGCTATCTTCTGGGAAAAACATTTCTCACAAACGGTGCATTTGTAGGGCTTCCATCTGTAAGAGTTCTTCCCTTCTCTGTGGGTTTGTTGGTGTCTGTCTAGGCCCATTTTCTGAATGAAACGCTTCCCATACTTGGGACATATGCTTGTTTTCCTCCAATGATCAGCTGCGGGAAAGGAGAAGAACAGAACATATGATTTGCAAGAACGGGAGAGAAATAAACTCGGGGGGGGAAGAAAAGGCAGTAACCCGAGGGCTGCAAACCTATTGTCAAAAAGGAGGAGACACCGTGCAACATTTACCCCTTCATAGGCGGCTGGTACTTATTTTACATTTTTTTCACATATCAGGTAAAAACATTTTGGTTCCAAATTGTGTTTTAAGTTATCTGTAATTTACATCTCAGCAGCCAAAGAGTTTTAGGTATTGGGCTGCAGACCTTGAGACCGGGAGTTCAATTTCACACTGGGCCTTCAGGGAGTAGAGCCACTCTGTGTGGCCTCGGGCGAGCTGTACAGGAATAAGGGTTGCCATAAATCGGAACTGACTTGAAGGGACATAATTGTTATTAAAGTGGTACCTCGACTTACGAACGTCTCCACTTACAAACATTTCGAGTTATGAGCAGCTCCATTCGCAAAATGTTGCTTCGACTTGCGAACGGAGCCTCGACTAGCGAATGAAAAAAACCTTTCCTGCCCTTTTTTTGACCTAAAGAAAAAATATATTCTCCTCTAGTGCTAGAGTGCAGATTAACCAGCTTTGCATTAGTTCCTATGGGAACTAATGCCTCTACTTGCGAACAGCGCCTCGACATAAGAACAAAAAACAGCCAGTACGGATTAAATGGTTTTCAGTGCATTCCTATGGGAAATCTTGCCTCGACTTATGAACTTTTCGACGTACGAACGCCGTTCCAATACCAATTAAGTTCGTAAGTCGAGGCACCACTGTATTAGTCAAAATCCTGTTTTGTAGTTATTCCTGGGGAAAGCAGCATCCCTTGCTGCCAAGTGATGAATCCTCACTTTGGGATTCATCTGGGCATGTGGCAGCCCAAAATCCAGGCAGGGACTTGGTAAGTGCCAATGAGAAGCCACGGCTAGTGACAAAGTTGGTATTTCCCAGGCCATACCTGGAGAGAAGGATTAATTAATTAATTAATTATCCCACTTATCTGGTCAGTTATGGATGCTGGAAAGCAGTGTCTTTATTTTTTGTGTTTCCTTTCCTCTTGGTTTTCAGTGTGTCCTGTACTTATTTACTGTTTTTGGTTGCATTTTCCATTTTTTTGTAAATGCTATTACAGTGACTTATTAAATACAGACTTGCTGTTATGTGCCATCAGTTTGCCTCCACCCTATGAATGGGTGACTTCGAAAATGCTGTCCTCAACAGCCCTGCTTAGCAAAACCATGCCTGTGGCTTCCTTTAGGGAGTCAATCTATCTTGTATTTGATCTTCCTCTTTTACTGCTGCCTTCGAACTTTCCAGGCATTTTTTGTCTTTTTCAGAGTATCCTGTGCCCTAAGTATGTATGTATTTATGAATGTATGGACAGTGGGGTCTCTACTTAAGAACTTAATCTGTATTGGAAGGTGGTTCTCAAGTTGAAAAGTTCTTATGTTGAAACTGCATTTCCCATAGGAATGCATTGAAAACCATTTAATCCGTATCTGCTCTTTTCCGTCCATAGAGTATTGAATTTATACACTGCCCCATTAGTACAATACACTATTCCAGGCAGTACACAATGACAAAAACCCTCGCCTCTGGAACAATCTCCCCCTCTTCAGAAATCTGTCTGGCTCCCTCGCTGGGTATTTTTAAAGAACCAACTCTAGACCTGGCTCTTTAGGCAGGCCTTTGCTCCTGTCAATGCCTAAATTATTTGCTATTTTCAATTGTATTAATGTTGTCGTTTTATTTTTTATTATTCTTGAGCCGCCCAGAGTAGACTTCGGACCAGATGGGTGGGACATAAATTACAGTGGAGTCTCGACTTATGGTCGGCTCCATTTACGAAATTTTCGAGATCCGTACTTCTCCGGACGCAAAGTTTCACTTTGACCTATGGACCAAAGTTTCACTTCTGGACCTATGGACCAGAAGAGGGAGGTGGGGAAAGTGCCAAATTCAAAATTGCACTTTCCCTGCCTCCCCCTTCCAGTCCATTGGCTGTGGATCTGCCTCCGGATGCCTTCCAGGGCTTCTCCGGCGCCATGGGAGGTATCTCGGAGGTCCTGCCCCTATCGCTGATAGTGCTTCGGAGGCACTATTGGAGGTGGGGAGGACCTCCGAGAAGCCTCCCATGGCAGTGGGGAAGGTCTCCAGAGGTCGTCCCCCCCCCCGCCGATGCAGGCTTTCCCAGGGTGGACCGGGGCTACCAGGGAAGGGCTTCCCCCGGTAGGCCCGGTCTACTCCCTAGGAAAGCCTGCGTCGGCAGGGGCGAGGGAGCTGTGAGAGGCCTCTGGCAGCAGCGGCGAAGCCCTCAGAATCCTCCAGCAGTGGCGATGGCGGTGGCAGTGGAGCTGTGAGAGGCCTCTGGCAGCGGTGCCAAAGCCCTCGGAGTCCACCAGCAGCGGCAATGATGGCGGCGGGGGACCCCTGAAAAGCTTCAGAAAGGTAAGTTTCCTTTTAAATTTTTTTTCTGGGGGGCATTTTCTTAGGCATTTTTGACCTATGGACTTTTCGACCTACGGACCCCGTTCCAATACGGATTACTTCTGTAGATCGAGGGTTCACTGTAAATAAACAAACAAACAAACAAACAAATTACGATAATACACACAGAAAAGGCCCATAGACTAGCCACAGAGGTGTAAATTCCAACTAACACACAGAATGCTAGGCCTCTCTGAAAAGAAGTGTTTTCAGTAGCTTTTTAAATGTTGGGAGGGAGGCAGGCAGGCAGGCACGAATCCACCAGGAATTGGTTCCAGAAGGTTGGTGCCACGAAGAAGGCCCCGGGTCTGGCAGACAACTTACTGGCCTCCTTTGGAGTAGAGACCCAGAAGAACAGGGTGTAGGAAGACCTAGTGGTGCTGGTAGATGACATTCAACAAAGGCGGTTTGATAAGTAGCAGGCAGGATAGCTATTAATAGGAAAACGTCAGTTCCCACAAAAGAAATGACAAACAAATGGAATGATTTACAAGAAGCAGGGGACAACAACGTCTCGGCTGACGAGACCAGTGCTTTCCTTGTGACCTTCCCAACGGGAATTATTACTCCCATCAAGCCTCATCATTCATCGTTAGCTGGGGAAAAAACGGGAATCTTACCAAGAGAGGCCAGGAGGGCACAGTTCTCCTCCATGACTTCCCTGTGGAGGGATCTCTGGTCCGGATCCAACAGGGCCCATTCTTCTGGGGTGAAGAACACAGCTACCTCCTCAAAGGTCACCAAACCCTACATGGAAAAGAAAAAAATTCCTCCTCACAGCTTCCTTAAGATGATCTTCTAATCACATCTAAAACTGAGTGAAATGGGGGTTCTCCTGAAGGATTAAAAAAATCATATGCAGCACTCACAACCCTCTGAGGAGAACAAGTTTGATATAACCTTAGAATTGCAGAGCTGGAAGGGATCCGATAGATCATGGAGTCCAGCCCCCATCAAGGAGGCACAATAGGGGGAATCAAACTCCCAACCTCTGATTCTGCAGCCAGAGACCTAAAGCAACAAGGTCAGTGGAGGTGATGGCATTCCAGCTGAACTATTCAAAATCTTAAAAACGATGCTGTTATGGTGATACACTCAATATGCCAGCAAGTTTGGAAAACTCAGCAGTGGCCAGAGGACTGGAAAAGATCAGTCTACATCCCAATCCCAAAGAAGGGCAGTGCCAAAGAATGTTCCAACTACTGTACAATTGCTCTCATTTCTCATGCTAGCAAGGTTATGCTCAAAATCCTACAAGATAGGCTTCAGCAGTATGTGGACCGAGAACTCCCAGAAGTACAAGCTGGGTTTCGAACGGGCAGTGGAACTAGAGACCAAATTGCTAACATGCGTTGGATTATGGAGAAAGCCAGAGAGTTCCAGAAAAACATCTACTTCTGCTTCATTGACAACACAAAAGCCTTTGACTGTGTGGACCACAGCAAACTATGGCAAGTCCTTAAAGAGCAGGACTTCACAGACTTAACTACTCCTATTTTCCTTTTTCCAAAGTAACCTTTATTGGCATAGAAAAGTTAAAAGCATACAGATAGAAAAGTTAATAAAAAATAATAATACATAGATATAAAGCTAGAGATGTAAGAAATGTAACAAAGAAGACGACAAGAGATGCTTAGGACTTAACTACTCAGAAACCTGGGCTTGGAGAGCCCAAACTGTTTATTTTGGTTTCATCCAAATGAATTTGGTTGATTTTTTAAAAATTGATTTCAATAATACCCATGTGACCAATAGTCAGCCTGGGCAGTTTACAAAAGTGGCTATACAGTAGGACGACCTTATCCACAGGATCAGTATCTACTGACTCACTTATCCGCAGTCTGAAAATATTAAAAATATTAAAAGAAAAATATCCAGGAAAAAAAAACTATTTTCACATGTATTACCAGAACCGGCCACAAGAGGGAGCTCTGAATACTTGTTAGTGAAGAATACACAGGATGGTCTCTTGCAACCTCTAGTGGCCATTTCTGGTAATATGTGTGAAAATACAATTTTTCTGTTCTTTTTCCTTTTACCATGCTCTCTCTTTCTCTCTCGCTCTCTCACTAGCGTTCACTATTATCCATATTTTCACTAACCGTATCCACAGGGGATATTGGGGGGTTTACCATAAAATAAAATAACACAAACATAATCAAAGTGAAAATTAAAATTAATTTAACGTCAGGTGACAATTAAAAAGGTAAGCTGATACTCTCAGCAGCTATTTAGACAGCATGTTTTGATAAGCCTGCCAACATAAAAACATTTTGAGGGTTTTCTTGTAGGTCCCTAAATAATTTTCTTTCCCTTCCTGGGCAGGGTGATGACCTGGGAAGACAGGCTGTGAAAATCTCCCCATGATCCTTAACTCCTACCTCTTCTGGTTTTGCTCCATCACAAGGAAGAAGAGGCAACCCAGCAGATCCAGCCCCTGGGGGAGAGGAAAAGGCCTTATGAAACCAGTTCTGTATGTACACCTCAAGTGTCAAAAAGTAAGCCTTACGAACTAAAAGCACTCACCTCTCAATAGAGTGCACAGATCTGCACTGTAACCTTGTGTGGTATGTTTATTTATTATGTACAGTGGTACTTTGCTAGACGACTTTGCAAAACGAATTGATATGATTATGAGGTTTTGCGATCGCTATAGCGATTTGCAAAACAGTGATTCCAATGGGTGATTTTTGCTGGACGATATTTTGGTCCCTGCTTTGCAAACCATTTCTCGCAAGATGACGATTTTGGCTTCGCAAAACGGATATTTCGGGACCGATGCGTCGCAGGGCAGCCATTTTAATAGCTGATCGACGCTTCGCAAAATGGCTTCCCTATGGGCGATCTTCACAAAATGACGACAATTTTTCCCATTGGAACGCATTAAACGGGTTTCAATGCATTCCAATGGGGAAAGGGTTTTCGCAAGACGATGTTTTCACAAGACAGCGATTTCTATGGAGCAGATTATCGTCGTCATGCAGGGCACCACTGTATTTATTTGAAATATTTTTACCTCACCATTCTCCTAAAAAATGACCCAAGGTAGGTTACATCATTAAAAACACAGTATTAAAAGCCAAAAAAACTGTAAATTATTCAAAGGTTTAAAAAAAATGGCAGTACATTAAAATGGGAGGTAGAAGCACCACTAAAAGCAGACTTAGAAGCAAGAAAATATAAACCCTCCTGTTTATTGTCTCCTAGACAGCCAGTCACTCAGAGAAAGCTTGCCTTCATCTTTTTCTAGAAGAATGGCAAAAAAGGGGCCCAGCCTGGCATCCAGTGTGAGGGAGTTCCAAAGTCTGGAAGCAGCCACAGAGAAGGCCCTCTCCCATGTCCCCACCATGCACACTTGTGAAGGTGGCGGAATCAAGAGAAAGGCCTCTCCTGATGATCTTAACACTTGACTAGGCTCATAAAAGAAGATACAGTCCTTGTAATAGCTTGGACCCAAGGCCATTTAGGGCTTTATAGGTTAAAACCAGCACTCTGAATTTATTTATTTATCCATTCGACTTGTATGCCGCCCGCACTCTGCAAGGCACAAGAAAAATTGTGCCCGGAAGCAGATCGGCAGCCAGTGGAGATGCTATTACAGGGGGCTTGGATGATCCCTGTCACCAGACCTAGTCAGCAATCTGGCTGCAGCATTTCGGATCCACTAAACCACAGCAGTTAAGAGTGCTAGACTGGGCCTCAAAAGATCTGCGTTGCTGTCCTCACTGTGCCATGAAATTCATTGGGTTGCCTTAATCCACTCATTCCTCTCAGCCTGGCCTACCTCACAGAATGATGTGGTTCGTAACAGAGCTATGATATCTTAGACCGATTGAAGAAAATTGAGAATATGCAGTAAATAGAAGAAAGGCACCAACAAGAATTAGGTGATACAAGAAACACATGTGCCAAGATCCATCCCAAGCGTAACGGCCAGGGTTACTATAGAGCCGATTGTTTAAAAAGATGCAGGACCAAGTTTTCCCCCTTTTAAAGAAGGCAACACATTTTTGGAAGCCACGTCTTCCGCCACCGAAAGATTCATGGGACGTGAAAGCCGCCCAAGGTCCTCATCCACACTTCAGAAGGGGAGATCAAGCTCTTAGCAGTTATCCTTCGCTCGCCTCGTTGCACCTCACTCACCTCCCCGCTTGATCCCTCCTTGCTCAGGATTCCATCTTGCGTTCAATGGCTCCTTCCTGGCAACGCAGAAACCCAGGCGACTTTCCTCAGAGAGATTTTCCACCTGCCACCGCAAGGAAGACGACGAACATGAACAGAAAAGGAAGGATACAGGACGACAAGCTGCTAGGTGGGATTCGGAGTTGGGCCTAGGGGACATTGGGCCCCTGATCTTTCCAAAAGGAATGCTTGGCATAAAGCTTTATAACATGTTGGAAATTGTTATTTCATATTATTTATTTGTTTGTTTGTTTGTTTGTTTGTTTAATATGCCATCCACACTACCCAAAGGTCTCTGGGTGGTGTTTTGTGAGCCGCCCAGAATAGACTATGTCTAAATGGGCGGCATATAAGCTAAATAAATAAATAAATAAAATAACATCCTCTCGTTTGTTTCTGACCCATTAGGGCCCAAGGCTCTCCAGGGGGGCTTGGACTACAACTCCCAGAAATCCTGGCCAATAGAGCTAATGGTGAAGGCTTCTGGGAGCCGTAGTACAAGAACACCCGGGGACCCAAGGTTGGGAGCCACTGAGTTAAAATAAGAGCTGGCTACCTCTGGGGTTCGGAGGAGGTGCATTCACCCCCCAGAGTCCACCCGGTGCCTCAGTGAACACTTCAGGCAATACGCATCTTCTTTTTTAAGAGTCATACCCTCCCAAAACATCTAGGATTCCAACAGCTTGCCTTGTGTCATACTATTAAGGGCCAATTGAGGGGCCAAATCCCAGTGGAGGAGGAATAAATTTGGTGATGTCTGTGGAGTGTAAGAGGGCAGTGGATGCCAAAATAAAAAAAGGAGGGTGGAGGGAGAGAGGATGCTAGTGTTCACATATGGAAGGTGGTGTCCCCCTCTCCCAGCTGTGTCCTCCTGGGTACTCAGTCCAGCACCAGTGTCGCTCGGAGGGTCGGGGAGGGGGAGTTGCTATAGTCTATAGGAGTTCTATCTCCTTGACCAGGCTTCCTGTCCCTTTGAGAGGAGGTCTTGAGGGCCTGTATTGTGTGTTGGGCTCACGAGACAGATTAGGGATTCTGTTGGTGTACCGCCCACCCTGCTGCGTACCAACGGTCTCCCTACCTGAGCTGACGGAGGTTGTCTCGGACCTGGTGTTGAGGACTCCCAGGCTGTTGGTGCTGGGAGACTTCAACATCCATGCCGAGGCTGCCTTGACTGGGGCGGCTCAGGACTTCATGGCCGCCATGACAACCATGGGGCTGTCTCAATGTGTCATCGGCCCGACACATGAGAAGGGCCATACCTTGGACCTGGTTTTCTCAACGGGACTGGAAGGTGGTGATTTGGATGTGGAGGGGCTGGTTGTGACCCCATTGTCATGGTCAGACCACTTCCTGGTCAAGTTCAGTCTATTAGCTTCTTCTTCCCTCTGCAAGGGTGGGGGATCGATTAAGATGATCCGCCCCCGGAGACTAATGGATCCGGATGGTTTCCTGAATGCTCTGGGGGATTATCCGTCTGATATGGTCGGCGCTCCTGTCGAAGCTCAGGTCACCCTATGGAATAGGGAGATGACCCGGGCGGTTGACACGATTGCGCCTAAGCGCCCTCTCCCTGCTCGCCGAGCCCAGACAGCTCCTTGGTATACTTCTGAACTGCGGGCGATGAAGCGAGAGGGGAGACGGCTAGAGCGCAGGTGGAGGAAGTCCCGCTGGGAATCCGATCGAACACGACTTAGAGCCCATTATCGGGCCTACTTCGTGGCAATACGGCTGGCGAAACGGCAATATTTCTCCAGCCGCATTGCTTCCTCAGAATATCGTCCAGCAGAGCTGTTTCGGGTGGTCCGGGATCTTCTTCAACCGGGAAACCTGGTGGAGGTCCCGGACTGCTCATCAGCTCGCTGTGATGAGTTTGCTATTCATTTTGAGGAAAAAATCGCTCAGATTCGCAGTGGGCTGGACTCCACTGTTACTGCAAAATCGGAAGATGTGTCCAGTGTGCCGTGCTTAGGTCAAACTTTAATGGATGAGTTTCAATTGTTGAGACCCGAGGATGTGGACAGGGTGCTTGGATCTGTCCGTTCTACCACCACGCCGCTCGACCCTTGCCCATCTTGGCTAATTGGAAGATCTGCCAGGGGGGTTCGCACTTGGGTCCAGGAGGCCGTGAACGCCTCTCTGAGAGAGGGAGTGGTCCCTACCGCCTTGAAAGAGGCGGTAATTCGACCACTCCTTAAAAAGCCTAACCTGGACCCAAGGCTGGTGGTCAACTACCGACCAGTGGCGAACCTCCCTTATTTGGGCAAGGTGTTGGAGCGGGTTGTGGCCGGGCAACTCCAGGCGCTGCTGGATGAAACGGATTTTCTGGATCCATTTCAATCGGGTTTCAGGCCGGGTTTTGGTACAGAGACAGCCTTGGTCGCCTGTATGATGACCTTTGCCGGGAGAGAGACAGGGGGAGTGTGACCCTGTTGATACTCCTGGACCTCTCAGCGGCTTTCGACACCATCGACCATGGTGTCCTTCTGGATAGGCTGGCTGGGTTAGGAGTTGGGGGCACTGTTTTACGGTGGTTCCGCTCCTTCCTGGCTGACCGTGTCCAGAGGGTGGTGCTGGGGGACAGTTGCTCTGCCCCATGGCATTCATGTCATGGGGTTCCTCAGGGCTCGATACTGTCCCCCATGCTGTTTAACATCTACATGAAACCGCTGGGAGAGGTCATCAGGAGGTTTGGGCTGAGGAGTCAGCAATATGCTGACGACACTCAGCTCTACCTCTCGTTTTCCACCAATCCAGGTGAGGCGGTTTCTGTGCTGAACTCGTGTCTGGACCTGATAATGGACTGGATGAGGGTTAATAAATTGAAACTCAATCCAGACAAGACGGAAGTGCTGTTAGTGGGTGCTTCGCCGGACAGGTTGGAGGGCCATTTCCCTGCCCTGAATGGGGTTACACTCCCCCTAAGGGACAGGGTCCGCAGCCTGGGGGTGCTCCTGGACCCCAGTCTAACTTTGGAAGCCCAGGTGGACTCGGTGGCGAGAGGCGCCTTCCTTCAGCTGCGGAAATTATACCAGCTGCGGCCCTACCTGGACGAGCAGAGTCTCATGACAGTTACACACGCACTGGTAACATCTCGTATAGATTATTGCAATGCGCTCTACGTGGGGCTGCCTTTGAAGACGGTCCGGCGACTGCAACTGGTCCAGAATCGAGCTGCGCGGCTGGTGAGTGGTGGAGCCGCTAGAGATCACATTAAGCCAATTCTGTTCAATTTACATTGGTTACCAGTTGCTGCCCGAGCCCAATTCAAAGTGCTTGTTTTGACATATAAAGCACTAAACGGCTTGGGCCCTGGATACTTGAAGGACCGCCTCCTTCCATATGAGCCTACCCGGCAGTTAAGATCTAGCCAGGGGGCCCTTTTGAAAGAGCCATCCCTCAAAGAGGTAAGAGGGATGGCTTGTAGACAAAGGGCCTTTTCGGCAGCTGCCCCCAGACTATGGAACGCCCTCCCAACTGAAATCCGTCTGGCGCCGACGTTGATGACATTTCGGCGCCAGGTCAAAACCTTCCTGTTCCAGAAGGCTTTTAATTGAAATAACAACTGTGGGTCCTGATGATGGCAATTTTAATTGTATTTTAATTGTATTATAATTGTATTTTAATCATCTTATTGTATTGAATTTTAATTATTGTGAGCCGCCCAGAGACCTCTGGGTGGGGTGGGCGGCATATAAATTAAATAAAATAAAATAAATAAATAAATAAATATGCCTCACTATTAGGATGAAATACCCTCACCTTCTGCCTCTTCTCCTCGGCCTGGCTCAGGAGGAAGACTTCGGCCAGGACCACCGCCTGGGAACTGCTCTCCGCTCCACATTCCCTCACCCAGCTGGACATCTCCAGGGGAAGGATGGTCAGGAACTGCTCCAGGATCACCAGGTCGAGGATCTCAGCCTTGTTGTGCCTTTCTGGCTTCAGCCACTGGCGGCAAAGATGATAGAGTTGGGCACAAGCCGCTCGGGGACCCTCCGCTTCCTTGTAAGAGAACTCCCTGAAGCACCGCTGTTGTACCTCTGAACTGGCAATGTTGTCACTCGTCACCTTCTGCATTTTTATTTTACAGAATCCCTCTCTGCATTTGCAGTCTTGACTGCATCAGGGCCATTTTCTGCTTCAAGGCTACTCTGTTCTAAAAATGAGAGCAGAGTCAAAACAACGTTCGCCCTCAAGGCAAACACCGTCTTAGCAGCTGTATTAATAATGAACACAACTAGACAGACAAGAGAAAATGTTTCCCCCAAGAAAACGCAGGAGAAGAGGAGGGCTGAGGAGGAAGCTAGAGATGGCAAGGAAGTCCTTCCCCCAGGATAAAACTATTCCTCTCCACAAGAATGAGAAAACCGGGCTTACTCACCACAACACTCTTAAGCTGCTAACCCCTGTGCCATTCCTTCTGCCAAGATCTGCTGGAGAAATAATAAAAGAGAAAGAGCTAGTTCCAAAACTAACAATCTCTTGCTTTTGAATAATAAAATAATCATATGCCATCATGTTGACTCTGACTTTGGGTGACCTTCTTTAGAGTTCTTGCAGGTAGAAAAATACTCAGAAGTGGTTACCCATTCCCTTCTTCTGTGGGGCATCCTGGGACTTTGCAGCTTGCCCAAGACTATCCAGGCTGGCTCTACCCACAGAAGGAACAGTGGAGGAATTGAACTCCCAACCCGAGTTGGCTCCGCAAACAGGTACCTCAACCACTGAGCTATCTGGCCAGGTCCATCATCATTCTGACTTATGGTGACCCTTTTTGGGGATTTCCAGGCAGGGAATAGTGAGAAGTGGTTTCCCCCGTCCCTTCTTCTGCGGGGGTATATCTGAGGCTGTGCAGCTGGCCCAAGGCTACCCAGGCTGGCTCTTCTCTCAGGAGGGGAATCGAACTCATAACCTCTAGCTCTGCAGCCATGTACCTAAACGCCCGAGACATCCAGCCAGCTGCTGGTTTTGAAGGATTTCCCCCTCCAAAAAAATTCCCTTACTGGGTTTGGAGTTGGGTGGTCCTTCCATCCCATTCCTCCTCTTTTTGTGCCCTCATCATCATCCCCCCCCACCTTCTCCTGCAGCATTTGAATGGGCTCACCACCCCCCTCATCCAGGCTCAACTTGGAGGGGAGTGGGGTGGGAGAGGGGCAGGCTGCTCCCTGTATCCCAAAGGGAGATGCTGCTGCTTCCCTCCAGGGGAAGGAGAAGGGGGAGGCAGCCAAAGGCTGTGTTGGAGCCGGAGGGGCGGGGCGCTGCGTTGGAGGACACGCCCCCTCCCCATTCTAGGCTTCCTCTTCTCCTCTAGGAATCCCACCTTTGTGGATTTAAACCTTTAGTCGCTGCATCGTTTTTTCTATATCTCCCCAAAATAAGATCAAGGAACATTCCACTGAGTTTTGACTTCTCGGGGATTGGAATCTGTTGCTCCTTCCTAGGGATTGAACGACTCCCAGCCCAGAAATCCCTCTGCTGTTACCCCTGCTTCCTTCCCCTCTACTTCTTACAGTATGTGCAAACTCCATCCAAGGAATTTTTTATCCAAACCCCTTCTTTACCGTTGGATTTTCAGGATCAACCCCGCCTCGACCCCCCCCCCTCTAAAATGCTCGACTTTTAATTTTTTTAAATAAAGGAATTTGGCTTGTTTTCGAGACATCTCTTAATTTCACCTCTTCCACTTTTGCCTGGGATGCCCGCCTTGTTTTCCACTTCCCGTCACGTGACTGATGCCAATCCAGGCTCCTGGCAAGAGAAACGTAGACCAGTGGTTCTTAACCTTTGTTACTCGGATGTTTTTGAACTGCAACTTCCAGAAACCCCAGCCAGCACAGTTGGTGGTGAAGGCTTCTGGGAGTTGAAGTCCAAAACTCCTGAGTAACCCAAGGTGAAGAACCAGTGACGTAGACCACAAGGGCAGGCTGGCCCCCTTATGTCCCTGAGCATCTGGGTCAGCAGCCCAGACTGGCGACTGTCAACAAATGCATGAGTCCAGGAGGGACAATTCCTGAAGTGGTGCTAGTCCGATGGTCCCTAACCTTGGGCCTCCAGATGTTCTTGAACTACAATTGTTGTAAGCCGTCCAGAGACCTCTGGGTAGAGTGGGCGGCATATAAATAAAACAAACAAACAAACAACAACTCCCAGAAGCCTTCACCACCACCTCTGCTGGCCAGGATTTCTGGGAGTTGAAGTCCAAGAACATCTGGAAGCCCAAGGTTGGGGGAATCACTGCTTACGAAAAAAGTTGGCAATGTTTTTATATGCCACTAAAAAAAAAATCAGACTATGCAAGCTTTTGTGGATCAAAAAAACCACTTCGTCAGGCTTGTCACTTTTGGATGTTAAAAGTCCAAAAGTTCATGGCAAGATGGATTTTGCCAGGCACGTTTTTTTTTTTTTTACATCTTAAATCAGGAAAGATGCAGGCTGTATTAGAACTGTTGTTTTAAAGTTACAGCAGAGGCAGCTGTGATATCCAATCTGCAAAACCGCGCATATTATATGACTTTGTTTGTTTGTTTTAGCGATCTATAAAGGTATAGCTTATACTTGCATTTGAACATTTTTGTCTTTGGAACTAATATCTCTGAGCCTTGGCTCCTTGAATAAGATTTTGACATAAATTCTTCAGATTTGTTTCTTGGCTTGTTTGGGTTAGAGAAACTTTGGGGGACTTTATTTTCTGTGGGTAACTCCTGCTCCCCCCCCCCATGTTCATGCATGGAATTCATGGACACAGCTATTTTTGGAGTCCTCTCAGTTCAAGAGCTGCTTCTCGGGAATCTACCCATGCGCAGAGCATGGAGAACTAACAAGACAAGATTGAACAGTAATAATGAGGGACAGGAAAAAAAAGCAGAAACAGCTACTATAGGGGCCTTGTGATGCAGTGGTTAAACTGCAGTACTGCAGCCAAAACTCTGCTCACAACCTGGGTTCAATCCCAGGTAGCCGGCTCAAGGTTGACTCAGCCTTCTATCCTTCTGAGGTTGGTAAACTGAGTACAAAGCTCACCATGGGAGGGGGGGCAATGTGTAGCCTATGTAGCCATGGGGGGGGCAATGTGTAGCCTGCAGAATTAACTTGTAAATCACCCAGAGAATGCTTTAAGTGCTATAGGGCGGTATATAAGCAGCACTATTTGCTTTTTGCTTTGCTTTACGGAAAAGTTACATAGGTTGCCTCTGTCTTTTCTCAAAAAGAAAACAGTGTTTAACCTTTTGCAGGTAAAATAAGGGAGTGGGGGTCTCTTCTAAAGTATGAGAATTTATTTATTTATTTATTTGTTTGTTTATTTATTTATTTATTTATTTGATTTATATCCCGCCCATCTGGTCTGGTCGACCACTTGATGAAGAGGTTGCTGAGGTTGGGAGCAAATGTCATCCTCATGTTTGGGAAGAAAAGAAAGAGAGACAATCCAGACCATCAACCAATCCCCTTAATATTAACACCAGGGACGTTGCTTGAACAGATCATTAAACAGTTGGTCCATGACTACTTAGAAAACAGTATTGTGATTTTTTTAAAATAAATTAATAAATATTGTGATTTCCAAGACCCAACCCAAGTTTCTCAAAAATATATGGTGCCAGACAATCAAATCTCTTTTCTTTAACAGTGCCACAAGAATGGTAGATGAGGGAAATGCTGCAGAGATAGTACATCTTGATTCTGGAACGCTATGGACAAGCTCCCCTGTCAGAGTTTGAAAATTTGAATTTACAAAGTGTTAAAATGATTATGAGGGGTGTAGAAAAAAGATTCTTTGAAAATGCAAGTTCTTTTAAAACTGTGCTTGACCAGTTGTTTATGAAAAGGCACTATCATAGAATCAGCTAGTTTTACAGCAGGGTCTAAGAAACAAGGCCACCCTATACATCAACATTAGAAAGGTATTCCATTCAACGAGTGCCAATCTTGGCATGAAAGTAAACAAAAAGGGGGAATGAGGTAATGAAGTGAGTGGAATTGTTCAAATGTTGAAAATATTAAATAGGCTGCTTTCATAAGTCTTACAGTACTGTCTACTGGTAATCATAATTAATTTAGTACAGTGGTGCCTTGCTAGATGATGATAATCCGTTCCACTGAAATCGCTGTTTAGCGAAATCATTGTCTAGCGAAAAGCATTTCCCCATTGGAATGCATTGAAACCTGTTTAATGCGTTCCAATGGGGAAGAATTGTTGTTGTCTAGTGAAAATCGGCCATAGGAAAGCTGCTTTGCGAAACGCCGATCAGCTGTTTAAATCACTGTCTTGCGAAGCTTAGGTCCCGAAAACACCTGTTTTGCGAGCGCGGAGGGAGCTGTCAAAATTGTCTAGCGAAAATCGGTTTGCGAAGCAGCGACCAAACATTGTCCTGTGAAATTCCCCCATAGGAAACACTGTTTTGCGAATCGCTATAGTGATCGCAAAAAGTCAATGTCTAGCGAAAAAACTGTCATGCGGGGTAACTGTCTAGCGAGGCACCACTGTACTGATTCAGAACATTGGGGCTTTGTTGCTTGCAGGCTTTTGCGCTTGCCAGATTTGAGAGCCATAATAAAATGTTCTCAGCAATTGATCAGATTTCAGACCCCTGAAAGGAGCGCAAAAGTAATGAAGAGTTCCTACTGGGGAACGTTTCTTTGGAACATCAAACTCCGGTAACTGGCAATTACAGGCAATTACAGTTTGTATACAGAAAGGGAGAAAATCAAAAGAATTTAAAGAGTATAAATACGTGGAAACAGACAGGCACAAATGAGAGAGAGGGAAAGCTCTGTGCTACATTGGGCACTGGGCGTGAAAAAAATAAAAATCAGCAAGAATTTTTTATTCTAGAAACCAAGCCAGTCAAATATGAACCAGACCAGGCTACGGTTACATGGATTGGAAGTTGGTTGACAGACTGTACCCAAAGACTGGACTCTGATGCTTGCTTTTCAGGTGAGGTGCTACAGGGATTCTGCTTTAAGCCCTGATGTTGTTCAATATTTGTATAAACGAGTGGTGCAGAATTTTGCTAGGAAGTTTTGTTGTTCTGGCATGAATATTTAAACTTGAGAGGATTTACTAAACCAGTTAACGTTAGGACAACCCTCTCCCACAAGCACCACATGAAGGCGTGCCAATAATATTAAATATGTCCCACATAAGGACAGAAGTGGAAAATGTGGAAATATGTAGCAACCTGGCATGCAATGCATGGACTAATTACTAATTCACTTGGTCACATGGTCCCCTTTATTTATTAATTTTATTTATTTATTTGATTTATATCCCACCCATCTGGTATATTCTACCACTTTAGAGGAGAAAACCTCTCTAGGACAACCTAACTTGTTGGTTGTCTTGTTCTTAAGCAACCAATCAACAGCTCTCTTTCCTTCCCGCCTCTGGGGGAGGGGCTTAAACTTTTTCACTCTGAGGCAGCTTGTGTTTTCAGTTAGTGCTTGTCCTCCATCATGTGAAGCAGATGTGTTCAGCTCTCTCCTCAGTCATGAGTGTGAGAGGAAAAAAACAGTTTTCTATAATTTTAACATTAAATTATTCTTCTTTTCACTACTGACAGTTCCATGTTTTGGAGCACATAATTTTGCTGATCGATTGGTTATCTATTCTATTTTATCCATCTATGCAGGCTTACAGTTATAAGCAAGTTCCTAAGAATATATGGAGAACTTGCTTATAATTCTAAGCCTAGAAAGACAGGTATATCAACCCCACAAAACTCAAGAGAAAATACGCCTGTGGACCACATATACAACGCAACATGGCTCAACCATCACATCTCTGCCTCAGAAGAAGTCCAACCACTTTGCACTGCAGTGATGAGGCTTATTCACTCTTTTTATCCCCAGTAGCCAGGGTTCTTACATTGGAATAAGAACACCAATAATTTCTTTTCTGCACCAAAAAGCCCATTAGACAGCTGGAAAGGGTAACTTAACAGGAAATGATCAAAGGAAAAAAAGACACCCAAATAAAGCTGGTGACTGTAAAATACATGTTTAGTTATAGACAAAGCAGTGCACTCTTCAGGCGGCCGATTAGCAGAGGTTGCACATAGATGGATATGACATCTCTGTCTGTCTCTTAACTTTATTCAAAGACTGTGTGGCCGTAAGTGGTATTTGAGGGCCTCACTAATGTGCCACTCTCAACCCGTCAGCACTTCCTGTTCTTTACATCATGCCCAGCAGGCTGGTTGATATGCAGTGGCAGGTAACAAATGGATGCACTCCTGGGAGGTGCCTATCCTGACTGTATGTCTCTAGTCAGGTACGCCTTTGCAGGATTCAGAGTCTCTCAGCTTAGAGTATCCACAGGATCACAATCTCTTAAGTCATAAAAGTATCAGCAGAATCACCCTGAAAGGCTACTGACAATCACTACTAATATAGTAGAAAAATCTACTGCAAAAAAATCAAGGGTCTGACTCAGGACAACACAATCTCTTATATCCCAACATATGCACCTGGACAGATTTACCATTGTTAGCCATGGTCTAGTCACTAGAGAACAACAAATCACGCCCCAAACTGTTGACTTTTGAATGCCTCTTTCTCATAGGGAGTCTCTGGTACACCAGAAGGTGTGAACTCTGAGCAAAACATTTCCTCCAATGCTAGTCTTTGTATGGTTTCTCTCCTGTGTCCACTCTGTGGTGGATCAGAAGGTTTTAATTCCAAGGAAAACATTCTTCATCCTTAGGACACCTCTGGTTGGTTTTTCCAATGCTCTAAAACAGTGGTCCCCAACCTTGGGCCTCCAGATGTTCTTGGACTTCAACTCCCAGAAATGCTGGCCAGCAGAGGCGGTGGTGAAGGCTTCTGGGAGTTGTAGTCCAAGAACATCTGGAGGCCCAAGGTTGGGGACCACTGCTCTAAAAGGTCTGGATTCTAACTGAACCAGTTCCAACACCTCAAGCATATGTAAGATTTCTCTCTTCTGTCAAATGCTTGATAGCTCAGACGGTTGCATTCTTCTAGCCTTTTTCTACCCTATGTGGATGCTCTGGTGTGCTATAAACTGAGATTTCCTAGTGAAACATTTTTCACAGTTGTGGCATTTGTACGGTTTTTCTCCTGTGTGGATTCTCTGATGTGCCAGAAGATTTGAATTCTGAGCAAAACATTTCCCACACTCCTGGCATTTGTAAGGTTTTTCTCCTGTGTGGACTCTTTGGTGGCTTGAAAGCGTTGCCTTCCTAGTGAAACACTTCTCGCATTCCTGGCATTTGTACGGTTTCTCTCCTGTGTGGACTTTCCGATGAGCCAAAAGGTTGGAGTTCCGAGCAAAACATTTCCCACATTCTTGGCATTTATATGGTTTCTCTCCTGTGTGGATCCTCCGGTGGATCAAGAGGTTCGCATTCCGAGCAAAAGACTCCCCACAGTCCTGGCACTGGTACGGTTTCTCTCTGGTGTGGACAGTCTGGGGAATCAACAGAACTGATTTTGTACCAAAACATTTCCCACAATCCTGGCATTTGTACGGTTTCTCTCCTGTGTGGACCCTCTGATGTGCCAGAAGGCTTGAACTCTGAGCAAAACATTTCCCACATTCCTGACATTTGTAGGGTTTCTCCCCAGTGTGGATCCTTTGGTGCCTCAAAAGGTTTGGATTCTGAGCAAAACATTTCCCACACTCCTGGCATTTGTAGGGTTTCTCCCCTGTGTGGACTCTCTGGTGGATCAAAAGATTCGCATTTCGATTAAAACATTCCCCACACTCCCAACATTTATATTCTTTCTCTCCTGTGTGCACTTTTTGATGCCTCAGAAGGCTTGCATTCCGGGAAAAACACTCCCCACATTCTTTGCATTTGAATGGTTTCTCTCTCATGCGGAGTCTCTGGTGCTTTTGGAGGTGTGAATTGTGAGGAAAACATTTCCCGCACTTCTGGCATTTGTACGGCCCCACCCCTGTGTGAAATCTCTGATGCCTCAAAAGGTTTGAATTCTGAGCAAAAGATCTACCACACTCCTGGCATTTGTATGGTTTCTCTCCTGTGTGGACTCTCTGATGAATGACCACGTGTGCATGACGGGCAAAACATTTCCCACACTCTTGGCATTTGTAGGGTTTCTCTCCAGTGTGGACTCTCTGGTGCACTAGCAGGTGTAACATCTGAGCAAAAGATTTCCCACACTCCTGGCATGTGTATAGTTTCTTTCCTCTGTGGACTCTCTGGTGGATCAGAAAGTTTGAATGCCGAGTAAAATACACCCCACACATCCTGCATTTGTACAGTTTCTCTGCCGTGAGGACTGCCTCTTGATCCAAATGGGAATTTAGAGGAGAATGTATTCCACGCCCCTGGCATCTGTATGCTTTCTCCTTCCCCTGGACCTTCTGGTGGTTCAGCAGGTACAATTTGCCGTCAAAATGCTTTTCAGGTCCTCCACCTCTAAAGCATTCCTTTATAGTGTGAGTTCTCCTGTGAAGCACCAGTGTCATTTTCAGGGAGAAACACCTCCCGCAAACTGTGCATTTATAAGATTCCAATCTGGTACAACTCTCCCCTTTTGTATGGGTTTGCAGGTGTCCATCAATGCCTGTTCTGTGCATAAAACACTTCCCACATTTGGCCCATGCGTTTCTTTTCCTCAAGTTATCTGTGGTGAAAAAGAGAAACAAACACAATGTTTGATTCCCAAGAATGAATGAGAAAGTAAGTCTGGAAAAAGATACATGAATAAATGCCACAATCCTGAAACACAATGTGACGTTCTCCTTTCATGTCACAATGGTCACGACACTCTCTCATTCACACTTTACTTGCTGCCACCAACCACACTTATTGATCTGACTCATCAGACAATGGTATGGATTTAAAAATTAAAAAGGATTGTTTATTGAGAAAATATTAATAATAGTAAATCACTGTGGAAACTAAATAAGGCAATCAATGTAATAAAGTATCCCCCTCAATCACTCTCTCATTCAGACCTACTCTAGCACAGTACCTCATAACTGGAATAAACAGGCCCTAACACTCTATCTCATCCCAATCTCCCCAAAATCCCAAATCTGTCAAATCTCTCAAATCTGCTCTCACCACATTCACTCCCCCCTTATATACATTAACTCCACCCACTGAAGTCGCACCTCCTGTCCTGCCATAGGCAGATAAACTCCAGCCATAGCAGTGACAGGCCGGTGACATCATCACAGCCGTCACACACAATGAGTGGTTTTTCAAAAAGATGAGATACCATGTAACTTTTTCTCCTTCATAGGTGCCTGGGGCTTAGAGAGAGGGAATGAGCATGACAGAGAAAAGTAGAGTGAAAACAGAAGAAAATAAACATGTGGGGAAGGTGGGACTCATCAGTTTTCAACCTAAACAAAGTAGGATACCTTGGCCGTGTAGTCAATTAATCACTTCCTCATCATGCTTTTTTTTTTAAATTTCAGCTGTTCTACAGTGATCCTCCCACAGGGTCTTTAGCACAGCTCTGCCCTCTCATTCACCATCTTGTGGCTTTAAAAAAAATATCCTGCAAGTATCCTAACAGTATGAAAACGCCCTCCCTATTCCCTTGTGGAAAAAGAAGGAATTTTCACCACTCCAGACACCGATCCTGGGATCTCTTTCTCCCATCAGGCCTCACCATTCATGAGGGGAACAGAAATTCAAGAAAAGCTGGAGGTTCAACAATCTCACAAGGGCAGAATTTTGTTCTGACCAGGAAACACAATTGTTGTGATTAGTGTTACCATGTTACTCCTGAACAGAAAACAATCATCAGCCAAAGGAGAAAAGGGAATCTTACCAAGAGAGGCCACAATTGTACGGTTTTCCTCCATGACTTCCCTGTGGAGGGATCTCTGGTCACGATCCAGCAGTGCCCATTCCTCCTGGGTAAAATGCACAGCCACTTCCTCAAAAGTCACCGGGCCCTAGATGAACAAGAAAACATGTCCTCCTCAAAGCTTACGAGAAGATTATCTGTTAATCATCCTACTTTGGGCAGATAAGGTGACGACAGGATTCCTTGGAAAAGACAATAATGCTGGGAAAGGTGGAAGAGAGCAGGAAAAGAGGAAGACCAAATACGAGATGGACCGACTCCTTCAAAGTGACCATGGGCTTGAGTCTACAAGAGCTGAGAAGGACAGTGGAGGACAGGACATTTTGGAGAGTGCTTATTTATAGGGTTGCCATGAGTTGGAGGTGATTTGACAGCACATTATGACATCTGTCAATGACATCCAAAATGCTAGCTAAATAGACCTGTATTGGTCCTGTGCTGCAGGATTAAGGTGTCTTGTGCAGCCTTCACAACCATGCTAGAAGAGAACAATTCTTGCCTTTTCGCAAGCAGACAGAAAGAGTGAGATTCATTTGGGACTAGAAAACAGTGGTAGGAAAATCCATTTGGTTTTTGTTTGCTTATTGTGGGTTTTTCGGGCTCTTTGGCCATGTTCTGAAGGTTGTTCTTCCTAACGTTTCGCCAGTCTCTGTGGCCAGCATCTTCAGAGGACAGCACTCTGTGCTCTGGTGTAGTTTGCTTGCGAGTGGAGTATTTATGGCTGTGAGATCAGCTTTTGTCCTTTCCAGGAGATGGGTGTGTCTTGTTGTGGGTGTATTGTTGTGATAAGGAGGAGAGATTATCTGTCACTGTGATTGATGGGTGTCATTAGCTAGTCTTTTGTGTGTAGTGATCCCCGGTCCTTGTGGCTGGGTAAAGTTCGTTGACCTTTTGCACGCTGTATTTTTCAGCGTGCAAACAACAAACAAACAATGTTTGTTTTGTTTGTTTGTTTGATAGCTGGAACATTTCTTAAAGCTCAATAAGCTTCTCTTTGATTAGGAACATATTAGTCTATTTTGGATCAAGAGGATCAAATACACAGGGATTCAGCCCAATGTTTGTTTGTTGGTTTACTAAAACCAATATGAAGCCCAAGGTGGAAAGACGAGATAGAGAGAGCTGGGTGGCTCCCTGCATGCCTTTTCTCCCCCCTTACCTGATCAGCTTCCATTTCTTCATGAAGAGGAACAGCCAGAGGAGTACCTATGGCCCCAACGGTTTCAGCCTCTATGGGAGAGGGAAAAAGGGGGATTGAAGTCAGCCGCTTACACATTTCAGAGACAAAACTACAACCTTATGTACACGAGCTAGAAAATAACTCCCCTGCTGAGAATTTTCCCGTAAGTTGTGGCATGAAATTAATTGGGTGACCTCGATCTACTGTACTCTAGTCTGTCAACTTGACCTTCCTCGTAGAATTACTTGGTTAGTAAGAAAGCCATGAAGTCTTGAGCACCATGGGAAAAATGGGGCATAGAAATATCAGTAACAAATGCACCGATAAGAATAAGTGATGCAAGTTTAAACACACATGAGTGTCCAGAAAGGTCTGGTGCCCACTGTGACCCTGGGTAGCTAAAGCCGTAGAAGGAATTCTTAGCGCTCTGTCTTTTAAAGGAATCGGCTCCATGGTAACACTAGGCGTTTGTTCACAGGCACTGCCTGTTGTCTCCCTAACTGCACATGGGTTTCCAGATTTTTCCTACAACAAATTTCTATTTTTGTAGTTTTGACCTCCTTTTTCTTTCCTTTGACGTAGGGATAGAACTCCGTTCACTCAATCTTCTGGCTGCAAATCAAAGGGCAAGTTTCCATGTATGAGGTTCCCCCACCACTTAATGACAGCCACAACGTTTTGGACTGGGGATAAAGCCCAGAAGCAAACGACTTCCGCCACCAAAAGATTCACGGGACAAGAAAGCAGCCCAAGGTCCTGATTCACACTTCAGAATGGGAGATCAAGCTCCTAGCAGTTATCCTTGGCTCGCATCGTTGCACCTAACTCACCTCCCTGCTTGATCCGTCCTTGCTCAGGATTCTTTCTCAGGTCCAATGGCTCCTTATCTGTGACAGGGTGGCCTGATGGAAAATGGCTCTGAGAAACGCCATCAACCTGCAACAGCAGGAAGGATGCAAAACATGGAATGAAAATCAGTAACAAAGGAATGAAAGAGGCAAATACAGTGGTGGCTCACTTAACCATTGCCTTGCTTAACGAGGAAATCGCTGTACGATTAGTTTTTTGCAATCGCTTTTGCAATCGCAAAACGATGGTTTAAATGGGGTTTTTCCACTTTGCGATGATCGGTTCCCTGCTTCGGGAACCAACTTTTGCTTTACGACGATCAGCAAACAGCTGATTGTTGGGTTTCAAAATGGCCGTCGGCTGAAGAAAATGCTCCGCCGCTGTTTTTAGGAAGGCTTTTTCGCTTAACAGGCACCAGAAAATGGCCGCCGTATGGAGGATCTTCACTGGACGAGCAGGTATTCAGCCCATTGGAACACATTGAATGGTTTTCAATGGTTTTTTTTAATTTCGTTTGACAACATTTTCGCTCTACAGCGATTTCGCTGGAACGAATTAACGTCGTCAAGCGAGGCACCACTGTAACTTGCTGAGTGGGATTTGGACTTGGAGATATGGGTCATTTGGCCCCTGGTTTTTTCAACAGGCACTTGGAGCAACGTTTTACAATTGCAGAATCGTGATCTGTCTAGGACCCCAATCTTGCTTCAAAACAGAGTCATGCTCCCCATGTGTGGACCTGTCAAAGGAAATTTAAGGGATATATTACAAATTCCATTGGAAAAGAAGGGTACAGGGGGTAAGTACTCTCTACATGTGCCTCAGAGCCTGCAGGAGAAAATTCTCTCACCTTCTGCTCTTCCTGATTTTTCTCTTCTCCCTGACTCAGGAGGACGCCTTCAGCCAGGGCCACTGCCTGGGAACTGGTCTCCGCTCCACATTCCCTCACCCAGCTGGACATCTCGGGGGGGATGATGGCCAGGAACTGCTCCAGGATCACCAGGTCCAGGATCTGAGCTTTTGTGTGCCTTTCTGGCTTCAACCACTGACAGCAAAGATAGTGGAGTTGGGTGGAAGCCTCTCGGGGTCCCTTGACCTCCTGGTAGGAGAACTGCCTGAAGTGCTGTCGTTGTGCTTCTGAAGTGACGTTTTCATTCAGGATCTTCTGCACTGTTCCTTTCCAGAATTCCTCACTCCTTCCAAAGTTGGGGGCACCGAGGCCTTTTCCTGCTGCAGGATCAGCTGAGAGTTGTGTGGTCATTTCCACTCTGTGCTCCAAGGAAATGAAAACAGAGTCAAAACACTTCTTCTCTCACAAGTAATGTTGTGTAAGGCCAAATAGCCCAAAATTTGACAAACCAAGATGGAGCTTTGTTAATAATGAGAATATTGTACAAGGGAAAGCATAGAGGAGTTCAGCTAGCCACCAGGCCTTGTCCTCAAGGAAAGGCAGGAGAAGTCCTGGGCTCAAATGGGAGCTCATGAGAGGCATCTTTTCCCTGGGAACCCCAGACCCACACCTCTCATCTCCCAGAGAATGAGAAGATGATGAGGCTTATCCCCCCCCCCCCCAGAAAACGTGCTTCTGCTACCCACCCCTCTGTGGTTCTATCTGCCACTATCTGCAGAAGAAACAGAAAAAAGAGAAGCGAGTTGAAAAACTGACAACCTGCTGCTTTTATAAAGGATCCCCCAAATCCCCTGCCGGGGGGGGGCAGCCTATAAGCCACAAGGTGCTGGTTTGGAATTGGGGTGGTGGTGTTTCCTACTCATGCCCCCCACCCCAAAATCCTCTCCTGCCGCCTTTGAACGGACTCACCATCGCACACAAAAAAAACTGATGGGGGGGGAATCTCCCTAAATCTCAAAGGGAGACCTAACCCTTTGAAACGCTGAAGCTTCGCTTTCCTCCGGAGGGTTAAAAAAGGGAAACAGGAAGAGGCTCTTTTCAAAGAGGGAACAATTTGCTCTGACGGACGAGACCACACACTGGGGATTTCCCTTCCCCTCTAGGAATCCCTTCTCTATGCACTTAACCCTTAACCGCTGGGTTCATTTCTCTGAATCTTCCAAAATCCAGGACCTCACAGAGCAAAATAGTTACTACGTAGTTACAAGATAATCCACCCCTTTTCTGTCATTAATAGCCACTTACCAAAGCGAGTCAATTACTCACTCTGGAGACGTTAATAAAAACAAGTTTCATTTTACTTACAAATATGAATACAGTATATTAAAAATACGCAGTAAGTCCTGATTTAATTGATGGCACATGATTACTATTGTCATACCTAGGGTAGTGCGGGACTAGGACTCAGTCATGGAAACTCACTGGGAAGTGGAGCCAATAAAACCAAAACTCAGATATCCCACAAAACTCAGATAACCCTGTTAGGGTTACTGTAAGTTGGTTTAGACTTGATGGCACGTGATAACAACTAACAAAATGTTGGGTTTTAACAACTCTGCTTCTGTAGCCTTTTAACAGACATTTTTCTACCAACCACCATCAATGGGCATGAATGGTCTCTCTCCGAGGTCACTGAAATGGCCAAATATGATGTCATGGATTCACAATCCACGCTCATTTCTGTTCTCTGTGAATTCAACTGACAAAAATTTCCCAGCAAGGAGAAATCTTCACAGTGGGCAGCCTTGGGTGCCTTCTCTGCTCTACCATCCTGCCTATGTCCGATGCTTCTCATTTGCCATCATATTCTAGGTATGTTTGAGCAAACATACCTAGAATACGACGCCAGGTTTGATGTGCTTGGTCAAGAGGGCCCAGCACACTTGCAGAGGTCCCAAACAAAACACCCGTCTCCCCAGTTGAAAGGGTCAGCGACCAGATGCTGGTTAGGGTCAGCTACCAGGCAACCGGCCCTACCGTTAGCCATGAGGCAGGTGCCACAAGTGGCAAAGAACAGGAAACAGGAGTGCAGGGAACTGATGGAAGGGAAGCTAAATCAGGGCTAAGGAATACGGGCAGTTATTGTTGTAGTTTTACAACGTCGCATGCTGCCTGTAGTTTGTTTGGGTGGGATGGACCTTTCTAGGTTAAGGTGACTGTCAATCAATCCACCGCTGGCCAATCATTCCTTCTCATCTCTGAATTTAAAGACAGCCCCGTCTCTGCTGAGTCTTTCTTCTCTCTGTTTTGTCTGTTGGAGGCTGGTTGTTTGTTAGTCTGCTGTTTCCAACTGTTAATGAAAAATTTTATTCCTTGTACTAGTAAAATGAAGGGATACCAAAACAATATTCAGCAAACTGAACAGCTCCCAAGTTTTGACAGCCAGTAATGCTCTTTAAATACTGTAAAGACATAAAATCCCTGTGAGCCTTGCTCTAATGACTATGAGATTAACATTTTTCAGACAATGGCCCCAGAATATATACACAGTAGCAAATAGACACATTTTATTAATGTATACACATGCAAAAATAAACTCAGGAATGAACAGAATAATCAAAATATACCATGGTAGAAATGAAACTTTTGGGTGCACCAATCAAACTAAGACTCATTAATTTTTATTTCATTTTCAACATATATAGCACGGTCTTGTTTCTGTTCTAGAGTATGGAATGTTTTCACATTAGCCCTGTGATTTGCCAACTACTCCATCACATGTTGGCTATCCTATTAAGATGTGTGAGATCCACCAATGTGTTTTAGCAATTCCAAGCAAGAATCCATATTTGCCTTGGATCCCTGAAAAAGAACAGAGGTGAAGAGCGAGTGGGTAGCCCAAGGTTACAGAGTGAACCTTTAGGCTGTTACAGTTTTTGTGATTGATCATCAAGTCACTTCTGATTTATGGTGGCCATAACAGGATTTAAGGTCCATGAAATGCTGAGGAACTGGTTTACCCTTGCCACCCAATTGAGTTTTCTCCTAGCTCAGGAGAACTCAGATTTCCAAAGTCTTAGTCAGACATTGCATCTTCTACACCACACTGGCTCTCAGGGCAGAATCAGGGATTTGAACATGGGTCCCGCCAGCTGTAGTCCTTGTCTATCAGTCCAAACACAGCCCCAGTACTCATGAGTTCAAATGCTTAATGGGAGATTTAAAAGTTTTTCTTTATAAATACAAATAGGGATCACCAAAAGATCATCATTTCCCTCACTTTTTGGCACTAGAACATCTTTCAATTCAAAATCTGGAAAACCTGCATTATTGATGTGGACACTCTATGTGTGGAGGCTCTAAAGCCACACACACACTTCTGTGAATTCTGACCAGAAAACAGACATTCCACACTCCTGGTAGTTTGTATTACTCCTCTTGTATGTGGACTCCCTAATGGATTAGAAATCTTAAACTCTGGGGGGAAAAAATCTACCATAGTCCCAGTTTGTGCATAATTTATCTTCCTTGCAAACTCTGGCTTGAAATTCAAGCAAAAAAAATTGCTAAACATTAGCTGCTTTGGGAAGTCCTCTCCTTTATCGGGAGAAAGGAGGGGTATAAATAAAATGAAGGAATGAATGCAGGAATGTCTCACACTCTGGAGGCTTGTACGGTTTCTCTCCTGAATGTACCCTCTGATGACTGACAAGGTCAACTTTACGAACAAAACATTTCCCACACTCCAGACATCTGTTTGGCTTCTCTCCTGTATGGATTTTTTCATGCACGGTAAGGTCTGACCGGTGAGCAAAACATTTGCCACACTCCTGACATTTGTATGGTTTTTCCCCTGTGTGAACTCTTTGATGCTTCATTAGGTTTGAACTATGAGCAAAACATTTGCCACACTCCAGGCATCTGTACGGTTTTTCTCCTGAGTGGACTCTCTCGTGGCTCCCAAGGTCTTTCTTCCGCACAAAATATTTTCCACAGTCCCGGCATTTGTAGGGTTTCTCTCCTGTGTGGACTCTCTCATGACACACAAGATCTGCCCTGCGAACAAAACATTTCTCACACTCCTGGCATTTGAAGGGTTTCTCTCCTGTATGAACTCGCTGATGAGTCCTAAGGTCTGACCCATGAGCAAAACTTTTTCCACACTCCTGGCAATGGTAGGGTTTCTCTCCTGTATGGACTCTTTGATGCATCAAAAGGTTTGAATTCCGAGTAAAACATTTTCCACACTCCTTACATTTGTGTGGTTTCTCTGTTGCATGTACAGTCTGATGAGTCAGAAGGTGAGAATTCTGAGTAAAACATTTCCCGCACTCCTGGCATTTGTACGGTTTCTCTCCTGTATGGATTCTGTGATGCATTAAGAGCGTTGAATTCCGAGTAAAACATTTCCCACACTGTTGACACTTGTACGGTTTCTCTCCTGGATGGTCTCGTGAGTTGCTCATAAGACACAACTTGAAATCGCTCTTTGGATGCACATCGGCCTTTTCTGAATAATATTTCCCACATATGAGGCACTCATAGAGCTTCTCTCTGACATTTCTTTCCTCTTTTCCATGGGTTGTTTCGTATCTGGCAGGGTCTAATCGAGGCATAAAAGAACCGCCACAATTCCTACATAAATATGATTTTCTCCAATTATCTATGAAGAAAAAGGAGAAGTGCAGATATGATTGAACATGAAACGTACGAGTAAAGGAACCTCAGGGAGCAGAAAGGGGTCTATGATGCTTTTGACGTTTCACCATTTTATTCTACTATCTGTGATTAGAAAACTGAATCAGTGAAGCTGATACTACCTTATATGCTTTTACTTAATCCATAGTTTATGTATAAAAAATCACTAAGATTTTAATAACTTCTAATCATAAATAATAATATATTAAGGAGATATTTTAAATCTAAAGATTACATCTAAATCTAATGAGTACAATTCATAGCCTTAAGCAATTATAACATTGACACATATCAAAAACTAAAAATGAATTTATCTTACCCAACAGAATTAAACCACCCTGCAAACATTTATTTGGCTGTTGTTCATAGTGCTTCCCCACTTTTCCTGGTACCTCTTTCTTAAATTATTTAATTATTACATGATACCATTGATAGTATGGAAATCTACTCTAAGCAGCATAAAAAGATTAACCAGGCCACCCGACAAAACCAATTTTAAAAAATACCAACCTAAACATATCTAAATAAGGGGCCACCGTGAGATACAGAAAGCTGGACTAGATGGGCCCTTGGCCTGATCCAGAAGAGCACTTCTTCTGTTCTTATGTTATGTACGGTATGTGTATCGCAATGCCTGGAATCTAGTTTCTCTAACTCCTATCTGCCACTATCATACTACTGTTGACACAAAAGGTAAAACATGTCCCACACTTCTGACACTTGTACGGTTTCTCTCCCAGATGGTCTTTAGAGTTGCTCATAAGACACAACTTGAAATCACTCTCTGGATACACGTAGACATGGACACTTTTAAATCAATCTCTATAGCCTTTCTTGGTGGCTCCATGCGTGTCCAGTGGTGACCTTATGTTGTAAATGTACCAAAAGGGGAGCTGCCATGGTGTTTTCTGGGAGTGGTCGTCTCCTTGTGCTTCAGCCTCTAGAGAGGGTGCCCATGGCCAAAATCCTATTCTGAATTAAGGAGAAACCCCTCCTCGACACCCCTTATCACAGGGGGAGGGGAACTTTTGGACTCCTACATTTTGACAAACTACTTCTCTCCAACATGAACCTGACACAACTCCGGGAGGCAGTAGAAGACAGGAGGGCCTGGCGTGCTCTGGTCCATGGGGTCACGAAGAGTCGGACACGACTAAACGACTAAACACACAAACACACACTTCTCTCCTCAGGCCTCAAGCCTATCTAGCAGTTCCTTACAGCAGTGGTCCCCAACCGAGGGCCTCCAGATGTTCTTGGACTTCAACTCCCAGAAATCCTGGCCAGCAGAGGTGGTGGTGAAGGCTTCTGGGAGTTGTAGTCCAAGAACATCTGGAAGGCCCAAGGTTGGGGACCACTGCCTTCAAGGACTGCAGCGATATCCCAAGGAACGGCCCGTGGGTGGTGTGAGCTGGGACACTGCTCAGAGCCACCTTTTCTGTGTTTATGGTTCTAAATCTTCTTCTGTTTCTAAGGAGATAATCATCACCATTTGGGGAAGGAAGGAGCCTTACCGAGAGATGTCACAATCCTGGAATTCTCCTCCATGACCTCCTTGTGTAGGGCCCTTTGGTCAGGATCCAGCAGCGCCCACTCCTCCTGGGTGAAACACACGGCCACTTCTTCAAAGGTCACTGGGTCCTAAATAAAAAAGAAAGGTTTTCCTCATGACTCACACAAAGTCAATCTCCTAGCAAGAGTCTTTTTAAACTGCTCTGAGGTGTTGACTGTTCAGACACCAAGATCTTTTTGTCTGATCAGGAAATGTGATCATTGTTATTTTTAAAATTATTTCTCAATATTCAACAGGCAAAAAGTAATACATCCTGCTATTCCAGCACAGAAACTATGTTATATCTGTCTCCTGCAGAGGGCATGAAGCCAAGGAACATTATCTGGGTGGAAAAGAAGCTGCAACTCTAATTAAGGGCCAATGCAGCTGCATACACAAGATATTCAAACTCAACTGTTAAAAAAATTAAGCCCTCAGACGCCTAGCTCAGGATGGATGGGTAACTCAAACGTTGCCACTGTCAACATCTTTCTAGCTCATACGTGAATAAATATATGTGACTTTCTATAACTTCTCATCAGAAACAAAGAGGGCCCAATTTCTCCTCCTCTTTCCTATAGAAAGCAGCTGAGGACAGAAGCAGGTCTGGTCTTCTCCGTGTCTCTTCCTCCTACCTGATGTGGTTCCTCTCCATCACCAAGAAGGGGTAACTGAGTCCTTGTGGCTACCTTGGTTTGGTTCCCTGTGGGAGAAAGAAGGGTGTGGAAAGCCAGCCCATCACTTGTCTCAAGCATGGAGACTAGGTAAAGAGGACAATTTCTTTTCTAATAAAACCAACTATACCACAGAAACGATCACAATTAAGTAAGTACAACGGAACTGCTAATATCAGCAAAGGATACAGTTAAAAACAATGCAAAAGGTCTGCTTAGACACCATCGGCTAAGCTAATAAGATGTTTTCACTTCCTTCTTAAGCAAAGTCAGAGGAGACACAGACTGCATCTTGGAAAGGAGAGTATTGCACAATCTGAGAGTTACTCAGAAAAAAGCTTGTTCCTCTGTTCTTCTTGGGCAGGCCAACATCCAGTTAGATGAGTTACAAGACAGCCAATCGCTTAGAAAGCCAGGGTCCTAGTCCTTTAGAGCTTTAAAATTTGATGATGATGATGATGATGATGACAACGATGATGATGACGACCTGCACAGCTAGAAGGGACTGTATGGTTCTTGGAGTCCAGGCCTTGCCTAGGAGGCACAGTGGGGAATCAAACTCTCATTCTCTGCCTCTAAAGCCAGAGTCCTAAAATACTAACATCTCTGCCAGTCAGCCAATACTGACATCTTGAATTAGAGACAGGAGTCAAATGGCAGACCAACCTTTATACCTACAAAGTAATCTCGTCGGATAGCATCTCCAAATTCATAGAACTGCATTGTCAGAGCTTTGGCATCGTGGTTAGGAGGCTGGACTGGGATGTAGGAGATTTCAGATGCCAGTCTCCACTTAACCATTAGGCTTGCTGGGTGACCTTGTACAGAGCGAGAAACCTCTTACCTTGCCTAACCATCCTCAGAGGGGCGATCTCGTGAGTAGAAAATGTTTACGAGAAGATTTGTAAGCATTACTTGAGCAATTATAAGGCCAGAAATATAATATTTAAAGAAACAGACGAGCAATAAAAATCTGAATACATGCAGGTATCAAGATCTCTAACTTTGCTACTTGTTCTTTTTGGTGTTTTGTTTGGGTGAGGGGCATAGCTCCTCTTATCATCTATTATCCACTAATCAAAGAATTTATTTCCACAAATAAAGCCTCCAAAGTGAAAACAGTTAAACCATTGAAAAGCGTGGAGACAAGATCCTTGCTTGCCACCATCTACCCCCCCATCTCCACAAAGAGCTTCCCAACAACCAACAGGAAGAGAAGGCCAACGGTATCCTGGATTCTTCAAGGAGGACCATCCAGTTGAAGCGCAGACTGCCCCCCCCCCGGATCAGCCCTTCCTTACCCTGAGAGTCGGCACTTCCACTCCCACCCTGCCTGATCGCCTCTTGCAACAGACTCTGCCTGGTGTCCCCAGGGGCCTCCTCTGCCTCAAGGGAAGAAGACTGAACTTGACACAAGGTCTCTTGAGCCTGAAAGAGGAAGGAAGATTCAAGGTAAGGAAATAGAAGCAGCAATAATTGGATTGTAAGGATGTGGCTGCAATAAAAACGAGGCACAAAGGGAGCGACCACCTTCTTTTGAAGTGCCATCTTCTCTAACAGACACTTCCGAGTACAGTGATGCAGCTCGGAAACCCTATGAAAACACCCAATGTGTTCTCATGTGAAAGGCAGCTGGGGCAATGCAGTCCCTACCATTTTGGCAGCAGCTGTTGGGGGTCCTGCTAGGCGTAGTAGGGACAAAAAACAGGGGCGTCCGGGGGCCAAGGGCTTCCCACAAGTGCCCCACAGGGACCAGGAGGAAACACCCTAACCTGCTGTCCTTCCCGGTTCCTGTCTTCTCCCTGACTCAGGAGGAAGCCTTCGGCCAGGGCCACCGCCTGGGAACTGGTCTCCGCTCCACATTCCCTCACCCAGGTGGACATCTCCGGGGGAAGGATGGCCAGGAACTGCTCCAGGATGATCAGGTCCAGGATCTGAGCCTTGGTGTGTCTTTCTGGTTGAAGCCACTGGTGACAAAGATGATGGAGCTGGTTGCAAATTCCTCGGGGTCCCTCAGCCTCGTTGTAGGAGAATTCCCTGAAGCCGCGGTGGTGGACCTCTGACTTGACAGCGGCCTCACCCAAGATCTTCTGCCCCATTTTTTCACAGAATGTCCCACTTCTCACAGTCCTGAGGGCATCCGCGCATCAGATCTTGTCCCTAAAGGAGAAGAGAACAATAGCGAGCCAGCTATAACAACTATGATTGCAATAAAAATGTACAGCTCTGTCCTTGTCCCCCTTGCACAGCCAACCCTATTCGTCAGACAGGGCAGGAGAAGCACCTGAGATGGAAGATGATGGGGAAGCAGCAAGGGCCCTGCTGGGAGGGCTCTCCTGGGGGGGGGGGACGGGATCCTGTGGATTCCTCTTTGTGGGAGGGCAGAGCCTTGCGCTCGATCCTTAACCCACATCAAACATGCCTCTCTCTATCCCCCCGCCCAAGAAACGGAGGACGCTGCCTGTTCCCCGTCCAGAGGCTGGGCTCCGGGGCTCGCCTGCTGGGATCTCCTCCATGATGACGGAAGGCCAGCTTTGCCTCAGGCAGCCAACAGCCTTGGGCCCCCTTGAGCGAAGACAACCCCCCTCCCCGAGCAGCCTCTCTTTGGGATGGGGCCTTTGGGCTACACCCCCCCACACACACACACCCCTCTTTGCCTAGCTCCTTCTCCCTCCTCCTGGGGTCCCCTCTCTTCCCCTCCAGCCCACCCCCCGGAGAGACTCACCATCGTCCCCCCCCCCCAAGCACGCCTGCGAAGCTCCCCCAAAACCCAGGGGGGAAGGCAGCCCTTTCGGCAGCCGGAGCCTCGTTTCCCTCCGGAGGAAGCAAAAGGAGGGACCGGACGGGGGCCTCCTTGTTCAGAGAGGGAGCATTTGGCACGGCGGACGCGCCCCCTTGCCCAGACTCACCTTCCTCTCTAGGAATCCCTACTCAGTGGGCTTAACCCTTTAAGAGGACGAGGCAAGAGCTCTGGGTCTCCCCGAAGAGATTTTTCTTGGTCTGAGACAACCTTTTTGCCTCCAGACACAAAACAAATTCTAATTTCAAGCCTCTGCTTTTGACTTTCCTATCACTTCAGATCTCCTCTGACCCTGGCTTCCAATTTTTATCCACCAGAACTCCCTTGTCTCTCAGTGCCTTGGATTTTAAGCAAGCCCACAGGGTCTTTGAAATCCTGAGGTAAACAAAAGAGATTTTCCCCCCTTTAAAGTCATTTCCCTGTCTTTAGTTTCCCCCGATCTGCGTTCATAAGGCCCACCACTAATATTTTTCAAAAAAGCTCTAGCAGGTCACCCACTTCTTCACCACAGACCTCTGACTAAAAGGTACCCACGACTCCAAAAAATTCATCCTTAATCTTTGACTTTACTGGATTATTTTGTATCCCGCCACTGGACACCAATTGTGGCCTTCGCCCTTGTGGCCCCTGCTTATCTTTCCCTCACAAAGGTTCACGTCGCATTTTCTTCTCGCTCCCACCAGTGGATTACCTCAATCCACAATATAAATGATGTCTGTCTGTACACTTGACTTGTGAACAGAAAAAGAAATTTACTGAAGTGAATCAGATTGAATAACATAAGTTTCTCAGAGAAACATTATACACAAGCAAATCATCAACAGTTCTTTCAGTACATACTTCTTTTCTCTTCCTATATCATTATCACCTTCTCTACCTATTTTCTTCCTCAGCTTTATCTCTCTATCAGTTCCCTAACCAGCCCTATCTGACTCCTCCATCTTCCGCCAAACCTCATGTAGCTGCTGACTCTACCTCTCCAGTCCTTTCATAAGTTCATGCAAATCAGCTCTTGAATATGAATAGCATGAATGACGTGGACGATCGTCACACTTATTTTCAGGGGATGTTTTATTTTATAGTCATGTCTTCTGGTTGCTGCACAATGCTGCAAAATAGTGGAGGGTGGGGATTCACGAAACTAGGGCTTATTTTGGGGGTAGGGCTTATATTACAAGCATCCTGAAAAATCATACTAGGACTTATTTTCGGCTTAGGTATGTTCGGGAAGACAGGTTTATGTTCGATGCAGCTCATTTCCATCATATTCTAGGTATATTTCAGCAAACAGAAGACACCAGTTGGTTGTTGTGGGTTTTTCGGGCTTCTTGGCCATGTTCCGAAAGTGGTTCTTCCTAACGTTTGCTGTCCTCTGAAGATGCCAGCCACAGAGACTGGCGAAACGTTAGGAAGAACCACTTTCAGAACACGGCCAAGAAGCCCAAAAAACCCACAACAACCATTAGATCCCGGCCGTGAAAGCCTTTGCGAATACAGAAGATGCCAGGTTTCTGCCCCAAGGACTCTAAATGTACAGTTTGATGTGTTTGGTCAAGAGGGCCCAGCACACTTGCAGAGATCCCAAACAAAACACCAATCTCCGCAGTCGAAAGGGTCAGCTATCAGAGGTCCCCAACCCCTAATCTGCGGCCTGGTGCTGATCGGATGACCTGTCAGAACTGGGCCACCCCCCCACCCAGTGGGCATGTCGTACTCGCGTAGGGGCATATCACGCTCAATGGGTGTGTGTAATGCTTGGGCAGCGCCATGTCGCAGTTGCGCAGAGGATGTGTCACACGGCGGGGGTCACGCGTGTCATGCTTGCGCAGAGGCGTGTCATGCTCACGCGCTTGCCCCTAGGCCCACAACCAGTCCACGGACCCAAAAAGCTTGGGAACGGCTGAGCTACCAGATGCTGGTTAGGGTCACCTACCAGGAAACCGGCCCTACCATTAACCATGAGGAAGGTGCCACAAGTGGCAAAGAACAGGAAGCAGCAGGGCAGGGAACTGATAAAAGGAAGGAAAGCCATCCGGGAGCTCACAAGAGTATTCCCCCAAGACAAGGTGGACAAATCATGGCTTTCCCAGCGTTCTCAGGCCATGAATTTCATCAGCCTGAGTTGGCCTAACCATGGCTAAGGAATGCAGGGAGATACACTTGTAGTTTTACAGCCTCGCATGCTGCCTGGAGTCTGCTTGGCTGGGGTGAACCTTTCTGGCATGAGGTGATTGTCAATCAATCCACTGCTGGCCAATCATTCCTTCCAACCTCTGAATTTAAAGAAAACCTCATCTCTCTGCTGAGTGTTCCCTCTGTTTTGTTTGTTGGAGACTGCATGTTTGTTTGCTGTACCCAACTTTAAGTAATAAAACATTTTAATTTTTTTACTAGCGAAGTCTGAGTATTAGCAACAAATGCATACTGAAACAATATTCAACTAACTCAGCAGCTCCCACGGGTTGACAGGCAGTAAAGCTCTTTTAAGCAAGACATAAAATCCCTGTGAGTCTTGCACTAGTACTCATGAGATTAGTAATTTTTAGACAATGGACCAAGAGTAGATGCGTTTTTTAATTTATAAACATCCAAAAGTAAATCCAGAAAGACACATGGTACTTCAGATATATTACATTATCAATGCAACTTTTAACTATACCAGGCAAACCTTAAATCAAAGCAAGAGTGATTAAATTTTTATTTCATTTTCGACAGGTACAGCACGGACTCATTTCTGTTCTAGAGTATGGAATGTTTTCACACCAGACCTGTGATTGGCCAACTGCTCCATCACGTTGGCTCTCCAATTGAGATGATGTGTGATCCACCAATGTGTTTTAGCAATTCCAAGCACGAATCCGTATTTGCTTACAATCCCTGCAAAAGAACAAAGGTTACGAGAGTCCAAGAAACCAAGATCATATCTCTCACTTTTTGGCACGAGAATATCTTTAAATTCAAAATCTTCAGGAAAATCCACATCACTTTGTGGCAATTCTCTAACTGCACTAAACTGTAATATTTTAGCAAAATATTAGCTAAACGTTAGCTGCCTTAGGAACATTCCTCCCTTTATTGGGATGAAGGTGGGGTATCGGTAAAATGAAGAAATGAATGAAGGAAGGTTTCACATTGTGGGGGCTTGTATACTTTTTCTCGAGTGTGAATTCTTAGATGGTTCACTAAATTTGAACTATGAGCAAAGCATTTGCCACACTCCAGGCATTTGTAAGGTTTTTCTCCTGAGTGAACTCTCTGATGACACACGAGGTCTGCCTTGCGAACAAAACATTTCTCACACTCCTGGCATTTGAACGGTTTCTCTCCTGTGTGAATCCTTTGATGCTTCATTAGGTTTGAATTATGAGGAAAACATTTGCCACACTCCAGGCATCTGAATGGTTTTTCTCCTGAGTGGACTATCTGATGACTCCTGAGGGCTTTCTTGCGAACAAAGTATTTCCCACAGTCCTGGCATTTGAAGGGTTTCTCTCCTGTGTGGACTCTCTCATGACACACAAGGTCTGCCCTGCGTACAAAACACTTCCCACACTCCTGGCATTTGAAGGGTTTTTCTCCTGTGTGGACTCGCTGATGAGTCCTAAGGTCTGACCCATGAGCAAAACTTTTTCCACACTCCTGGCAATGGTAGGGTTTCTCTCCTGTATGGACTCGCTGATGAGTCCTAAGGTCTGACCCATGAGCAAAACTTTTTCCACACTCCTGGCAATTGTATGGTTTCTCTCCTGTGTGAACTCTTTGATGCATCAAAAGGTTTGAATTCCGAGTAAAACATTTTCCACATTCCTTACATTTGTATGGCTTCTCTGTTGCATGTACAGTCTGATGAGTCAGAAGGTGAGAATTCTGAGTAAAACATTTCCCACACTCCTGGCATTTGTACGGTTTCTCTCCTGTATGGATTCTGTGATGCATTAAGAGAGTTGAATTCCGAGTAAAACATTTCCCACACTGCTGACATTGGTACGGTTTCTCTCCCGGATGGTCTTGTGAGTCTGTAAGATGCAACTTGAAATCATTCTTTAGATGTACATGGGCCTTTTTTGCTGCAAAATGCATCCTACACATAATGCATTCATAGGGTTTTTTGCTGATGTTTCTTTTCTCTTCTCCATGGGTTGCCTTATATCTGGTAAGGTCCAACCAGGGCATAAAAGAACTCCTACACTTTCCACATAAGTGTGAATTCTTCCAGGAACCTGTGGAGAAGATGGAGAAATACAGACGTAATTGAACTGCAAATGTAAGGGGAAGAGAAAGGAGAGAATGAGGCCTGGTGTTATCCTTCTTCTGGGCAGAAGAGTAAGTTATTTAGCACTCAAAGTGATTAATTCTATCATTACACATTTCATCATTTTATTCTACTACAGTGGTGCCTCGCTAGACAGTTACCCCACATGACAGTTTTTTCGTTAGACATTGACTTTTTGCGATCACTATAGCGATTCGCAAAACAGTGAATCCTTTGGGGGAATTTCGTTGGATAATGTTTGGTCCCTGCTTCGCAAACCGATTTTCTCTAAACAATGATTTTGACAGCTCCATCCGCGCTCACAAAATGGGTGTTTTTGGGACCTAAGCTTCGCAAGACACCTATTTAAACAGCTGATCGGCGGGCAGGGTAGATACAATTTTTAAATTTTTAATTTATAAACATCCAAAAATAAATCCAGAAATAGACTTGATACTTCAGATATATCACATTATCAATGTAACTTTTAACTGTAAACATTAGCTGCTTTAGGAACAGCCCTCCTTTATTGGGATGAAGGTGGGGTATCGGGAAAATGAAGAAATGAGTACAAGAATGTCTCACACTGTGGGGGGTTGTATACTTTTTCACGAGTGTGAATTCTTTTATGGTTCACAAAGTTTGAACTATGAGCAAAGCATTTCCCACACTCCAGGCATCTGTATGGTTTTTCTCCTGAGTGGACTCTCTGATGACGCACAAGATCTGAATTGCGAACAAATGTTTTCTCACACTCCTGGCATTTGAAGGGTTTTTCTCCTGTGTGAATTCTTTTATGGTTCACTAAGTTTGAAGCATGAGCAAAGCATTTGCCACACTCCAGGCATTTGTAAGGTTTTTCTCCTGAGTGGACTCTCTGATGATGCACAAGGTCTGAATTGCGAACAAATGTTTTCTCACACTCCTGGCATTTGAAATGTTCTTCTCCTGTGTGAGTTCTTTTATGGTTCACAAAGTTTGAAGCATGAGCAAAGCATTTGCCACACTCCAGGCATTTGTAAGGTTTTTCTCCTGAGTGGACTCTCTCATGACACACAAGGTCTGCCTTGCGAACAAATGTTTTCTCACACTCCTGGCATTTGAAGGGTTTTTCTCCTGTGTGAATTCTTTTATGGTTCACAAAGTTTGAAGAAGTAGCAAAGCATTTTCCACACTCCAGGCATTTGTATGGTTTTTCTCCTGAGTGGACTCTCTGATGACACATGAGGGCTTTCTTGCGAACAAAGTGTTTGCCACATTCCTGGCATTTGTAGGGTTTCTCTCCTGTGTGGACTTTCTCATGACGCACAAGGTTTGCCCGTAGAAGAAAACATTTCTCACACTCCTGGCATTTGAAGGGTTTCTCTCCTGTATGGATTCGCTTATGAGTCCTAAGGTAAGATCCGTAACGAAAACGTTTTCCACAATCCTGGCAATGGTAGGGTTTCTCTCCTGTATGGACTCGCTGATGAGTCCTAAGTTCTGACCCTGAAGGAAAACTTTTTCCACACTCCTGGCGTTTGAAGGGTTTCTCTCCTGTATGGACTCTTTGATGCATCAAAAGGTAAGAATTCAGAGTAAAACATTTCCCACACTCCAGGCACCTGTATGGTTTTTCTCCTGTGTGGACTCGGTGATGAGTTCTAAGATCTGACCGATAAGCAAAACGTTTTCCACACTCCTGGCAATTGTATGGTTTCTCTCCTGTATGGACTCTTTGATGCATCAAAAGGCTTGAATTCTGAGTAAAACATTTTCCACATTCCTGGCATTTGTATGGTTTCTCTCCTGTGTGGACTCTTTGATGCATCAAAAGGTTTGAATTCCGAGTAAAACATTTCCCACATTCCTTACATTTGTATGGTTTCTCTCCTGTATGAAGTCTTTGATGCATCAAAAGGTGAGAATTCTGAGAAAAACATTTCCCACACTCCTGGCATTTGTATGGTTTCTCTCCTGAATGGATTCTATGATGCATTAAGAGACTTGAATTCCAAGTAAAACATTTCCCACACTCCTGACATTGGTACGGTTTCTCTCCCGGATGGTCTCGTAAGGAGTTTGTAAGATGCAACTTGAGATCACTCTTTGGATGCACATGGGCCTTTTTTTCTGCAAAATGCTTCCCACACATAATGCATTCATAGGGTTTTTTGCTGATCTTTCTTTTCTCTTCTCCATGGGTTGCCTTATATCTGGTAAGGTCCAACCCGGGAATAAAAGAACTCCTACACTTTCCACATAAGTGTGAATTTTTCCAGGAACCTGTGGAGAAGACGAAGAGTTACAGACGTAATTGAACTGCAAATGTAAAAAGAAGAGAAAGGAGACTATGAGGCTTGGTAGAAGAGTAAGTTATTTATCACTCAAAGTGAATAATTCAAAATGACATTTTGTCATTTAATTCTACGATCTATAATTAGAAAATTGAATGAGTGAAACTGATGCCATATTTATTTTTTATTTTCAGGCTGCCTTTATCCTGATGAGGGGAGCCAATGTAGCTAGGTGACGTTTATGCTTTTATTTAATCCAAATTTCATATACAAAAAAACTATCGTTCTAAAAATTACAAAGAAGACATATTACCCCCATTGTACATCTAAAGATTATAATTCATAGCCTTTAACAGTTATAACATTGAAAAATATCAACTACAGTGGTGCCTCGCATAACGAGCGCACCGTTGAACGATTAATCCGCATTGCTATGCGGATTTCCCCATCGCTAATGTGAGGGCATGCTCGCATTACGATGGGGGATCAGCTATTTGGTGGTTCCAAAATGGCCGCCGGACACCCAAAATGGCCGCTGGGACACCCAAAATGGCAGCCAGAACACCTAAAATGGCCACCGGAACACCCAAAATGGCCACCGGGACAGCCAAAATGGTCGCCGGAACATGGGAAAACATCGGAAAACGGTGAGTTTTGGGTCCATTTGGAACGCATTAAACGAAGTTTAATGCGTTCCAATGGGTTTCCCCGTTCCGCTTAACGATCTTTTCCCATAGCGAAGGTTAATCTCGAAGGGATTAACCTCGCTATGCGGGGCACCACTGTATTCTAAATCATAGGTCGGGGAACAGGGGTAATTACCCCAAATGGGGTAAAAGTGAAAATCCTGGGGGTAATGAGCAGAGTGCTACCCCAGTCCCTGCCTCCCACCCCCACCCCCTGCAGCCAACCATCAAATTGTAAGCCACCTCTCCCTGTTACTTCCTTGGCTGCAGCAGGCACTTGTAAATCTTCTGTTAGTTCAGAGATTGGAGATATGCTCCTTGATTGGTTGCAGCTGTGGATTAACCCCAGGCAATCAATCAACCTGGGGCTTCTGAATGACTGCTTCCTCCAGAAATGACTGCAAAGAAGCAGCAGGAGGGAAAGGATCAAGGAGCAAGCAAGGGAAGGAGGGGAAAAAGGTGCGAGAGACCAAGGACTTCATGAAGCTTATTTAAGTGTATGTAGAAAATGTATGTAGAAAATAGTCAAAGCTATGGTTTTTCCTGTAGTGATGTATGGAAGTGTGAGCTGGACCATAAAGAAAGCTGACCGCCAAAGAATTGATGCCTTTGAATTGTGGTGCTGGAGGAGGCTCTTGAGAGTCCCCTGGACTGCAAGGAGAACAAACCTATCCGTTCTAAAGGAAATCAACCCTGAGTGCTCACTGGAAGGACAGATCCTGAAGCTGAGGCTCCAATACTTTGGCCATCTCACGAGAAGAGAAGAATCCCTGGAAAAGACCCTGATGTTGGGAAAGTTTGAAGGCAAGAGGAGAAGGGGACAACAGAGGATGAGATGGCTGGACAGTGTCATCGAAGCAACCAAGATGAATTTGACACAACTATGGGAGGCAGTGGAAGACAGGAGGGCCTGGCATGTTCTGGTCCATGGGGTCACGAAGAGTCGGACACGACTAAACGACTAGACGAAGAAAATGGAGGGAGAAAATGGAGGGAGGGAGGAAATGAAGGGAGGGAGGAAATGGGGGATGGGTGGATGGATTGGTGTGTGTGTGTGTGTGTGTGAGTGAGGGAGAGTGACTGAGTGAGTGAGTGTGATTGACTCAAAACTATGAAAAAGAAGAGGCAAGAAAAGAAACCTTGAATTAAGGCGGGGGGGGGGGGGAAAGGTGGCTCTTTAAGGTGCTGTCTAGGTTTATCATTGCTTTCCTCCCAAGAGGCAGGCATCTTTGAATTTTGTGGCTGTGGTCACCCTCTGCAGTGATCATGGAGTCCAACAAAGTAAAATCTGTCACTGCCTCCATATCTGCCCCTTCTATTTGCCAGGAGGTGATGGGACCAGTGACCAGGATCTTAGTTGTTTTGAAACTGAGCTTCAGACCATTTTTTGCACTCTCCTCTTTCACTCTCATTAAGAGGTTCTTTAATTCCTCCTCACTTTCTGCCATGCTTTTGCATAGTCAATGAAGCAGAAGTAGATCTTTTTCTGGAACTCTCTGGCTTTCTCCATAATCCAGTGCATGTTAGCAATTTGGTCTCTAGTTCTTCTGCCCCTTCAAAATCCAGCTTGCACTTGTGGGAGTTCTCGGTCCACATACTGCTGAAGCCCAACTTGTAGGATTTTGAGCATAAACTTGCTAGCCTGTGAAATGAGTGCAATTGTTCGGTAGTTGAAGCATTCTTTGGCACTGCCCTTCTTTGTGATTGGGATGTAGACTGATAATTTCCAATTTTCTGGCCACTGCTGAGTTTTCCATTGATGATGATAAAAAAGCACACTGGTCCTTTGATATTGGGCTGTGGAACCGGGGGGGGGGAGGGGGGTGACATGGCCTTTAGCCTGGTTTGTTCCTTTTTGCACACCACACATAGAATGATTAAAGTGGTAGGGAAAGTCCCCTCCCCAATTCTGCGTTGGCTGTCTCTAGCAAGCATGTCATTGCTAGCACCACTCTGGTAGCCACTGATGATGATTAAATCCTCTGCGAGCCAGCAAAAATGTAATGCAACTTGCTAGGCACGTTGGACACCTTACTACTCCCTATACTACACCATGGCTGGAGTGCAATGTGTTCCAGCAAAAATAGTGCACATCTTCATTGAATTTGGTGCATTCTGCTAGTTTGGTACACAGCCTGTGTAGTTTCAATAATATTTTTAATTCAAATAATGTGTGATTTCCTTCCTTTCGAATCAAGGGGGTAATGTCGGCATAAATATGTTTTTTGGGGGGTAACAGATAAAAAAGTTCCCTGACCCCTATTCTAAATGAATTTTGTTTATTTGTTCAGTCGTTTAGTCGTGTCTGACTCTTCGTGACCCCATGGACCAGAGCACGCCAGGCCCTCCTATCTTCCACCGCCTCCCGGAGTTGTGTCAAATTCATGTTGGTTGCTTCGCAGACACTGTCCAGCCATCTCATCCTCGGTCGTCCCCTTCTCCTCTTGCCTTCACACTTTCCCAACATCAAAGTCTTTTCCAAGGAGTCTTCTCTTCTCATGAGATGGCCAAAGTACTGGAGCCTCAGCTTCAGGATCTGTCCTTCCAATGATCACTCGGGGTTGATTTCCTTTAGAATTGATAGGTTTGTTCTCTTTGCAGTCCAGGGAACTCTCAAGAGTCTCCTCCAGCACCACAATTCAAAGGCATCAATTCTTCGGCGGTCAGCTTTCTTTATGGTCCAGCTCTCACTTCCATACAACACTACAGGAAAAACCATAGCTTTGACTATTCGGACTTTTGTTGGCAAGGTGATGTCTCTGCTTTTTAAGATGCTGTCAAGGTTTGTCGTTGCTTTCCTCCCAAGAAGCAGGAGTCTTTTAATTTCGGGGCTGCTGTCTCCATCTGCAGTGATCATGGAGCCCAAGAAAGTAAAATCTGTCACTGCCTTCATATCTTCCCCTTCTATTTCCCAGGAGGTGATGGGACCAATGGCCTTGATCTTAGTTTTTTTGATGTTGAGTTTCAGACCGTTTTTTGCACTCTCGTCTTTCACCCTCATTACAAGGTTCTTTAATTCCTCCTCACTTTCCGCCATCAGAGTGGTATCATCTGCATATCGGAGGTTGTTGATATTTCTTCCTGCAATCTTAATTCCAGCTTGGGATTCCTCCAGTCCAGCCTTCCGCATGATGTATTCTGCATATAAGTTAAATAAGCAGGGTGACATTATACAGCCTTGTCGTACTCCTTTCCCAATTTTGAACCAATCCGTTGTTCCATATCCAGTTCTAACTGTTGCTTCCTGTCCCACATATAGGTTTCTCAGGAGATGGATAAGGTGGTCAGGCACGCCCATTTCTTTAAGGACTTGCCATAGTTTGTTGTGGTCCACACAGTCAAAGGCTTTTGCATAGTCAATGAAGCAGAAGTAGATATTTTTCTGGAACTCTCTGGCTTTCTCCATAATCCAGCGCATGTTGGCAATTTGGTCTCTAGTTCCTCTGCCCCTTCGGAATCCCGCTTGTACTTCTGGGAGTTCTCGGTCCACATACTGCTGAAGCCTAACTTGTATGATTTTGAGCATAACCTTGCTGGCGTGTGAGATGAGTGCAATTGTCCGGTAGTTGGAGCATTCTTTGGCACTGCCCTTCTTTGGTATTGGGATGTAGACTGATCTTTTCCAGTCCTCTGGCCACTGCTGAGTTTTCCAAACTTGTTGGCATACTGAATGTAGCACCTTAACAGCATCATCCTTTAAGATTTTAAATAGTTCAACTGGAATGCCATCACCTCCACTGGCCTTGTTGTTGAATTTAGCTTAGCCAAAATAATTAAAGCAGCACATACGTGCATCTTTTGATGTTCTCCATATTGCTTTCTTTTGGTCTCTCCCAGAACCTAATATTTACATTACTTAATTATTTCATAATCTAACAAGACCACAGACATGCTGTGGAAATCTCTGGGCCTGTCGTGGTGGCTCCATGACCGTCTCTCCTGCCCACTTCATGTTGTAAATATACCAGAAGGGGAGCTGCCATGGTGTTTTCTGGGAGTGGTCGTCTCCTTGTGCTTCGGCCTCTAGACCCATGGCCAAAATCTTGTTCCTAATTAAGGAGCCACCCCTACTCGACATCCCTTATCACAGGGGGAGGGGAACTTTTGGACTCCTACATTTTGGCAAACTACTGCTCTCCTCAGGCCTCCACCCTCTCTAACAGTTCCTTCAAGCAGTGGTCCCCAACCGAGGGCCTCCAAGATGTTCTTGAACTTCAGCTCCCGGAAATCTTGGCCAGCAGAGATGGTGGTGAAGGCTTCTGGGAGTTGTAGTCCAAGAACATCTGGAGGCCCTTCAAAGACTGCAGTGATATCCCAAGGAACGGCCCATGGGTGGTGTGAGCTGGGACACTGCTCAGAGCCACATTTTCTGTGTTTATGGTTCTTCATCTTGTGTTTCTAAGGAGATAATCATCACCATTTGGGGAAGGAAGGAGCCTTACCGAGAGACATCACAATCCTGGAATTCTCCTCCATGACCTCCCTGTGTAGGGCCCTCTGGTCAGGATCCAGCAGCGCCCACTCCTCCTGGGTGAAACACACGGCCACCTCTTCAAAGGTCACTGGACTCTGCATGAAAAAGAAAGGAGGTTATCCTCATGGCTCACACAAAGTCAATCTCCCAGCAAGTGTCTTTTTAAACTGCTCTGAGGAATTGACTGTTTTCAGACTCCAAGATCTTTTTGTCTGATCAGGAAAGGTGTTGATCATTATTTTTTAAATTATTTCTCAATATTCAACAGGCTAAACGTAATAGATACTGCTATTACAGCACAGAAACTACCATGTTATATGTGTCTGCTACAGAGGCGCTGAAGCCAAGGAACATTCTTTGTGGGGGAAAGAAGCTGCAACTCTAATTAAGGGCCAATGTAGCTGAATATACAGATATTCAAACTCAACTGTTAAAAAAATTAAGCCCTCAGACGCCTAGCTCCGGATGGACAGATAACTCAACGTCACTGTCAACGTCTTTCTAGCTCATACATGAAGAAATATACAGTGGTGCCTCGCTTAACGAGCACACCGTTTAACGACGAATCCGCATAGCGACGTGTTTTTTGCGATCGCTAATGCGATCGCATTGCGATGTTCTGAATAGGGAAAACATCGCATTGCGGTGATCTGTAAGCGTTATGCTTACCGATCTTCGCATTGCGATGTTTTGGAACAGCTGATCAGTGGTTCCAAAATGGCCGTCTGAAGAAGAAAATGGCTGCCCGCAGCGTTTTCGTGTCGATTCCTCGTTTACCGAGGCGGCGAAAATGGCGGCCGGATTGAGGATTCCCGCTTAGCGGTGAGTTTTGTCCCCATAGGAATGCATTAAACGGAGTTTAATGAGTTCCTATGGGGTTCCCCCCCCCCCGCTTAGCGACGTTTCCGGATAGTGACGTTTTTCCTGGAACGGATTAACGTTGCAATGCGGGGCACCGATGTATGTGACTTTCTATAACTTCTCATCAGAAACAAACGCACTGTAATGCGCTCTACGTGGGGCTGCCTTTGAGGCTGCTGCGGAAACTTCAGGTGGTGCAGAATGCAGCGGCCAGACTCCTCAGTGGTGTGAAAAAATACCAACATATTTCACCCACTCTGGCAGCATTGCATTGGCTGCCCATCCGTTTCCGCATCGACTTCAAAGTGTTGATGCTTACGTATATAGCCCTAAACGGTTTAGGGCCTCGATACTTGGCGGAACGCCTACTCCCACCAAGATCTACCCATGTCACTCGCGCGAGTCAGGAGGTGAGGCTGAGGAGCCTAACGCCGAGGGAGGCCCGGAAAGAAAAGACAAGAAATCGGGCCTTCTCGGCGGTGGCTCCTCGTCTATGGAATAATTTACCTCCTGACATTCGCGCGGCTCCCTCGCTGGGTTCTTTTAAAAAGCAACTAAAAACTTTGATGTTTCGGCAGGCCTTCCCCTCAGTTAATTCCTGACCTCCCTTTTTTCCTCTCCCTACTCTCTGTTTCCCTTGTTGAAAGTTTTTTCCCTAAGTATAACAGCTTTTATATAGATTGTTGTATTTTTTTCTGTAAGCCGCCTAGAGTAGTCTTAACCGACTAGATAGGCGGGATATAAATAAAATAAAATAAAATAAAATAAAATAAAATAAAATAAAATAAAATAAAATAAAATAAATAAATAAATAAATAAATAGGGCCCAATTTCTCCTCCTGTTTCCTAGAGAAAGCAGCTGAGGACAGAAGCAGGTCTGGTCTTCTCCGTGTCTCTTCCTCCTACCTGATGTGGTTCTTCTCCGTCACCAAGAAGGGGTAACTGAGTCCTCGTGACTACCTTGGTTTGGTTCCCTGTGGGAGAAAGAAGGGTGTGGAAAGCCAGCCCATCACTTGTCTCAAACATGGAGACTAGGTAAAAAGCACAAATTATTTTCTAATAAAACCAACTGTACCAAAGAAATGATCAAAATCAAGTAAGTACAACAGATACTGTACTTTGCTAATATAAACAAAGGATACAGTTAAAAACAACGCGAAAGGTTCCCTGTGGGAGAAAGAAGGGTGTGGAAAGCCAGCCCATAACTTGTCTCCAACATAGAGACTAGGTAAAAAGGACAATCAAAATTAAGTAAGTACCACAGAACTGCTAATATCAGCAAAGGATACAGTTAAAAACAATGCAAAAGGTCTGGTTAGACACCATCTGCCAAGCTAATGAGATGTTTTCACTTCCTTCTTAAGCAAAGTCAGAGGAGACACAGATTGCATCTTGGAAAGGAGAGTATTACACAATCTGAGTGTTACTCAGAAGAAAGCTTGTTCCTTTGTTCTTCTTGGGAGGCCTCTGAAATATTTGCTATTTTAAAGAGAGCCTTCTCCGGAAGATTTTAGCATCCAGTTAGATGAATCAGAAGACAGGTACTCTCTTAGAAAGCCAGGGCCCTAGTCCTTTAGAGCTTTAAAATTAGATGATGATGTTGATGATGATGATGAACTGCACAGCTGGAAGGGACCGTATGGTTCTTTGAGTCCAGGCCCTGCCTAGGAGGCACAGTGGGGAATCAAACTCTCATTCTCTGCCTCCAAAGCCAGATTGCTAAACTATTGAGATCTCCACCAGTCAGCCAATACTGACATCTTGAATTAGGCCCAGCAGGCAAATGGCACACCGATTTTTATACCTTTACGAGAAGATCCGTAAGTATCATGAGGATTACCTGAGCAACTGTAATGCCAGAAATATAATATTTAAAGAAACACACAGACAAGCAATAAAAATCTAAACACATGGAGGTATCAAGATCTCTTACTTTGGTACCTGTTCTTTTCGGTGTAGTTTTGTTTGGGTAAGAGGCATAGCTCCTCCTATCATCTTCTATCCACAAATCAAAGAATTTATTCCACAATTAAAGCCTCCAAAGTATAAACAGTTAAACCATTGGAAAGCGTGGAGACAAGACCCTTACAAGATCCACCCCATCTCCACAAAGACCCTCCCAAAAACCAACAAGAAGAGCAGCCGAAGGGTATCCTGGATTCTTCAGGGAGGACCATCCAGTTGAAGCGCAGACTGCCCCCCCCCCCCCAGGATCCGTCCTTCCTTACCCTGAGCGTCGGCACCTCCGCTCCCACCCTGCCTGATCGCTTCTTGCAGCAGACTCTGCCTGGCATCCCCAGGGGCCTCCTCTGCCTCAGAGGAAGAAGACTGAACTTGACACAAGGTCTCTTGAGCCTGAAAGAGGAAGGAAGATTCAAGATAAGGAACAAGCAGCAGCAATAACAAGACCGTAAGGATGCGGCTGCAATAAAAACGAGGCACAAAGGGAGCGACCACCTTCTTTTGAAGTGGCATCTTCTCTAAGAAGATACTTCCGAGTACAGTAATCCAGCTCGGAAACCCTAGGAATACTCCCAATGTGTTCTCCTATGAAAAGCAGCTGGGGCAATGCAATCCCTGCCATTTCGAAGCAGCTGTTGGGGGCCCTGCTAGGAGTCGTAGGGACAAAAAACAGGGGCGTCCAGGGGCCAAGGGCTTCCCACAAGTGCCCCACAGGGACCAGGAGGAAACACCCTCACCTGCTGTCCTTCACAGTTCCTGTCTTCTCCTTGACTCAGGAGGAAGCCTTCAGCCAGGGCCACCGCCTGGGAACTGGTCTCTGCTCCACATTCCCTCACCCAGATGGACATCTCCGGGGGAAGGATGGCCAAGAACTGCTCCAGGATGATCAGGTCCAGGATCTGAGCCTTGGTGTGTCTTTCTGGTTGAAGCCACTGGTGACAAAGATGATGGAGTCGGGTGCAAATCCCTCGGGGGCCCTCAGCCTTGTTGTAGGAGAATTCCCTGAAGCCCCACTCGTGGACCTCTGACTTGATAGTGGCCTCACCCAAGATCTTCTGCCCCGTTTTTTCACAGAATGTCCCACTTCTCACAGCCCTGAGGGCATCCGGGACACTTCCTGCTTCAGGATCAACCGAGTCTTGCTTGTCCATCTTTCTCTTATGCTCTAAAGAAACCTGCACAGAGTCCACGGAATGCGTCTCTCTTTTGTTTCACACTAATGGCTACCTGAGGAAGCACTGGACTAGTAAAATCACTGTAAAAACTGATTATATTGGCAATAAGAAGTGTGGAAATCAGATCTTGTACCTAATGGAGTACTGTAGTAGGAATATCAAAAGATGAAATAGAAGTTTTTAAACAGATGTTCATTACAAGTCTTGCCCAGCCTCTTTTAATAAACTACCTCTGGAGATGGAGGTGGCTTTTAAATATTTTCAAATAATTTTAACATAACAAAAAAGAAACACACTTCTATATTACATTACATTTATACCACTAACACTGAACTGTATTTCTCTTAAACATGTTGCTTGAGGCTAAGTTTTCCTTTTAATTTTCCTACATTTCTTTCTCCCCCTCTCATCTCAAGAAACATAGGTATTCTCCTATTGTACGCTCCTCCCTTTCTGGAATACACATTCCAGAAATAAAATAATTATTTTAAAAAAATTATTACTCCAAAAATTCTCTTAATTCATTTCGGATGTTATTGTTAATTGCCATATCCCACATTTCTATATACCACTCCTCAATATTGATTCTAGAAATATTTTTCCAATTCTTTACAAATAATCAAATTATTACAAATCCAGATGTTTTAGGTGCATAAGATGCTCTATTCATTTCTTTTTACCTTGGTATTCTTGTTTTATTTGGTTTTTTACTTTCCATTCAAATTTTAAACAATCCCTTCTTCTTTTTGCTTTTATTTCTACTGAGCGCACACACACACACACACACACCTTCTCCTAGCTGGGCTGAAGAGGTTTTGGGGCTCCTTCTCCCTCCTCCCTTTCGGGACATCCTGGGGGTCCCCTCGCCCTCCCCTCCAGCCCCCCCCCGGGAGAGACTCACCATCGCCCCCCAAGCACGCCTGCGAAACTCCCCAAAACCCAGGGGGGAAGGCAGCCCTTTCGGCAGCCGAAGCTCGTTTCCCACCGGAGGAAGCAAAAGGAGGGACCTACGGGGGCCTCCCTGTTCAGAGAGGGAGCATTTGGCACAGCGGACACGCCCCTTGCCCAGACTCCCCTTTCCTCTCTAGGAATCTCGCCTCAGTGGGCTTAACCCTTCGAGAGGACGAGGCGAGAGCTCTGGGTCTCCCCAAAGAGGACCGCGCTGAGTCTGAGTCTTCGTTTGCTCGGGCGATGGACGCTGTTGCTCCTCCCTGGGTTGAAACAGGAAGGCCTGGGGCGCCTTCCCTGCCCAGAAATGGCGGGGAAGGGAGGGTTTCCAGGCGTGCCTCAGCTGAGTCTCCCGTCCCCCCCAGTTGGGGGTTTGTCCGGAGCCTGGAGGGAAGGCAGAGGCGGATGCCCTGAACTCAAGGATGGGCCCTTCCCCGAAAACGAGATGAGAGTCCTCTTATAGGAATCGATGCTCCGAAAAAATTAATTAGGGCTGATTTTCAGGGGATGTTTCATGGTAGACATGGTCTAGAGGGGCGGGGTAAAAATCTAATAAATAAATAAATAAATAAATAAATAAATAAATAAATAAATAAATAAATAAATAAATAAATAAATAAATAAAATTTTATAATGATGTCATTTTCTGGTTGCTGCACAATGCTGCAAAATACTGAAGGGTGGGGGGGATTCACTTAACAGGGGCTGATTTTTGGGGTAGCGATTTTATTACGAGCTTCATGAAAAATCCTACTAGGGCTTATTTTCAGGTTAGGTCTCCTTTTCGAGGAAAACGGTATGTTCAATGCAGCTCATTTCCATGGTATTCCATTGTATTCCAGGTCTCTTTCAGCAGACAGAAGATGCCAGGTTTCTGCCCCCTGAGGACTCTAAATGTACAGCTTGATGTCCCTGGCCGAGAGGGCCCAGCACGCTTCCAGAGATTCCCAAACGGAACACCCGTCTCCCCAGTCAAAAAGTTCCGTGACCACAGGGGTCCCCAGCAACCTAATCCGCAGCCCAGGTGCCGGTCCGTGGGTTTGCCAGAACTGAGCTGCAGAGAGGGATCTCTGCACCCCGCCTGCCCAGTGGATGTGTCGCGATCACGCAGGGACATGTTACGATCAAGTGGGGCATGTCACACTTGCAGATGGGGGGTGTCTCGCTCTGAGCCCACCCCACCCCAACAAGTCTACAGTCCCAAAAAGTTTGGGGACCGCTCAGCTACCAGATGCTGGTTAGGGTCAGCTACCAGGCGACCGGCCCTACTGTTGGCCATGAGGAGGTGCCACAAGTGGCAAAGAACTGGAAGCAGCAGCGCAGGGAACTGATAAAAGTGAGGAACGCCATCCGGGAGCTGACAAGAGCATTCCTGCAGGACAAGGTGGACAAATCATGGATTTCCCATCGTTCTCCAGCCGTGAAATTCATCAGCCTGAGTTGGCCTAGCCATGGCTAAGGAATGCGGGTAGTTACCCTTGTAGTTTTACAACCTCGCATGCTGCCTGGAGTCTGTTTGGCTGGGGTGAACCTTTCTGGCATGAGGTGAATGTGGGTCAATCCACCGCTGGCCAGTCATTCTTTCCCACCTCTGAATTTAGAGACAGCCTCATCTCTCTGCTGAGTGTTCCCTCTGTTTTGTCTGTTGGAAACTGGTTGTTTGTTTGCTTTTCCCAAATTTAAGTAATAAAACATTTTTAATTAGTAGTGAAATTTTGGTATTAACAACAAAGACATATCGAAACAATGTTCAACTAACTGAGCAGCTCCCAAGGGTTGACAGGCAGTAAAGCTCTTTTAATTAAGACATAAAATCCCTGTGAGTCTTGCACTGATGAGATTAGCAATTTTTAGACAATGGCCCTAGGATAGATACGTTTTTTAATTTATAAACATCCAAAAATAAATCCAGAAAAACACATGGTTCTTCAGATATATTACGTTATCAATGTAACTTTTAACTGTACCCGGCAAACCCCAATCCAAAGCAAGAGTGATTAAATGATATTGGCCGTAAACCTCTTTTGAGCAAGAAATAAATTCCCTGTGAGTCTTGCACTAGTACTGATGACATTAGTAATTTTTAGACAATGGACCAAGAGTAGATACTATTTTAATTTAATTTAGAAACATCAAAAAATAAATCCAGAACTACACATGATACTTCAGATATATTACATTATCAATGTAACTTTTAACTGAAATGTAACTTTTAACTTTAAACATTAGCTGCTTTAGGAACAGCCCTCCTTTATTGGGATGAAGATGTGGTAACGGTAAAATAAAGACATGAATGCAGGAATGTCTCACACTGTGTGGGCTTGTATCCTTTTTCTTGAGTGTGATTTCTTTCATGGTTCACAAAGTTTGAACATTGAGCAAAGCATTTACCTCACTCCAGGCATTTGTAAGGTTTTTCTCCTTAGTGGAGTCTCTGATGACACACGAGATCTGCCTTAGAAACAAAACATTTCTCACACTCCTGGCATTTGAAGGGTTTTTCTCCTGAGTGGATTCTCTGATGACACACAAGGGCTTTCTTGCGAACAAAGTATTTCCCACAGTCCTGGCATTTGAAGGGTTTTTCTCCTGTGTGAATTCTTTTATGATCTACTAAATTTGAAGACCTAGCAAAGCATTTGCCACACTCCAGGCAGGTATATGGTTTTACTCCTGAGTGGACTCTCTGATGACACACGAGATCTGCCTTGGAAACAAAACATTTCTCACACTCCTGGCATTTGAAGGGTTTTTCTCCTGTGTGAATTCTTTTATGGTTCACTAGATTTGAAGAAGTAGCAAAGCATTTGCCACACTCCAGGCATTTGTATGGTTTTTCTCCTGAGTGGACTCTCTGATGACACACGAGGGCTTTCTTGCGAACAAAGTATTTACCACAGTCCTGGCATTTGAAGGGTTTTTCTCCTGTGTGAATTCTTTTATGGTCTACTAAGTTCGAAGACCTAGCAAAGCATTTGCCACACTCCAGGCAGGTGTATGGTTTTACTCCTGAGTGGACTCTCTGATGACACACGAGGGCTGTTTTGCGAGCAAACTGTTTCCCGCAGTCCCGGCATTTGTAGGGTTTCTCTCCTGTGTGGACTTTCTCATGAGACACAAGGTCTGCCCGGAGAAGAAAACATTTCTCACACTCAAGGCATTTGAAGGGTTTCTCACCTGTATGGACTTGCTGATGAATCCTAAGGTAAGATCCATAACGAAAACGTTTTCCACACTCCTGGCAATGGTAGGGTTTCTCTCCTGTATGGACTCGCTGATGAGTCCTAAGGTCTGACCCTGAAGTAAAACGTTTTCCACACTCCTGGCAATTGTACGTTTTCTCTCCTGTATGTAGTCTTTGATGCATCAAAAGGTTAGAATTCAGAGTAAAACATTTCCCACACTCCAGGCATCTGTATGGTTTTTCTCCTGTGTGGACTTGCTGATGAGTCCTAAGTTGTGACCGATAAGAAAAATGTTTTCCACACTCCTGGCAATTGTATGGTTTCTCTCCTGTATGGACTCTTTGATGCATCAAAAGGCTTGAATTCTGAGTAAAGCATTTTCCACATTCCTGGCATTTGTATGGTTTCTCTCCTGTGTGGACTCTTTGATGCATCAAAAGGCTTGAATTCTGAGTAAAATATTTTCCACATTCCTTACATTTGTATGGTTTCTCTCCTGTATGAAGTCTTTGATGCATCAAAAGGTGAGAATTCTGACTAAAACATTTCCCACACTCCTGGCATTTGTATGGTTTTTCTCCTGAATGGATTCTATGATGCATTAAGAGTCTTGAATTCCAAGTAAAACATTTCCCACACTCCTGACATTGGTACGGTTTCTCTACCGGACGGTCTCGTAAGGAGTTTGTAAGATGCAACTTGAGATCACTCTTTGGCTGCACATGGGCCTTTTTTTCTGCAAAATGCTTCCCACAAATAATGCATTCATAGGAGTTTTTGCTGATGTTTCTTTTCTCTCCTCCATGGGTTGCCTTATGTCTTGTAACGTTCAACCCGGGAATAAAAGAACTCCTACACTTTCCACATAAATATGAATTCTTCCAGGTTTCTGTGGAGAAGACAGAGAGTTACATACATAATTGAACTGCAAATGTAAGAGGAAGGAGACGATGAGGCAGAAGAGTAAGTTATTTATCACTCAAAGTGATTAATTCTATAATTAGACATTTCGTCATTTTATTTTACTATCTATAATTAGAAAATTGAATGAGTGAAGCTGATGCCGTATTGTGAAGTATTGTGAATATTCAGTATTCAGTATTCAGACTAGCCACGGACGGGGAACTGAGAAAAACTGTAAGTCGTGGGGTAGAAACAGAACCTATGCATGATTATGGAGAGGCGTCCGGGATCTTAAAGGACTGCCCTAATTTACACCTGGGAGGAAGATTGTTACCCGATCTCTCACTAGCTGGAGTGAAGGGATGAGGATACGATCCGCTAGAATGGACGGTGGGCGTCTACCCCAGAAATCATCCTGGGGGGAGGAGGGTGATCCGACCTGGTCCCTCCTTTCAACAGAAACCACCAGAGGGGGATTGGGCTCGGCACCCGTGTTGTGGGACGGTCTGCGTGGTGCGGAGTGCCCCCCTGAGGCCTCTGACAGATCGGGAGCGTTTTGGCCCAGCGCCCTTTTAAGGGAAATCAGGAAGACCCCCAGATGTTCGAGTCAAGAAGTACAAATCTTTACCAGAAATAAGTTTATTGGATCCGTTTGATTCTGTTGAGTTAAATGCTGTTACAAATAAAGAAGCTGATGTTAAAGGTTCAGAACAGCCTCCGAATCTTTTTCCCACCTTTACTACCAGCGCACCCCCGGCTGAAGACGAACATCGTTACAATGACGCCCAACGTGGGGCCGGGGCAGTGCAAGAGGCGGGTAAAGGAGAGTTATAGAAGTTGAGGGAGGCAATGGAAAGACAGGGAAAGTTAATCAAAAACCTTACGGAACAACAAACCATGATAGTGCGACAAACGCGAGCACAAGGGAGTGAGGAGGAAAAGAACCCGAGAGGTGCGATAAGTGTGCGCGGAGGATTAGTGGCAGGCCCTGCACCCATTAGAATGCAGAAAATGGGGAATACAGATGACCCGGAGGCGTATTTACGTACGTTTGAGAGGGTGGCCGTGGCGGCGGGATGGCCGAAGGAACAGTGGACTCTTATACTAATCCCCTGCCTCACTGGTTTATTACAAGAGGTGGTGGATACGCTTAGTACACAGGAGGCGACCCAGTACGAGATTGTGAAAAACCGTGTTTGTCACCCCAAAAGGCCTTTTCCATTTTTAAAAAATGCCGTTTGGCTTGCACGGGGCGGCAGCAACCTTTCAGAGGTTAATGGATCAAATTCTAGAACCAGTAAAAAAGTTTGCAGGAGCATATATTGACGACATCCTGATATACAGTAAAAGTTGGAAAGAACACTTAGATCACTTGAGACGCATATTAACCGAGATAGGAAAAGCTTGGCCTGCGGGTAAATCCTTCAAAGTGTAAGATAGCCAGAAAAGGTGTGAAGTTTTTGGGGTTCCAGGTAGAGGGAGGAAAGATACAACCTGTGTCAGACAAAGTAGACAAGGTAGTAACATGGGCTGTTCCTCGCACTAAAAAAGAGATACAGCAATTTCTTGGTCTAGCGGGATACTAGAGACAATTTGTCCCGAACTTTTCCGAAGTCACGGCTCCTCTCACGGATTTGACCAAGAAAAAGAAAAGTAGTCAGGTGAGTTGGGGCCATGAAGAACAGAAGGCCTTTGATCAGTTAAAAGAGATATTGGCTAAATTACCTAGTAGGTATGCTCCTGACTTTGGCCTTCCCTTTATAGTCCAGACTGACGCGTCAGATCGGGGGATAGGAGCTGTCCTTTCGCAAAAGAGAGGACGGCCCACTCGGAGAGGGGGCCATGTGAAGGTGAGAAGGACAGTGAGCCGTCCTCAGAGAAACAGGATGCCATAACGGAAAGTGGATGTGCGGAAGGAATATTAGTGGAGATAGAGCAGGAGGAAGTGATACCCGGGAAACCGGCAGAAGTGTGTTTGGCAGATGAAGGAGTTGGACTTGATACTTTGGGAGGATATAAAAGGAGAGGAAAACATGCGCGTATTCAGACTAGCCACGGACGGGGAACTGGGAAAAACTGTAAGTCGTGGGGTAGAAACAGAACCTATGCATGATTATGGAGAGGCGTCCGGGATCTTAAAGGACTTCCCTAATTTACAGCTGGGAGGATTGTTACCCAGTCCCTCGCTAGCCGGAGTGAAGGGATGAGGATACGATCCGCTAGAATGGACGGTGGTCGTCTAAACCAGAAATCATCCTGGGGGGAGGAGGGTGATCTGATCTGGTCCCTCTTTTCAACAGAAACCACCAGAGGGGGACTGGGTTTGCCACCCGTGTTGTGGGACGGTCTGTGCGGTGCGGAGTGCCCCCCCGATGCCTCTGACAGATCGGGAGCGTTTTGGCCCAGCGCCCTTTTGAGGGAAATCAGGAAGACCCCCAGATGTTCGAGTCAAGAAGTACAAACTTTTACCAGAAATAAGTTTACTGGATCCGTTTGATTCTGTTGAGTTAAATGCTGTTACAAATAAAGAAGTTGATGTTAAAGGTTCAGAACAGCCTCCGAATCTTTTTCCTGCCTTTACTACCAGCGCACCCCCGGCTGAAGATGAACATCGTTACACATATTTAATTCTTTTTTTTTTTATTTTTAGGCTGCCTTTCTCCTGATGAGGGGAACCAGTGTAGCTAGGTGACGTTTATGCTTTTATTTAATCCAAATTTCATATTAAAAAAACCATCGTTCCAAAAATTTAATAAATTATAAAAAATACATTACAACGAAGATATATTAGCCCCATTGTACATTTAAAGATTATTATTCATAGCCTTAAACAGTTATAACATTGAAAAATATCAAATATTCGAAATGAATTTAGCTTAGCCAAATAATTAAAACAGCACGTACATGCGTCTTTTGATGTTCTCCTTGTTGCTTTCTTTTTGTTCTCTCCCAGAACCTCATAACTACATAATTTAATTATTACATAATCTAGCAATACAACTGACATGCTGTGGAAATCTCTGGGCCTGTCGTGGTGGCTCCATGACCGTCTCTCCTGCCCACTTCATGTTGTAAATGTACCAGAAGGGGAGCTGCCATGGTGTTTTCTGGGAGTGGTCGTCTCCTTGTGCTTCGGCCTCTAGACCCATGGCCAAAATCTTGTTCCTAATTAAGGAGCCACCCCTACTCGACATCCCTTATCACAGGGGGAGGGGAACTTTTAGACTCCTACATTTTGGCAAACTACTGCTCTCCTCAGGCCTCAGGCCTCTCTAACAGTTCCTTACAGCAATGGTCCCCAACCGAAGGCCTCCAGATGTTCTTCGACTTCAACTCCCAGAAATCCTGGCCAGCACAGATGGTGGAGAAGGCTTCTGGGAGTTGTGGTCCAAGAACATCTGGAGGCCCAAGGTTGGGGATCACTGCCTTCAAGGACTGAAGCAATATCCCAAGGAACGGCCCATGGGTGGGGTGAGCTGGGACACTGCTCAGAGCCACCTTTTCTGTGTTTATGGCTGTTTGTCTTCTTGTGTCTCTAAGGAGATAATCATCACCATTTGGGGAAGGAAGGAGCCTTACCGAGAGACGTCACAATCCTGGCATTCTCCTCCATGACCTCCCTGTATAGGTCCCTTTGGTCAGGATCCAGCAGCGCCCACTCCTCCTGGGTGAAACACATGGCCACTTCTTCAAAGGTCACTGGAACCTAAATGAAAAAGAAAGGATTTTCTCGTGGCTCACACAAAGACAATCTCCTAGCAAAAGTATTTTTAAACTGCTCTGAGGAATTGACTGTTTCCAGAATCCAAGATCTTTTCGTCTGATCAGGAAAGGTGTTGATCATTATTTTTTAAATTATTTCCCAATTTTCAACAGGCTAAAAGTAATACATCCTGCTATTCCAGCACAGAAACTACCATGTTATATCCGTCTGCTAACAGAGATACTGAAGCCAAGGAACATTCTTTGCGTGGAAAAGAAGCTGCAACTCTAATTAAGTGCCAATGCAGCTGCATACACAGATATTCAAACTCAACTGTTAAAAAAATTAAGCCCTCAGACGCCTAGCTCAGGATAGATGGGTAAGTCAAACGTTGTCACTGTCAACATCTTTCTAGCTCATATGTGAAGAAATATATGTGACTTTCTATAACTTCTCATCAGAAACAAAGAGGGTCCAACTTCTAAGCCTTCCCAGAGAAAGCAGCTGAGGACAGAAGCAGGCCTGTTCTTCTCAGTGTCTCTTCCTCCTACCTGATGTGGTTCCTCCCCGTCACCAAGAAGGGGTAACTGAGTCCTCGTGGCTAGCTTGGTTTGATTCCCTGTGGGAGAAAGAAGGGTGTGGAAAGCCAGCCCATAACTTGTCTCCAACATAGAGACTAAGTAAAATGGACAATCAAAATTAAGTAAGTACCACAGAACTGCTAATATCAGCAAAGGATACAGTTAAAAACATCGCAAAAGGTCTGGTTTGACACCATCTGCCAAGCTAATGAGATGTTTTCACTTCCTTCTTAAGCAAAGTCAGAGGAGACACAGACTGCATCTTGGAAAGGAGAGCATTCCACAATCTGAGAGTTACTCAGGAGAAAGCTTGTTCCTTTGTTCTTCTTGGGAGGCTTCGGAAATGTTGGCTATTTTAAAGAGAGCCTCCGGAAGATTTCAGCAACCAGTTACATGAATCACAAGACAGGCAATCTCTTAGAAAGCCAGGGCCCTGGTCCTTTAGAGCTTTAAAATTAGATGATGATGCTGACGATGATGGTGATGAACTGCACAGCTGGAAGGGACCGTATGGTTCTTTGAGTCCAGGCCCTGCCAAGGAGGCACAGCGGGGAATCAAACTCTCATTCTCTGCCTCCAAAGCCAGAGTCCTAAACTATTGAGAGATCCGCCAGTCAGCTCATACTGACATCTTGAATTAGGCCCAGCAGGCAAATGGCAGACCGATTTTTATACCTAGAAAGTAATCGAGCCAGGAGGTGAGGCTGAGGGGCCTAACGCCGAGGGAGGCCCGGAAGGAGAAGACAAGAAATCGGGCCTTCTCGGTGGTGGCTCCTCATCTCTGGAACAATCTACCTCCTGGGATTCTCGGGGCTCCCTTGCTGGGTATCTTCAAGAATCAACTAAAGACATGGATGTTCCGGCAGGCCTTCCTATCAGATAATCCCTGACACCCCTTTTCTTTCTCCTTTACTGTTTTTGCTATCTTTGTAAGGTTTTTACCATTTATATTGTTTATATATTTTTATTTTATCATTTTCTGATTGTTGGCCACCTAGAGTGGTCCTGATCCGAACAGATAGGCGGGATATAAATTTAATTAATTGACTGAATCAATCAATAAAATCAATCAATCAATCAATCAATCAATCTCATTGGGTAGCATCTCCAAATTCATAGAACTGCATTGTCAGAGCTTTGGCATCATGGTTAGGAGGCTGGACTGGGATGTAGGAGATTCCAGATTCCAGGATCCACTGCATTTCTTGAGCAAATGTATGTCAGAAATATAATCTTTAAACAGACACACATACAAGCAATAAATATCTGAATACATGCAGGTATCAAGATCTCTTACTTCTGTAACTGTTCCTTTTGGTGTTGTTTTGTTTGGGTGAGAGGCATATCTCCTCCTATCATCTTCTTTCCACAAATCACAGAATTTATTTCCACAAATAAAGCCTCCAAAGTGTAAACAATTAAACCATTGGAAAGCGTGGAGACAAGATCCTTGCTTTCCCCCATCCACCCCCGTCTCTATAAAGACCCTCCTAAAAACCAACACGAAGAGCAGGCACAAGGCATCCTGGATTCTTCAGGGAGGACCATCCAGTTGAAGTGCAGACTGCCCCCCCCCCCCCAGGATCAGTCCTTCCTTACCCTGAGCGTCGGCACCTCCACTCCCACCCTGCCTGATCGCCTCTTGCAGCAGACTCTGCCTGGTCTCCCCAGGGGCCTCCTCTGCCTCCGAGGAAGAAGACTGAACTTGACACAAGGTCTCTTGAGCCTGAAAGAGCAAGGAAGATTCAAGGTAAGGAACAAGAAGCAGCAATAACTGGGCCGTAAGGATGTGGCTGCAATAAAAACGAGGCACAAAGGGAGCAAGCACCTTCTTTTCAAGTGGCATCTTCTCTAATAAGACACTTCCGAGTACAGGGATCCAGCTCGGAAACCCTAGGAATACTTCCAATGTGTTCTCACGTGAAAGGCAGTTGGGGCAATGCAGTCCCTGCCATTTCGGCAGCAGCTGTCGGGGGCCCTGCTAGGAGTCGGAGGGACAAAGAACAGGGGCATCCTGGGGCCAAGGGCTTCCCACAAGTGCCCCACAGGGACCAGGAGGAAACACCCTCACCTGCTGTCCTTCACAGTTCCTGTCTTCTCCTTGACTCAGGAGGAAGCCTTCGGCCAGGGCCACCGCCTGGGAACTGGTCTCCGCTCCACATTCCCTCACCCAGATGGACATCTCCGGGGGAAGGATGGCCAAGAACTGCTCCAGGATCACCAGGTCCAGGATCTGAGCCTTGGTGTGTCTTTCTGGTTGAAGCCACTGGTGACAAAGATGATGGAGTCGGGTGCAAATCCCTCGGGGGCCCTCAGCCTCGTTGTAGGAGAATTCCCTGAAGCCCCAGTGGTGGACCTCTGACTTGACAGCGGCCTCACCCAAGATCTTCTGCCCCGTTTTTTCACAGAATGTCCCACTGCTCACAGTCCTGGTGGCATCTGGGCCTCTTCCTGCTTCAGGATCAACCGGGTCTTGCTTGTCCATCTTTCTCTTATGCTCGAAAGAAACCTGCAACAGAGTCCACGGAATGTGTCTCTCTTTTGTTTCACACTAATGAGTACCTGAAGAAGCACCGGACTACAGTAGTAAAATCATTGTAAAAATTGATCATTTTGGCAATAAGAAGTGTGGGATCTCCTCCATGATGACGGAAGGCCAGCTATGCCTCAGGCAGCCAACAGCCTTGGGCCCCCTTGAGCGAAGACAACCCCCCTCCCCCGAGCAGCCTCTCTTTGGGATGGGAGCCTTTGGGCTACGTCGGGGGGGCCTTTGGCAGACAATCCATAACACAACACACACACACACACACACACACACACAACCTCCTCCCTCTCGGGATATCCTGGGGGTCTCCTCGCCCTCCCCCCGGGAGAGACTCACCATCGGCCCCCAAGCACGCCTGCGAAGCTCCCCAAAACCCAGGGGGGAAGGCAGCCCTTTCGGCAGCCGAAGCCTCGTTTCCCTCCGGAGGAAGCAAAAGGAGGGACCGACGGGGCCTCTTTGTTTCGAGAGGGAGCATTTGGCACGGCGGACCTGCTTCCTCCCCAGTCTCTCGTTCCTCTCTACGAATCCCGACTCAGTGGCTTTAACCCTTCGAGAGGACGAGGCGGGAGCTCTCGTCGTTCAGTCGTGTCCGACTTTTCGTGACCCCATGAACCAGAGCAGGACAGGCCCTCCTGTCTTCCAGTGCCTCCTGGAGTTGAGTCAAATTCATTCTAGTAGCTTCGATGACCCTGTTGAACCATCTCATCCTCTGTCGTCCCCTTCTCCTCTTGCCCTCACATTTTCCCAGGGAGTCTTTTCATGAGATGGCCAAAGTATTGGAGCCTCAGCTCTGGGGCAGCCGCCGGCCAAGCAGGGAAGCCCCATCGTCCCCTCCAGTTGGGGGCTTGTCCGGAGCCTGGAGGGAAGTCACAGGCAGGCCCTTCCCCGTGATTCCCCCCAAAAATCAAACAGGGTCTGATAGGAATTGATGCTTGGAAAAAAAACGAATTAGGGCTGATTTTAAAGTCATGCCATATTCTAGTTGCTGCACAATGCTGCAAAATAGTGTAGGGTGGATTATCATGTAAGTAGGGCTTATTTTTGGGGTAGGGCTTTTATTACGAGCTTCGTGAAAAATCCTACTAGGGCTTATTTTCAGGTTCCTTTTCAGGGAAACAGGCTATGTTCAATGCAGCTCATTTCCATGGTATTCCAGGTAGCTTTCAGCACACAGAAGATGCCAGGTTTCTGCCCCCCCCCCCAGGACTCTAAATGTACAGCTTGATGTGCATGGCCGAGAGGGCCCAGCACGCTTGCAGAAATTCCCAAATGGAACACCCATCTCTCCAGTCGAAAGGGTCAGCGACCACAGGGCTCCTCAACAACCCAGTATACAGCCCAGGTGCCGGTGTGTGGCTTTGCCGGAACCGAGCTGCAGAGATGGATCTCTGCACCCCGCCTGCCTGGGGGACGTGTCGCAATCGCGCAGTGACATGTCAGGATCAAGTGGGGCATGTCACGCTTGCAGATGGCATCACACACACAGGGGTGTCTCGCTCGTACTCATGCCACCACCACCATGCTCTGAGCCCACCCCACCCCAACAAGTCTACAGTCCAAAAAAGATTGGGGACTGCTGAGCTACCAGATGCTGGTTAGGGTCACCTACCAGGCAACTGGCCCTACCATTAGCCATGAGGGAGGTGCCACAAGTGGCAAAGAACAGGAAGCAGCAGCACAGGGAACTGATAAAAGGAAGGAAAACCATCTGGGAGCTCAAAAGAGCATTCCTCCAAGAGAAGGTGGACAAACCATGGCTTTCCCATCGTTCTCCAGCCGTGAATTTCATCAGCCTGAGTCGGCCTAGCCATGACTAAGTAATGCGGGTAGTTCCCCTTGTAGTTTTACAACCTCGCATGCTGCCTGGAGTCTGTTTGGCTGGGGTGAACCTTTCTGGCATGAGGCGACTGTCAATCAATCCACCGCTGCCCAATCATTCCTTCCCACCTCTGAATTTAGAGACAGCCTCATCTCTCTGTCCCCTCTGTTTTTTCTGTTGGAGACTGCTTGTTTGTTTGCTGTTTCCAAATGTAAGTAACAACAAAGGCTTACCAAAATAAGTGTTGATTGGCAGTAAACCTCTTCTAAGCAAGACATAAATTCCTTGTGAGTCTTGCATTAGTACTGATGAGATTAGTACTTTTTAGACAATGGACCAAGAGTAGATACAATTTTAATTTAATTTATAAACATCCAAAAATAAATCCAGAACTACAAATGATACTTCAGATATATTACATTATCAATGTAACTTTTAACTGTAAACATTAGCTGCTTTAGGAACAACCCTCCTTTATTGAGATGAAGGTGGGGTATCGGTAAAATGAAGAAATGAATGCAGGAATGTCTCACACTGTGGGGGCTTGTATACTTTGTCTCGAGTGTGAATTCTTTTATGGTTCACAAAGTTTGAACCATGAGCAAAGCATTTCCCACACTCCAGGCATCTATATGGTTTTTCTCCTGAGTGGACTCTCTGATGAAGTACGAGTTCTGCCTTCCGAACAAAACATTTCTCACACTCCTGGCATTTGAAGGGTTTCTCTCCTGTGTGAATTCTTTTATGGTTCACTAAGTATGAAGAAATAGCAAAGCATTTGCCACATTCCAGGCATCTGTATGGTTTTTCTCCTGAGTGGACTCTCTGGTGACACATGAGGGCTTTCTTGCGAACAAAGTATTTCCCACAGTCCTGGCATTTGTAGGGTTTCTCTCCTGTGTGGACTTTCTCATGACACACAAGTTCTGTCCTGCGAACAAAACATTTCTCACACTCCAGGCATTTGAAGGGTTTCTCTCCTGTGTGGACTCGCTGATGAGTCCTAAGGTGAGATCCATAACCAAAACGTTTTCCACACTCCTGGCAATGGTAGGGTTTCTCTCCTGTATGGACTCGCTGATGAGTCCTAAGGTCTGACCCAGAAGTAAAATGTTTTCCACACTCCTGGCATGTGAAGGGTTTCTCTCCTGTATGTAGTCTTTGATGCATCAAAAGGTTAGAATTCTGAGTGAAACATTTCCCACACTCCAGGCATCTGTATGGTTTTTCTCCTGTGTGGACTCTCTGATGAGACCTCAGGTTAGATCCATAACCAAAACGTTTACCACACTCCTGGCAATGGTAGGGTTTCTCTTCTGTATGGAATCTTTGATGCATTAAAAGGTTTGAATTCCGAGTAAAACATTTTCCACATTCCTTACATTTGTATGGCTTCTCTGTTGCATGTACAGTTTGATGATTCAGAAGGTGAATATTCTGAGTAAAACATTTCCCACACTCCTGGCATTTGTATGGTTTCTCTCCTGTATGGATTCTGTGATGCATTAAGAGACTTGAATTCCAAGTAAAACATTTCCCACACTCCTGACATTGGTACGGTTTCTCTCCCGGATGGTCTTGTAAGGAGTTTGTAAGATGCAACTTGAGATCACTCTTTGGATGCACATGGGCCTTTTTTTCTGCAAAATGCTTCCCACACATAATGCATTCATAGGGTTTTTTGCTGATGTTTCTTTTCTCTTCTCCATGGGTTGCCTTATGTCTGGTAAGGTCCAACCCGGGCATAAAAGAACTCCTACACTTTCCACATAAATGTGAATTCTTCCAGGTATCTGTGGAGAAGACAGAGAGTTACAGACGTAATTGAACTGCAAATGTAAGAGGAAGAGAAAGGAGATGATGAGGCTTGGTATCATCCTTCTTGTGGGAAGAGGAGTAAGTTATTTATCACTCAAAGTGAAGTAATTCTATCATTAGATGTTTCATCATTTTGTTCTACTATCTGTGGGAAAATGTATGCTTTTACAATGTATATATCTGTGGCAGTAGCAGACATTGTGCTTGGGCGCGCAGGTCACGTACACAGTGTGCTAGCTTCCAGTAAAGGATGATTCATTAACCTACCTTTGTATCTAGGAAAATTACCTGTCTCTGGGTAAATGGTATTAACTTACTTGTGTATTTAAGGTGTTATCTGTCTCTGTTTACCCTGCTCATGTATTCAGGAATGTTTACCCTGCTTGTGTATTTAGGGTTTACCTGCTTCTGTTTACCGGCCCCTCTGTTTACCCTACTTGTGTATTCAGGATACTACCCGCCTCTGTTTAGAATGGTACTTGATTAACTTGTGCAAAGGTAGTAGAAAACAATAAAAGGGGGCGCAGCGAAGGATCGGGAGGAATTCCCGCTGAGCAGCTGCTGCACAGATGCTGTATTAATCATCCGGATCCCATTCTGAAACCACACTCGAGTGCTTTGCCTTTTCCTTTCTCCTTGCTGGTCAAGAGGGGAAAAAGGCTTCATCTGCAGATCCCTACAACTAGGCTTCATCTGCAGATACCTACAACAAGGCTTCATCTGCCGATCCCGACAACTATCTATCATTAGAAAATTGAATGAGTGAACCTGATGCCATATTTAATTTTTTAATTATTTTATTTCTAGGCTACCTTTCTCCTCATGAGGGGAACCAATGTATCTAGGTGATGTTTATGCTTTTATTTAATCCAAATTTCATATACAAAAAATGATCGTTCCAAAATTTTAATAAACTATAAAAAATACATTACGACGAAGATATATTAGCCCCATTGTACATCGAAAGATTATAATTCATAGCCTTAAACAGTTATAACATTGAGAAATATCAACTATTCTAAATGAATTTAGCTTAGCCAAAATAATTAAATCAGCAAGTACATGTGTCCTTTGATGTTGTCCATGTTGCTTTCTTTTGGTCTCTCCCAGAACCTCATAATTAGATAAATTTATTATTTCATAATCTAACAAAGCCACTGACATGCTCTGGAAATCTTTAACATTTTTATAAAGATAAAATAAACAATAACCCTCTAACCCCCAAATTATAATAACATATATACCTATATATATCATTGCCAGTTGTTGACACAAAGTGTGTTTGTATAGCAGTGGTTTTAAATCACTCTCTACAGCACTTGCTTGTAATCAAGATCTATCTATTCTACCTCAAAAGAACTTTTTCTCGCCTTCCTAGGATCCTGCTGTAGCAGCATATAGAGAAATATTATTACCAGTGATTTAGCTTAAACAGTTTTTCTTTACATGCTTCTTATCAAGGCAAGAATAAGAATGTATAAGCATACTTTATATAAATGAAAGTCAAGAAAACGTAGGTGTAGACATCAACAAATACAAAGGATAACATTACAAGAGGGAGATAGCTCTCGTTGACATCTAGAATGGAAGTCTTTTTAGTTCTAACAAACTCGGTTCGGACAGACCCACATGTACAGCCACCTCTATTTCACTCAACTGGAGCAGGGCCTGTCGTGGTGGCTCCATGCGTGTCTCGTGCTGACTTCATGAAAAGGGGAGCTGCCATGATGTTTTCCGGGAGTGGTCGTCTCCTTGTGCTTCGGCCTCTAGAGAGGGTGCCCATGGCCAAATTCTTATTCCTAATTAAGGAGCAACCCCTTCTCGACACCCCTTATTGCAGGGGGAAGGGAACATTTGGACTCCTACATTTTGACAAACTACTGCTCTCCTCAGGCCTCAAGCCTCTCTAACAGTTCCTTACAGCAATGGTCCCCAACCGAGGCCCTCCAGATGTTCTTGGAATTCAATTCCTGGAAATCCTGGCCAGCAGAGGTGGTGGTGAAGGCTTCTGGGAGTTGTAGTTCAAGAACATCTGGAGGCCCAAGGTTGGGGACCACTGCTTTCAGGGACAACAGCAATATCCCAAGGAACGGCCCATGGGTGGTGTGAGCTGGGACACTGCTCAGAGCCACCTTTTCTGTTTTTATGCTTCATCGTCTTTTTGTGTTTCTAAGGAGATAATCATCACCATTTGGGGAAGGAAGGAGCCTTACCGAGAGATGTCACAATCCTGGCATTCTCCTCCATGACCTCCCTGTGTAGGGCCCTCTGGTCAGGATCCAGCAGCGCCCACTCCTCCTGGGTGAAATACACGGACACCTCTTCAAAGGTCACTGGACACTGCATGAAAAAGAAAGGAGGCTTTCCTCAGGGCTCACACAAAGACAATCTCCTAGCAAGTGTCTTTTTAAACTGCTCTGGTGAATTGACTGTTTTCAGCCTCAAAGATCTTTTTGTCTGATCAGGAAATGTGTTCATTGCTATTTTTAAAATTCTTTCTCAATATTCAACAGGCTAAAATTAATAGATACTAATATTCCAGCACAGAAACTACCATGTTATATCTGTCTGCTACAGAGGTGTTGAAGCCAAGGAACATTTTTTGGGGGAAAAAGAAGCTGCAACCCTAATTAAGGGCCAATGTAGCTGCATACACAAGATATTCAAAATCAACTGTTTAAAAAATTAAGGACAGAAACAACTAGCTCTGGATGGACTGAAACACTGTCACTGTCACTGTCTTTCCAGCTCATACATGAAGAAATATATGTGGCTTTCTAGAACTTCTCATCAAAAACAAAGAGGGCCCAATTTCTCCTCTTCCTCCCCAGAGGAAGCTGCAGAGGACAGAAGCAGGCCTGGTCTTCTCCGTGTCTCTTCCTCCTACCTGATGTGGTTCCTCTCCATCACCAAGAAGGGGTAACTGAGTCCTCGTGGCTAGCTTGGTTTGATTCCCTGTGAGAGAAAGAAGGGTGTAGGAAGCCAGCCCATCACTTGTCTCGAACATGGAGACTAGGAAAAAAGTACAATTTTTTCTATAAAATCAACTACAACACAGAAACGATCAAAATCAAGTAAGTACTGCAGAACTGCTAATACAGTGGTACCTCGACTTGAGAATGTCCCTACATACAAATAATTTGAGTCAAGAACGGCTCCATTCGCAAAAAGTTTCTTCGACTTGAGAATGGAGCCTCAACTTAAGAACCAAAAGAAAAAAAAGAAAGAAAACACTTTTCCTGCCCTTTTTTTTGACCTACGTTCACCTTAGGTCAAAAGAATAAGAAAGAATTCACCCCTTACTGGTAGATACAGAGTAACCGGCTTTGCATTAGTTCCTATGGAAACTAATGCTTTGACTTAAGAACAGCACCTCGACTTAAGAACGAAAAACAGCAGATATAGATTAAATGGTTTTCAATGCATTCCTATGGGAAACGGTGCTTTGACTTAAGAACGTTTCGACTTAAGAATGCAGTCCCAATACGGATTAAGTTCTTAAGTCAAGGTATCAGCAAAGGATACAGTTAAAAACAACCCAAAAGGTCTGGTTAGACACCATCTGCCAATTTAATAAGATGTTTTCACTTCCTTCTTAAACAAAGTCAGAGGAGACACAGACTGCATCTTGGAAAGGAGAGCATTCCACAATCTGAGAGTTACTCAGAAGAAAGCTTGTTCGTTTGTTCTTCTTGGGATGCCTCTGAAATGTTTGCTATTTTAAAGACAACCTTCTCTGTAAGATTTTAACATCCAGTTAGATGAATCACAAGACAATGTCTTAAAAAGCTAGGGCCCTAGTCATTTAGAGCAGTGGTTCTTAACCTTTGTTACTCGGATGCTTTTGAACTGCAACTCCCAGAAACCCCAGCCAGCACAGTTGGTGGTGAAGGCTTCTGGGAGTTGTAGTCCAAAACTCCTGAGTAACCCAAGGTTAAGAACCAGTGCTTTAGAGCTTTAAAATTTGATGAGGATGATGATGAGGAGGGGGAGGAGGAACTGCACAGCTGGAAGGCACCGTATGGTTCACTGAATGTAGGCCCTGCCTAGGAGGCCCAGTGGGGAATCAAACTCTCATTCTCTGCCTCCAAAGCCAGAGTCCTAAACTACTGAGATTTCTGCCAGTCAGCCAATACTGACATCTTGAATTAGGCCCAGGAGGCAAATGGTACACCCGATTTTTATACCTAGAAAGCAATCTCGTCGGATAGCATCACCAAATTCAAAGAACTGCATTGTCAGAGCTTTGGCATCGTGATTAGGAGGCTGGACTGGGATGTAGGAGATTCCAGGTCCCAGTCTCCACTGAACCATGAGGCTCGCTGGGCGACCTTGTAGAGAGTGAGAAACCTGTTACCCCAGCCTAAACCACCTCACAGGGGCATTTTTATGAGAATAAAATGTTTAGGACAAGATCCCTAAGTATCATGAACATTTCTTGAGCAAATGTAGGTCAGAAATATAATATTTAAAGAAACAGACAGGCAAGCATTAAAATCTAAATACATGCACGTATCGAGATTTGTTTTGTTTGGATGAGAGGCATGTCTCCTCCTCTCATCTTCTATTCACAAATCAATGAATTTATGTAAATAGATAAACCATTGGAAAACGTAGAGACAAGACCCTTTCTTGCCACCATCCACCCCCATCTCCACAAAGAGCCTCCCAACAACCAACAAGAAGAGCAGGCACAAGGTATCCTGGATTCTTCAGGGAGGGTCATCCAGTTGAAGCGCAGACTGCCCCCCCCCGGATCAGCCCTTCCTTACCCTGAGCGTCGGCACCTCCACTCCCACCCTGCCTGATCGCCTCTTGCAGCAGACTCTGCCTGGCGTCCCCAGGGGCCTCCTCTGCCTCAGCGGAAGAAGACTGAACTTGACACAAGGTCTCTTGAACCTGGAAGAGGAAGGAAGATTCAAGATAAGGAACAAGAAGCAGCAATAACTGGGCCATAAGGATGTGGCTGCAATAAAAACGAGGTAAAAAGGGAGGGAGCACCTTCTTTTGAAGTGGCATCTTCTCTAATAAGACACTTCTGAGTACAGTGATCCAGCTCGGAAACCCTAGGAATACTCCCAATGTGTTCTCACGTGAAAGGCAGCTGGGGCAATGCAGTCCCTGCCATTTTGGCAGCAGCTGTTGGGGGCCCTGCTAGGAGTCGTAGGGACAAAGAACAGGGGCGTCCAGGGGCCAAGGGCTTCCCACAAGTGCCCCACAGGGAAGAGGAGGAAACACCCTCACCTGCTGTCCTTCCCGGTTCCTGTCTTCTCCCTGACTCAGGAGGAAGCCTTCGGCCAGGGCCACCGCCTGGGAACTGGTCTCCGCTCCACATTCCCTCACCCAGCTGGACATCTCCGGGGGAAGGATGGCCAGGAACTGCTCCAGGATCACCAGGTCCAGGATCTGAGCCTTGGTGTGTCTTTCTGGTTGGAGCCACTGATGACAAAGATGATGGAGTCGGGTGCAAATCCCTCGGGGCCCCTCAGCCTCATTGTAGGACAATTCCCTGAAGCCCCACTCGTGGACCTCTGACTTGACCGCGGCCTCAACCAAAATCTTTTGCCCCATTTTTTCACAGAATGTCCCACTTCTCACAGTCCTGATGGCATCCGGGACACTTCCTGCTTCAGGATCAACCGAGTGTTGCTTGTCCATCTTTCTCTTATGCTCGAAAGAAACCTGCAACAAAGTCCACGGAATGCGTCTCTCTTTTCCTTCACACTAATGACTACCTGAAGAAGCACCAGACTAGTAAAATCATTGTAAACACTGATTATATTGGCAATAAGAAGTGTGGAAATGAGGTCTTGTCCCTAAAGGAGGAGTAGGAATATCAAAGGATGAAACTGAAGGTTTTAAACAGAAGTTGATTACCAGTCTTGCTCGTCCTCTTTCACTAAACTGTCTCTGGAGATGGAGGTGGCTTGCTCCTGGTTCTCCTTGCACATCCAGCCCTGCTGTTAGACGAAGCAAAATGTGCACGAAGCAAGATGTGGCATCTCGTGGAGAAGGAGGAGGAGCGAGGGCACGACTTGGAAATCACTCCCTGTGGATTCCTCTTTGTTAGAAGACAGAACAGCCCTGGTCTCTCTCCCCCCTAGGAAATGGAGGACACAATTGTCTGGAGGTTCTTGTATTAATATAAACCATGTTTCACAGCGAAGGCACCGAAACCTTCCTTTCAAGCCTGGAAGCAGCCACAGCGTCCAGCCCCCGAGGAATCGAAGACTCAACGCGAGGCAAGAAGGGCGGTTTCCCCAGGTCCTCTTTGGGGAGACCCAGAGCTCTCGCCTCGCCCTCTCGAAGGGTTAAAGCCACTGAGTCGGGATTCCTAGAGAAGAAGGGGGGGTCTGGGCAAGGGGCGCGTCCGGCGTGCTAAAGGCTCCCTCTTTGAACACGGAGGCCCACGTCGGTCCCTCCTTTTGTTTCCTCCGGAGGGAAACGAGGCTTCGGCTGCCGAAAGGGCTGCCTTCCCCCCTGGGTTTTGGGGGAGCTTCGCAGGCGTGCTTGGGGGGGCGATGGTGAGTCTCTCCCGGGGGGGGCTGGAGGGGAGGGCGAGGGGACCCCCCAGGATGTCCCGAGAGGGAGGCGTGTGTGTGTGTGTGTGTGTTGTGTGGATTGTCTGCCAAATACCCCCCCCACGTAGCCCAAAGGCTCCCATCCCAAAGAGAGGCTGATGTGGGTGGGGGGGTTGTCTTCGCTCAAGGGGGCCCAAGGCTGTTGGCTGCCTGAGGCAAAGCTGGCCTTCCGTCATCATGGAGGAGATCCCAGCAGGCGAGCCCCGGAGCCCAGCCTCTGGACGGGGAACAGGCAGCCTCCTCCGTTTCTTGGGCGGGGGGATAGAGAGAGGCCATGTTTGATGTGGGTTAAGGATCGAGCGCAAGGCTCTGCCCTCCCACAAAGAGGAATCCACAGGATCCCGTCCCCCCCCCCTCCCAGGAGAGCCCCCCCAGCAGGACCCTTGCTGCTTCCCCATCATCTTCCATCTCAGGAGCTTCTCCTGCCCTGTCTGTCGAATAGGGCTGGCTGTGCAAGGGGGACAAGGACAGATTTGTAGATCGTTATTACAATACCTAGTCATAGCAGGCTGGCTAAGGCGGGGAGTTTGGTCTCTGGCTGAGGGGCCGGAGGTTGGGGGTTCAGTTCTCCACCCTGCGGCCCAGCCTGTGTGGCCTTTGGGAGACTGCCCAGTCCCAGGATGACCCCAGAAGAAGGGAAGGGGAAACCGCTTCTGAGCACCTAGGAAACGCAGAGGCGGGGGAATCAGATTAAGTCAGAATTCACTTGATGGAACACAATTACTTATAACAGGAATTGTAATGGTGATGATTTCAGTGGAAGTTAAAGCACAAAGAAGAAGGGATTCTTTAAAATTTGAATAGAAAGCAAAAAGACCAAATAAAAACAGAATTCCAAGGTAAAAAGAAATGAATGGAACATCTTGTGCACCTAAAACATCTGGATTTGGAAAAATTGACCGAAATGAATATTGGAGTGGTATTTAGAAATGTGGGATATGGCAATTAGAAATAAATTGACATGCAAAATGAATTAAGAAGAGGATTGTTAGAGTAACGATCTTTAAAAACTATTAATATGTATTCCAGAAAGGGGGGATAAATGCATTTCAGTGTTTGCGGGATTAATGTAATGTAATGTAGAAGTGTGTTATAGTTTTGTTGTTTTTAATATATTAAAATTATTTTAAAAAATTTAAAAGCCACCTCCCTCTCCAGAGGTAGTTAACTGAAAGAGAATGGGCAAGATTCGTAATAAACTTCTGTTTTAAAAACTTCTATTTCATCCTTTGATATTCTGACTTCTCCTTTAGGGACAAGATCTGATTTCCACACTTCTTATTGCCAATATAATTAGTTTTTACAATGATTTTACTAGTCTGGTGCTTCTTCAAGTAGTCATTAGTGTGAAGGAAAAGAAAGACGCATTCCGTGGACTTTGTTGCAGGTTTCTTTAGAGCATAGAAGAAAGATGGACAAGCAAGACTCGGTTGATCCTGAAGCAGGAAGAGGCCCAGATGCCACCAGGACTGTGAGCAGTGGGACATTCTGTGAAAAAATGGGGCAAAAGATTTTGGTTGAGGCCGCGGTCAAGTCAGAGGTCCACGAGTGGGGCTTCAGGGAATTCTCCTACAACGAGGCTGAGGGGCCCCGAGGAATTTGCACCCAACTCCATCATCTTTGTCGCCAGTGGCTTCAACCAGAAAGACACACCAAGGCTCAGATCCTGGACCTGGTGATCCTGGAGCAGTTCTTGGCTAACCTTCCCCCGGAGATGTCCATCTGGGTGAGGGAATGTGGAGCAGAGACCAGTTCCCAGGCGGTGGCCCTGGCCGAAGGCTTCCTCCTGAGTCAAGGAAAAGAGAGAAACCAGGAAGGAGAGCAGGTGAGGGTGTTTCCTCCTGGTCCCTGTGGGGCACTTGTGGGAAGCCCTTGGCCCCAGGACGCCCCTGTTCTTTTTCCCTACGACTCCTAGCAGGGCCCCCAACAGCTGCTGCCGAAATTGCAGGGATTGCATTGCCCCAGCTGCCTTTCACATGAGAACACATTGGGAGTATTCCTAGGGTTTCCGAGCTGGATCACTGTACTCGGAAGTGTCTTATTAGAGAAGTTGCCACTTCAAAAGAAGGTGGTCGCTCCCTTTGTGCCTCGTTTTTATTGCAGCCACATCCTTACGGCCCAGTTATTGCTGCTTCTTGTTCCTTATCTTGAATGTTCCTTCCTCTTCCAGGTTCAAGAGACCTTGTGTCAAGTTCAGTCTTCTTCCTCTGAGGCAGAGGAGGCCCCTGGGGACGCCAGGCAGAGTCTGCTGCAAGAGGCGATCAGGCAGGGTGGGAGTGGAGGTGCCGACGCTCCTGGTAAGGAAGGACTGATCCTGGGGGGGGGCAGTCTGCGCTTCAACTAGATCCTAGGTTCTTAACGTGGGCGATAATGCCCCCCAGGGGGCGATTTCATTTTTCAGGGGGGCGGTAGAACGAAAAGGGGCGGCGTGGGGGCGCTGGAGCAGAAGGGGGCGGTAGGGGGGCGCTGGAGCAAGCCAAACCTGTGAAGATGGCTGCAGCCTTTTTACATTGTGCATGAATATATATTTTCCTCCAATTTTAATTTAGTTTCAGACTTTTTGTCTTGAAATTTTTAGTTCCTGAATTTGTTTTTATGCCCTTTTTATATTTCTTTTTGTGTCTTAAAATTCACTTGCAACTAAATCATTAAATGTTACTTTTTGGGGGGCATTTCATTTTCTTGGAATTTAATTTTGTTTTCAGGGGTCATTGGATTTAAGTGTCTTAAATAAATAAATAAATAAATAAATAAATAAACAAACAAACAAACAAACAAACAAACAAACAAATAAGATAACATCCCCGCGGGGAGGGGGGCGATGATAACTTCCTCAATGGCTCAAGGGGGCGTTTCTTTCAAAAAGGTTAAGAACCACTGAACTAGATGGTCCTCCCTGAAGAATTCAGGATACCCTTTGTGAGCAAACACGGAGCTCGAAAGCACGTGTGAAAGCCTGGACAGAGAGTAATCAGGAGTTTGCACACGCTAAAATGATCTGAGAGAATCCTGGAGCTCAGCTAGCTGTGCTACAACCCTCCTTCTTACAAGTCTGCCCACATAAGAACACCCTTGTACTCTCAGATATTACTGTAAGTAAAACATGTGGGCTTTGTAGTCCTTAGACTTAACTAGCACCACAGGCAGGACTCCTGAAGTATGCTAGGCCGAGGCAGCACTCTCAGATGACCCTAAGACAAGTGTTACTGTTCAGGAAACCAATTGATTGTTATAATCAGTATTTTATTAAAAAAATAAGCATGTTTCTAGGTATCAAAACCAAACTAAGCCAAGGCAAGGAAATAAGCATTATGTTACAGTGGGGTCTTGACTTGAGAACTTAATCCATATTGGAAGGTGGTTCTCAAGTCAAAAAGTTCTCAAGTCAAATCTAAATTTCCCATAGGAATGCATTGAAAACCATTTGATCCGTATGTGCTCTTTTCCGTCCATAGAAACTAATGGGAAGCTGCTATTCCGCCTTCGACCACTAGAGAGGGATATTTTGTTTCTTTTTTTCTTAGGTCAAGAAAGGTTCAGGGAAGGCAGGGAAAATACAGTCCAGGCAGTTCAGTACCAGGCAGTCCGAAGACTGTCTCCCAATCCACTCTCTAAACGCTGGGAGGAGTGAGGAAGCAGACAGGCACCCTTTTCACTGGCCAACAGTTAACTGAAAGTTCACATTTTGCACTTTCCCTGCCTCCCACATGGTTTTTTTTCAGTTCTTAACTCAAATTTAAGTATGTAAGTCAAGTCATTATTTTCCTATGAGAGTGGTTCTTAAGTCAAAATGTTCTTAACTCGAGCCATTCTTAAGTCAAGACCCCACTGTAGTTATTTACAACTCTGTAGTGATGCAAAGAAAACATGAAAAATAGAAAAGTGTTGAAAAACCTTACAAGAATACAAAAAGCCATTAAAAAGAATAACAACAGTTCCAATCAGGTAATTCATCAGGAAAAACAAAATAAACCAAGCATGTTATAAAAAGGCTATAGTCCTCAGTGATTCTGTAGAATCAAAATCCTGTACTAAAAAAAAAATCCAGTAAGTGTCCCATTGTCCTTAGAAAATTACCAGAGCATAGTCCATATGAAGTATTCCAAAAGTAAGAGCCCATAGAGAAATAATTCATAGTCCTTAGGAAAAAGCCCATAGGTCCAAGGGTAATCCAGTCTAGTATAAGGATCAGTCCATGTAAAGATTGGTCACGATAGACTTCAGGGTTGGTCATGAAAGACATTAGGGTGAGTCACGAATGACTGAAGAGTCGGTCTTGAAAGACAATGTCCATAGGCAAAAAGTTCCTTTTTCAAGAGTAACTGGCAAGGGCTTATCGCACCTTCCCACGATGTCATCCAATCAGAGTTTGTTACTAGGCGAACAGTCCTGTTGCACCACATGACTTCTTTCCCATACACACGAGATGTTATTTGGGTACCGTGGTTTAGCAAAGAGTCACAACAATTTCCATCTATCTAATCAGTCCGAGTTCTTTCTCAGGTTCTCAGAATAACATTCTCTCTGCTCACCTAGAAAACAACCTGTCAGCATAGCATAGATACTTTATACAAAGAAACAAGATGGAACCTCTCTTGCTCATTTCTTAATTACAAAGCCCATATTCCTAACAAGATTTTAATTCAAAAACCCATCTCATCACACCCTTGGGCTGATCTTGTTGGTTTTGGGGAGAGTCTTTATAGAGATGGGGGTGGATGAGGGAAATCAAGGATCTTGTCTCCACGATTTCCAATGGTTTAACTGTTTACACTTTGGAGGCGTTATTTGTGGAAATAATTTCTTTGATTTGTGAATAGAAGATGATAGGAGGAGATATGCCTCGCACTCAAACAAAACAACACCAAAAAGAACAGGTACAGAAGTAAGAGATCTTGATACCTGCATGTATTCAGATTTTTATTGCTTGTCTGTGTGTTTCTTTAAATATTATATTTCTGGCCTTACAATTGCTCAAGAAATGCTCATGATGCTTACGGATCTTCTCGTAAAGGGTCACAGGATTCTTGCTCTGTACAAGGTCACCCAGTGATCCTCATGGTTCAGTGGAGACTGGAACCCGGAATCTCCTACATCCCAGTCCAGCCTCCTAGCGAAAGCTCTGACAATGCAGTTCTATGCATTTGGAAATGATATCCGACGAGATTACTTTCTAGGTATAAAAATCAGGTGTGCTATTTGCCTCCTGGACCTAATTCAAGATGTCAGTATGAGCTGACTGGCGGATCTCTCAATAGTTTAGGACTCTGGCTTTGGAGGCAGAGAATGAGAGTTTGATTCCCCACTGGGCCTCCTTGGCAGGGCCTGGACTCAAAGAACCATACGGTCCCTTCCAGCTGTGCAGTTCATGATCATCACCATCAAGATCATCATCTAATTTTAAAGCTCTAAATGACTAGGGCCCTGGCTTTTTAAGACATTCCCTGTCTTGTGATTCGTCTAAATGGATGTTAAAATCCTCCGGACAAGGCTCTCTTTAAAATAGCCAACATTTCAGAGGCCTGCCCTAGGGGGAGTGAAAGGCCTCCCCCTAGTTTTTCACCGGACCAATTTGCAGCATTTTTTCAATCTAAAGTGGAGGCCATCTGCCGGGACCACTCTCCTTTTTTAAATGCAGTGAGTCGAGCAGTGATGTCCAGCGCTCCGTCTTGCCCGGTAATGCTTGATTGCTTTCAACCTGTGATGCCAGATATGGCGGACAAAGTGCTTGACTGCTATCATGCCACCACCTCCTCCCTTGACCCTTGCCCAGCCTGGCTAATCAAACCAGCCAGGCCTACAACAACTGAATGGGCCACAGCGGTAATGAATGGGTCTTTCCTTGAGGGCACGGTTTTAGGCCCATAAGAAAGAAATGGAATTTGGCGGCGGACGAAATTGGCAATTACAGGCCCGTCGCCAACGTTTCTTTCTTAAGCAAGGTGGTCGAGAGGGTGGTGGCTGACCAGCTTCAGGCTCTTTTGGATGAAACAGATGCCCTGGATCCGTTTCAGTCGGGCGTCAGGCCGCGCCACGGTATAGAGACGGCATTGGACGCCCTGTATGATGACCTGTTGAGGGAGGCTGACAACTTACCTCCGGAGATTCGCGCGGCTCCCTCGCTGGGTATTTTCAAGAAACAACTGAAAACATGGATGTTTAGGCAGGCCTTCCCCCTCCCCAGTTAATTCCTAATTTTTCTTCTTTCCTTTTCTCTTATAACATATTATGTTTTTCTTGCCATCTTGGAGAATTTTTTTTCTAATTTATCTAAATTATGCTATGTTATATGTTATGTTAGATATATTTGTTTTATATTGTGTGTTGTAAGCTGCCTAGAGTGGTCGCAGTTGACCAGATAGGCGGGGTATAAATGGAATAAATGAATAAAATAAATAAATAGAAGAACAAAGGAACAAGCTTTCTTCTGAGTAAGTCTCAGATTGTGGAATGCTCTCCTTTCCAAGATGCCATCTGTTTCTCCTCTGACTTTGCTTAAGAAGGAGGTGAAAACACATCTTATTAGCTTGGCAGATGGTGTCTAACCAGACCTTTTTGCATTGTTTTTAACTGTATCCTTTGCTTATATTAGCAAAGTATCTGTTGTACTTACTTGATTTTGGTCATTTCTGTGGTATAGTTGGTTTTATTAGGAAAAAAATGTGCTTTTTACCTAGTCTCCATGTTTGAGACAAGTTATGGGCTGGTTTTCTCCCACAGGGACTCAAACCAAGCTAGCCACGAGGACTCAGTTACCCCTTCTTGGTGACGGGGAGGAACCACATCAGGTAGGAAGAAAAGACACTGAGAAGACCAGGCCTGCTTCTGTCCTCAGCTGCTTTATAATATAATCAGTTTTTACAATGTTTACAATGCCCTGGCGGTCCCTCCTTTTGCTTCCTCCGGAGGGAAACGAGGCTTCGGCTGCCGAAAGGGCTGCCTTCCAACTGGGTTTTGGGGAGCTTCGCAGGTGTGCTTGGGGGGCGATGGTGAGTCTCTCCTGGGGGGGCTGGACGGGAGGGCGAGGGGACCCCAGGATGTCCCGGGAGGGAGGAGGGAAGGAGTTATGCGAAGGGGTGTGCGGGGAGAGAGAGAAAGAGAGAGAGTTATTTCCACATTTCCTATTGCCAATATAATCAGTTTTTACAATATTGTAACAACCCCAGACCTACTGGAGTATCTCACCCTGTAGTTATGCTGCCACCAACCCTTCGCTCTCCCAAGTCACCCAGACCAGGAATGGATTTTAATAAACAAGAGAACTAGGTTTATTGAAAAAACAAGCAGGGTAAATAAAAGGATCAGGTAAATAGGATACTGGAACTTGGGATAGTCCCAATCATATACATACAACAGATTGGTTCCCACGGAACACTTTAAGGTAACGCACAGACCCTGAACTTATCCGTTCTGGCTACCTAGATAGAAACCTGAACCTATCAGGTATGTACTATCTGACGAACAGTTGTACCCAGTCTGACCCACAGACTCCAACTCCACTTCTCCACGTCAGCTCCGCTCCTCCCCCCTGATGTCCCGCCTTCCACTCCCCATAGGATGGAACTTTCCCTCCAAACCCATGACAGACAGGTACCATCAGTGCGGTATGTAACACCTCCCCCCTTTATAAGTTGTTTTACGGGGGAAAAGCTAAAGTGCTTTTCTCCAAAAAAAACAACCAGGATCAAAACACAGAAACAGTTATACATTATAATACAATCCCATAACCCATACTTACTCACTCTAGGTCAAACATATCACTTATGCATTTATACATTAATATTTGCAATACATTAAGTTACCTTTATTAATACAAACCAAGCCTGTTTAATAAACAGGTACATTTAACTTTTGGTCACCAATATACACAGTCCATGGTTTCTTCGCCGTCTTCACTCGTCGGGTCTTCTTGACAAGGCGTCAGCAACACAGTTCATTGTCCCTCTGACCACCTTCACTTCAAAGTCAAAATCTTGCAGATTTAAAGCCCACCTCATAAGTTTACTATTATGGGTTTTCATTGTCTTTAACCACTGCAGTGGTGAGTGGTCAGTGCACAGAACAAAATGTCTTCCCCAGATGTAAGGTTTGGCCTTCTGAATCGCGTATACTATGGCCAGGCACTCCTTTTCCACGGTTGCCAAATGTCTCTCACCTTTCTGGAGTTTCCTACTCAGGTAGGACACTGGATGCTGGTCACCATTTTCATCCTCCTGGCAAAGAACTGCTCCTACCCCGCTGTTAGACGCATCGGTGTAGATGATGAACTCCCGGTCGAAGTCGGGAGCACGCAGCACTGGATAATGGATGAGCGCCTCCTTCAACCTCTGGAACGCCTCCTCACAGTCGCTGGTCCACGGGATGCGGTCATCAGTCTTCTTCCGCGTCACATCGGTCAGCGGAGTCGCCATCTTGCTAAACCTCGGGATGAACTTTCTGTAGTAGCCCACCAACCCAAGAAATGATTTGACTTTTTTCTTGGTGTTGGGTCTGGGCCAATCTCGAACTGCTTCTATCTTGGCCTCTAGGGGTTTGATCACTCCTCCCCCTACTATGTGACCCAAGTATTTTATTTCTGGGCTACCCAGCTGACACTTGCTTGCCTTTACTGTTAGCCCTGCTGCACTTAACCTCTGCAGCACTATCTCCAGGTGTTTCAGGTGATCTTCCCAGGTATTGCTGAAGATCCCTATATCGTCAATGTAGGCCACAGTAAAGTCACTGAGCCCTGCTAAGGTCTGGTCCATCAGCCTTTGGAATGTGGCTGGTGCATTTCTGAGACCAAAACTAAGGACTCTAAACTCATATAGACCGAAAGGGCTGCAAAATGCGGCCTTTTCCTGATCCCTGGGATCAATCCTTAATTGCCAGTAACCCTTTACTAGGTCCAACGATGAAATGAACCGACAACCCCCTATGGTTTCAATCAGGTTGTCTAGCCTGGGCATTGGGTAGGCATCAGGAGTGGTTACGCGGTTTAATTTCCGGTAATCTACACAAAATCTAATGCTCCCATCAGGCTTGTCCACCAGGACTATCGGAGAGGACCAAGGACTAGAAGAGGGGACGATTATGTTCTCCCTAAGCATCTCGTCCAGCTCCTTCCGCACCTTGTCCCTATAGGGTCCCGTCACTCGGTACGGGGATACTGCTTGCGGGGGTGCATCCCCTGTGTGGATCCGATGCATCACTCCCTTCACTATCCCCGGCTTATTTGAAAAAACCTTATGATATTTAGTGAGCAGCACTTTTAGTTCTTGCTGCTGGTCTTGGGTGAGTGCAGGACTGATCTTCACCTCATCTGGGTTGTATTTCACTTCCCCTCTACCCTCCCAGAAGGGCAATTCAGCTTCCTCACTCTCAGCTGCTTTTATGGCAAATAAAACCCTCTGTTCCCCTCTGTAGTAGGGTTTCAGGGCATTCACATGTATCACCCTCCGTGCTTGGTGTTCCTCCTGTTCTATAAGGTAGTTCAGGTCTGACATCTTGGAAATGACCCTGTATGGTCCTGCCCATTTGAGCTGCAGTTTGTTCTCTTTGCAGGGCCTAAGCCAAAGCACTTCCTCCCCTGGGTTAAAGTGCCTCTCCCTGGCTTTCTGGTCATACCAGGTTTTCTGTCTGACCTTCTGAGCTTGCAGGTTTTCTGCTGCTAGCTCTAGGTTTCTCTTCAGGTCATTCATTAAAGTGTCTATATACGTCACAACATCTTGTGGGTCACCCTGGGTGATCTGCTCCCAATTCTGTTTGATTAAATCAAGTGGACCTTTTACTTTTCTCCCAAACAAAAGTTCAAACGGACTGAATCCGGTACTGGCTTGGGGCACTGATCGGTAAGCAAACAAAAGGGATTGCAGCTTCTGGTCCCAATTGTTTGGATTCTCTGCCAAGTAAGCCCTAATCATGCGCATCAGAGTCCCATTGAACTTCTCCGTTAACCCATTACTTTCGGGGTGATAGGCAGTGGTTTCCTTGTGTTTAATTCCACAGATTTGCCATAACCGTTTCATGAGCTTTGATGTAAACGATGTGCCCAAATCTGTGATTATTTCTGAGGCAAATCCCATCCTGGACATATACCCCACCAAGGCATCTGCCACTGTGTTAGTTTCGATATTAGTCAAGGGAATGGCTTCGGGGTACCTCGTGGCATGGTCCACAATGGTGAGAATGAACCGGTTCCCCCTCTTTGTGGCCTTGGGCAAAGGTCCCACAATATCCACTCCTATACATTTGAACGGGGTGTCAATCACAGGCAAAGGGCACAACTTCGCTTTGGTCCTGTCACGGTTATTCCCCTGCCTCTGACACACATCACATTGTTTACAGAACTCCTTGATCTGCTTCCCTATTTCAGGCCAGTAAAAATTTTGTGTGATTCTCTGCTGTGTTTTGTTCACCCCCAAGTGCGCAGCAAACATGTCAGAGTGCCCCCTTTGTAAGATCATGGGGCGATACTTTTCAGGTACCACTAGCTGACTTCTGATCCCATCTCCCCCTTTTGAGATATTCATCAGGGTCTCTCTATATAAAATTCCCTTTTCCTCGTGAAATCTCACTGGGGTTTCAGGTGTTAGCTGGGTGTCTGTCACCTTTTCAAAACACTTTCGGAGAGTGGCATCTGCCTTTTGCTCTTGGCCAAATTTGCTGTCTGTGGTTAAGGTTTCTGCCACAGCTTCGGGACTACCCTCATCTGCTTCCGTCTCGGGCTCTTCCGTACCCCCCTGAACTGTCCCCGTGGTAGCTTGTGAGCGTGTAATCACTAGCACCCGTTTCACATGTTCAGCCAGGTCATTTCCCACGAGCACGGCTGCTGGCAGAGTCGATGAAATCGCTAGACGCCAAACTCCCCTCCAGCCTTGAAAGCTCACAGGTACCTCAGCTACTGGCAGTGAGATCACCTGCCCCTCAATCCCTGCCACCTTCAGGTTCTCATTTGGGATTATATGCTTCCTAGGAATAATGTCTGGATGGCACAGGGTCACCTGGGAACAAGTATCCCTTAGCCCCCTATACTGATGGTCAAGTATTCCTACGTCCACCCCAGCGGCCTCAAACAATTGCGAATCTGTCCTAACTAGTAAGCAGCGCTTGACCTCCACAAGAGGACCATTTTCCCCAGCCTGATCAGCAGATGTAACTGGTCCAGAGTGAGTCGCCATGGCAACAGGCTCCCTCAGTGGCAAGGAGCTTTGCTCTGTCTGGACACAGAACACAGCTTTTGGCTTGGTTCCACTCAAATCATGAGGCAAATTTCCCTTTAGCTGCTTTAATTTCTCACACTCTGAGATTAGATGGCCCTTTCCTTGACAGAAATAACATTTTCTGCTGTACTTGGAGTCTTTCTCCTCTGTTTTTGGTTTTGCCTCCAAAATCTGAGGTCTTGGTGGTTTCATGTCAGAGGGCTTCCCTTCAACATGGGCCCCTCCCCCTTGCTGGTTTTTCCCTGGTCCCTGAGAGTACCGGCTGTAGGTTTCTTTGGGCTTACCCCCAGTTTTCCCCTCAGCACCTAAGGGCTTCCTTATTTGGGAAATAAAATCTGCGATCTCCGCCGCTTCTGTCACAGTTTTAGGTTTCCTCTGTCTCACATGGAACCTTAGTTCCCCATGCAGGACTGAATAAAATTGTTCCAGCGCTATCAGGTCTTTGAGCTGCTGGAAGGTCTCTGTCCCCTCCTGAGACAGCCATTTCTCTAGCAACCTCACCAGTTGGGCCCCCACTTGGGTAAAAGTCTGCTCTGGTTTTTTTGTGAGTGACCTGAATTTTTGCCTCAGCTGTTCAGCATTTATCCCATGCCGGGCAAACACCAGTTTTTTAAACTCAGCGAAGTCTTTCAGCAGTTCCACTGGCATCTCTGCATAGACTTCTGCCAGGCTGCCACTGATTAAAGATCGCATAATGGTCATCTTCTCAGTTTCCCTTACTGAGAAGTCCACAAACGCTCTTTCCACGAGGGAAAAGAACACCTCAGGGCAATCTCCCTTGTTGTACACAGGGAATTTCTTCAAGTCAGTTTTTGACAGGCTGCCTTCCCCATTCCCTGGGTTCCCCTCATTATTATTGTTATTCCTATTTCTACTCATTATTTCCAGCTTCTTCAGCTCAAACGCCATTCTTTCTAACTCCAACTGTCTCTGTTTCTCTTCCCTTTCCATTTCAAATTGTCTTTGTTTCTCCCTTTCCCTTTCCTCCATTTCCCTCACCCTCAGTTCATGCTGTTGGGCTAGGAGCATTTTTCTGAGTTCTGAGGTCAGTTCTCCCGTGCTCTCATCCTGCACTGAGCCAAATTCCTCCTCAGAACCTTGGTCTCCCTGTGGTTCTCTCACTTTCCCCATTTCTGCCATTTGGCTTCGAGTCAAGGGCATAATCCCCCCCAGAACAGGCTGCCTTCAAAAGTCACGCCTCAAAATAAAACGACGACTTTTTTCCTTTTGCCTCAGAAACAGCCTTCTGTAGACTGCTGCTGTCCCTCCAGCACCCACTTGCAACTGTTGCCAGACAGAATCCACCCCCTCTGCTAGGCCTCTCAGCAGACAGGCTAGATCACTGTTACTTCACGCAGCTTTGCCTCAGCCCTTTCCCGCCAAAACGGGTTGCCTCAGAGCTCCCTAATCTAGTCCCCCAATCTGAGTTTGCACGTTCTTCCACTAGCCTACCTCCCCGTGAGGTAAGCCTAGAAGATTACCTACGCGCCCTCAGATTTTCCCTGACTAGACCCCCCTTGCTCTGGGCACACTAGCCAAGGCTTTGCTGGACCACTGGGCAACTGGACCAGTCGTATCCCACCCGCTGGACACCAACAAATGTAACAACCCCAGACCTACTGGAGTATCCCACCCTGTAGTTATGCTGCCACCAACCCTTCGCTCTCCCAAGTCACCCAGACCAGGAATGGATTTTAATAAACAAGAGAACAAGGTTTATTGAAAAAACAAGCAGGGTAAATAAAAGGATCAAGTAAATAGGATACTGGAACTTGGGATAGTCCCAATCATACACATACAACAGATTGGTTCCCACGGAACACTTTAAGGTAACGCACAGACCCTGAACTTATCCGTTCTGGCTACCTAGATAGAAACCTGAACCTATCAGGTATGTACTATCTGACGAACAGTTGTACCCAGTCTGACCCACAGACTCCAACTCCACTTCTCCACGTCAGCTCCGCTCCTCCCCCCTGATGTCCCGCCTTCCACTCCCCATAGGATGGAACTTTCCCTCCAAACCCATGACAGACAGGTACCATCAGTGCGGTATGTAACAAATATTTTAACTAGTCCGGTGCTTCTTCAGATAGTCATTAGTGTGAAGGAAAAGAGAGACACATTCCATGGACTCTGTTGCAGGTTTCTTTAGAGCATAAGAGAAAGATGGACAAGCAAGACCCGGTTGATTCTGAAGTAGGAAGTCTCCTGGATGCCATCGGGACTGTGAGCAGTGGGACATTCTGTGAAAAAACGGGGCAGAAGATCTTGGGTGAGGCCGCTGTCAAGTCAGAGGTCCACCACCGCGGCTTCAGGGAATTGTCCTACAATGAGGCTGAGGGACCCCGAGGAATTTGCACCCGACTCCATCATCTTTGTCACCAGTGGCTTCAACCAGAAAGACACACCAAGGCTCAGATCCTGGACCTGGTGATCCTGGAGCAGTTCCTGGCCATCCTTCCCCCGGAGATGTCCAGCTGGGTGAGGGAATGTGGAGCGGAGACCAGTTCCCAGGCGGTGGCCCTGGCCGAAGGCTTCCTCCTGAGCCAGGCAGAAGACAGGAACTGTGAAGGACAGCAGGTGAGGGTGTTTCCTCCTGGTCCCTGTGGGGCACTTGTGGGAAGCCCTTGGCCCCAGGACGCCCCTGTTCTTTGCCCCTCCGACTCCTAGCAGGGCCCCCAACAGCTGCTGCCGAAATGGCAGGGATTGCATTGCCCCAGCTGCCTTTCACGTGAGAACACATTGGGTGTTTTCATAGGGTTTCCAAGCTGGATCACTGTACTCGGAAGTGTCTTATTAGAGAAGATGCCACTTCAAAAGAAGGTGGTCGCTCCCTTTGTGCCTCGTTTATATTGCAGCCACATCCTTACGTCCCAGTTATTGCTGCTTCTTGTTCCTTACCTTGAATGTTCCTTCCTCTTCCAGGTTCAAGAGACCTTGTGTCAAGTTCAGTCTTCTTCCTCTGAGGCAGAGGAGGCCCCTGGGGAGACCAGGCAGAGTCTGCTGCAAGAGGCGATCAGGCAGGGTGGGAGTGGAAGTGCCGACTCTCAGGGTAAGGAAGGACGGATCCTGGGGGGGGGCAGTCTGCGCTTCAACTGGATGATCCTCCCTGAAGAATCCAGGATACCCTTGGGCTGATCTTGTTGATTGTTGGGAGGCTCTTTATGGAAATGGGGGTAGAGGGTGGCAAGAAAGGGTCTTGTCTCCACGCTTTCCAATGGATTTTTTTAGACTTTTTTTTATTATATAAATCCATCCATACTGGTTTACCATCGTGTCACCAGGGTACAGCTTATAGTCATTTGTAAAACAATTACTACACACATTACACTCCTAATCTATACAACATCCTTCTAACCATGGATAGAATAAGTCCCATGTTTGATAATATTTTGTATCTTCTTTTCCTTTGATTTTCAGTGTTAGTCTGTCCATTTCGGCGCAGTACAATATCTTTTTAATTATTTCTTGATCCGTAGGTGTTCCTTCATTTTTCCAGTACTGTGCATAAATAATCCTCGCCGCTGTTAGAATATGCAGTATTAAATATACATTTTGTCTATCAACACTTTCTGATATTATACCTAACAGAAAGAGCTCTGGCCTAAAATCTACATGTTTTTTGATTATTTTAACAAGCCATGTATGTACAGTATTTTGTACCAAAACTTTTTTGCTTTATCACAAGTCCACCAGAGGTGATAATAGGTTCCAGTTTTTTTATGACATTTCCAACATTTACTTGACCTGTTAGAGTACATCTTAGCTAATCTATCGGATGGTAAATGCCATCTATAAAACATTTTGTATAGATTCTCTTTATAAGATGTTGCCATTGTCATCTTATAGTTTCTAGACCACAGCCCTTGCCATTTTTCTAAGTCAATATTGTACCCAGAATTTTTTGCCCATTGAACCATCGTTTCTTTGACCTGTTCATCCTCCATTTTCCAATTTAGAAGGTATTTATATACTTTCCTAATTAATTTGTCATCTGATGTTAACATTATTTGGTCAAAAGTTGTCTGTTCTTTTTAAAAATCGTACATTTTTAGGTCCCGTTCATATCTTGATTGTATTTGCATTATACACCACCACGATGCATCTAACCCCTGGTCTATAAGATCTTGTTTTGGCTTTAATCGCCTATCTTTGTCTAAAATATCTGTATAAGTCAAAAATTTTCTAACATTCAGAAGGTTGGGATGAACAAATGCTTCTATGGGTGAAACCCATCCTGGTATTTTTGTGTACATTTTCATTTTTATTTTTTCCCATATTATATACAGGGAGTTTCTAATATAATGGTTTTGAAAATACCTATGAGATTTGGCTTTCTGATACCATAAAAAGGCATGCCAACCCAACTGTAGATCATGTCCTTCTAAATACAGAAGTCTCTTGTTTTTCAGGCTAATCCATTCTTTCAGCCAAGTTAGAGCAGATGATTGGTAATATAAGGTCCAGTCCGGTAGACCAAATCCTCCGTTTTCCTTGGATTCTTGGAGCATTTTTAGTTTGATTCTAGCTTTCTTCCCTTGCCAAATGTATTGTAGTATCACTTTGTTTAGATCGTCAAAATATTTCTTCTCTATTTTCACTGGCACTGTTTGGAACAAGAAAAGTAGCTTTGGCAAAATGTTCATTTTGATTGTTGCAATTCTTCCTAATAGTGATAGTTGTAAGTTTTTCCATTTTTGTATATCTATTTTTATTTGGTTAAATAGTTTCATATAATTATCTTCTTTTATAGTTACACATCTAGCAGTTAAATATATTCCTAGGTACTTAACTTTTTTAACTATTTGTAAATCTGACATCTTTGAGAGTTGATTTTTTTTGCTTGGCTGTTAAGTTTTTCACTATAACTTTAGTTTTTTCTTTATTTATCTTCAATCCTGCTACTTTCCCAAATTCATCGATTTTGTCCAGTAGTCTCAATGTTGTTTCCAATGGGTCTTCCAATATAAACACCAAGTCGTCTGCAAATGCTTGTAGTTTGTAGCTCTCGTCCTTTATTTTGGTTCACCATTTACAATTACTTTAGCTATTTGTTCATTGTAGATTGTCTCAATTACATTTGTACTGTAAAGTTTTTGCCAAAATCCATAGCTTTTATTTGCTGTATCATAAATTGCCAGTTCACATTATCAAAGGCTTTTTGGGCATCCAAGAAGATTAATGCCATTTGCTTCTCTGAATGTACCTCATAATATTCTAATATGTCCAAAATTATCCTTAGGTTATATCTTAGTTGTCTATTTGGCAAAAATCCGTGTTGGTCTGAGTGGATGAACTCCATTAAAAACTTTTTCAATCTTTCCGCTATAATTACTGCAAAGATTTTATAGTCCACATTCAACAGTGATATTGGTCTAAAATTTTTTATATGTGTGGAGTCCGTATCTTCTTTTGGTATTAACGTGATATATGCCTCTAGCCATGTCGTGGGTATTTTAGCTTCTAGTAGGACTTCATTGCAGACCTCTTTTATTGGTAAGCTTATTATATCTTGGAATATCTTGGAATTTATAAAATTCTGCTGGTAATCCGTCTGGTCCTGGAGTCTTATCATTTTTTTTAATTGCTTCCGTTACTTCCATCATTGTTGTTTTCTCATTTAGGAGATTTTTAATGTTTTCTGGTACTTTATGGAGGTTTGCTTTTTTAATATATTGTATTATCTTTTCAAGAGAAACTTCTTGAGTGTCATAGAGATTAGCATAATATTCTTTAGTTATTTTTTTTATTTGCTCTTTTTTGGAGGTCTCCGTTTTGATCTTGTAGCTTCGTTCTCAGTCTTTTTTGTTTTTCTTTTTTCAGTCTATAGGATAGCCATCTTCCAGGTTTGTTGGCATTCTCGAAGAAATTTTGTTTAGCTCTTTTGACTTGTTGCGCTAATTCTTCTGATTCTATTAAGTTTAATTTATGTTTCACTATCTCCATCTGGTTTTTAAGAGTTTTCTTCTGCGGTTCTTTTTGTAGCTCTAGCTCCAGTTTTTTGAGTTCTTCTTTCAGTTTTATAAGTTGTTGATTTTTCCTTTTATTCCTCTTGGCTATGTAAGATATGGCCAATCCTCTGAAGTATGCTTTAGCTGTGTCCCAGATTGTCTGCAGGGATGTTTCCTCTTTTTTATTCTCTTTGAAGAAGAGTTCCATTTCTTTTTTAGTTCTTTCCACAAATTCTTTATCCTTCAAAATTTCCTGATTTAAAGTCCATCTTGTCTCCACGCTTTCCAATGGTTTCAGTGTTTACACTTTAGAGGATTTATTTTCTTCTTCAATTTGTGGTAAAAAAGGGAAATGAGGAAATATACCTCTCTCCCAGACAAAACAAGAGAACAGGAACTGTTGTAAAGGTATGAGGAGACAGATCTTGCTACCCATATGTATTTAGAGATTTATCATTTATTTAAATGTTTGTTTAAATAATATGTTTCTGTCAAAAATGTGCTGAAGCAATACTCCTGTCTTTTGTGGTTCTCCTCCTAAACATTACATATGCACAAGAACTCTGTACAATTGTCCCTTTAACGTCTGAGACAAGTTATGGGCTGGCTTTCCACATCCTTCTTTCTCCCACAGGGAATCAAACCAAACTAGCCACGAGGACTCAGTTACCCCTTCTTGGTGACGGAGAGGAACCACATCAGGTAGGAGGAAGAGATACGGAGAAGACCAGGCCTGCTTCTGTCCTCAGCTGCTTTCTGTGGGAAGGCTTAGAAGTTGGACCCTCTTTGTTTCTGATGAGAAGTTATAGAAAGTCACATATATTTCTTCACGTATGAGCTAGAAAGATGTTGACCGTGGTAACATTTGAGTTACCCATCCATCCGGAGCTAGTCGTTTGATTATTTAATTTTTTTAACAATTGAGTTTGAATATCTGTGTATGCAGCTGCATTGGCCCTTAATTAGAGTTGCAGCTTCTTTTCCGCGCAAAGAATGTTCCTTGACTTCAGCACCTCTGTTAGCAGACACATATAACGTGGTAGTTTCTGCGCTGGAATAGCAGGATCTATTACTTTTAGCCTGTTGAAAATTGGGAAATAATTTAAAAAATAATGATCAACACATTTCCTGATCAGATGAAAAGATCTTGGTGTCTGTAAACAGTCAATTCCTCAGAGCAGTTTAAAAAGATTCTTGCTAGGAGATTGTTTTTGTGTGAGCCGTGAGGAAAAACCTCTTTCTTTTTCATGCAGAGCCCAGTGACCTTTGAAGAGGTGGCCGTGTGTTTCACCCAGGAGGAGTGGGCGCTGCTGGATCCTGACCAGAGGGCCCTACACAGGGAGGTCATGGAGGAGAATGCCAGGATTGTGACATCTCTCGGTAAGGCTCCTTCCTGAAATTGTGATGATTATCTCCTTAGAAACACAAGATGAAGAACCATAAACACAGAAAAGGTGGCTCTGAGCAGTGTCCCAGCTCACACCACCCACAGGCAGTTCCTTGGGATATCGCTGCAGTCCTTGAAGGCAGTGATACCCAACCTTGGGCCTCCAGATGTTCTTGGACTACAACTCTCAGAAGCCTTCACGACCACCTCTGCTGGCCAGGATTTCTGGGAGTTGAAGTCCAAGAATTTGATATTTCTCAGTGTTATAACTGTTTAAGGCTACAAATTATAATCTTTAGATGTACAATGCGCCTAATATATCTTCTTCGTAAGGTACTTTTTATAATTTATTAAATTTTTGGAATGATAGTTTTTTGTATATGAAATATGCATGAAATAAAAGCATAAACGTCACATTGCTTCCCCTCATCAGGAGACAGGCAGCCTAAAAATTAAATATGGCATCAGCTTCACTCATTCAATTTTCTAATTATAGATAGTAGAATGAAATGACAAAATGTCTAATGATAGAATTATTCACTTTGAGTGATAAATAACTTACTCTTCTGCCCTGATGAATGATGATACCAAGCCTCATAGTCTCCTTTTTCTTATTCTTACATTTGGAGTTCAATTATGTCTGTAACTCTTCGTCTTCTCCACAGATACCTGGAAGAATTCACATTTATGTGGAAAGTGTAGGAGTTCTTTTATTCCCGGGTTGGAACTTACCAGACATAAGGCATCCCATGGAGAAGAGAAAAGAAAAATCGGCAAAAAGCCCTATGAATGCATTATGTGTGGGACGCATTTGGCAGAAAAAAAGACCCATGTGCATCCAAAGAGTGATCTCAAGTTGCATCTTACAAACTCCTTACGAGACCATCCGGGAGAGAAACCGTACCAATGTCAGGAGTGTGGGAAATGTTTTGCTCAGAATTCAACTCTCTTAATGCATCACAGAATCCATACAGGAGAGAAACCATACAAATGCCAGGAGTGTGGGAAATGTTTTGCTCAGAATGCAAACCTTCTGAAGCATCAGAGTGTCCACACAGGAGAGAAACCATACAATTGCCAGGAGTGTGGGAAATGTTTTGCTTATCGGTCAGACCTTAAAACTCATCAGCGAGTCCACACAGGAGAAAAACCATACAGATGCCTGGAGTGTGGAAAATGTTTTACTCAGAATTCTCACCTTTTGATGCATCAAAGACTCCATACAGGAGAGAAACCCTTCAAATGCCTGGAGTGTGGAAAACGTTTTCTTTCAGGGTCAGAACTTAGGACTCATCAGCGAATCCATACAGGAGAGAAACCCTACCATTGCCCGGAGTGTGGAAAATGTTTTGCTTATCGATCTAACCTTAGGACTCATCAGCGAGTCCATACAGGACAGAAACCCTTCAAATGCCGCGAGTGTGAGAAATGTTTTCTTCTCCGGACAGACCTTGTGTCTCATGAGAAAGTCCACACAGGAGAGAAACCCTACAAATGCCAGGACTGTGGGAAATACTTCGTTCGCAAGAAAGCCCTCGTGTGTCATCAGACAGTCCACTCGGGAGAAAAACCATTCAGATGCCTGGAGTGTGGGAAATGCTTTGCTAGATCTTCAAACTTAGGGAACCATAAAAGAATTCACACAGGAGAAAAACCTTTCAAATGCCAGGAGTGTGAGAAATGTTTTGTTCACAAGGCAGAACTCGTGCTTCATCAGAGAGTCCACTCAGGAGAAAAACCATACAGATGCCTTGAGTGTGGGAAATGCTTTGCTCAGAATTCAAACCTTTTGATGCATCAAAGACTCCATACAGGAGAGAAGCCCTTCAAATGCCTGGAGTGTGGCACATGCTTTGCTACTTCTTCATACTTAGCGAAACATAAAAGAATTCACACAGGAGAGAAACCTTTCAAATGCCAAGAGTGTGAGAAATGTTTTGTTCGCAAGGCAGAACTCATGTATCATCAGAGACTGCACTCAGGAGAAAAACCTTACAAATGCCTGGAGTGTGGGAAATGCTTTGCTCATAGTTCAAATTTAGTGAACCATAAAAGAATTCACACTCGAGAAAAAGTATACAAGCCCCCACAGTGTGAGACATTCCTGCATTCGTTTCTTCATTTTAGCGATACCCCGCCTTCATCCCAATAGAGGAATGTTCCTAAAGCAGCTAATGTTTACAGTTAAAAGTTATATTGATAATGTAATATATCTGAAGTATCATGTGTATTTCTGCATTTATTTTTGGATGTTTCTAAATTAAAAATTTCAAAATAGTATCTACCCTTGGTCCATTTTCTAAAAATTACTAATCACATCAGTACTAGTGCAAGACTCACAGGGAATTGATGTCTTGCTTAAAAGAGGTTTACTGGCAATTAACACTTGGGAGGTCCTCAGTTAGTTGAATATTGTTTCGATATACATTTGTTGTTAATACCAAAACTTCGCTAGTAGAAAAATTAAAAATGTTTTATTACTTAAAGTTGGGAACAGCAAACAAACAACCAGTCTCCAAAAGACAAAACAGAGGGAACACTTAGCAGAGAGATGAGGCTGTCTCTAAATTCAGAGGTGGGAAGCAATGACTGGCCAGCGGTGGATTCACCCACAGTCACCTCATCCCAGAAAGGTTCACCCCAGCAAAACAGACTCCAGGCAGCATGCGAGGTTGTAAAACTACAACGGTAACTACAGTGGTGCTTCGCTTAAAGAGGATAATCTGTTTCAGATAAATTGCTGTAAAGCGAAATCCTTGTTAAGTGAAATAAAAAAACCCATTGAAATGCATTGAAAACGCGTTCAATGTGTTCCAAAGGGCTCAAAACTCACAGTCCAGTGAAGATCCTCAATAGAGGTGGCCATTTTCGGTGCCTGCAAAGTGAGGAATCCGTCCAAAAACACAGCGGGGAGCCATTTTACACAGCGGGCGGCCATTTTTAAGCCGCCGATCAGCTGTTGAAAAAACACTATCTTGCGAAAAATCAGTTCCCAAAGCAGGGAACCGATCATCGTAAAGCAAATTTTGCGTATTTAAGCATTGTTTTGCAATTGCAAAAGTGATCGCAAAACAGTCATCGTATAGCAGTTTCATCATTTAACGAGGCAATCGTTAAGCGAGGCACCACTGTACCCACATTCCTTAGCCATAGCTAGGCCAATTCATGGCCTGAGAACGCTGGTAAAGCCATGATTTGTGCACCTTGTCCTGGAGAAATGCTCTTCTGAGCTTCCGGATGGCGTTCCTTACTTTTATCAGTTCCCTGGGCTGCTGCTTCCTGTTCTTTGCCACTTGTGGCACCTCCTCATGGCTAATGGTAGGGCCGGTCACCTGGTAGCTGACCCTAACCAGCATCTGGTAGCTCAGCGGTCCCCAAACTTTTTGGGACTGCAGACATGTTGGGGGGGGCAGGCTCAGAGCACGGTGGTGGTGGCATTAACATGAGTGAGACACCCCTGCATGTGTGATGCCCTCTGCAAGCGTGACATGCCCCACTGGGTCATGACATTTCCCTGCACGATTGCGACACGTCCACTGGGCAGGCGGGGTGCAGAGATCCATCTCTTCAATTCAGTTCCGGCAAACCCACAGACCAGCACCTGGGCTGCAGACTGGGTTGTTGGGGATCCCTGTGGTCGCTGACCCTTTCGACTAGAAAGACGGGTGTTCTGGTTGGGAATCTCTGCAAGTGTGATGGGCCCTCTTGGCCAAGGACATCAAGCTGTACATTTAGAGTCCTCGGGGGGGGGGGCAGAAACCTGGCATCTTCTGTGTGCTGAAAGATACCTGGAATGCCATGGAAATGAGCTGCATTGAACATAGCCTGTTTTCCTGAAAAGGAGCCTGAAAATAAGCCCTTGGAGGATTTTTCACGATGCTCCTAATAAAAGCCCGACCCCAAAAATAAGCCCTAGTTACATGAAAATCTACCCTCCACTATTTTGCAGCTTTGGGCAGCAACCAGAATATGGCATCATTATAAAATGAAACATCCCCTGAAAATCAGCCCTAATTAATTTTTTCGCAGCATCGATTATTATGACCCCCTGTCTCCTTTTCGGGGAAGGGTCCCTTCTTGAGTTCAGGGCATCCGCCTCTGCTTTCCCTCCAGGCTCCGGAGAAACCCCCAACTGGGGGGGACGGGAGACTCTCAGCTGAGGCACGCCTGGAAACCCTCCCTTCCCCGCCATTTCTGGGCAAGGAAGGCGCCCCAGGCCTTCCTCTCCCAACCCAGGGAGGAGCCACACCGTCCATCGCCCGAGCAAACGAAGACTCAGGGCGGTCCTCTTTGGGGAGACCCAGAGCTCTCGCCTAGTCCTCTCGAAGGGTTAAACCCACTGAGTCCGGATTCCTAGAGAGGAAGGGGAGTCTGGGCAAGGGGTGCGTCCGCTGAGCCAAAGGCTCCCTCTCTGAACAAGGAGGCCCCGTCGGTCCCTCCTTTTGCTTCCTCCGGAGGGAAACGAGGCTTCGGCTGCCGAAAGGGCTGCCTTCCCCCCTGGGTTTTGGGGAGCTTCGTAGGTGTGCTTGGGGGGCGATGGTGAGTCTCTCCCGGGGGGGGGGCTGGACAGGAGGGTGGGAGGACCCCAGGATGTCCCGGGATGGAGGAGGGGAAGGAGTAGCCGGAAGGGTTGTGCGGGGAGAGAGAGAGATTTCCACACTTCTTATTGCCAATATAATCACTTTTTACAATGTTTTAACTAGTCCGGTGCTTGTTCAGATTGTCATTAGTGTAAATGAAAAGAGAGACACATTCCGTGGACTCTGTTGCAGGTTTCTTTCGAGCATAAGAGAAAGATGGACAAGCAAGACTCGGTTGTTCCTGAAGCAGGAAGAGGCCAAACTGCCATCAGGGCTGTGAGCAGTGGGACATTCTGTGAAAAAACGGGGCAGAAGATCTTGGGTGAGGCGGCTGTCAAGTCAGAGGTCCACCACTGGGGCTTCAGGGAATTCTCTTACAACGAGGCTGGGGGACCCCGAGGGATTTGCACCGAACTCCATCATCTTTGTCACCAGTGGCTTCAACCAGAAAGACACACCAAGGCTCAGATCCTGGACCTGATCCTCCTGGAGCAGTTCCTGGCCATCCTTCCCCCAGAGATGTCCATCTGGGTGAGGGAATGTGGAGCAGAGACCAGTTCCCAGGCGGTGGCCCTGGGAGAAGGCTTCCTCCTGAGTCAGGGAGAAGACAGGAACCGGGAAGGAGAGCAGGTGAGGGTGTTTCCTCCTGGTCCCTGTGGGGCACTTGTGGGAAGCCCTTGGCCCCAGGACGCCCCTGTTCTTTGTCCCTACGAGTCCTAGCAGGGCCCCCAACAGCTGCTGCAGAAATGGCAGGGACTGCATTGCCCCAGCTGCCTTTCACGTGAGAACACATTGGGAGTATTCCTAGGGTTTCCGAGCCGGATCACTGTCCTTGAAGTGTCTTATTAGAGAAGATGCCACTTGAAAAGAAGGTGGTCGCTCCCTTTGTGCCTCGTTTTTATTGCATCCGCATCCTTACGGTTGTTCCTTATCTTGAATCTTCCTTCCTCTTTCAGGCTCAAGAGACCTTGTGTCTAGTTCAGTCTTCTTCCGCGGAGGCAGAGGAGGCCCCTGGGGACGCCAGGCAGAGTCTGCTGCAAGAAGCGATCAGGCAGGGTGGGAGTGGAGGTCCCGACGCTCAGGGTAAGGAAGGACAGATCCTGGGGGGGCAGTCTGCGCTTCAACTGGATGGTCCTCCTTGAAGAATTCAGGATACCCTTCGGCTGCTCTTCTTGTTGGTTGTTGGGAGGCTCTTTGTGGAGATGGGGGTGGATGGAGGCAAGCAAGGGTCTTGTCTCCACGCTTTCCAATGGTTTAAGTTTCCACTTTAGAGGATTCATTTTCTTCTTCAATTTGTGGTAGGACAGGGAAATGAGGAAACATACCTCTCTCCCAAACAAAACAAGAGAACAGCAACTGTTGTAAAGGTATGAGGAGACAGATCTTGCTACCCATATGTATTTAGAGATCTATCATTTATTTAAATGTTTGTTTAAATATTATGTTTCTGTCAAAAATGTGCTGAAGCAATACTCCTGTCTTTTGTGGTTCTCCTCCTAAACATTACATCCTCACAAGGACTCTGTACGATTGTCCCTTCAACATATGAGACAGGTTTATGGGCTGGCTTTCCACACCTTTTTTTCTCCCACAGGGAATCAAACCAAGCTAGCCATGTGGACTCAGTTACCCCTTCTTGGTGACGGAGAGGAACCACATCAGGTAGGAGGAAGAGACACGGAGAAGACCAGACCGGCTTCTGTCCTCTGCAGCTTCCTCTGGGGAGGAAGAGGAGAAATTGGGCCCTCTTTGTTTCTGATGAGAAGTTATAGACAGTCGCATATATGTCTTCACGTAAGAGCTAGAAAGACGTTAACAGTGGCAACATTTGAGTTAACCATCCATCTGGAACTAGGCATCTGAGGCCTTAATTTTTTAATCAGTTGAGTTTGAATATCTGTGTATGCAGCTGCATTGGCCCTTAATTAAAGTTGCAGCTTCTTTTCCCCATAAAGAATGTTCCTTGACTTCAGCACCTCTGTTAGCAGACACATATAATGTGGTAGTTTCTGTGCTGGAATAGCAGGATCTATTACTTTTAGCCTGTTGAAAATTGGGAAATAATTTAAAAAATAATGATCAAGACATTTCCTGACCAGACGGAAAGATCTTGGAGTCTGAAAACAGTCAATTCCTCAGAACAGTTTAAAAAGACACTTGCTAGGAGATTGTCTTTGTGTGAGCCATGAGGAAAACCTCCTTTCTTTTTCATGCAGAGCCCAGTGACCTTTGAAGAGGTGGCCGTGTGTTTCACCCAGGAGGAGTGGGCGCTGCTGGATCCTGACCAAAGGGACCTACACAGGGAGGTCATGGAGGAGAATGCCAGGATGGTGACGTCTCTCAGTAAGGCTCCTTCCTTCCCCAAATGGTGATGATTATCTCCTTAGAAACACAAAAATACGAAGAACCATAAACACAGAAAAGGTGGCTCTGAGCAGTGTCCCAGCTCACCCCACCCATGGGCCGTTCCTTGGGATATCGCTGCAGTCCTTGAAGGCAGTGATCCCCAACCTTGGGCCTCCAGATGTTCTTGGACTACAACTCCCAGAAGCCTTCACCACCACCTCTGCTGGCCAGGATTACTGGGAGTTGAAGTCCAAGAACATCTGGAAGCCCTCGGTTGGGAACCACTGCTTGAAGGAACTGTTAGAGAGGGTGGAGGCCTGAGGAGAGCAGTAGATTGTCAAAATGTAGGAGTCCAAACGTTCCCTTCCCTCTGTGATAAGGGGTGTCGAGGAGGGGTTGCTCATTAATTAGGAATAAGATTTTGGCCATGGGCACCCTCTGTAGAGGCCGAAGCACAAGGAGACGACCACTCCCAGAAAACGTCATGGCAGCTCCCCTTCTGGTACATTTACAACTTGAAGTGGGCAGGAGAGACGGTCATGGAGCCACCACGACAGGCCCAGAGATTTCCACAGCATGTCAGTGGTATTGTTAGATGAAATAATTAAATTATGTAATTCTGGGAGAGACCAAAAGAAAGCAACATGGAGAACATGAAAAGACTAAGCTAAATTCATTTAGAATAGTTGATATTTCTCAATGTTATAAAGGTTTATAATCTTTCGATGTACAATGGGGCTAATATATCTTTGTAATGTCCTTTTTATAATTTATTAAATTTTTGGAATGATAGTTTTTTTATATGAAATTTGGATTAAAAAAAGCATAAACATCACCTAGCTATATTGGTTCCCCTCATCAGGAGAAAGGCAGACTAAAAATTAAAAAAAAAACAATTAAATATGGCATCAGCTTCACTCATTCAATTTTCTAATTATAGATAGTAGAATAAAATGACAAAATATCTAATGACAGAATTATTCACTTCCTCGAAGAAGGATGATACAAAGCCTCATCATCTCCTTTCTCTTCCTCTTACATTTGCAGTTCAATTAGATCTTTACTTCTCCGTCTTCTCCACAGATACCTGGAAGAATTCACATTTATGTGGAAAGTGTAGGAGTTCTTTTATGCCCCGGTTGGACGTTACAAGACATAAGGCAACCCATGGAGAAGAGAAAAGAAACATCAGCAAAAAGCCCTATGAATGCATTATGTGTGGGAAGCATTTTGCAGAAAAAAAGGCCCATGTGCATCCAAAGAGTGATCTCAAGTTGCATCTTACAAACTCCTTACGAGACCATCCAGGAGAGAAACCGTACCAATGTCAGGAGTGTGGGAAATGTTTTACTCGTAATTCAACTCTCTTAATGCATCACAGAATCCATACAGGAGAGAAACCATACAAATGCCAGGAGTGTGGGAAATGTTTTGCTCAGAATGCAAATCTTCTGAAGCATCAGAGTGTCCACACAGGAGAGAAACCATACAATTGCCAGGAGTGTGGAAAACGTTTTGCTTATGGGTCAGACCTTAGGACTCATCAACGAGTCCACACAGGAGAAAAACCATACAGATGCCAGGAGTGTGGGAAATGTTTTGCTCAGAATTCTCACCTTCTAGCTCATCAGACAGTACATGCAACAGAGAAACCTTACAAATGTAAGGAATGTGGAAAATGTTTTACTCAGAATGCAAGCCTTTTGATTCATCAAAGAGTCCACACAGGAGAGAAACCATACAATTGCCAGGAGTGTGGAAAACCTTTTGCTTATCGGTCAGACCTTAGGACTCATCAGAGAGTCCACTCAGGAGAAAAACCATACAGATGCCTGGAGTGTGGGAAATGTTTTACTCAGAATTCTCACCTTTTGATGCATCAAAGACTCCATACAGGAGAGAAACCCTTCAAATGCCTGGAGTGTGGAAAACGTTTTCCTTCAGGGTCAGAACTTAGAGCTCATCACCGAATCCATACAGGAGAGAAACCCTACCACTGCCAGGAGTGTGGAAAACATTTTGCTTATAGGTCAGACCTTAGGACTCATCAGAGAGTCCACTCAGGAGAAAAACCATACAGATGCCTGGAGTGTGGGAAATGCTTTGCTCAGACTTCAAGCCTTTTGATGCATCAAAGACTCCATACAGGAGAGAAACCCTTCAAATGCCTGGAGTGTGGCACATGCTTTGCTACTTCTTCATACTTAGCGAAACATAAAAGAATTCACACAGGAGAGAAACCCTTCAAATGCCAGGAGTGTGAGAAATGTTTTGTTCGCAAGGCAGAACTCGTGTATCATCAGAGACTTCACTCAGGAGAAAAAACTTACAAATGCCTGGAGTGTGGGAAATGCTTTGCTCATGGTTCAAACTTTGTGAACCATAAAAGAATTCACACTCGAGAAAAAGTATACAAGCCCTCACAGTGTGAGACATTCCTGCATTCGTTTCTTAATTTTACCGATACACCACCTTCATCCCAATAAAGGAGGGTTGGTCCTAAAGCAGCTAATTTTTACAGTTAAAAGTTACGTTGATAATGTAATACAGTACAGTGGTGCCCCGCATAGCGAGGTTAATCCGTTCCGGATTAACCTTCGCTATGGGGAAACATCGCTATACGGATAAAAAAACCCATTCCTAAAAATCCATTTGGGTTCCATATGGGCCCAAAACTCACCGTTCTGCGATGTTTCCCCATGTTCCAGCTGCCATTTTTCGTGTTCCTCTGGCCATTTTGAGTGTTCCGGCGGCCATTTTTGAGTGTTCCAGCGGCCATTTTGGGTGTTCTGGTGGCCATTTTGGAACCACCGAACAGCTGTTTCCCCTTCCATTGTGAAGAAACATCGGTATGCGATCGCATTCGCAATCGCAAAATCTGCATTGGTATGCGGATTAATCGTTAAATGGTGCGCTCGTTATGCGAGGCACCACTGTATATCTGAAGTATCTTGTGTATTTCTGGATTTATTTTTGGATGTTTATAAATTAAAAATAGTATCTACCATTGGTCCATTTTCTAAAAATTCTCATCATTACTAGTGCAAGACTCATAGGGAATTTATGTCTTGTTTAATAGAGGTTTACTGCCAATGAACACTTCGGAGCCGCTCAGTTAGTTGAATATTGTTTCAATATGCCTTTGTTGTTAATACCAAAACTTCGCTAGTAGAAAAATTAAAAATGTTTTATTACTTAAAGTTGGGAAAGGCAAGCAAACAACCAGTCTCCAACAGACAAAACAGAGGGAACACTCAGCAGAAAGATGAGGCTGTCTCTAAATTCAGAGGTGGGAAGGAATGACTGGCCAGCGATGGATTGATTGACAGTTGCCTTAGCCTGGAAAGGTCCATCCCACCCAAACAAACTGCAGGCAGCATGCGAGGTTGTAAAACTACAACAATAACTGGCCGTATTCCTTAGCCATGGCTAGGCCAACTCAGGCTGATGAAATTCACGGCCAGAGAACGATGGGAAAGCCATGATTTGTCCACCTTCTCTTGGAGGAATGCTCTTGTCAGCTCCCGGATGGCGTTCCTCACTTTTATCAGTTCCCTGGGCTGCTGCTTCCTGTTCTTTGCCACTTGTGGCACCTGCCTCAGGGCTAATGGTAGGGCCGGTCGCCTGGTAGGTGACCCTAACCAGCATCTGGTAGCTGAGCGGTCCCCAAACTTTTTGGGACTGTAGACTTGTTGGGGTGGGGTGGGCTCAGAGCGAGACACCCCCCATCTGCAAGTGTGACATGCCCCACTTGATCGTAACATGTCCCTGTGCGATCGCGACACATCCACTGGGCAGGCGGGGTGCAGAGATCCCTCTCTGCAGCTCAGTTCTGGCAAACCCACGGACCGGCACTTGGGCTGCGGACTAGGTTGCTGGGGACCCCTGTGGTCGCGGAACTTTTTGACTGGGGAGACGGGTGTTCCGTTTGGGAATCTCTGGAAGCGTGCTGGGCCCTCTCGGCCAAGGACATCAAGCTGTACATTTAGAGTCCTCAGGGGGCAGAAACCTGGCATCTTCTGTCTGCTGAAAGAGACCTGGAATACAATGGAATACCATGGAAATGAGCTGCATTGAACATACCGTTTTCCTCGAAAAGGAGACCTAACCTGAAAATAAACCCTAGTAGGATTTTTCACGAAGCTCATAATAAAAGCCCTACCCCAAAAATCAGCCCGTTTAGTGAATCCCCTCCACCCTTCAGTATTTTGCAGCATTGTGGTCCTAGCCGCCTAGAGTGGTCCTCACCGATCAGATAGACGGGGTATAAATTAAATAATGAATGAATGAATAAATGAATAAAAAATTGTGCAGCAAACTGAAGATGGCAGGACTATAAAATAAAGCCGCCCCTGAAAATCAGGCCTTATTTGTTTGTTTGTTTATTTATTTATTTATTTACTCAGACCATCAATTCCTATAAGACCCTCATCTCGTTTTCGGGGAAGGGCCCGTCCTTGAGTTCAGGGATCCGCCTCTGCTTTCCCTCCAGGCTCCGGAGAAACCCCCAACTGGCGGGGACGGGAGGCTCTCAGCTGAGGCACGCCTCGAAACCCTCCCTTCCCCGCCATTTCTGGGCAGGGAAGGCGCCCCAGGCCTTCCTCTCCCAACCCAGGGAGGAGCAACACCGTCCAGCGCCCGAGCAAACGAAGACTGAGGGCGGTGCAAGAAGGGCTGCCTTCCCTGGTCCTCTTTGGGGAGACCCAGAGCTCTCGCCTCGTCCTCTCGAAGGGTTAAAGCCACTGAGTCGGGATTCCTAGAGAGGAACGAGAGTCTGGGGAGGAAGCAGGCGCGCTGTGCCAAATGCTCCCTCTCGGAACAAAGAGGCCCCGTCGGTCCCTCCTTTTGCTTCCTCCGGAGGGAAACGAGGCTTCGGCTGCCGAAAGGGCTGCCTTCCCCCCTGGGTTTTGGGGAGCTTCGCAGGCGTGCTTGGGGGCCGATGGTGAGTCTCTCCCGGGGGGGGGGGCTGGAGGGGAAGGCGAGGGGACCTCCCAGGATGTCCCGAGAGGGAGGAGGGAGAAGAAGACACACCTCCCAGCCTCTTAAGCGCTATAATCAGTTTTTACAATGATTTTACTAGTCCGGTGCTTCTTCAAGTAGTCATTAGTGTGAAGGAAAAGAAAGACGCATTCCGTGGACTCTGTTGCAGGTTTTTTTCGAGCATAAGAGAAAGATGGACAAGCAAGACTCGGTTGATCCTGAAGAAGGAAGAGGCCCGGATGCCATCAGGGCTGTGAGAAGTGGGACATTCTGTGAAAAAACGGGGCAGAAGATCTTGGGTGAGGCGGCTGTCAAGTCAGAGGTCCACCACCGGGGCTTCAGGGAATTGTCCTACAATGAGGCTGAGGGGCCCCGAGGGATTTGCACCCGACTCCATCATCTTTGTCATCAGTGGCTTCAACCAGAAAGGCACACCAAGGCTCAGATCCTGGACCTGGTGATCCTGGAGCAGTTCCTGGCCATCCTTCCCCCGGAGATGTCCAGCTGGGTGAGGGAATGTGGAGCGGAGACCAGTTCCCAGGCGGTGGCCCTGGCCGAAGGCTTCCTCCTGAGTCAGGGAGAAGACAGGAACCGGGAAGGACAGCAGGTGAGAGTGTTTCCTCCTCTTCCCTGTGGGGCACTTGTGGGAAGCCCTTGGCCCCAGGACGCCCCTGTTCTTTGTCCCTACGACTCCTAGCAGGGCCCCCAACAGCTGCTGCCGAAATGGCAGTGACTGCATTGCCCCAGCTGCCTTTCACGTGAGAACACATTTGGAGTATTCGTAGGGTTTCCGAGCTGGATCACTGTACTCAGAAGTGTCTTATTAGAGAAGATGCCACTTCAAAAGAAGGTGCTCTCTCCCTTTGTGCCCCGTTTTTATTGCAGCCACATCCTTACGTCCCAGTTATTGCTGCTTCTTGTTCCTTACCTTGAATGTTCCTTCCTCTTCCAGGTTCAAGAGACCTTGTGTCAAGTTCAGTCTTCTTCCTCGGAGGCAGAGGAGGCCCCTGGGGAGACCAGGCAGAGTCTGCTGCAAGAGGCGATCAGGCAGGGTGGGAGTGGAGGTGCCAACGCTCAGGGTAAGGAAGGGCAGATCCTGGGGGGGGGCAGTCTGCGCTTCAACTGGATGGTCCTTCCTGATGGTCCTACCTTTGGGCTGCTCTTCTTGTTGGTTGTTGGGAAGCTCTTTGCAGAGATGGGGGTGGATAGTGGCAAGCAAGGGCCTTGTCTCCATGCTTTCCAATGGTTTAAGTGTTTACACTTTTGAGGGTTTATTTGTGGCTATAAATTCTTTAATTTGTGGAGAGAAGATGATAGGAGGAGATATGCCCCTCACCCAAACAAAACACCAAAAAGAACAAGGAGCAAAGTTAGAGATCTTGATACCTGCATGTGTTTAGATTTTTATTGCTTGTCTGTGTGTTTCTTTGAATATTATATTTCTGGCATTACAATTGCTCAAGTAATGCTCATGATACTTATGGATCTTCTCGTAAAAGGGCAACAGGTTTCTCACTCTCTACAAGGTCGCCCAGCGAGCATCAAGGTTCAGTGGAGACTGGATCCCAGAATCTCCTACATCCCAGTCCAGCCTCCTAACCACGATGCCAAATCTCTGACAATGCAGTTCTATGAATTTCGAGATGCTATCCGACGAGATTACTTTCTAGGTATAAAAATCGGGTCTGCCATTTGCCTCCTGGGCCTAATTCAAGATGTCAGTATGAGCTGACTGGCGGAGATCTCCGTCTTTTAACCCTCTGGCTTTGGAGGCAGAGAATGAGAGTTTGATTCCCCACTGTGCCTCCTTGGCAGGGCCTACACTCTGTGTACCATACGGTCCACTCCAGCTGTGTAGTTCATCATCATCATCTAATTCTAGAGCTCTAAAGGACTAGGGCCCTGGCTTTCTAAGAGATTGCCTGTCTTGTGATTCGTCTAACTGGATGTTAAAACCTTCCGGACAAGGGTCTCTTTTAAACAGCAAACATTTCAGAGCCATGCCCTAGAAGAACAAAGGAACAAGCTTTCTCCTGAGTAACTCTCAGATTGTGGAATGCTCTCCTTTCCAAGATGCAATCTGTGTCTCCTCTGACTTTGCTTAAGAAATAGGTGAAAACACATCTCATTAGCTTGGCAGATGATGTCTAACCAGACCTTTTGCATTGTTTTTAACTGTATCCTTTGCTGATATTAGTAGTTCTTTGGTACTTACTTGATTTTGATACTTTCTTTGGTGTAGTTGGTTTTACTAGGAAAAAAAATTGTGCTTTTTACCTAGTCTCCATGTTTGAGATAAGTTTATGGGCTTGCTTTCCACAGCCTTCTTTCTCCCTCAGGGACTCAAACCAAGCTAGCCTCGAGGACTCAGTTACCCCTTCTTGGTGACGGAGAGGAATCACATCAGGTAGGAGGAAGAGACACGGAGAAGACCAGGCCTGCTTCTGTCCTCAGCTGCTTCCTCTGGGAAGGAAGAGGAGAAATTGGGCCCTCTTTGTTTCTGATGAGAAGTTATAGAAAGTCACATATATTTCTTCACTTATTAGCTAGAAAGATGTAGACAGTGGCAACGTTTGAGTTACCCATCCATCCGGAGCTAGGCGTTTGAGTGCCTAATTTTTGAAACAGTTGACTTTGAATACCGTATTTTTGCTCCATAAGACACACTTTCCCCCAAAAAAATGTGGGGGGGGGGAGTCTGTGCGTCTTATGGAGCAAAGGTGGTGATTTTGCCCCCGCTGGCCCCGTGGGGCGGAGCATTGCAAGGTTCCGAGTGAGACTTCCAGGTCCCTTGCGAAGCTCCCCCTCACCCCCCACGGGCCAGTGCAGGCGAAATCGCCAGCTTCCCGGTGGGGGGAGCATCGCAAGGGTCCTGGAAGGCTCACTCGGACCCATGTGACGCTCCCTCCACCCTCCCACAGGGCCAGCGCCAGCAAAATTGCCAGCTTCCAGGGCATTTTCGTCCCCACTGGCCCCGGGGGGTGGGGGGAGTGTCGCAGTTGTCCAAGTGAGCCTTCCAGGACCCTTGCAAAGCTCCCCCCACCCCCCACGGGGCCAGAGCAGGCGAAATCGCCAGCTTCCAGGTGGGGCGAGCGTTGCAAGGGTCCTGGAAGGCTCACTCGGACCCTTGCAACGCTCCCTCCACCCCCCACGGGGCCAGCGCCGGTGAAATTGCCAGCTTCCAGGGCATTTTCGCCCCTGCTGGCCCTGTGGGGGGGGAGCGTTGCAAGAGTCCGAGTGAGCCTTCCAGGACCCTTGCGACGCTTCCCCCACCCCCCACGGGGCCAGCGTGGGCGAAATCATCAGCTTCCAGGTGGGGGGAGCATCACAAGGGTCTGAGTGCTGAGTGAGCCTTCCAGGACCCTTGCAATGCTCCCCCCACCCCACCCCATGGGGCCAGCGCAGGCAAAATCACCACCTTCTGGGACTCTTTTGAGGCTTGGGAAGCCTCAGAAGAGTCCCAGAAGGTAGCGATTTCGCCCTCTCTGACCCCTGGGGGGGCAGGGTGAGTCTCTAAAGGGTCCTGAAACACACCCTAGGACCCTTTAAGACTCACCGTGCCCCCCGGGGGTCAGAAGGGGCGAAATGCCACCTTCTGGGACTCTTCTGGAGCTTCTCAAGCCTCAAAAGAATCTCAGAAGGTGGCATTTCACCCCCTCTGACCCCCTAGGGGGCAGGGTGAGCTTCCAAAGGGTCCTAGGGTGTGTTCCAGGACCATTTAGAGACTCACCCTGCCCCCCGGGGGTCAGAGGGTGCAAAATCGCCACCTTCTGGGCCTTCTGAAACTTCCGAAGCCTCAAAATAATCTCAGAAGGCGGTGATTTTGCCTCCTCTGACCCCCCCCCGGGGGGGCAGGATGAGCTTCCAAAGGGTCCTAGGGTGTGTTCCAGGTCCCTTTAGAGACTCACCCTGCCCCCCCCGGAGGTCAGAGGGGGTGAAATCGTCACCTTCTGGGACACTTTTGAGGCTTGGGAAGCTTAAGAGTGCCAGAAGGTGGCGATTTCGCCCCCTCTGGCCTCCGGGGGGGGCTGGGTGAGCCTCCAAAGGGTCCTAGGTTGTGTTCCATAAGACGGACCACTCCATAAGACTCACCAATTTTAAAGAGAAGAAAACAGATTATTTTTTTCCTGTTTTCTTCTCCTAAAATTTGGTGCGTCTTATGGAGCAAAAAATATGGTATCTGTGTATGCAGCTACATTGGCCTTTAATTAGAGTTGCAGCTTCTTTTCTCCTCAAAGAATGTTCCATGGCTTCAGCACTTCTGTAGCAGACAGATAGACATGGTAGTTTCTGTCCTGGAATAGCCGGATCTATTACTTTTAGCCTGTTGAATATTGAGAAATAATCAGACGAAAAGGTCTTGGAGTCTGAAAACAGTCAATTCAATTCCTCAGAGCAGTTTAAAGTGACTCTTGCTAGGTGATTGTCTTTGTGTGAGCCATGAGGAAAAATCTTTCTTTTTCATGCAGAGCCCAGTGACCTTTGAAGAGGTGGCCGTGTGTTTCACCCAGGAGGAGTGGGCGCTGCTAGATCCTGACCAAAGGGCCCTACACAGGGAGGTCATGGGAGAGAATTCCCGAATTGTGACATCTCTCGGTAAGACTCCTTCCTTCCCAAAAGGTGATGATTATCTCCTTAGAAACACAAAAATACGAAGAACCATAAACACAGAAAAGGTGGCTCTGAGCAGTGTCCCAGCTCACCCCACCCACGGGCCGTTCCTTGGGATATTGCTGCAGTCCTTGAAGGTAGTGGTCCCCAACCTTGGGCCTCCAGATGTTCTTAGACTGCAACTCCCAGAAGCCTTCACCACCATCTCTGCTGGCCAGGATTTCCGGGAGTTGAAGTCCAAGAACATTTTGAGGCCCAAGGTTGGGGACTGCTGCTGTAAGGAATTGTTAGAGAGGGTGGAGGCCTGAGGAGAGCCGTAGATTGTCAAAATGTAGGAGTCCAAAAGTTCCCTTCTCCCTTTGATAAGGGGTATTGGAATAAGATTTAGGCCATGGGCACCCTCTCTAGAGTCTGAAGGACAAAGACTAACACTCCCCTTTTGCTACATTTACAACATGAAGTCAGAATAAGACAGTCATGGAGCCACTAAGACAGGCCCTGCTCCAGCTGAGTGAAATAGAGTTGGCTGTACATATGGTTCTCTCCGAACCGAGTTTGTTAGAACTAAAATGTTTACCATTCTAGATGGCAACGAGAGCTCTCTACATCTTGTGATGTTGTCCTTTGTATTTGTTTATGTCAACCCTATGTTTTCTTAAGTGGCAATCATATAGAGTAAGCTCATACATTCTTACTCTTGCTTTGATGAGATCAGGTCCGTTTGAATCCCTTGGCAGTTCCTCATTTTTTGGTGGGAAATAAAGTCAGAGACATATTTACTGAACTCATCATTTGGTTTTTATTTATCTCTGATTTTTCTGTAACTATTTCAGTTGGATGAAAACAAGATAAGTCAGGCAACAGGCCATATCTGGGAGATGTAAACTAAAGTCCGGACAACTTGTTGGAGTGCTGGGCCAAACCGTTCCTTGTCAGTGGGTTTCCAAAGTGGTGCGCTCCTCATTGCACAGGTTGTCCGGCAACATTGGTTCCTAGCCCAGTCACCCTCCTTTGGTGGTTGAATGTAGGTGGAATCGGGACGGATCACCCTCGTGCCTCTCCCTTGCCCGCGTGGGAACACAATGACAGTCCACTCCTCGGTTTCCAGAGCGGTCTCTCCCTCTCTCTTTGGTCTCGGATCTGTTAACAGTCCTCCCACTCTCAAGTTTGGGAAATCCTTTAGCAAATCCCACGCTTTTTCATAATCACTGTCCTGCTTGTTTTCTTCCCTCTGTCTCATTCTCTCTCCTTCTAGCTTACTCCCAAACCATTGCTCTCCCCTCACATTTATACCTTCCTCCTCCTAGACTGACATCCTTTGCTCCTCCCCTTTTCCTTTCTTCCCATCCTCCACCAGACATATTTTAACCTTCCCCTTGTTTTCGTCCACCTTGTCTGTCTTTCCTGGCACACTGCTTTTTCCCTCATGTATCTTTGAGTCATCACCGTCTCCCTCCTCAATTACAGCCTCTGTTACTAAGGACGGCTCACTTTATTTTATCTCTCCTTCATGCTTGATAAGAAGCATGTAAAGAAAAACTGCTTGTTTAAGTTAAATTTCTGGTAGTAATATTTCTATATATGCTGCTACACCAGGATCCTAGGAAGCCGAAAAAAGTGCTTTTGAGGTAGAATAGAGAGATCTTTATTAAAAGCAAGTACTGTAGACATTTGGTGTTCAATCATTTACGTCCTTTTTCTCTCTCTCCACAGATAACTGGAGAAAATCACATTTATGTGGAAAATGTAAGAGTATTTTTACACCCTGGTTGGATCTTGCCAGACATGGGGCAACTCATGGAGAAAAGGAAAGAAATATCAGCAAAAAACCCTATGAATGCATTGTGTGTAGGAGACATTTTTCAGAAAATAAGGCCCATGTGTATCCGAAGAATGATTTCAAGGTGTTTCTTACAAGCTATTCACAAGACCATCCAGGAGAGAAACCGCACAAATGTGAGCAGTGTGGAAAATATTTTACTTCCAATTCAGCTCTCTTGAGGCATCAAAGAATCCATACAGGGGAGAAACCATACAAATGCCAGGAGTGTGGGAAATGTTTTACTCAGAATTCCCACCTTCTGGCTCATCAGACTGTACATGCAACAGAGAAGCCATACAAATGCAAGGAATGTGGGAAATGTTTTACTCGAAATTCAAACCTTCTGATACATCAAAAAGTCCATACAGGAGAGAAACCATACAATCACCAAGAAGGTGGTAAATGTTTTTCTCATGCATCAGACCCTAAGACTCACCAGAGAGTCCACACAGCAGAGAAAACCTTCAAATGCCAGGAGTGTGAGAAATGTTTTGTTCGCCGGGCAGATCTTGTGTGTCATCAGCGAATCCACACAGGAGAGAAACCCTTCAAATGCCAGGAATGTGGGAAATATTTTGTCCGGAAGAAAGACCTTGCGAGTCATCAGAGAGTCCACTCAGGGGAAAAGCCATACAAATGCCTAGAGTGTGGCAAATGCTTTGCTCATAGCTCAAATCTAGTGAACCATCAAAGAATTCACACTAGAGAAAAATCATACATGCCCCCAGAGTGTGAGACATTTCTACATTCATTCCTTCATTTTATTGATACTCCACCTTTCTCCCAATAAAGGAGTCTGCATGGAAGATAAATTGTGCACAGGCCATAACTATGGTAGATTTTTTCCCCAGAGTTCAGGATTTCTAATAGATTGGGGAATCCACCCACAAGAGAAATAGTACAAACTACCAGGAGTATGGTATTTTTTATTTCTCCTCAGAATTCATAGTTTAGTGTCATTAGAGAGTGATCACATAAGGGAGAATGATGTAGCTTTTCCAGAAGATTTTGAATTGAAAGTTTTTCTAGTGCGAAAAAGTGAGAGATATTATGTTTTATAGATCTGTGTTTGTAGTTTCAAAGCAAACTTTTAAATCTTCCATTAGGCATTTGACCTCATGAGCAATGAGACTGTGTTTGGGCTGTCAGACAAGAACTACAGCTGGCGCAACCTTTGTTCAAACCTCCATTCTGCCACGAGAATCAGTGTGTGGTGTAGAACAGTGGTTCCTAACCTTTGTTACTTGGATGTTTTTGAACTGCAACTCCCAGAAACCCCAGCCAGCACAGTTGGTGGTGAAGGCTTCTGGGAGTTGCAGTCCAAAACTCCTGAGTAACCCAAGGTTAAGAACCAGTGGTGTAGAAGATAGGCTGTCTGACCAGGACTCTGGACATCTGAGTTTTCCTGAGCTAGGAAAACTCACAGGTGGAATGGTCAGGGTTAACGACTTCCTCAGCATTTCACAGACCTTAGATCCTGTTACAATCACCATAAATCTGGAGTGACTTAATGGTCTGTCACAAAAACCGTAACAGACTGAAGGCTCACTCTGTAACCTTGAGTGACCCACTCTCGTAACCTTTGTTCTTTTGCAGGGATTGTAAGCAAATACGGATTCGTGCTTGGAATTGCTAAAACACATTGGTGGATCACACATCATCTCAATTGGAGAGCCAACGTGATGGAGCAGTTGGCCAATCATAGGGCTGATGTGAAAATATTCCATACTCTAGAACAGAAATTAGAACGTCCTGTATATGTTGAAAATGAAATAAAAATCAGTCACTCTTCGTTTGGATTGGGGTTTGCCTGGTGCAGCTAAATGTTAAATTTATAATATCATAGATTTGGATTATCCTGTGCATCTCTGAGTTTGTTTTTCCATGTTTATAAATTAATAAAACTTATATCTGCTCCTGTGTGTAAAACCTAGGATTATTGTCTGAAAAATGCTAAAGAAACAGCCACAACAGCAAGATTTCATTTCTTCCTTTAAAAAGCTAGAGCTGCTTAGGAACCGCTAAGTCTGTTGAATTTTGTTTCAGCATTCCTCCATTGTTACTACTGAATGCTATGATAAAGTTATTTTTTCCCCCGAAAGAAGATTAAGCACTGTCATTGGATGAGCATGTAAACTTTGGAGGTATGACACAGAAGCCTTCTCTTAGCATTTTGCATTTGATGAGCAGATGTTGCTGGATGGCCTGACAAGAACATGGGCAATCTATTAGAGCTATCTCTTAAATCTTTTGATATTATGAGTGGATTCTTTTAACTATGGTAAATAAGAATTGCCCATCCTGTACCATCATTATGATGACCGGGAGCCATTCTGACATTATTTGTTCACTTCAAGAAGGGAAAATCAGAAGCACAAATATGGGAGCGGGGATGCGCTAAAAGGAGCTAGGGGTCTTAACAGGCCCCAAGCTAACCATGAGTCAACAGTGTGATGCAGCAACAAAACAACAGCAACAAAATCTAATGGAATGCTAGGTATCCAGATCAAAGGGAGTAATAATAGGTTTTAAACTTTGGGCAGCCTTCAGTTGGAATCTTGCATCCAATTATTGATACATCATGGTTCAAGAAAGATTCTATCAATTCCAGAGGTGGCTGATAAAAGTATTAAAAGTTAGGTGACCTTTACAAGAGTGTAAAAAGAGTCAAGTTCAGGAGATGTGGAGAGACTATGTCTATGGAGCCTTCCCATCGTTCATGGAGTTGAAAACTGTGATCTGAGCTAAGGAAAGGGGAAATCAGAAGTAAGCACAGAATTTGTGCTTCTGATTTCTCCTGCTTAAAGGGCCATTTAAGGCATCTTTTAAGAATCATGAAGTGGCTTTAGTTTGCTGAAATACTACACATAGCTAATTTTTTAAGTGTTATGTCTGAACATTTAAGTGTTCACACACTCACTGTTTCAAAGACTACATACAATAGAGCACGTGACCCCAAAAACATCTCCTGTTGCGGTCATTAACAAAAAATTAGTACCTAGCTTACCTTATGGTAGAGGGCAGCCCAGAAGTCTGTGCTGAAATAACACAGAGAACAATTAATATCTGGATGGAAAGAAACTACAGAATTTCAATTTTTCCACTACTCTATATACAGGCTTGTGGCACCTTGACTTGATAACAAGTCCTATGTATATCAAATCTTCATATAAGAATGGGGGATGAAAATGTCTTTAGTATCATTTATATGTGTCCAAAAATTAGCTACATATTTTTAAAAAAGGCTCATCCTTCAATCCAGTGTCTCCCAACAGGACAAGATTCTAGCTATGAAAGGGTGGTGGTGGGTTAGCTGAGTTGACTGGCCTTCTGTGCAGGATGCAAGAAGGGGTGGGAAGCCCCGTCAGTAAACGGACAAGCGCCATTGTGGGTGGAAAGTAGAGGAGGCAGTGGTGCCTTCTAGTATGGCCATTCTTCTCTCTTCGACCCCTGCCCCGCCAGGACCTGTTGGGAAAAAATGTCCAGCTTCCAGCAAGGGGAGGAGAGTGACCTTGACAGTGGCTTTCCTTGTAGAGGATCCAGTGACAAGTGCTAGCCAGGCAGTCGTAGGAGCAGAACCTCAGAAGAATGGCAGGCTGAGTGAACCTCAAGCTGTCTGTCTGGGACTGAACCCAGGTCATGAGCAGAATTTTGGATGCAGTACTGCAGTTTAACCATTGTGCTGTGAGGCTCCCACAGGGACATTTCTGTGGCCTTTTTTGCCATCCCAAAGCTCCCCCAATATATATTAAAAATGTGGTCCCCAAAGGCCTCTCTTCCGTCTTGAAAATCTTCTGCAGCATCAGTTTTAAATGTAGAGGCCTTGGTGGAGGTTCCCCAAAGCTCATCTTATTTCCCCTGAAAAGCAAAGCTTGAATGCCTGGTCATTTTCTTTTTTTAGTTCTTGGGAGTAGGCATGAATTTGACCCAACAAGGTACTAACTTAAATTATCCATCTCATGAGAGGTTGGACAACTATTTTCACTGCCTGGATTAGGCTCTTAAGAGTCCCCTGGACTGCAAGGAGAACAAACCTATCCATTTTGAAGGAAATCAACCCTGAGTGCTCACTGGAAGGACAGATCCTGAAGCTGAGGCTCCAATACTTTGGCCATCTCATGAGAAGAGAAGACTCCCTGGAGAAGACCCAGATATTAGGAAAGTGTGAAGGCAAGAAGAGAAGGGGACGACAGAGGACGAGATGGTTGGACAGGGTCATCGAAGCGACCAACATGAATTTGACACAACTCCGGGAGGCAGTGGAAGATAGGAGGGCCTGGCGTGCTGTGGTCCATGGGGTCACAGGGTTGGGCACAACTAAATGACTAAATGGCGACGAGCTTAAACCATTATTTTGGAGTCACCGTGCCAGGAAAAGAGTGTCACTCTGGGACTCTCCACTGAGGGAACTCTGAACACCTCAGTGTCAATGAGAGAGTTTATGAACATACTTTAAAACTACAAGCACTGAGAGGCACTGAGGGCTCCTGATGGCGCTGAGCCTGACAACTTCTAACATTTAAGACGCTTCTAAAATCGTTGTTTAGAGACGCCTTCTATGAAATTCCTACCAGATTTTATATCTGATTTTATGCCTTGTGTTCTGCCTTATCTGATAACTGTTATTACGCCTCTGATTATGTTTTATAGTCTCTTGGTTTTATTTATAACCCTGTTCTTGCGGGTTTATGTTTTATTTTGCTGTAAATCACCCAGATTAGTGTGCTGCACTAATTTGATAGCGTATAAATTAAATGAATGCAAGAATGAATTAAGAGGACCACTTCTTAATTCCCCTCAGCCTCTTCATCCCTGATATACAGAGAGGCAGCTCTCCCCTCAGGGGACCACATCAGCTCCTCCTCCTCTTATTGGCTAGAGGCTCTTCTTCCTCCTCCTCTGATTGGCTGAGGAGAAAAAAAATTCCCTCACAGTTGTTAGGATCCCTCTCTCTGTGAAACAATTTGCAAGAAACATAATTTTGAACCATTTTGCCCACCAGACACTTCAGCCTTCCTCCTTTCTGAGGAAAGAAAGGCCAAATATGTCAGCAGAGGCAAAAATTGCTCTAATACAACCTTTGCTAAGGTGTGCTGAATATTACCTTTCTGGGGGGGGGGGGAAACGGCCTGGCTCCGTTTGACTTTGATCTACTGAGGTACGACCACCTCAAGTTGTACCAACGTAGAGGCACCTTGTAATTAATTACATAACTGTGAAGAAATACAGCGTCTTGACAGGTTCAAAACAAAGGCAGAAAGAAGACGTTTTCCCCACCCACCTCATTGCCCCTTTCACAACTTGGCTTGGCTTCCCTTTTTTCATTACAACAGAAAGAAAGTGGGGACCATGACCCAGCTTTCCTGGGCTGCACTTCAGGAATGCCACACATCTGTTCTATTCCCTTTGTCATCATCTGGAATACTGAATAATTATAATGAATTATCACAGCAATCCTTTCCAGTGTTTTCTAGGTAGAGAGTAGTCAGAAGAGGTTTCCTCGTCCTCTCTTCTGTGGTCAACCTGGGACTGTAGAATTTGCCCAAAGTTACACAGGCTGGCTTTTCTCCAGTTGGGGGGGGGAGATAGTGGGGAATCGAACCCGCAACCTGTTCTAAGTGTTGTATCTCCCTGAACTGTCCAGCCAGCTAGAAGTTCAAGTGAGTTTTCCTACTGATGATGGATAGGGCAGAGGAGCCAATTGAGGGGTAGGATCCCACCTGCCCACAATTACAGTATTTGAATGTTATGCTATGCCATGTGGGCATTATTTTCTAGAACAGTGGTTCCCAACCTTGCTATGGCATCTAATTGCAGTTGATTAGTACAACACACTGGCTTTGAATAGCTTTAATAGTGTATACTGTATTCATGATTTAATTTCCTTTTAATGTACCACAGCAGTGGTTCTCAACCTTGAATCACCCAGGTGTTCTTGGACTGCAATTCCCAGAATCATTTGCCACCAGCTGTGCTGCTTGGGGTTTCTAGTTGTTGTAGTCCAAGAACACCTGGATGACTCAAGGTTGGGAACCACTGTCCTATAAAATGCGTGGGCAACCCAAAGCATTTCAGTCTTGAGCTTTAGACTCTAGGACTGCATGCTCCTGTAAACTCCCCCAACCCCTGCAATTAAAACAAAAATTATTTAGAAGGCCTCCGTGTGCCTTTTATTTTTTTTTAATGGGGGATGGATATTGGGGCACAGTGCTGGGTGGGGCAAATATTTCCTTATACTCTGTAGGAGGCACAAGGGGACTTTCTGAACCACTGAATGAATGAATGAATGAATGAATGAATGAATGAATGAATGAATGAATGAATGAATGAATGAATGAATGGGCTGAAGGATGCGGAGGGGTTTCATGCAGCCTGTGGGTTGCATGTTATCCATCCTTCCCTTAAAGGTTGTATTTTTTGAATGGTTGCACTGGTGACATGGCCTTTAAAACAGCCATTCGAGCCATTGCAGGGGTAACTGCCTTCTGACTGTTCATCAGGAAACACAGTGTGGTCTCTCCCTCCATCATTCCTCACTCAGTATCTTCTTGGGCATGCTTTAAAGAAGTATTTTTCCTTCTCCTTTTACAGGCAGGTACATCTCCTTCCCTGCCCAAAACTATTGAAAGGAACAAGAAAACGAAAGAGTAAAGGAGGGCATAAGAACAAGTGGAAAATAATGTCAGTGAAGCAAGAGGGAAAAAAAACAGGTAGGTTAAAACTAGGCAAAGCACAAAAAATGTGAGATGAAAAAAAGCACATGGTGTTGTATTTTCCTTGCCCTTCCTGGGAAAAGCTAACAAAGAGCGTCTTGATCATTTTTTTTTCTAACCAATATAACATGTTAATATATGAGGCAGTAACTGATATAAAGAATTTTCAAGATGGGTGTCGTGATAGCAAAGAAAGAACATGGAATGAATGTCTTTTATGCAAGGTCAAGTGCATACAAGATCTTCAAAGGTATTCTGTGGTTCTGATGGTGACTGTCCTGCTCAGCAGACATTTCCATCACACTTAGGAGATGATGTGATGCTCTCTCCTTTTAGATGGATGTGGGCAGCAGGACAGAGTCCACGCTGATAAAAAAGTCATGCATGCTGCATTGTTGGTAGCACAATGCTTCACCCACTTCTTCCATGTTTGTAAGGTGGACAATGGGAATGGGTTGCTATTAATGTTCAGTAGTTAGTTGTAACAGATATATAGAAGTTTTTCTATTATAAGGGAGTAAAAGTCTACTCTTCCTTCTCTTAACGGGTGGGCAAATTGTTGTAAGCCGCCCAGAGACCTTTGGGTAGAGTGGGCGGCATATAAGTTAAATAAATGAATAAATGAATGAATGAATGAAGTCTTGTGCTCTATTGTGATATCTTCACCCAACCATCACTGCCTTTTAATTAACTTTTCTCAGTTTTGATATTTATGTCCAAATAATTAAAAATAATGACACACCAGTTCTTAAAACACACCAAGGATGGATTATAAAATCATGGCTTTATAATATCTCTTACCCCTATGCCAGCACAACATAGCATTTATTCTCGTTGTTTCTCTTCTTCTGCCATGTCTTACACAGTTTTTACACAAATTTTAATCCATACCACAACACATTTTATTTCAGTTCAGCCCATGAATCTTGTAATAACTCATTTTGACAGTGTTTATATTATGACTTTTGAACAACTTCAGCCTATTGCCAAGGTACTTAGTATGTAATGAATATGCTACCTATCCATGTAGCTTTGATTATAGAAAAGTGTATATGTTTACTTTTGACATGCGTTATTAAAAAGCTTACTAGGATCACTTCCAAAACATATGCAAAACCATGATCCTACCACAGCACTTATAAGGAGAAGAAACATTTTGGGGGGTTTTCTACTGGTGCTAATAAGAAACAGTGTTTACATTCTTAGCTGATCTGCTTAGAAGCTAATAGATTTTTGTCAGAACATTCTCACAGCTGCAGCTGAATTTTTTCAACAAGCATTTCTATCCCTGTGCAGAGGCTCAAAGTAAAACACATGTTCTGCTGCTGAAAGTTTAATGCCTTTCACTCAGTAGGTAAAAGGAATGAAGCAAACAATTTTCAATGCTTTGAACCTTCCTAACTTTTAACACTTCCTCTGTACAGTACCTTCTTTCACACACTCCTTAGTCTTACCGATTTTGACTTTCTGGAGATAGACAAAGGTGAACAAGCCTTTCCCCCTACTTTTCAAGGTACCTAATGGTCAGAGCAGGAACGGCTCACCCCAAAGCCATAATAAAACCTCCCTCCACCCTACAAGCCATCAGACAAATTCCACTACCTCTTACATGGCTTCTACTCTCTTACGGACTTTGTGATTCACACGCTGCAATTGGCAATTTAAAAAAGATCTCATTGTTTGAGCTTTATTTCCTATGTCAGCTCCTCTTCTGACTCACAAAATGCAAAATTGCATAACCAGGCTCTTCTACATCTATGACACCCACACTACCTAGATGTATATATGTAGTTGTCAATTACAATAACAGGTTTGTAGGTTGTAGGTTGTCCATGCACAATCAGTAAGCGTGCAATAGCTGGGTGTCAGAATGACTGGCGGACGAGTGATGGAATGTTGGATGCAAGGCTGAATGCTGATTGATTGGTGTGTGTCGGGATGTGAAGGATTGTATGAAAAGTGGCAATCAGGCCAGGAGTGAGTTAGGACAGTGGTCCCCAACCTTGGGCCTCCAGAGGCTCTTGGACTTCAACTCCCAGAAATCCTGGCCAGAAGAGGTGGTGGTGGAGGCTTCTGGGAGTTGTGGTCCAAGAATATCTGGAGACCCAAGGTTGGGGACCACTGAGTTAGGGGATGAGAAACTCTCTCTTGGGCTAGAGTCTTTCAGAATGTGTAGGAGATCTTGAGTCTTTAATATAGGAGAGTATTTTGTGTCTGTTAAAACTGTAAAAATTATATAAACTCTTGGCAGTCAGGAAATAGTTTAAATACCTATACACGATAAATACCATACAGTATCTATACTATATTATAAATACCAATTAAGGCATGGAGCCGCTGACTGGCTGGCACAGTTAAAGGGACAACTCCAGATTCTTTGGAATGGTTCGGGGGTAGTATTGCGCCTGGGCTAACACTTTGTATAACTGCACTAATAAATAGGTGGCTAGGTTTAGAGGGAAAGAGCCAGATAGGTGCCTCAACTACAGTGGTGCCTCGCTTAACAAGGATAATCCGTTCCAGCGAAATCGCTGTAGAGCGAAATCCTCGTTAAGCGAAATAAAAAGCCCACTGAAACACACTGAAAACCCTCCAATGAGTTCCAATGGGCTGAAATCCTCCATAGATGGGGCGGCCATTTTCGGTGCCTGTAAAGCGAGGAAGCCATCCTAGAAAACAGCGGGGGGCCATTTTGTACACCCGGTGGCCATTTTGAAACCCGACAATCAGCTGTTTTTAGATTGTCGTAATGTGAAAATCGGTTCCCGAGGCAGGGAACCAATCATCGTGAAGTGGATTTTTCCCATTTAAACCATTGTTTTGCAATCGCTTTTGCGATCGCAAAAACCTAATCGTCCAGCGATTTCCTCGTTAAGAGAGGCACCACTGTGCCTGGGGAGTGTGTAATTCACCAGTGTGACAGTAGTGAAAATGAATGCCTCCTTGGGAATATTGCAGTTACTTTCTGTTTTACAACTGACACAACTTTGTATTTGTCTTACATCCCTTTTCCTTCAATCAGGATTTCTCACTCATTTCTTTCTTTCTTTCTTTCTTTCTTTCTTAATGCCCCTTTCAACAGCTAAGCACTCAAGAATTCAGCAAACACGCTAACTGTAAGTAACTATTACTGAAGCTTTGTTTTACAAAGCCAATCTCAATTGTCTAATTAAAACAAGTTTAAAACTGGTTGCCAAAATCCTGTTGCTGGTGTATGCTGTTTTAAGGGCAACAGCCCCATTTACAGGCTGCAAATGAGTAGTAAATCACAATTATAAGGCCTGTTGAATCAGTGGGCAAGTCATCTCTAAGTGCCATTGACTGAATGAGTCTACTCTAACTGCAACTTGCTACTGCATTTCAGACACTGTGGCAAAATGACAACAGATAAGGGGTTTTGTCAAGAAACAGATTGCTTAACTGGGACGTAACAAGGAATACAAGCAACAGTTCCTTAACTAATAATTCTCTACTGTGATTTATGCTTTTGTTATTGGTGCACAAAACTGTGTCACCAATATACTAAGCTACTAAGAAGCTGTTTCCCACATCCTATGCATTTATAAGGTCTTTCACATATGTGAGCTTTTTTTTTTTGGCCTACAGCTTTAGATGTTTTGGCAGGATTATTTTCCACAATCCCAGTTCTGTTGTGTTTTTTTCCTCCTGTGTGGACTTTCTAGTGAGCATAGTGCCTATCTTGAGAGCAAAATAATCCCCATGCATCTTACGTTTTTCTTTGTGTTGACTGTGATGCTTCAAATGGATTCCATAAAAAACATTTTCCAAACTCCTTGCATGCAAATTTACTTTTTCGTATGTGCAATCTATGGTAGTTTGCACATACGAAAAAGTAAATTTGCATGCAATTTAGGGTAGTTGCCTGCACTCTAAGCAAAACATTTTCTGTGTTGCTACAAGTTGAATGTTTCCTCTCTTTTGTGTATTCTCTGAAAAGCAAATGGGATAACCTGTATGTAAAAGATTTGCTGCACCGTTGGTATTTTTATGGTTTCACTCCTGCACAAACTTTCGTGTGGATGAGTGATGAGCATAGTTCACAATCTCCTGGCCACTGCACTCTTCCTCTTCTTTTGAAAATTAAAGAGTTCCACATTGCAAAATCAAAGAAATACATTCCTCCCACCTGGAATGTTTAACAGTTTCTCTGCTGTGTGGCATTTTTGACGCAATGTTGAAGTTTTTTTTCCCTAAAAGTCAGAATCAAATTTAAATTTGGTGTCAACAATTTAATTTTGATTTGTAAATTTCCTACTTTGAAAATCCTTCCTTCTTTTAGAATAAAGCCCTTTATGCTTACAGTTACAAATGAAAATGAGTTGTTTCCATGTTTGTTACTTTTGGAAATAATTTTTAAAATACAGTCCTTATGTACTGCAAAGGTAGTTACACTGTGTTTTGATTAACTGAAAAATAGGCTTAACTATTTTTTTATTTTTATTTTATTTTTATTTTTAATTTTTTTTGAAAACTGAAAAATCCCCCATAAGCAAATGGTCCCTAAATTTAATTATTTCTTTTTTGGTGTAAACATCTTATGGAGTATAAAGGGGACCTAAGAGGTACTGAGGGGTCTTCCAACTTGGAAAAATTCCCCTCATACTTCCTAGGGGGCATTTATAAAAAAAGGAAAAGAAAAAAAGGAATGGAAGTTCCTCAGAGAACCAGGGTGGCAGAGTCTCTGGAAGCTACGAAAACTCCCCTGGGTTTTTACCCATAACTTGCATAATGTCTGTCACTAGAAAATTGTGTGAAGACAGGAGGGCCTGGCGTGCTCTGGTCCATGGGGTCACGAAGAGTCGGACACGACTAAACGACTAAACACACGCACAGAAAATTGTGTAGTTTTCAGCATGGCTTTGTGACTGCAGGTATGTGAGCAGCAATAGATGGAATTAAGAAATTATGGGACATGATCAAGCATACAGTGGTGCCTCGCATTACGACGTTAATTCGTTCCAGCAAAATCGCTGTAGAACGAAAACATCATAAAGCGAAAATAAAAAAGCCACTGAAACGCATTAAAACCTGGTTAATGCGTTCCAATCGGCTAAGAACTCACCGTGCAGTGAAGATCCTCCATAGGGGCGGCCATTTTCGGGTGCCTGTGCAGCGAAAAATGGCTCCTAAACACAGCGGGGAGCCATTTTGAGCACCCGGTGGCCATTTTGAAAACCCGGCGATCAGCTGTTTTGATCGTCGGGAAGCGAAAATTGGTTCCCAAAACAGGGAAACGATCATCACGCAGTGAAATTCCCCCATTCAAAACGTTGTTTTTGCAATCACTTTTGTGATTGCAAAAACCTCGTAATGCGGATTCGACGTTAAACGGAGCGAAGCACCACTGTATTTTCCAATTCTAAAATTATTCTAAAAGCTTTTTTTCCCTACTTGAAAAGATGTAATGCTGAAAATTTTTGGAAGCCCTATCACAGTCTCTGGGGTGCTTTCAACCATTTCCTTCAACAATGCTGGTTCCTTTAAAATAGCAATCCTAGCTTTTGTACATTTGCAACTTTGCAGACAATGTGTTAGGCCTTTACTACTCCTTCAGAAGGTGCACAATGACACTAAAAGTGTCAGTCAACACAGAACTATTTGAACTATATATAAGAGAGCAGGCAAGGCTTTACTATTTAGAGGGGGAAATCACAAGATTAAACTGAGTTTATCTGAATAGTTATTTAAATTAGGATTTAGATCATTTTTCAGATCATTTTTATTTAAATCAAATCTACTCTGCTCTGATGTGTCAGAAGCCTTGCCTTGCAAAAAAACCATTTCCCATGCTCCGGGGATTTCAATGGCTTCTCCCCCTCGTGGACTCTTCTGTGAATTAGCAGGGCTGAATTTCGAACAAAACATCTTCCACATTCCTGGCATTTCCATGGCTTTCTCCCCTCTGTGAGCTTTCTGATGAATTAAAAGGTATGACTTGCTAGCAAATCCTTTTCCACACTTCTGGCATTTGTATGGTTTTTCTCCTAGGTGGACAGTATGATGTGTCATAAGGTGTGAATTCTGAGCAAAACATTTCCCACACTCTTGGCATTTGTAAGGTTTCTCTCCTGTATGGACTCTATGGTGTTTCACAAGGTTTGAATTCTGAGCAAAACATTTCCCACACTCATGACATCTATACGGTTTCTCTCCTGTGTGGATTCTCTTATGCTTCACAAGCAGGGAACTGTGAGCAAAACACTTCCCACATTCCTGGCATTTGTATGGTTTCTCTCCTGTGTGCACTCTTTGATGTTGCACAAGATTTGAATTCTGAGCAAAACCTTTTCCACACTCCTGACACGTGTATAGTTGCCCTCCTGTGTGGACTCTTTGATGACTCACAAGCTGTGAACTGTAAGCAAAACACATCCCACACTCTTGGCATTTATATGGTTTCTCCCCTGTGTGGATCCTTTGATGGCTCAGAAGACTTGATTTTTGAGCAAAACATTTCCCACACTCTTGGCATTTGTAAGGTTTCTCTCCTGTATGGACTCTCTGGTGGATCAGAAGGTTTGAATTCTGAGAAAAGCATTTGCCACATGCTTGACATTTATATGGTTTCTCTCTTGTATGTACAGTCTGATGCTTCACAAGATTCGAATTCCAAGCAAAACATTTCTCACACTCCTGACATTTGTAAAGTTGCCCTCCTGTGTGGACTCTCTGATGGTTCACAAGCTGTAAACTGTGTGTAAAACATTTATCACATTCCAGGCATTTGTATGGTTTCTCCCCTGTGTGGACTCTCTGATGACTCAAGAGGCTTGACTTATGAGCGAAACATTTCCCACACATTTGGCATTTGTATGGTTTCTCTCCTGTGTGGACTCTCTGGTGGATCAGAAGATTCGAATTTTGAGAAAAACATTTCCCACATGCCTGGCACTGGTATGGTTTCTCTCGTGTATGTACAGTCTGATGCTTCACAAGATTTGAATTCTGGGCAAAACACTTCCCACACTTTTGACACTTATATAGTTGCCCTCCTGTGTGCATCCTTTGGTGGTTCACAAACTGTGAGCTATAAGCAAAACATTTGCCACACTCCTGGCACTTGTATGGTTTCTCCCCTGTGTGGACTCTCCAGTGACTCAGTAGACTCGACTTACGAGCAAAACATTTCCCACACTCTTGGCATTTCCATGGTTTCTCTCCTGTGTGGATTCTCTGGTGGATCAGAAGATTCGAATTCTGAGAAAAGCATTTTCCACACTCCTGGCACTGATATGGTTTCTCCTTTGTGTGTACGGTCTGATGTTTCACAAGATTTGAATTCTGGGCAAAACACTTCCCACACTCTTGACACTTGTACAGTTGTCCTCCTGTGTGCATCCTTTGATGATTCACAAACTGTGAACTATAAGCAAAGCATTTCCCACATTCTTGGCAGCTATATGGTTTCTCCCCTGTGTGGACTCTCTGATGGCTCAAAAGACTTGACTTATGAGCAAAATATTTCCCACACTCCTGGCATTTGTATGGTTTCTCTCGTGTGTGGACTCTCTGGTGTATCAGTAGGTTTGAATGGTGAGTAAAACATTTTCCACATTCCTGACATTGGTATTTTTCTCTATTGTGTACACTCTGGTGCTTCACAAGGTGTGAATTCCAAACAAAACACTTATCACATTCCTCGCACTTGTATAGTTTCTCTCTTGGAAAGCTTGTAATATGCAGCTTGCAGCCAAAACCTTTTCCAGAGACTCCCCATCTGACCGTTTTCTTTCCAACATGAACCGTCTTGTGATGCGCAAGAGACATTTTTTGGGCAAATTGTTTCCAACTCAGGATGCGTTTGTAGGCCTTCTCTTGGATATTACCCTTCTGTTCTTCATGAGATGGGACGTGTCTGACAACAGCCAATTTCCCCCTCAAGTTCCACCTTGTCTGTGGGCATATAGTCGTTTCCCTCCAGTTGTCATCTGGAAAAGAAGAGAAAATATTAAATTCCAGGTCTAAGATCCTCAGTTCAAAAACCTGGAGAGGGTGTTTTTTTTTTTTTGCATCTAGATTAATCTAAATGCAATTACTGCACAGCTGTGGTTCTTACTTCTTTACGGATGAGGTATTACTTAAAGAAAGATGTCTGGTTTTTGGTGAATACAATTAACAACGTTATTTATTCACCATAATCACTATATCCTCCTTCCATTTAGAACAGATGGATTCTGGAAATGGCATAGGGTTGGGCCTGATTAATCCTTCAAAAGTAAACCTCTATCTAACGCCAGGATCCTGCATTAGGATTACAAAAGATTGGTTGTTGTGGGTTTTTCGGGCCCTTTGGCCGTGTTCAGAACACGGCCAAAGAGCCCGAAAAACCCACAACAACCATTAGATCCCAGCCATGAAAGCCTTCGCGAATATATTACAAAAGATTCTTCCTTGAAACACTAGAGTACTGGTAACAGAGTAGCTAACATTCGTCGTTTACTCGTGTCCGACTCTTCGTGACTCCACGGACCAGAGCACGCCAGGCCCTCCTATCTTCCACTGCCTCCCAGAGTTGTGTCAAATTCATGTTGGTCGCTTCGATGACATTAGCTAGGCTGATTAAACATGATAGGACTTTGAGTTCAGCACCCCCTAGGAACAAAGTTCCCCAAAGTTGCCTTAAAAATCCCCCCAAGGCTTCTGTGTTGTTGTTGTTGTTGTTGTTTTGAGTTATATCCCACCTCATAGTGCTAGAGCACTCTTTGGTTTATAGCATACTAGAGCCTCGTGGCGCAGTGGTTAAACTGTAGCTCAAACTGTGCTCACGAGCTGGGGTTCAATCCCAGGTAGCCGGCTCAAGGTTGACTCAGCCTTCTATGTATCCTTCCAAGATTGGTAAAATGAGTACACAGCTGGGTGTGTGTGCAATGTATAGCCTGCCTAATTAACTTGTAAACCACCTAGAGAGTGCTTGAAGCACCATGGGTCAACCTTCCATCCTTCTGAGGACAGAAAATGGCTACTCGAACTTGTTGGGCTCAAACTCAGATCATGAGTAGAGGCTTGACTGCAGTACTGCACCACAGGATTCTAGGAGTTACAGCATTGCTCCAACTTAATTATTGTTCTTCTAGTTACTGCCATGATAGACAGATATTCTCAGCATCCAGGGGAAGAAAAGGACCCTTACCAAGAGAGGCCACAGTTGCATGGTTTTCCTCCATGACTTCCTCATGCAGGGCTCTCTGGTCAGGATCTAGCAGTACCCATTCCTCCTTAGTGAAGTCCACAGCTACCTCCTCAAACGTCACTGGAGCCTGGATGAAAAAGAAAAAGGATGAACCAATAAAATCCAAAAGGACTGTCAAGCTGAGATGGCTGAGTTTTCTACTGCAGGATCTTAACTTTCACAAGTGGCATTCACAGCATTCCGACCGCACGACAAGGGTACCAATATCTAAAAGTCATATTCCCTACATGATCCTTCCAGGAGGACAGATGGGTGTGCTTGCAGCAAAAACAGGAGAGAGTATAAATGGTTTTTGCTTGCATGCCTGCCTCGTTGGCTTCCTTCAGGAATCTAGCAAGCCTTTCCAAACAGCAAGATGGGGAGTCTGTCAAAATCAGCATTGCCGTTCTTACATCTCAATTTTGTTACAAGCAAACAGAAATACAGAGGCAATGAGAGTCCAGATGTGAAAAATCAATCAGTTTCTTCTCAGTGACCATTCTTCCCACCTGATCTGCCTGCATTCCATCGCAAGAAAGAAGAGATGACTCGGTACATGTTGCTGGCTTCATTCCAGCCTCTGTGGAGGAAAGGGGACAAGAAGACAGACCCATAGATTAATTCTTAAGACTACTAGAAGTATAACACCCACTCAGTCTGACTGATCTCAATAGGGTTCTTGTGAGGATAGAAAGAAAGCCATGTGGTCTTCAGCATGTTGGTGCACATGTGGTTATAAATAAAACTTTTTTAAAGCCACATAAGTCTAATATGGGGATGTGGTGGCGCTGTGGGCTAAACCGCAGAAGCCTGTGCTGCAGGGTCAGGAGACCAAGCAGTCGTAAGATCGAATCCACGCGACGGAGTGAGCTCCTGTCACTTGTCCCAGCTCCCGCCAACCTAGCGGTTCGAAAGCATGCAAATGCAAGTAGATAAATAGGGACCACCTCGGTGGGAAGGTAACAGCGTTCCGTGTCTAAGTCGCACTGGCCATGTGACCACGAAAGATTGTCTTCGGACAAAATGCTGGCTCTATGGCTTGGAACCGGGGATGAGCACCGCTCCCTAGAGTCGAACACGACTGGACAAAAATTGTCAAGGGGAACCTTTACCTACTAAGTCTAATATGGGTGTCACAGTCTGTTCTATTGTGAACTTCTACTTCAAGTGTTTATTCTTCTGGATGAAACCCCAACTCTTCTTGTGTGACCTTCTGGCGTCAAATCAAAGGGCTGGTTCCTACATAAAAAGTCTTCAAAGTTTAAAATTAAACACATTTTTGAAGTCTGGAAAAGGCTGAAGACAAGGATCTCTCCTCAACCAAGAAACATAAAAGCAATCCAAGAATCCTGCTTCAGAGAAGGGAAAAAAACAATGGAACAGACAAACTGTCCCAGCACAAATCCTTACCCTGTATGGTGGAACCTCCGTCCTCATTCTCCTTGATCTCCCTCTGCAGTGGACTCTCTCCAGTCCCCAACGGAGCCAACTCTCCCCCTGAGAAATCAAGCTGAATGTCTGCAGAAAGATTTCTCACCTGAAAGAGTAAGGAGGGTTCAAACAAAGAAGGATCAGAAAAGAAAATATAAAGGCAGAAATGCTGGGAGATGGGTTTCCGTTGTTTCCCCAAAAATAAGACCTAACCTGAAAATAAGACCTAGTATGATATTTCAGGATGCTCGTAATATAAGCCCTACCCCCAAAATAAGCCCCAGTTAAATGAAACCCCGCACCTCCACCATTGTGCAGCAACCAGAAGATGATGATATGACTGGCGAAAATGATGGTAAGACAATTGGTTGATTTAGATGAAATTCTGATACAATCTTGGGCAGAAAAGTATTCAAATATTCTCATATTTGAATAAATGTAGATTGTTGTATATGAAAAAAATTAGCTATCCTCTGAAAATAAGCCCTGATGCATTTTTGGAGGAAAAATTAATATAAGACCCTGTCTTATATTCGAGGAAACATGGTAGAATTTAATGGATATGGGACATCTCATATTTGATGATCTCAAGAAAAACACTGTTAGTTAAAAACAAAGAATTACACTCATAAATGGCAAAAGGCCTCTCTACAATCAACTTTCAGAATTTATGGAAATGTTTGAGAAGCATCTCACTATTGAAGCTTTCCTCATTAAATCTATAATGACAAAGACATATTTACTGCCTTAATGGAACCAGGCCTGGTCAATGGGTAGCAGTTTGCTACTGCAACTTAGGCGATTTCCCTTAGCAAGCTTCTACTTTGGTAAAAATTAGTAATAACTGAATTAAAAGATGGAAAGAAGACCCACAATGACCCCACATCTAGTTTTGAATAACATTGGGTGCCCCACAGACTCCTAGAAGCAGAATGGTATTGAATTTGGCAGGAGCTGTGAGAAAGACATAGAGTAGGTCAAGAAAAGGGACAGAAAGACTACAAAATTAGAATCAGGAGGAAATGGACTCACCTGACGACCTTTTCGTATTTTCTCTTCTGCCTGGCTCAGGAGGAAGCCTTCGGCCAGGGCCACCGCCTGGGAACTGGTCTCTGGTCCGCACTCCTTCACCCACTTAGACATCTCTGGGGGCAGGATGGTCAGGAACTGCTCCAGGATCAGCTGGTCCAGGATTTGAACTTTGGTGTGGTTCTCTGGCTTCAGCCACTGATGGCAAAGATGGTGCAGGTGAGTACAAACTTCTCGGGGACCTTCAGCTTCCTTGTAGGAAAAGCACCTAAACAGTTGACGCTGTAAATCTGAGCTGGCAGTGTCTTCATCCGGCACCTTCTGCACTGATCTCTCCCACGAGCCTTCGCTGTGCTTGGCCATCACGGCATCAGGGTGTCTTTCTGTTTCAGGGCCAGCTGCCTCTGGCTCTGCCATCTTTGAAGTCTGTCTCCAACACAGCCTCCGAAGGACTCTCCTCTCTCCAAGCTAAGACTCCCTTGTCAGGCTGTGCTATAAAACTCTCCAAAGTCAGGACATTTTTCTCCCCATGCGTCTTCTACTGTAGGAAGAAGACAAAATGTGCAAGAATCCAGCCAGCAATCCAGGTCTGATCCTTGAAAGGTACAAAAATGAGAATTGCTCACTTTGGAAGATTCTTTCTCAGAGTCTCACAGATGAAGACCTTTCTTTTACCAAAGAACCAGAAGATGCAGCACACACCCCACCTCCAGGTCTGCTTCTCCTCATTACCTGTAAGTTTCTTTTATACCAAACTATCTTAAAATCAGGGTTACTAAGTTTTAATTTAAATGAAACTTCAGTTAATTAACTGATTAACTGATAAATCTGTAACCTCAAGTACATATATTTCTAAAGCTATATTTCTATCATAACAGTTTATTTCTCTGTGATATATAATATTGTTTTAATACTGAATTTTAATACTTAAAAAAAACTACTTAACCTTCTCTTTTACCTTCTGAGATACCCTGGCTCAGCAGGATTCTCTTCCCAGTGACTAGGAGCTGCCTTATAAGACTCCATGCAAATGTTTGAACTGCAAAACATAAGACATAAGAAATTTATTTATTTGTCATTGCACTCACAAGTGGGTGCAACGAAATGAGGTGCTCTTCCCCAAGGTAAAACTGGACAACACCACTACAAAAAAAATTAAAATATCCACAACACTCACCATACAAATATAAATACCCCGTTTCTCCCAGCAATTAAAATTCCACCAAAAACCTATGGCCCCGCATTTAAACTCAATACTGCACTTGGGTAGAAGCTGTTCTTGAATCTACTTGTCCTTGCTTTCAATACCCTGAATCTCCTTCTCGATGGTAATAGTTTAAAGAGTTGATGTCCCGGATGAGAGGAGTCTTTCAGTATGTTAGATATCTTCCTCTTACATCTGTTCTGATACAATTCATCCAAAGAGAGGAGTGAACAGCCAATGATGTTTTGGGCCGTCTTAATCACCCTTTGAATTGCCTTTTTCTCTGCCACTGTGCAGCTCATGAACCATACACAAAGACAGTAGGATAATATGCTCTCAATCGAACTCCAATAAAAGGTGGTTAACAAACTCTCAGTCAATTGTTGTTTTCTAAGAATCCTTAGAAAATACAACCGTTGTTGCACCTTCCTGATTAACGCAGCGGTGTTTGCACTCCAAGTCAGGTCATTTGTTATGATGGTCCCAAGAAACTTACATTCAGCCACCTGTTCCACACAAACTCCATCTATATACAGTGGCTGAATGTCTGCTCTTTTTTTCCTATAGTCCACTATGAATTCCTTGGTTTTTTGGATGTTAAATAGAAGATTGGTTTTTTTTGCACCATCGGGATAGCTGTAATACCTCATCCCGATACGCAGACTCATCATCCCCGGAAATAAGTCCTACTAGTGTAGTATCGTCAGCAAATTTGATAATCCTATTACTGGGATGGTTATTGGTGCAATCCGATGAATAAATGGAGAACAGTAGTGGACTGAGGACACAACCTTGTGGAGTACCAGTGCTGAGTATCTTGTCAGTAGATTGGTTCAAAATTGGGAAAGAAGCATAACAAGGCTATACAGTGGACCCTCGACTTACAGACAGCTCCACTTACAGACTTTTCGAGTTATAGACGTCTCTGGCTGCAAAATTTAGGTTCAACTTGCAGCTGGAGAATCGACCTACAGGCCAGAAAAAAACCAAAATGGAACAAAACGGCCAGTTATGGATTAATCGGTTTTCAATGCATTGTAGGTTAATGGAGCCTCGACCTACAGACTTTTCGACCTGCAGCCACCGTTCCAATATGGATTAATTCTGTAAGTCGAGGGTCCACTGTATATTGTCCCCCTGCTTATTTAACCTATATGCAGAATACATCATGTGAAAGGCTGGACTGCAGGGGTGGGCAATTAATTTCTATAGACATGAAAAATCTGAACTGTGTTCGGGGGGCTGAACCAACTTTACTTAAAAATAAAATGAAACAGTGATGATTTTTTTATTTTAAACGTTAATCTTCACAAATACTAAAGAGGTTTTTGTGATATGTTAAAGATAAGTAACTGATCAACTTTAGACAAAAAGCTATACAGTGGTGCCCCGCATAGCAATGATAATCCGTTCCAGATAAATCGTCGCTATCCGGAATCATCGCTATATGGAAAAAAAACCCCATAGGAACTCTGTTTAATGCGTTCCTATGGGGCATAAACTCACCGCTAAGCGGAAATCCTCCATCCGGCTGCCATTTTCGCCGCCTCGGTAAGCGAGGAAACCGCGCGAAAATGCTGCGGACGGCCATTTTTTTCTTCCGGAGGCCGTTTTGGAACCACTGATCAGCTGTTTTAAAACATCGCAATGCGAAGATCGGTAAGCAAAATGCTTACCGATCATCGCAATGCAATGTTTAGCCATTCTAAACATCGCAATGCAATCGCTTTTGCGATCGCAAAATCTGCACTGATATGCGGATTCGTCGTTAAACGGGGCGCTTGCTATGCGGGGCACCACTGTAAATGGTTTTGATGTTCAAAATTGTCTGCAGGCCGTAGAGGGCACTCAGAACGCACTGTGCCCAGGTCTCCTGTTAGGTCAAGATGAGGGTTGAAGATGGGTTATATGACCTGTTGACAGCTATGGTGTCATAGTGGATTGAGTGTCAGGCAGGAATTCAGGAGGCCTTCAGCGAGGATCCTAGAGGAGTGTGCAGGAGCTTTAAAAATAATTTTATTCTGAAAGGCTTCAAGCCCCCCCCCCGTGCTAATAGTCGACCACCCATTTTCTTTAAAGATGCTCCTGAAATTATTCATTCCTTTGTCAATTAAGCTATTGATAGGGAAAATATGTCCTGTGACTGAGGATATCACCCTTCAGGTAACGAGTGATCCTCAGGGTTTGGGATCTGTGTCTTTGCTTTTCTACTGGAAGCTGGCTTTTGGGTCATGCTAAAGGTTTCTTTGGGAATTCAGAAATTCATTCCACCTAGAGTGGTCGCAATGACCAGAAAGGCAGGGTATTAAATAAATAAATAAATAAATAAATAAATAAATAAATAAATAAATAAATAAATAAATAAATAAATAAAGAAATAAATAAATAAATAAATAAATAAATATTGTTACAAAGGCTGGTTGTGGAGCCAGAGGTTGGGAGTTGGATTTCCCACTGTGCCTTCAGGGAGGAAGAGCTGGCCTGAGTCGCCTTGGGCAAGCTCATGACATGCCAAGCAGAGCTTGATAAAGTGGCTTTCTTTGACTGCAGCTCCCACAATTCCCCTAACCAGCCTGGCCATAAGTCAGAATCCTCTGATGTCGGAATGAGGTCACAATCTGGTCTGCATCTCTGCAAACTGAGAGGCAGTTAACAGTCAGGCTGAGCCTTCATCTGATCAGGATGGATCTTCCTGTTAGGTCAAGTTGAGGGTTGAAAGTGAGTTATATGACCCTTTAACAGCTATTGTGCCATAGTGGATAGAGTGTCAGGCAGGAATTCAGGAGGCCTTGAGCAAGGAACCTAGAGGAGCGAGCAGGAGCTTAAAAATAACTTTATTCTGAAAATCTTTAAGCCTCCTTTGTACTAATAGTTAACTATCCATTTTCTCTATCCTCCGATGTCAGAATGAGGTCACAATCTGGTCTGTATCTCTGCAAACTGAGAGGCAGTTAACAGTCAGGCTGAGCCTTCAACTGGTCAGGATGGATCTTCCTGTTACTGAATGAATCTGTGAAGGAGAGAAAGAGAGTGAGCCGTCCTCTGAAGTCAAAGGAGCAGAAGGAGGAACAGAATGTGTAGAAGGGATATTAGCAGAGGTGGAACAGGATGACAGGGAGGTACAACAGCCTAGAGAAGTATGTTTGGCTGACGAGAGAGAGGAGGAGCTAGATCTGATCATATGAGAAGATATAAATGAGGGTGAAAAGGCGGGAAGTTTCAGAGTGGTGAAATGTGAACCGGCTGACAAAAGGGATAGGTCTGTACAGACAGAATGGAGTATGGGCCAAGAGAGTTTCTTAAAACTACTTAAAGAATTCCCGAACTTATAAGTGGATAGAGGATTATTGCTGGGACCTCCAGATTTCTTCGCGCACGGACAAGAGGTAGATCCTCTGGAATGGACTGTGGTTGCGTACCCATGCAATCAGCATGGGGGGAGGCGGGTGATCCGTCCCAGTCCCTCTTTACTCCAGAGTCAGCGGGAGGGGGATTCGGCGAGACATCCATGCTATGGGACCGTTTGCGCGGTACGGACCACACCAATCCACCCTATGACCGACCGGGAGCGATTTGGGCCAGCCCCCCAATAAGAAGTAAAGACAAAGAAATGACTACACGAGTTTGAAGTTATAAGTTGTTACCAGAGTTAAGTTTAATGGATCCTTTTGAGCCAGCCGAGTTAAGTTTACCAATAAAACAGATTCTGTTAGAAAAGAAGAACAGCCTCCTGTCCTTTTTCCCGCACTGTCAACGGAACCGCCCCTGGCAGAACCAACCCGTATTCACAGAATCCCAAACCGGAATTAAGATTGCTGGAATAAATATCAACAACCTCAGATATGCAGATGATACCACTCTGATGGCAGAAGGTGAGGATAAATTAAATAACTTCTTAATGAGGGTGAAGAGAGCGCCGAAATGGTCTGAAGCTCAACATAAAAAAAACTAAGACCATGGCCACTGGTCCCATCACCTCCTGGCAAATAGAGGGGGAAAATATGGAGGCAGTGACAGATTTTACCTTCTTTGGCTCCATCATCACTGCAGATGGGGACAGCAGCCACAAAATTAAAAGACGCCTGCTTCTTGGGAGGAAAGTGATGACAAACCTAGATAGCATCTGAAAAAGCAGAGACATCCCCTTGCCGACAAAAGTCTGCATAGTCAAAGCTATGGTTTTTCCAGTAGCGGATGTAAGGAAGTGAGAGCTGGACCATCAAGAAGGATAAGCGCCAAAGAATTGATGCTTTTGAATTGTAGTGCTGGAGGAGACTCTTGAGAGTCCCCTGGACTGCAAGGAGAACAAACTTATCAATTTTGAAGGAAATCAACCCTGAGTGTTCACTGGAAGGACAGATCCTGAAGCTGAGGCTCCAATACTTTGACCATCTCATGAGAAGAGAAGACTGCCAGGAAAAGACTCTGATGTTGGGAAAATGTCAAGGCCAGAGAAAGGGATGACAGAGGGCAAGATGGTTCGATAGTGTGATCGAAGTGACCAACATGAATTTCGCCCAACTCCGGGAGGCAGTGGAAGACAGGAGGGCCTGGTGTGCTCTGGTCCATGGGGTCATGAAGAGTCGGACATGACTAAACAACAACAAAAAATTACTGATAGTGCTAATAATGTATCCCTGTTCTCCTCCTGTTAGATCTCCTTCTGCAGCAGACATTCTCCAGACCCCAATTAATCTCTCTCTGTCTCTCCCAACTTGGAAATCAGGCTGAATGTCTGCAGCCTGATTCAGTCTGCAGAAAGATTTCTCCCCTGAAAGAGTAAAGAGGAGTCAAACAAATACTCTTGTGGGATCCCACCATTTTTATTGCAGTTTTGCCTTTTTTTGTCAATTCATTTTTTAAAAAAATCCCCAGAGGTTTTTCTTCTTCATACTTCCCCATGCAAAAATTTAAAAAGCCTCTTATATTGCCACTTCCTTGAAATAATCAAAATCAAATTATTTTGAATAGTAATATAACAGTAATACTCCCCTTTCTCCTGCTGGACCGGCTATATCTTTAGCCAGAGAGATATTTGTCTCAAACAGCACACCCAGGAGATCAGCCACCCCCACCATTTCTCCAAAGTTGCCCCTACTCATTCTTAGGGCCAGACCTGTGTATCTCCCCCCCCCTCGCCATTTCTCCTGCATCCCCTAAACTAGGAAGCCTCCCTCCTTCCCAAACTAAGAGGAAGACCAGCTAACAGCTCAATGTATTTCAGGACATGACACTGTGAGGGAGGGAATCCGAAACGTAATATGTATTAATAATTTCAAACCATACCAGTGGCTGCCTCTGGAGGACACCCCCAATTTTAATCATGTTATCTTTTATTGTATTTTAATTGAATTTTAATTGTTGTTAGCCGCCCAGAGACCTTTGGGTAGAGTGGGCGGCATATAAGTTAAATAAATAAATAAAATAAATAAAATGCCGGGCATAATAGAGGAATTCCCTTCCTTCCTTCTCTCCTTTGCTGAGCTTGGAGTTTGGGGTGTCCCTCTCTCTCTCTCTCTCTCTCCCCTTGCTCCCCCCCAGTCGCCAACATCCTCCCTCCCAGCTTCAGAAAGGACTCACCATCATCCTCCCAGCCAGGCACCACAGGGTGAATTTCCGGCTCCCCCGGAAAAGAGACGCAATCACTATTCCTTTTGCTGATTCAAATAAGCAAAATGTTTAGACCGGAAGAAGCTTTATTTGGATGGGGGGGGAAGGAGCCACTTCCGCCCCGTGTTTCCCCCCCCCTTCCTCTCTAGGCATCCCAACTCAATGTATTTAACCCTTCGGGAGGAAGCCGTCGGAGTCACACGTGGGGGGGGGGTCTCAAGACTGGTCTCCTTGTTCGTTTCCAAGATCCGGCTTCGTCAGCATCCCTTTCTAAGGACAGAGACTCGGGATGTAGTGTTAGTCTGTGCAAACTTGTATGGCAAAATCCACAGGGGGAAAAAAGGAACAACAAAAAGATATAAAACCCCTGTGGCACCTGAAAGACTAATTATTATAGTTTAATAGGAGATTTTGTGGATCAACTCCACTTCTTCCCTAATTTCTTTGACATTAGAGAAAGAGTGGACGTGAACATCCTCAAGAACAGCATTATTAGGGTAAAGAGATAATTATGACGTAAATAGAGTTATTAAAAAAAGAGAAATGATTATAAATATGATAGCAGCTGCTCGGTGACCAACAGCGACAAAATTGGATGAAGAATTAGCTCTTTCCACCGCAGGAGTGTGCAATGAACTCTGGAATGCAGTATAGCAATTCATGATAATTTTACACCTGAAATTAAGTTTAAAAGGCGTGTTAAAGATTAAAAGGTTTATTTGAGATATGGGATGATTTTATATATGCTGTATTGAATAAAGTAGAAGAGAAAGAAACCAGGACAAGAATATCTGTATTTTCTGAAGGGGTGGGGGCTCATTTAAAAGATAAATGGAATGTTGGTGGTGGTGAAAGAGAGACTACACACATATATATATACAATATCTTTTTCTTGTAAGTTTTCATTTATTTAAAAAAGTTCACTTCTTCAGACATATAGAATAAAATGAAATACTGTACAGATTTCACAAGTGAAACATTCATAAGCTTTAACAATCTTGTGTGTATGGTTACATCTCGCCTGCAGTAATTTCAAATGGGTTGGTGCTTCGTATCTTGTTTATTGTCTGTCTTAAAATTTGGTGCCAGTTTCCTCCTTATGACTGAAGCCAAGTCAGGCTTCTGGCAGCACAAACGCAGACCCATCCAATCTGTTGCCTGAGGATTCGGATGAGCAGCAGAATATGGACGGTGTGTTTGTTCAAGAGCAGGAAGGAGGCATTAATCCATGATCTGCCAGAAAAAGCCTTCCACATCTTTTCCTTCTTGGGAAGACAAAACAAACAATAAAATAAATTGAACAGGGACAGGATTAGGGAAAGCCTGACGAAAGAGCCAGGTCTTTACTTTCTTCCTGAAGCCAAGGAGGGTTTGGAGCTGAGGTACTGGACTTCCTAAAGGAAGGGTGTTCCATAACATGGTGGCCATCACTGAGAAACCCAGTTCCCCCGAAAAAATAATAACATTTTTTTCTTTCACTACCGAGGCTTCTACTTTCTTGGAATCAAATGCCTCCACCATCCGTATGATCCCTTGATTCAATGCAGAGGAGCTTGTAAGCATTGTTTTTAAAGCTAGATCCAGCAACAGTGGGAGAAGCCAAGGTAGGAGGGAAAACTGGCTGCCATTTGAATCCTCTAATTCTTCTGCTCAGGTCTCTTTAATCTTTCCCTTTCCATTCTGTTCCCCCCCCCTTTTTTTCTTTTTAAAGACTTGCGAATCTAGCACTGGGGCAGCTGGCCAAACAAAGGAGAGAGAGAAAGAGGAGAGGATGTTTTAAAGTAGTCCTGCTCCGTGTGCCTCCTGCAAATCCGGACAGCCAGAATACAGCAGAACTACAGGAAGAAGCCAGAAAACAAGGCTGAAGTGAAAACTTCCTCCTATTTCAATGCCAATTCTTTGTCTCTCCCCACCACGACCACCATCACGCCTTTGATCACCTAGATCAGTGGTTCTTAACCTTTGTTACTCGGATGCTTTTGAACTGCAACTCCCAGAAACCCCAGCCAGCACAGCTGGTGGTGAAGGCTTCTGGGAGTTGCAGTCCAAAACTCCTGAGTAACCCAAGGTTAAGAACCAGTGACCTAGTCCTAGATGGTCTAGCTCCAGGACACCAGCCTTTAATGAAAAAAAGAAAGAAAAGAGGAAGGAGGGAAGTAAGCAGACCCAGGCTCAAGTTGAAGGGAGGAGAGGATTCACACAGTTAACAAGGTGCAAACAAGGCGGATTTCTTTCCCTCTCCTGCTGACTCCTGTGTGGATGGCTGAAATGAATGAACCTGAGGAGACTCAACTTTCCAGGTGCGACTTCCTAACATCTGCTTCCACTATTCACACCCTCAAAGGGTTTGTTTCCAAAGAAGCACAAAAGATGGTCCATAAACTGTGAGTTCTGGAAGGGTCAGAATATTGCCCCTCCCCCACTTTTTCTCCTTATTTTCGCAACCTGTGGATGCGAAATCACCGTCTTGGGGCATTGTGCTGTTAATCACTGATCCAGAAATGAGATGAACTGTTTCCCCAGTGCCAAAAAGTCCGTTATCGATCCTTGCTGCTTAGAAGAATTGTTGTCTAATTCTGCTAAGGGTGGCAGACTCGGCGCTGATATTTTAATAAAATCATATTAAATGAAGTCAAGCTGAAAGGCGTGGGACTCAATACCTGGGGGGCGGCTGACTGTGTACAGGATGTTATATAAGGGAGCAAATGCACAAATGTAGAGTAGAATGGCAGTAAAAGAGTAAGAGATGAGAATAACTAATGATGATTAGAAAGAAAGAGCATTAGAGACCATTATTGAAAGAGTCAAGGGACAAGACAAAGGAAATTTTGACACCACTATCTGAGAGAAAACTAGGACACACTTGTATCTGTACAGATTTTCTAGAGGTCAGAAGGGGTAAATTGGGGTGATTCCCCACAATCTTGGCAGTTGCATTCTCTCCTGTGTGCAAGTTCAAGAATCACAAGGTGTGGACTCATTATCTGGATTTATTCACCAATTTCTCCCCGTGTGGCATCTTTGATGCAGAGTGAATAAACTGAACTATTTAAAAAAAAGAAATTTAAATTGGATTTTAATTTTTAAATATGTTTTTTTTTTTTACTTTCTAATTTTTTTAAAAATAAAATCCTTCAGGGTTAGAGTTGCATTGTATTCCATACTTATTTTAGCTGAAGCCGCCTTCTAGGCCAACCATTCTCCATGTGAGGGGTGTGTGTGTGGGGGGACTTGGCACATTTTAAGGGGTCCACAGATTCATCCGTTTTGTGTTATCTTTGTTGGCACACAGCCAAAAGCTTTCCTTGTTTGACAGGAATCTGAGAAGAGCTCCTTAGAAGTCTGTGACTGAGAATGGCTGCTCTAGGCTTTATTTCCTGCCAGGGTGCTTCCTTGAGGTGATGGTTTCTCAGGAAATGCCCTCTCTAGAGTATAAAGGGGAATGAGGCTACTACCTCATGACGGATTGCAGCAGGAAATAAGGCCTAGAAGAATGATTCAGCCTTTCTCTAGGCGAGCGAAATGTAGGTGCATGTTTATGGGCTGGAACTCCCAGAATTATGTCTGAGGAATTCTTGGAAAATGTTGGAATTTAGAATTTAAAAAAAAACTGAATGGCATAGCACTGATGTTTTTTTAAAATCTGGAAAAAGCTCTAGTGGCAACTTTTTTTCAGTGGAATTTTTTTGGGGGGTATGTGGGGGTTCCAACGAGTTCTGTGGTTCCTCAAATCATGGAAAATTGTTCCCCATACAACCTATTTTTAATAGTATTTTTTAAATAAGCAGGGAACAGGGAGTAAAGGGATTTCGAAGGGCTCCAAAAATGTCTCTGGATGCTAATCCTCAGCTGAATATTGTGCACCCTTGTCTAGAAGATTTTATTAGAAAATTATAATTGGAGGGTTTTTCTCACTTGAAACAGTAAGATGTCAGAAACACATGGCAGCCCTGCTATAATCTTTGGGATGGCCTTCAAGAGTTTCTTTAAGTAAGGCCGACTCCTTTAACAACTCTTTCTTCCCTTTCTGGTCTCTCCGATGAATAAAAAGCTATATCCTACAAACAAAATCTTTTCCACACTCCTAGCATTTGTAGGTGTTGTTTTCTGTGTGCCCAGTATGAAATATCAAAAAATGGGAATTCTGTGCAAAACATTTCCCACACGCTCCTGGTTTTTCTCCAGTGTATGTTGCAAGTATTCAAAAAAATAAGAAACACAGAAAATACTGACTGGAATCTTGTTGCACAATTAGGGTTGTGATTTAGACTGATAGGTGGAGTCTAAGAACATCAGTTTAGCAATAGATACAGGAAGATGTTGAGGGAGGAAGTCAAAAAAGATAGACAAGCCTTCTCCGGCAACTATTCCCAGATCTCTCTTCTGGTTGTCTGGGCTAAAGATGTGCACAGAGGCAATTCTCAGTGGATCCCAGGCCAACACTGTAAACTTGCCGATCCTTCACCAGGTTTCAAATCCGAGCAAAAACATTTCCCAGACTCCTGACCCTTGTATGCTTTCTCTCTTTTGTTGATCTTTTGATGGCTCTTACGAGCAAAACATTTCCCACACTGCTTCTTTTGGCTGAATAGGTGTTAAGAGGCAATTCCTGGAGGATACGAGACAAACGGAATGAACTCTCCGATGCTTCACAAGGTTTGAATTCCAAGCAAAACACTTCCCACATTCCTGGCACTTGTAGGGTTTCTCTCCTGTGTGGATCCTCTGGTGAGTCAGAAGGTTTGAATTCCTGGAAAAAAATTTCCCACATTCCTCGCACTTGTAGGGTTTCTCTCCTGTGTGGATCCTCTGGTGAGTCAGAAGGTTTGAATTCAGAGAAAAGCATTTGCCACATTCTTGGCACTTGTATGGTTTGTCTTTTTTGTGTACGGTCTGATGCTTCACAAGATTTGAGATCCGAGCAAAACACTTCCCACATTCCTGGCACTTGTATGGTTTCTCCCCTGTGTGGATTCTCTCGTGGGTCACTAAGTTTGAATTCCGAGCAAAGCATTTGCCACATTCCTGACACTTATATGGCTTCTCTCCTGTGTGGATTCGCTGGTGATTTAAAAGGTGTGAATTTTGAGAAAAACACTTCCCACATTCGTTGCACTGGTATGATTTATCTCTTGTGTGTACAATCCGATGCTTCACAAGATCTGCATTCCGAGCAAAACACTTCCCACATTCTTGGCACTTGTATGGTTTATCTCCTGTATGGATTCTTTGGTGCATCAGGAGGTTTGAATTCTGAGCAAAGCACTTGCCACACTGAAGACACTTGTGTAGTTCTCCGCCCTCATGGATTCTTTGGTGGTTTGCATACTGTGAATGATAAGCATAACATTTCCCACATGCCTTGCACATATATGGTTTCTCTCTTGTGTGGACCCTCTGATGACTCAAAAGGCTTGACTTACGAACAAAGCATTTCCCACACTCCTGGCATTTCCATGGTTTCTCTCCTGTGTGGATTCCCTGGTGGATCAGGAGGTGTGAATTTTGAGAAAAACATTTCCCACATTCCTGGCAACTGTATGTTTTCTCTCTTGTATGTAAAATCTGATGCTTCACAAGATTTGTATTGTGTGCAAAACACTTCCCACACTCCTGGCATTTGTATGGTTTGTCTCCAGTGTGAATTCTCTGGTGGGTCAGAAAGTTTGAATTCCGAGAAAAGCATTTCCCACATTCCTGGCACTTATAGGGTTTCTCTCCTGTGTGTACTGTCCGATGCTTTATAAGATCTGAATTCTGAGCAAAACCTTTCCCACAGTCCCGACATTTGTAAGGTTTCTCTCGCATGTGGACTCTCTGGTGTATCAGTAGATTTGAATGGTGAGCAAAACATTTCCCACACTCCAGACATTGGTATTTCTCTCTGTTGTGTACACTATGGTGCTTCACAAGGTAAGAATTACAAGTATAACATTTCCCACATTCCTGGCACTTGGACAGTTTCTCTCTTGAATATTCTCTGGGATAGCTTGTAATATATTTTCTCACACAGCTTGTACGATGGGACATGTCACTGAAACCTTTCCCAGAGACTCCCCATCCCTCATTGTCCTCTGCAACATGACCTGTCTTCTGATAGGCAGAAGCCATATTCTGGGCAAAACATTTCCCACTCTGGATCTGTTTGTAGGCCTTCCTTTGGGAAATACTCTTCTCTTTTTCGTGGGATGGGTGGTGTCTGATGAGTGCTAATTTCTGCCTGAAACTCCTCCCTCTCTGTGGCCATATAGTTGTTGCCCTCCAGTTGTCAGCTAGAAAGAAGAAGAAGAAGAAGAAGAAGAAGAAGAAGAAGAAGAAGAAGAAGAAGAAGAAGAAGAAGAAGAAGAAGAAGAAGAAGAAGAAGAAGAAGAAGAAGAGGAGGAGGAGGAGGAGACAATATTAGATTCCAAGTTTAAGAGCCTCAGTTCAAAATCCTGGAGAATTTTCACATTAAGATTGATCTAAAGGTATTTTCTACCCATCTGTGACTTTAGGGACCATTTCATAGGCAGATGCCTTTTTAAATTACATTCCCTTTCTGTATATTTCTGGTATCGCCACCTACAGCCATTCCACCCTGAACAGGGTGGATCTGCTTGTTTTTGGAAGCAAAGTGGGCTTGGGCTTGGTAAGTCCTTCAATGGGAAACTGCCATCTAAGGTCAGAATTTCCAGATAGGGCTACCGAACAATCCTGCTTTCAAACACTGGAGGGCTGCTACCAATCAGTGTAGCCAACTCTGTCTAGGCTGATTAAACCTGGTGGAATTTGAAGGTCAGCAACGGCTAGACAATACGTTTATTTATTATTTATTTATTTACAATTTTTTTTAGCTGCACCATTGCCAGTGGCTTCTGCCACGTTCTCCTGCTCTGCCTTAGGAACCACTCCAGTGGGCAGGATGAGTTAGATGAACACTGAAACTTTAAAAGTTTATAAGCAATGCTACTACTATCATTGCTGCATTGATACTGCCGTCTATCAAGGAAAGAGGGAGCCTTACCGAGGGAGGCCACGATCTCATGGTTTTCCTCCATGACTTCCTGGTGCAGGACCCTCTGGTCGTGATCCAGCAGTGCCCACTCCTCCTGGGTGAAAGCAACAGCCACCTCCTCAAACATCACAGGAGCCTGTATGAAAGAGAAAGTACTGTATATTCTTCTCCCAGGTCAGAGTAGGATGACGAAATAACAAACTCTAAAAGGCTAATGAAGGTGAGATGTTTGGGTCTCTTCTACTGGAAAAATCCAACTTTCATGAGTGGCACTGCTAATATACTCACTGCATAACAAGGTTACTGATTGTTTTAATCTGCAGTGTCTCTCATGTTCTTTTGATTCTGCGTTTTGTGGTTCCAATATATACCTGTCCACAACTGCACGGTATCCAGTATACTCCTGCAGTGGTGAGGGGGTCCCTTTTGTCCTTTGCTGACTGTAACATTTGTTGTATTTTTGTGGTGGGTCTGAATACTGTTTGTAGGTTGTGTTTCTTCCCAGGAACCCTTCTTCTTACCTGATCTGCTTCCGTTTCATGGCAAGGAAAAAGAGATGGCTCAGGACTTGTCAGCCTCATTACAACCTCTGTGGGAGAAAGGGCGCAAGAAGTCAGATCCATAGGCTCCTCTCGTAGATTTAAATCTTAAAACTACACAAACTAATGCCTACTCAAAAGTGGTAACACTTATATCCCAAGAAATTTCTAGGAATGTGATAATTCCTAGGAATTTAATAAGACTTATATCCCAGGAAAAGATTTAGGATCGCACTGAAAGACAGTAAGATGTGTGGTTTGAGACTTGAAGTGGACCATGGGAGATACGGATCCCAATCCCCACTGAGCCATGAAACTCACTGGTCAACTTTTATCCTATTCTTTTTCTCACTCTGACTGACTTCACAGGGTTCTTGTGACTAGAGAGAAAGCCACGTGGCCTTCAGCATGTTGGAGGAAATGCGAGGATATACATATAAGTCAAATATATAATTAAAAGTAATAAAAGAATAGAACAAACAATAAGCAATTAAAGTTAAGTCTAACATGGGTGTCACAATCTGTCCTGCCCTGAAGTTGTACTTCACATTGTTCCATTTGCTGATGAGGTCTTTCTATCTGAACAAGCATCTTTCAGATCTGCTTTGATTTTGATTCCTGCTTTGAGAAGGGAGTTGGACTTGATAGCTTTACAGGCCCCTTCCAACTCTATGATTCTATGATATTGCTGCTCAAGAGACTCCTGGAGATATAAAAGCAGCCCAAGGACCTGTTCCAGACTTCAGGGAGAGGGAGAAGACATTGAAGCAGATGGTTGTTGTGAGTTTTTCGGGCTCTTTGACCATGTTCTGAAGGTTGTTCTTCCTAACGTTTCGCCAGTCTCTGTGGCCAGCATCTTCAGAGGACAGCACCTTCAGAGCACAGAGTGCTGTCCTCTGAAGATGCTGGCCACAGAGACTGGCAAAACGTTAGGAAGAACAACCTTCAGAACATGGCCAAAGAGCCCGGAAAACCCACAACAACCATTAGATCCCGGCTGTGAAAGCCTTCGTGAATACATTGAAGCAGACTTACTTCCCCAGCGTGAATCCTTACCCTGAAATGTAGCACCTCCTTCCTCATCCTGCTTGATCTCTCCTTGCACTGGACTCTCTCCAGTTCCCAATGGATCCATCTCTGCCCCTGGGAAGTCAAACTGAATGTCTGCAGAAAGATTTCTCCCCTGAAAGATCAGGGAGGGTTCAAAGAAATAAGGATCAGAAAAGGAAGGATAAAGGAAGAAACGTTGGTGAATAGGTTGGGGATTTAATGGCTATGGCTCACCTATTCTCTCAGGATCTCAAGAAAAACACTCCTTTATTAATAGTGAATAATTAAAATGATAGAAGGCTTGATTCTTTTCCGTCAACAATCAAAAGGAAGAGAAACGCTGGAGAAACAACTAGTTATTAAAGGTTTCCTGCTTCAATTCTTACTGACAAAAATATTATCATGTTCATCTACATATCTCTCAGTCTGCTAAGAAATCTCTCACTAATTGCATTTTCTTACCCCAATGTATGTGGTGGAATTGCCCCAGGATGTTCAGTTTTTGGTTAGAAATGCTCACAAGATAGGACAAGATCAAGAGTGCATCTATCTCACCACTCAGATCAAAAGCCAGTAACAAAAACAGCATATAGAAGGGCAGCCGTGCAGCAATCTTCTCTTTCACACCACGAGTTTCAACAACTGAGCATGACTAGTTGCAGAAAGGAGAGCCATGTTCACTTTTAAAGACAGGAATCGAAGAGAGTACATTAGCTGCACTGCTGGATGCTACTTCACACTTTTGATATAGTCCAGCTGGAAACCTATTGCCTGTGTACTCTTGCAGAAGCGAAATTACACAGGAAAATGTCATTCATTCACAAGATGCTAACACACGCACACAGAGTGTCTCTCTCTCACAGACACACATTATAGACCGCATTTTCCATCTATAAGACTATACTTTTGTCTAAAATCTTTAGAATAAAAATTGAGGGTCGCCTTATACACGGAAGCTGAGGAAAGAACAAAAACAAGTGGAAGGGAAAGCAAGGATCAAAGCGATCCTGCAGTGCTTTCATCCCTTTCCCCCTACACTTGCTAAGCCCCACTTAGATTTCTTACTTTGGGGTTAGAAAAGTGGGGGGTGTCTTATACATGGAAAAATATGATGTGTGTGTGTTCTTCTCCCTTTTTCTCTTGGGTTTTTGTCTGCTACCCTTTATTCCTGTTACGGCTCACAGTTGGTCTACAATACCACCGTCCCCATTCCCCGCTCTTTTTTTGCCCTTACCTGGTCTTCTGCTTTTTGTCTCATGTACAAATGTTTACAAAAGAACTGAACAGCAAACAGAGGCCATACATTATTGCACATGAGCTGTAACCACACACCCAAGCCTCTTTAAATTCAATGACTGATTTGAATGTTTTACTTCTGAATTCTACATTTCATTTGATTCCATATGTCTGAAGCTCACATTAAAGTATACAGTAATAGCCTTTTAAGGTGCCACATATTTTTGTCTTGTCTCATTTTTCTTTGGATTTTGCCTCATACGCTTGTACAAACTAACTCTTCTAAACTACACAATTCTGGTGCTATATTTGGGTGCACATTCAATTGCAAAATGAGGCACACCCCCCCAGACTTGGTTAAAGAGAGGCAATTTCCTATGGCAACTTAGGCAACTTCCTTTAACAAATTTTTAATTTGGCAAAATTTGATAATAATAAGTGAACAAATGGGTCAAAAGGGCCCATCAGAAACCACACACTTGATTTTAAAGTAGTATGGTGCTTCCCGGAGGCTTCTGGAGCTATTGTTCGGCTTTAGAGCAAAGATATCGCTCGTCATGCACCTGGCTTTCAAAGGCTTTCCTCATTAAGGTTTTGGAGAATGACTGCAAATTTGGCAACAACTGTGGGGACAGCAGTTGTAGGGGGAATGTGGAAAGTACGACAGGGGTCACGTGTTGCCAAACTCTAAATCAGAAACATCCTCTAAATTAGAGTAATGGTGAAATAGTCTCACCTGCCATTTCTTCTCTGCCTGGCTGAGGAGGAAGCCTTCGGCCAGGGCCACCGCCTGGGAACTGGTCTCCGCTCCACATTCCCTCACCCAGCTGGACATCTCCAGAGGAAGGATGATCAGGAACTGCTCCAGGATCAGCTGGTCCATGATTTGAACTTTGGTGTGGTTCTCTGGATTAAGCCATTGACGGCAAAGACGGTGGAGGTGAGTACAAACTTCTCGGGGACCTTCAGCCTCATTGTAGGAAAAGCACCTAAACAGTTGACGCTGTAAATCTGAGCTGGCAGTGTCTTCATCCGGCATCTTCTGCACTGATCTCTCCCACAAGCCTTCGCTGTGCTTGGACATCACGGCATCAGGGTATCTTTCTGTTTCAGGGCCAGCTGCCTCTGGCTCTGCCATTTTTGAGTCTGTCTCCAAAGCAGCCTCCAAAGGACTCTCCTCTCTCCAAGCTAAGACTCCCTTGTCAGGCTGGGCTATAAAACTCTCCAAAGTCAGGACATTTTTCTCCCCATGCGTCTTCTACTGTAGGAAGAAGACAAACTGTGCAAGAATCCAACCAGCAATCCAGGTCTGATCCTTGAAAGAAAGGCGAAAAAAATTAGAATGGCTCGATCAGAAATGAGAGATATTGTAAGGTGTTTTCACCGAGAGCCACTGTCCAAGGCCATACATTTACCAGAAAATCAGAAGGTGCACCCCCGGGTTTTCCTCACCTTGTTCTCTTTTACACCAAACTACCTTAAAATCAGTGTTACTAAGATTTAACCTAGTTGAAGTAATCTTCCTTTTAGTTACTTAGTGTCTTATAAATCATTTTTAAACCATATCCATCATAAGGAACACATTATTTATTTACACTTTCATTGGGATGTATAATAGTAGTTCACAGTTCCGTAACCAATGGGATTCCCAAGTGTTTATTGCAGTGTGGTCTTTATAAAATTCAATTCACTTTGAAAAAAATCCCTGGGCTTTTTAAATAGTTCCCTTTCCTTGAAATGATCAAAACCTAATTACTGTTGCTGCTAATAACGTAAAGGGGAAGAATCTTGCTTTTATTTGACTGATATTAATGTTTATTTTTGAAAGCATTTTTATTTTTGCCCAGCCTTCGGGGGGGGGAAGCTCCCCTCCGACTGACTCCTCTTGGGTGGGGGGTCTGCCTGCAACCCACGAAGTCAAGTCACCTCTTGCAAGAAACAAGAGCCTCCCTCTCCCCACCATCTGGCCAACCCCACCCCAAAAGCCCCACTTCTTCCTGACCGATCCAGTTCTTGGGGCGCAGGAGAAGGCGAGCAACCTCCTCACCCCACCACCCTCTCCCCGGCAGCAGAGGCAGAGGGGTGTGTGTGTGTGTGTGTGTGTGTGTGTGTGTGTGTGTGTGTGTGTGTGTGTGTGTGTGTGTGTGTGTGTGTGTGTGTGTGTGTGTGTGTGTGTGTGTGTGTGTGTGTGTGTGTGTGTGTGTGTTTAGGGGTGCCCTTCCCTTGGCTGGGTTTAGAGAGTATTTCCCCCCCCCCCGCCCTTCCAACCTCATTTGGGACTCCCGATCATCCTCTCTGCCAGGCACCACGGGGTGAATCTCCGGATCGCAGAAAGGGACACCCAGCCACGATTCTCCCCGGAGATTGAAAACAAAACAAAACAAAAAAAAACACCTGGAGACAGGAAGTGACGTTGTTTGGAAGGGGGAGAATTCGGACGGAGGGAACCCATCTTCCCTTTCCCCTCTAGGAAGCCCGACTGGGTGCAAAACCCAAATGCAAAAATACTGTAGGTCAGTGGTTCCCAACTGAGGGCCTCCAGATGTTCTTGGACTTCAACTCCCAGAAATCCTGGCCAGCAGATGTGGTGGTAAAGGCTTCTGGGAGTTGTGGTCCAAGAATATCTGGAGGCCCAAGGTTGGGGACCACTGCTTTTACTTTAAAAATCATCGTACAATGCACTTCATCAGGTGTGCATCAGTGTACTTCTTGGGGTATTTACCCTTACCGGGAAGAACCGTCCCATCTGGGTTTCCAAATTAGTTTTCGCTTCTACAACATTTCCAACATCCTTTGTTTGTTCTAATGTACTTCCTCAGTAAATTTATTTATTTATTTATTTATTCTACTGTATTTATATCCCGCCTATCTGGTTTAGCAACCACTCTAGGCGGCTTACAGACACATGAAGCAACAAATAATTATAACCCAAAAAAAGAGATTATTATTTTTAAAGAGACTCCGGTGGGTGTTTTGGAGGTGACTCTTTTTGAAAGGCGCATTGTTTTTCCTCCTCTGCTTTTCTAAATTGGTGGCAATCTCTTTAAATCGTACATTTGAAACCAAGACAGGCATCTGGCAGGGCAAAACTCAGACCCACCCCATTCTGCTGCTGGAGGAAGAAAAGTTCTGTGTATGGGGAAGTTGTCAAAGGGCAGGAAGGTGGAGGAGAACCTGGACAGTTAAACGTGGCAAGGGTGGTGGGGGAAAGGGATTCGTTTGAAATAGAGTGCTTTGTAAACAGCCAGACAGAAAGAACTGGGCATTTTTAGCCTTGAGAAAAAGGGACCAAAGGGAGATAGGATAGCACTTTTCAAATACTTGAAGGGTCGTCATACAGAAGAGGGGCAGAATCTGCTCCCAATCATCCCAGAGTTCAGGACATGTAATGATGGGCTCAAGCTACAGGAAGCCAGATTTAGGCTGAATGTCAGGAAAAACTTCTTAACAGAGAAGTACGATACCGGAACCCATGACCTCGGGAGGTGGCAACCGCTCCAACGCTGGAGGCATTCAAGAGAAAGCTAGACAACCATCTTTGTCAGATCCGCTTTGATTTGGATTCATACCTTGAGAAGGGGGTTGGACTTGATGGCCTTTTAGGCCCCCTTCCAACTCTGTGATTCTATGAATTCCAAGGAAGATGTCTCCGTTCTAAACCGAGGCCTAGTCTCAGTCATGGGCTGGATGGGGGCAAACAAACTGAAACATAATCCAGACAACACAGAGGTCAGTTGGAAGACAGCTGGATAGGATTATATTCCCCTTGAAAACCCAGGTCCGCAATTTGAGTGTACAGTGGTGCTTCGCTTAGCGAGTGCTTCGCTATGCGATGAATTCGCATAGCGAGGGGGTCTGGGCCATCGCTGGTGCGTTCGCTCAGCGATGGCCCCTATGGCGGTTCGCTTAGCGATCTTCGCAAAACGAAGCGGGGAGAACAGCTGATCGGCGGTTCCAAAATGGCCGCCGGAAGGTCCGCGCCGCATTTTCGCGCCCTGCCCTCGCTTACCGAGGGTGCGAAAATGGCGGCGCTATGGAAGAAACATCGCTTAACGGTGAGTTTTCAAGCCATAGGAACGCATTGAACAAAGTTCAATGCGTTTCTATGGCTTTTTTAGTCCCGTTTAGCGATGTTTTCGCATAGCGAAGGTTAATCAGGAACGGATTAACCTCGCTATGCGAGGCACCACTGTACTGGATTAATTCCAGAGTCTGGATGTCCAAGTCTCAACGGTGTCCAGAAGTATATCTGTACAGTTAAAATGGGAGTGCCAGCTGTACCCATTTGTTGAGACATCTGATTTGGCTACAGTGACACATGCCTTTGTTAGCTCCTGCTTGGATTACTGTAAGACGCTCTACGTGGGCCTCCTTTTGAAGACTGTTTGGAAACTTCAGCTGGGCATATAACGTCCCTGCTACAATGACTGCACCAGCTACCAGTCCATTTCTGAGCCCCATTTAAAGGCCGGTTATTACCTATAAATACAGTTTGGGTCCAGGTTACCTGAAAGACTGTATCTCCTCATAGGAGCCTTCCCAGTCCTTAAGAACATCAGGAGACCCTCCTCTTGTTTCCACTGCCATCACAGGACATGATGGAGAGTCTCCTCTGTGGCTGCTCCTGGATTATGGAATGTCCTCCCTCGGGAAGTTTGTTCAGCAGCACCTTCCCTTTTATCCTTCTGCTGATAGTTGAAGGCCCACCTCTTCAGGCAGGCCTTTAACAATCATACCTAAGGCACTGCATGCTGCTTTTTAGCAGAGTAAGTTCATTTTAAAAATTATTTATTTATTTATTTATTTATTTATTTATTTATTTATTTATTTATTTATTTATTTATTTATTTATTTATTTGACTTTTATCCCGCCCTTCTAGACGATGTCGACTCAGGGCAGGTCACAATACAATCATTCATAAAAAGTTAAAAGAATAAATTAAATTTACATATTAGTGCTGATCACTAATATGGGAAAATAGACAAAAAACTAAGTAAAAGTCAAGTATTGACAGGAGGGAAGGCCTGCCTAAAGAGCCAAGTCTTTAATTGGCTCTTAAAAACACCCAGCGAGGGTGCCAGGCAGATCTCTGGTGGCAAGCTGTTCCAAAGTCGAGGGGCCACTGCTGAGACGGGCCGGTTTCTTGTTCTTTCTTTCCGGGCCTCTCTCAGTGTTAGGCCCCTCAGCCATCTTTCCATGGGTTTCCATGGTGAGCGCCAGATCCAGATGTACTCCCAAGCGGCGAACCTCACTCTTTGCGGTGAGAGTCACCCCCTGAAGGAGAGGGAGTTTCCCAAGCCACCAATGGAGGGACCGCCCACCCTCAGGACCTTCATCTTGTCCGGGTTCAGCCTCAGCCCATTCTCCTGCATCCATTGCAGTACAGCCTCCAGGCAACGCTGAAGGGACAGAACGGCATCCACTGAAGTAGGTAAAAAGGAAATGTAGAGCTGCATGTCATCAGCAGCCTCATATAGATGTTAAACAGTGTTGGGGAGATGATTGAGCCCTGCGGAACCCCACAATTGAGGCTCCACAGGGCCGAAACCCTCTCCCCAAGCTGTACTCTGAGGAAGGTCCTCCAAGAAGGATCGGACCCAGGCAAGCGCCAGGCCACCGATTCCCAACTCCTCAGGAGGATACCGTGGTCAACAGTATCAAAGGCGGCTGAGCTATCGAGGAGGACTAACAAGGACATTTTGCCCCTGTCAGCCTCCCTCAACAGGTTATCCAACAGTGCGACCAGTGTCGTTTCTGTTCCATTCAATGCATTGTAAATTCAGTTCTTTTTAATATGTAAAGCATTATGTTTTAAACTTTTTTAGCACTGTGAGCCACCCCGAGTCCCTCGCCCCCCCCTTGGAACAAAGGCAGCCTATTAATAAGGTCATCTGGTGAGATTAATTTAAAGGCTGGCTGGCTATCATTTAGAGCAGTGGTTCTTAACCTTTGTTACTCCAATGCTTTTGAACTGCAACTCCCAGAAACCCCAGTCAGCACAGCTAGTGGTGAAGGCTTCTGGGAGTTGCAGTCCAAAACTCCTGAGTAACCCAAGGTTAAGAACCAGTGATTTAGAGTTTGGCAGCCCATGGCCCATGGGCTCCTTTTCACTATCCACAAACCCCTTTCAGCAACCAGCCCTACAGCTGCCACCACAGTTGCAGCTGTTTTGCAAAACTTCAATGGAGAAAGCCTTTGGAGGTCCCTGTATCAGTATAGGTACTGCAGAGATGTGTCAGCAGTCAGTCCCATAATAAGCTCACATGAAGGCAAGAGACAGGCTCTTAAAATCAAACGACTAATTTTATTAAAAAGTAACACTCCAGATAGAAAAAGCAAAAAACTGAATCTGAACTAGATGGATACAGGATCTACAGAACAAGTGGAGAGGAGAGATAGCAGGTCCACTCCTTTGAGAAGCAGAAGAGAAAAGGAGGATGTGAAAAGCATGACTGACAGTCAGACTCTGAGAATAGGAATCTAACAATAAGTAAGAGGCTGGAGCATCAAAAGGAGTAAACAAGTCACATCTGACATCTACTCCCAAATCCCTCTTCTGGTTCCTAGTGCTGGATAGGTGTGTTGTGGCGTCCACCCTCGTGCCCCCTTTCTTGACCATCAAAACTCAGAGCACACGAAGGCAAACAATCCCCTTTTACCCTGCTGCCACCAGGTGCTCACTAAATCACCATTACTTCAGGAAGATGAAGATTCAGGCCCGCACTTCAAAGTCTTTTAAATATAACTTTGGTTTATTGATTACATTGATAGTGATTCATGAACATCATCTTTAGGTAAATTTATTATTAACAACAACCTCCTATTTGATAATACACTCCTAACTTTAATCACACCTCAGAATTCCCCAAACTCCACACTCTATCCACTTCTCTCTCTCCCCCTACTCATACCCTGACTCTGACTCTCTCTCTCTCTACTACCTCTCTCAGGCTCCGCCTCTTATAAGATCTCTTTTTAAACTCCAATTTCAAACCTCCACTGCCTTGTGGCTATATCCACTCATGGAAAAGGCTTCAGGAGTTAACCTCGAGGCAAAATCCGGAGCTGGAGTCCCGAAGGCAGCATGTGTCATTCTGCCAACTCCTGCGACATTGCTGGAACCAGTTGTATTGGCTCTTGCCTTTCCATTGGACCGTTGCAGCAACATGGAGAGGGGGGATCTGCTGCTTGGGTAACAGCCTATCCTCCATATTACTTTACCCAGGCTTCATGCTCTGGAGAGGACACTCCTCGATTCAGAGCATGTTACCATAGTCTCTCGAGACTGAAGGATGCCTATGATGATGATGACTCCGCCTCTCAGCAACATGAATATGCATGAACAATTACATAACAGAACATGAACCATTGACCTAATAAAGGGGAATGCTACATGTGCAGAGATCATTTTTGGAAGATGCCAGGCCAACATGTGGACTCTTGATGTTTCACAACGTTTGAATTGTGAGCAAAATATTTCCCAGACTTCTGGCTCTTGGCCATTTTTTCCTCTTGGGTGGACTCTTCGGACATAGTTTCTCCCCTGTGTGGATTCACTGATGGATAAGATGGATTGAAACATTTCCCACATTCCCAACACTTATCCATCTTTTTCTCCTCCGATGGTTTTTAGTTATGATCATAACACTTACAACAATATTAGCACTGGAATAATGGCTCACCCATGTGGATTCTTTGGTGGTTCACAAACTGTGAATTGGAATCATAACATTCCCCACACTCCTGGCACTTATATGGTTTCTCTAAAGTGTGGAGTCTCTGATGGCACAAAAGGCTTCGCTTATGACCAAAACATTTTCCACACTCCTCGCACTTATATGGTTTCTCTCCTGTGTGGATTCTCTGATGACTCAAAAGACTTGGCTTATGAGCAAAGCATTTCCCACACTCTTGGCACTGGTATGGTTTCTCTCCTGTGTGGACTCTCTGGTGGATCAGAAGGTTTGAAGGATGGGCAAAATATTTTCCACACTCCTGGCATTTATACGGTTTCTCTCCAATGTGGACTCCCTGATGGCTCAACAGACTTGAATTACTAGCAAAACATTTCCCACACTCCTGGCACTTGTACATTTTTTCCCCTGTATGGGCACTCTGATGGCTCAAAAGAATTGATTTACGAACAAAACCTTTTCCACACTCCTGGCACTTGTACGGTTTCTCCCCTGTGTGGATCCTCTGGTGATTCAAACAGTTTGCATTCTGAGAGAAACACTTGCCACACACCTGACATTTGTATGGTTTCTCTCCTGTGTGGACCCTTTGATGGTTCACAAGTTTTGAATTCTGAGTAAAACACTTCCCACACTCTTGACACTTGTAAGGTTTCTCTCCTGTGTGGACTTTTTGATGGCTCCAAAGGCTTTGCTTATGAACAAACTGTCTCCCACATTCCTGGCATTTGTATGGTTTCTCTCCTGTATGAATTCTCTGATGGATTAGAAGATTTGAAGGATGAGTAAAACATTTTCCACATTCCTGGCAACAGTATGGTTTCTCTCTCATATGTACAGTCTGGTGCTTCACAAGTTTTGAATTTCGAGCAAAACACTTCCCACACTCCTCACACCTGTAAGGTTTCTCTCCTGTGTGGACTCTTTGATGAGTTGAAAGGCTTGACTTATAAACAAAACTTTTCCCACACTCTTGGCATTTATATAATTTCTCTCCTGTGTGGGCTCTCTGCTGGATGAGAAGGTCGGAAGGGTGAGGAAAACCTTTTCCATTCTCTTGGCATTGGCGCAGTTTCTCCCTTTTATGTACAATCTGATGTTTTACAAGGTTTGAATTCCGTGCAAAGCACTTTCCACACTCCTTGCACTTGTAGGGTTTCTCTCCTGTGTGGATTCTTTGATGGCTCAAAAGGCTTGACTTATAAGCAAAGCATTTCCCACACTCCTGGCATTTGTACGGTTTCTCTCCTGTGTGGATTCTCTGGTGGATCAAAAGGTGTGAATTCTGAGCAAAGCACTTCCCACACTCTTGACACTTGTATAGTTTCTTTGATGGATATTGTCGTAGGTGGCTTATAAGATGCAACTTCCTACTAAAACCTTTCCCAGAGTCTCCCGATCTCACAATTTTTTTTTCTGCAACCTGAACCCTCTTGTGATATGAAGGGGCCATATTTTGGGGAAAATCTTTCCCAACCATGATGTATTGGTAGGTTTTCTCTGGGATACTTATTTCCTCTTCTTCATGGGACGGCTGGCTTCTGGCAAGGTCCAATTTGCATATTAAACTCCTCCCACTCTTTGGACAGATGGCCATTTCCCTCCAGTTGACTGCTGGAAAGAAACAGAAGAAAACAAAAGACTGAATTCCAAGTCTACGAGCGACAGAACTAGGTAAAGGACTAGGTCAAGGGGACCATCTGAGCTGGCTCCTAAATTATGGTCCTTTTAGCTTCAAGTGAAACACTTTAGAGCAGTGGCCCCCAACCTTTTCCTGGCCGCGGACTGGTTCCACGGGGTGTGACATGCTCGCGGGGTGTGGCACGCTCATGCACATGTGCGCCGTGGTACTCGCGGGGGCCTCTGCTTGTGCACATGCACACGGCGTGCTCAACGGGAGGTGAAGTGGAGCTTGCGGGGGGCACAAGATCTTCGTCCACGGCCCAGTCCTGCCTAGGCCACGGACCGCTGCCGGGTCACAGACCAGGGGTTAGGGACCCCTGCTCTAGAGTGCATTTTAATTACAGTGGTGCCTCGCTTAACGGGCGCCCCATTTAACGCCGAAATTGCATAGCGATGAAGATTTTGCGATCGCTTTAGTGATCACTTTGCGATGGTCTGAATGAGGTTTTTTCGCTTTGCGATGATCGGTTCCCTGTTTTGCTTACCGATTATCGCAAAGCGATTATTTTTCCCCAGCTGATCGGCGGTTCCAAAATGGCTGCTGGGTAAAAAAAATGGCCGCCCGCTGTGTTTAGGGACTGATTCCTCGCTTACCGGGCAGCGAAAATGGCTGCCGTATGGAGGATCTTCGCTGAAAGGTCAGTTTTAAGCCCATAGGAACGCACTGAAGGGGATTCAATGCATTCCTATGGGCTTTTTTAAATCGCATAGCGACGATTTACCTATTAACGTCGCTATGCGAGGCACCACTGTACTTTCCTTTAAGATTTAAGGTTTAAGAGCCTTGTGGTACAGTGGCTAAACTGCAGTACTGCAGTCAAAACTCTGGTCAAGACCCAGCTTCAATCCCAGGCAGCCGGCTCCAGGTTGAATCAGCTTCCATCCTTCTGAGGTTGGTCAAATAAGTACCCACCCTGTTACCAGAAAGAGGAAAATGTGTAGCCTGCATAATTAAATCGTAAACTACCTATTTAAGCACCATGGACGAGTAAAGACAAAAGAAAAGGCAGGATGCTCTGAGAGACTTGTGACGGGGTTGGGGCCCCGATTTCTTCTGTGCTTTTTTTTTTGTCCCAGAAAAACATATCCTGTTTACCAGAAACAAATTTCCTTGAAAAGTATTAAGGTGCTCCCAGACTCTGGATAATTTGCCAACATTATGAGAGAGGCAGAAGCTGGGGAGTGAAGGGTCCTAGGTGGGGTGTCCGGGGGGGGGGGAACATGCCCCTAACGGGACACATACGGTCCTGCTCTTCCTGCTCTTCCGAGCATCCCCTTATATTCTTTCCTTCTGTCAGCAGTGAAAACAACCACTACAGTTTTGAAGAAGGTGGGTGCTTTTTTGAACCTTCCTTAAACGTATGACGGGAGTCCTGAAAGTCTGCTTATAAAGAAAGGTGTACAGGAAATATTAACTTGGTTTGAAAGGGAAAGCAGATTTCCTTCTAGGTCTCAAGACAGCAGCCACATTTAATGGCAATCTGGCCATTTTAGCCGCCTTTTCCAATCTGGGACATTTGCCATGTGTTCAAATCCCACCCATTGGCTCGCCAGCTGGGGGTGGCAGGATCCTTAACCAACATACCTGGGTGGCTTGGCACAGAAAAATGGCAATAAATAATGATGATGATAATGATAATAATAAGGAGTAGTTGGAGGAGGAGAAGAAATGTAAAAAAAAAGAATAAATGTGACTAATAACCAGATCGGGCAAGGTTGATATAAATGGGATTTAACAACCTGTAAAATTCAGTTTTGCCAGAGGCTTCATCTCTTCCATGCTTTTCAAAGGGTTCCGTTTATAGGCTTCAACTCATTTCGTCATAAAAAAAGGAATAACTTTCTACAGATAACTTTTGCTTTAATGTATTCCTTGCCATGAGCTCAGGCTTTCAAACTGGAAGTTTAGTGGAACATCAAGGATCAGGAGATATCTGTGGTAACTGAGACGTTTTATGTGCAATTTGGAAATTAGATTTCAAAAATAATAATTCAAAAAAACCCAACTGTGGCTGTTACTGGTTCATGGACCAGGTATTACCGAAAGAAACAGATACCCTTTTGATTACTAAGCCCTTCTGTATTTCTCATTTTTGGTTTTTATAACTACCGTAACACCAGAGCTCATGTAACCATCATATCAAACCCCACCATTCCACCTTGAACACGGTGATCTTGTTTGATTTTTGCATCCTGTAATGGGACAGTGTGAGTTTGTAAAGCACTTCAGTTTGTAAAGCACTTTATTACTGATGCTGCTTATCATTGCTGGGTTGATCGATACCGTCATCCATCTGGGAAAGAGGGAGCCTTACCGAGGGAGGCCACGATCTTATGGTTTTCCTCCATGACTTCCTGGTGCAGGACCCTCTGGTCATGATCCAGCAGCGCCCACTCCTCCTGGGTGAAATCAACAGCCACCTCCTCAAACATCACAGGAGCCTGTATGAAAGAGAAAGTATATTCTTCTCCCAGTTCACAGAAGGATGATGCAGTAACAAACTGCAAAAGGCTAGTCAAGGTCAGATGTTTGAGTCTTCTACTGGAAAAATTCCACTTTCACGAGTGGCAATCCCAGCATTTCCACGGCATGAGGAAGTTACCAACGTGTACCAATCATATTCCCCCATGCCTGGAAAAAATGGTTTGGGGGATAAACAACAGCAGGAACTAGATGACTTTTGCCCACATGCCACGGCAAAACAGTCAGAAAACCAAATGGTGAACAATGTCAACCTTTGGCCTGATCCAGCAGACCCTTTCTTACCTTCTTTTGTCACAAGCAAACAGAAGGAGAGAGACTTGTTTTGGGAAAGAGAGTAAGGACTGGAAAGTCACTTAGTTCTGCTTTCTCTATATTTAATTATTTCTTCCAAAAAATGTATGGTTTATGAATGCAGGAAATTGTGTTTCTGTATCCACCATTCAAAACACCAGGAAATAGCTTGATATTGCTGCACAATATCATGCCCATGTTGCCCACAGGCAAAAGGATGCTGTATTTTATGTAGTGAAAGGCAGCCTGAATTCTGATGACACCAAGGTCATCAGTCAAGATGGTCTACACAATACCGACTTGTGCTCACTACCACTCACAAAGAGCATTATGAATTTTGTTAATTTAAAAAAAAAACTTGAAACCGATCCTTCTCATGGACCTCAGCTGTTGACCAAGATCACCCATGCTATTCCCCGTGTTTCTTCCGAATGATAGTTCTTCCTACCTGATCTGCTTCTACTCCATCCCACGGGAGAAGAGACTCCATTCTTGTTGCCAGCCTTGTTCCAGCTTCTGTGGGAGAAAAGTACAGATCTCTAAGCTTTTCTTATAGATTATTTCTTAAGACTTCTAGAAGCATTGCCTATTAACATGTCAAGATTTTACATCCGAGGAAATGACAAAAGGTTGTACTGGACACCCATGGGTTGGGCCTAAACAATCCAGACTCAACTTCTTGCTGAGCCATGAAACTCACTGGTTGACCTGCAACCGGTCCCTTTGCTCAGTCCGACCTACTTCACAGGGTTCTTGTGAGGACAAGACGACTAGAAAGAAAGCCATGTGATCTTCAGCACGCTGGAGGAAAGGTGGGATATAACTTTAAAAAATAAACAATGGAAATCTAACACATGTGTCACCATTGACCCTATCCTGAATTTGTATTTTAAACATTTATATCTGTTCTGTATTTTAACTGGGTGATCATTCAGGTTTTTTTAACCTTCTGGCCACTTCTCAAAGGGCTGTTTTCCTACATACAAAAGCTGAAAATCAGAACACATTTTTGAACTCTAGAAAAGGCTGGAGACAAGCATCTCATCATCTGCAATCAAAACACCCCTGAAACCATAAAAATAGTCCCAGAATCTCTCGCTCACTTCAGAAAGAGAGACTGTGAGAGAAAATACATTGAAACAGACACACAGCATAAATCCTTACTCTGGAAGGCGGAATCTCCATCCTTATCCTGCGCAATCTCCTTTTGCCCTGGATTCTCTCCAGTCCCCAGAGGAGTTGCCTCTCGCATTAGGAAATCTGGACGATCGTCTGCAGAAAGATTTCTCATCTGAAAGAGCAGAGAGGACTCAAGCAAACGAGGTTCAGAAAAGGAAGGACGAGTGTTTAGAAACAGTTGGTGGATGGGTTTGTGGCAACCATCTCGTAGATATGACCTCTCCAAAAATAACAGTCAACAATTAAACTCTTAAATGAGAAAACGCTTCATCCTCTACCATCACCAACCAAAATCTAAGGAAAATTTAACGGAATTTGATAAAGAGAACTATTGAAGAAATCTCAGGCTATTCACGGTTTCTTGTTCAAACTCACAATGGCGAAAAGATACACTGATTGCCTCACTGGAGATTCAGCTATTGTTTTACCGGTTTGCTGTCAAATTTCTTGTGGGGTGCATTTTTTACACTAAATATTCAAAAATAATTAAAATGTATCAGATATGATCAAAAATGGCTTTAGCCTGTGAACAAAATGCTATTAAGAAAAACTGGACAAAAATAGTCGTAAAGCGGATTCGTCGTAATGCGGAGCAATCGTAGAGCTGTACATTGCAGGGTCTCTGGTGTCCTCTAGTGGCCAGTTCTAGTAAATACACTCTGAATTATATATAAATATAGTATTTGTATTTCTGAGGCTTTTTGTTTGTTATTTTCATGCAGCAGATAAATTAATTAGCGGACACTCACCCTGCAGATATGGGGGTCCTACTGTCTGTTTTTTCATCCCTTTGATATTTACCAGCTGGAATCCGATGGCCAGTTAATTCTTACAGAAGGGAAATGGCGCATCTTGGCAGCAAAATGGTGCTCATTAACAAGACGCTGGTTGCACATCTGGATGCAACATAGCACACACCCAGGAACAGAATTGGACCTTGATAATAGGCCACATTTTGCTACAACAATGGATGTCATTTCCCTTGGCAGGTGTAAATCAACAATTGCATTCTGACCCCTCTTTTTGATAGATCCAGAGCTTGAATACATTTTGATTCTCTTGCCTCACGACTCTTCTGGTTCCTGACTGTTATTTTTTTTTTTGCACACACTCCAGATGCTCCTGGCTTTCAAAGGCTTTTCCCATTCAAGTTTTGCAGACCAGCCACGCACTGGGCAACAGATGGAGCCGACAGCTGTAGGGGGGGAGTGTGGATAGTGAAAAGCAGCACAAGGGCCACTAAATTAAAGGCAGGGTGAAGAAGACTCACCTGCCGGTCTTCCTGCCATTTCTCCTCTGCCTGACTCAGGAGGAAGCCTTCGGCCAGGGCCACCGCCTGGAAACTAGTCTCTGGCCCGCACTCCCTCACCCAACCGGACATCTCTGGGGGCAGGATGGTCAGGAACTGCTCCAGGATCACCAGGTCCAGGATTTGAACTTTGGTGTGGTTCTCTGGCTTAAGCCACTGATGGCAAAGGTGACGGAGTTGAGTACACACTTCTCGGGGACCTTCAGCCTCCTTGTAGGAAAAGCACCTAAAGAACTGACGCTGTAAATTTGAGCTACGAATATCTTCATCCACGACATTCTGTAATGATCTTTCTGAGAATCTTTCCCTGTTCTGACACTTCGCAGGATTAGGGTCTCTTTCTGGGTCAGGGCCAGCTGGATCTTGCTCAGCCATCTTTGATTCGATTTCCAGCAAATTTCCCAGTGGAGTCACAGGGAGAGGCTCCTCTCTCTTCTCTCTCCAAGCCAAGACTCCCTTAGCAGGCCATAATAGTCATGCTCTGCCAAGCCAAGACTCTCTTCTGCTGATCTTCATTATACTGTAGGGAGAAGACAAACATGGAATATTCCAGTAAGCAACCAGCTCTCATCCTTGAAGGAAAGGATGAAGACAAAGACTGAACTAGAGATTAAGAGATCTGTGGACGTTCTTTCAGTGCAGCTACAGATCAAAGCCATTCATTTAGCAGAGAACCGGAAGATGCAGCCTTATCTCTAGTCTGTCTATCCCAGTGTTTTCCAGCATGGGGGTTGTGACCCCTAAGGGGGTCGCAAAGTGTTTTCCGGGGGATCAGGACCTGCTTCACAGGTGTTGTAGCTTTCGTCAAATAACTTCCTCCTTGACCTGTGAGAAACAGGCCTTTTGAGAAGCGATGATTGGAACTATTGTTTTTTTTTTTAAAAAAGGAAATGCCAGCGTAAAAAGATAATTGCTGCCGCTTCCATAAAAAAAGGGATTTTAACTATGATGTGTCAGTACTGGGGAGCCAATAAAAGGGAGGAAAAGGAAATGGAAAGGGGGGGAACCTCCATACATACAGCAGATTCCCAGGAGAGAGACACAAAAGCAAACATCTCATCTCTCCCGCAGCGGGTGCAAGGGGAGCTTCTTGCCAGTTTCTGAGGGGCGGTTTTGCCCCCTCCCTGGGTACCACAATGCCCTTCTGCCCCACCGATCCATCTCTGAAGTCCTTTAACTTTCCTTCTCCCTACCTTTAACCTCCCCCAGGGATCTGTGATCTCCCCAGTTCTGAAACTGTAGTGGTGGCAGAGCAGTAGGATGGTGATCATCATCATCCATGGTGCCATCATGCTGGGGAATGACCATGAAGGGGAGTCACCACCACATGGTGGTGGAGTCACAAGTTACCTGGCTATTTAAAAAGGGAGACATGACCGGAAAGAAGTTGGGAACCATTGTTTTAGCCACTACTATTAAAGGCTTCCCCTGCCCCACACTGCATAGTTCCCAGGGCAAAAGGGATCCCAAAACAACCTCAAAAATCTAAAAAGAGAGGGATGAGAAAGCAATTAATTGCATTGTGGGGGGAGGGCAAGGGAGAGGATCCTTCTCTGTGGCTGCTCCCAGACTTTGGCACTCCCTCCCACAAGAAGCCAGACTGGCCCCATCTTTGCTGTCCTTCCACAAGCAGGTGAAATGAGACCTTTCTCTCCAGGCAAGCTTCCCCTGAGTAAGTGACAGGCTGCCTGGGTTTTAAATGAATCGCAGTGCCTTGTTGCTTTGAATGTGTTTTGCTGTTGCTTATGTTTTTCAGCATGATATTTGTTTGACCATTTTTAGTATCTGCATACTCACTGTTGTTAGTTTTTATATTATCTTTTAATACTTTAAGCTGCCTTGAGTCCTTTTTAAGGAGAAAGGCAGGATAAAAAACATTTTCAATGAATAAATAAATATGGTTGTTGTAGGTTTTTCAGGCTCTTTGGCCATGTTCTGGAGGTTTTTCTTCCAAAGGTTTCTCCAGTCTCTGTGGCCGGCATCTTCAGAGGCCAGGAGTTAGAACTCTCTCTGTGTGTTCTGACTCCTGTCCTCTGAAGATGCCGGCCACAGAGACTGGAGAAACGTTAGGAAGAAAAAAATATGAGAATACAAATAAATAAATACTTTAAATTAAATGCTCTCCTACGCCCAGTCCGGATTATGCCAGCACAAAGTCATGCACCAGGATTTCCCCCACCTTTTTGTGCTCAGTCATTGCTTAAAAGAAACATCTTTTAACCATCTCCCTCACTTTCCGAGATCCACTGCCTCAACCAGAGGCAAGACCTGTTTCCTAATGATCAGGAGCTGCCTTGCAGGACTCTGTGCAAATGTTTGCTCAGTATAGCCTGAATTCCAAGAATCCCATAGATTTGGTGCTCTATAACATCCGGGATTGCCTGTTTTTATTCGAATGGCAATATTTCGTCAGTTTTTTAAAAAAATACCCTTTCTTCTTGTTGTTTACACCTCCCTTTCCTTGAAATAGGAACCAAAATCTAAATTATTATTACTGTCATCGATATTATTCTCCCCCAGGACTGGCTGTAGCTTTAATCAGAGAGATGGAGCTGCTTTTGACAGCCACGTAGTCGTAGGGGATGCCAGGGAATAGGTTTGTGAGTGTCCCCTCCCCCATATATCCTTAATCCACTAAATTAAGATGCCACTTTCCAAGATAAGAGAGGGGTCCACTCAGCTGACAAGGCCCCCCTTGCCTTCAACACATGAAACTATAAGGGGAGGAGCTGTCCTCCCCCCCCCCCCACATTGCCTCTTCTGTACCCCAGGCAGGAGAGACAAGCAAAGGTAGTGGAGAACACCCCGCAAATCCTTGCTTAATTAGGGGGTGGACCTCCCTCCACACACCCCGGCTGGGCTTGGGGTCCCCCTCTCTGTTTTAGTCCCCCCAAGTCCCCCCACCTTCCCCTCCAGACCCAAAAAAGACTCACCACCCTGCACCCCACTCCCGGCTGGGTACAATAGGCTAAAACTCCGGATCCCAGAAAAAAAAGCAACGCTTCCCTCCGGAGGTTTTTAAAAAACCCACCACCTGGAGACCGGAAGGGACTTTTTGGTGGGGGGGACACACTTGGGCCCCTTCCCGTCTAGGAAGCGCTAATCGGTGTATTTAACCCTTAATAGGAAGCAGAAACGGACGGGGTTTCTCTTCTTTCAAGAGGCAGCTTTAAAAAAAAATCTTAAGAAAAAAAAGACTTGGGTTGTTTTTCAGGAGCCGCTCATTTAAAGCCCCCCCCCTTTTCTCTTCTTCTCCCTTAATTTTGCGACAATCTCCCCCCCCCCCCCTATTTCTACCATCTGCCTGAAGCCAAGCCCAAATCCTTGCAGGACGAAAGGCAGACCCATCCAATCTGCCGCCTGAGGACATGGATGAGCCGCAGAGTTTTGTGACCTGAGGTCATGGTCGGAAAGGGTTTAGCCTGCCAGGAAGATAAACCTTCTGCAACCTTCCTCAGCTTTTCCTTCTCTGTCTTTGTCATCCCCTCAGAGAGAAATAATTGCACACCCTGGGAATACGAGTTGGGCAGTCTTAGATTTCTCTTTTAGCCTTTTGTTTCTGCCCATGGCGTTTTCTTGGCGAAGATACTGGAGTGGCTTGCGAGTTCCTGCGCCAGGTCGATCGCATTGAGTCAGAATACTGAGTGGTCAAACAGACCAGATGGGCGGGATATAAATCAAATAAATAAATAAACTCTCCACTATGACCTGTCCGTCTTGGATGTCCCTGCACGGCATAGCTCATAGCTATCTCTGAATTACTCAATCCCCTTCGCCATGACAAGGCAGCAATCCAAGAAGGCAAGAGTAGAAGGGGATGACAGAGGACGAGATGGCTGGACAGTGTCATCGAAGCCACCAAAATGAATTTGACTCCGGGAAGCAGTGGAAGACAGGAGGGCCTGGCGTGCTCTGGTCCATGGGGGTCATGAAGAGTCGGACATGACTAAACAACAACAACAGATCTCTCTTCCAGCCTAGGGGTGCCTCTGTTGTTCCTACACTTAGTCAAAAGGGTGTCAGGACAGATGGTTCCTTGCCTCTCATCCTAGAACAGGGTGCTGGGCCATCCCTACCATTAGACACAATCGGGGATATAGTCACCTCACGTGGTACACAGTGCATATGGAAGTAAGATGCAAAAGTCATGGGCCAAGTGTTGAACACTAATCCAGGATAGGAATGAGCAAATGGCAGCTCTAGATGTCCGGGGAGAGCCATGTACATCAATCATTCCATGTAAGTTGTATTCTTCTGCAGAATGTGGTTAAATTTGAAGCCTCCGGTGGTTCATAAGGTCTGAACCCAAAGCAACACTTTTCCACATTCTTGTAACAAGCTAGTCAAGGTGCTTCTCACTTTGGTTTATACTGTGAATTAATGACCTCTGGAAGGTCTCAATTCATCTCGTATTTGGTCTTTCTCCTCTCTCTTTCAAAGAGCCTTGTCTTTACAACGGCCCAAATCCTGTTGCGTAGTTTCACCAGGGTAATTCAAGTGGTTGTCAAATCCACAACTGCAGAAACTATATACCACTAGCAGTTCTGCCGGCAACGTTGTGCAACTTTGTGCAATAGAACTCTGCAAGATCAGTTGTTTCCACCCATGTAAATTTACCCTGCACAAATGGCAACTGGATCTTGGTTGATAAATCTGAAGTGCAATAGCTTCAGTACAGTCTAGAGAGAGTCCAGGCTTGATGGACTCTTTCTGGCAGTCTATGATTTCCACAGAGCTCTTTTTTCCAACATTATATTTCATATGAATCATTGGTTTTTTACAGGCATTTATCTTCATTGTCTTGCTTTCATATCTGTACACAGGAACTAGAAACACCACAACATGAATAACCTTGGCCTGGATCTCTAAGTGTCCCTTCACATCCTTACACTTGGAAGATCTTTTTGTTCAGAGCCGGCGTTCCGAATTTTGGTTGTCTTGTGATTTCCGCCTCCTCTGTTGTCTTGATTGAATAGATAACTGATAGATGGAGAAGGCTCTGGGACTAGTAAGGAATTATTTTATGCAATGTCACAAATCCATCTGCCATACTGAGAAAATTTTTTTTCAAATGGAAATGTTATCAATTAGGCTTGCTGAATTTCCAATCCATTACCATGGGTTGTATTTTTTTAAGGCTGCCCCACATCCTCAAGTTTCTCAAGAATCTATTTTAAAAAAATCATTGGCCAAAATCTTTTCACTTTAGCACAGTAAATTGAATTAGAGTAAGGCCATTGAGTCAAGGGGGATTTAAAGAGTCAGTTCCTCTATATGTTCCATTTATTCAAATGGCTCTGCTTTAAGTTGGGACCTATGATGCTGTGATTCTGTGCAGATCCCTTATTTCTTTCTGTCATGTCTCAGCATAAGGATGACTCAGGCACATCAGGAACTTCTAACAACGCGTCTTTATTTTTAAACAGCTTATCAATTTCAACATTAACAACTAATTCAGTTTCTTGCACTCCTCGAACCATAACAAATCCCTTTTTGACAGTAAGGGTGATGAACTTAAATCTTGGTTAACACCACTTCTGTGGAATGGCCGATTCATCGGGTTGTTGTTGCTGTTTAGTTGTTAAGTCGTGTCCGACTCTTCATGACCCCATGGACCAGAGCACGCCAGGCCCTCCTGTCTTCCATTGCCTCCCGGAGTTCAGCATTCAGAATGTGTAGGGGAGAGGTTTATATAAATTAAAGACTTTTTCATAGTTAAAAAGCCCCACCAGTAAGTAAGTAGCAGTTAGAGTTTTAATCCACGGAACATACAGAGATGTTGATTCACCACATCCTCCTGGATGCGATGGGCCTACTCTAGTGTAATTCACTATGCTAAGGGAGAGGACCACTTCTCGGATTGCTGCCTTGTCGTGGCAAAGGGGCTTGAGTTATTCAGAGAAGTTATGGACTATGCCGTGCAGGGACACCCAAGACGGACAGGTCATAGTGGAGAGTTTGGACTGAACGTGATCCACCTGGAGTAGGGGAGGATTCTGGCCATTGAATGGGGGCATGGAAGGGGGCCAGGATTGTGTACATAACCCAAGTGTAGCAAAATTTGATCCCTAGGTATGGCAGTATTATTTTTAAAAATTGCAATATCTCTTTGGCTGTGTCAAACAGTTGTTTCTTCCTCGCCATACTTTCGCAGTACAGTATGATTATTTAAAGATCGGCTCTGGCTCCTCGTTTTTTCCCCCCTAACACTTTGAATTGTGGTGCTGGAGGAGGCTCTTGAGAGTCCCCTGGACTGCAAGGAGAACAAACCTATCAATTCTAAAGGAAATCAACCCTGAGTGCTCACTGGAAGGACAGATCCTGAAGCTGAGGCTCCAATACTTTGGCCATCTCATGAGAAGAAAAGAGTCCTTGGAAAAGACCCTGATGTTGGGAAAGTGTGAAGGCAGGAGGAGAAGGGGACGACCGAGGATGAGATGGTTGGACAGTGTCGCTGAAGCTACTAACATGGATTTGACCCAACCCTGGGAGGCAGTGGAAGATAGGAGGGCCTGGCGTGCTCTGGTCCATGGGGTCACGAAGAGTCGGACACGACTAAACGACTAAACAACAGCAACAACACTAAGGGGTTAAACCCACCGAGTTGGACTTCCTAGATGAAAAGGAAAGCTGGCTGGAGAGGGGTGTGTATGTGGGTCTCTTTCTTAGCTCCCCGCGGCGCTTGGCCGGGTGTGTGTGTGTGTGTCTCTTTTCTGGCGGCTGGGGGAACGTCCTGGGTGAGTCCACCAACCCCACCCCTGGGGCTTTTAGGAGAGGAAGGTGGGTGGCTGGGTGGTGGCCCACCCCTGCCCCAACGGCAGGGCCCCTCCTGCAGAACAAAGGAGGGGAAACACATGGATAAAAGCAATTAATTCTTATAATGATCTCAAGTCAATGGAAACCTCAAGAGGAATTTAAAAAAAAAAAGAAGTATTGGTTATTCATACTTGCATGCTGTCCAATGCAGTGGTGAATTTCTGTGGGTTGCCCCCTATCTATGCCTGGTTAGGTTGCCTCTCACCATGGCTGTGCATATGTGTGTGTATGCAGGATGCAAAAATGCAGCAGCAGGGGCAGGGAAGAGGACGGCGTGTGAGAGAGACTCAGTCCATCAAGGAAGCCACGGCCTCTTAGTCTTAGTCCTCTGGACTAAGATGTGGAAAGAAAGCTATAAGATCCTGAAACCAGCAAATCTTAGAGAAAATAGCCTTAAAATGTTTTATAGATGGCATTACACACCTGTAAGATTAGCAAAAATATCAGAGGGCAGCAGCAATATATGTGGAAATGTAAAAAGAACGCAGGAACTTATTATCACATGTGGTGGACATGCGAAAAGGTCAAAAATTATTTGACACAGGTACGGGGTGTAGCAAAAGAAATTACCCAGCAGAAATTAGATATAAAACCTGAAATGGCATTATTGAATGTCATATCAGGCATTAATGATAATAAATTGAAGCATTGTCTTATATATATATATATATATATATACTCACAGCAGCTAGACTACTCTGGGCCCAAAAATGGAAAACCGAAGAGGTTCCGACAGCAGTATTAAAGAAATTATGGGATACAGCAGAACTGGACACTCTATCAGAAGCACTACGGGAATAACCAAGAGACTATGTAAAATAAAGCTGGGAACTAATATATTCTTGGGCCCAGAAGAAGACAGGAGTGTAGGGCAAAGTTTATGACGTGTACTTAACACATACTGGAAATGAAATTGGGGGAGCAGATAGGTTTACGAAGCTGGAGTCCCGGACTCCAAAGGGGGGTGGGGTTAGCTTTAGGGGTTAGTTCCTTTTTTTTCCTTTTTCTCTTCCTTTTTATTTTCTTGTCAAAAATTAAAAATAAATAATAATAATAAAAATAAAACACCAGGGGAAAAAAAAGGAAGCCACGGCTTCCGGGTTGGCGTGACCCTGGATAGCCCTGTTTGCACGACAGGACCGCTTGCTGTGGTTGGCATGTGCCATCGTGTCGGGGCAGACTTATGGCAACCCTATTAATGAGCGGGTCTCTAAAACGTTCTCCCCTGCTCAGCTCTTGCAAACTTCAAACCTGTGGCTTCCTTTAGGGAGAAAATCCGTCTCGCATTGGGGATCTCCCTCTTTTCCTGCCCTCAACCTTTCACTGCCCTTGGAGACCACTCATTCATAGGGGGTCCGATCCCAGCACGTGAGAAGCCCAAACTCGATGCAGTGGGAAGGGTGTTTCTTTACCCATAGCTTGGGAAAACTAGCCATCCCAAATGGCCATTACGGGTTAAATGTGTGCGAGTTGGCATTCCCTAGAGACAAAGGGAACCCGAGAGGGGTGGGTGTCCCCAATATCAAGTGCCCCCTTTTCCAAGAGGAGTACCGCTTCTTTTAATTATTTAGTTATTATCTGCTTTTAGTACAGTGGGGTCTCTACTGAAGAACTTAATCTGTATTGGAAGGTGGTTCTCAAGGTGAAAAGTTCTTATGTTGAATCTGCATTTCCCATAGGAATGCATTGAAAACCATTTAATCCGTATCTGCTCTTTTCCGTCCATAGAAACTACAGTCGAACCTCTACTTAAGAACTTAATCCATTTTGGAATGGTGTTCTTAAGTTGAAACGTTCTTAAATTGAAGCAAAATTTCCCATAGGAATGGACTGAAAACCAATTAATCCGTTCTGGCTGTTTTTTTGTTATGTAGAGGTGCGTTCGTACATTGAAGCATTAGTTCCCATAGGAACTAATGCAAAGCTGGTTAATATGTACTCTACCACTAGGGGGAGAATTTTTTTTTAACCTAAGATGACCTAAGGTTAAAAAAAAGGGCAGGAAAGGTTTTTTTCCCTGTTCTTATCTTGGCTTTCTGTTCTCAAGTAGAAGCAAAATTTAGCAAATGGAGCTGTTCTTAAGTTGGATTGTTCTTAAGTAGAGACGTTCTTAAGTAGAGACCCCACTGTATTGTATTTGTTATTGCTTGTCTTATGTAAAATTTCTGTGTTTTTTTATTGTATATATGTTACATTGGAAGCCGCCCAGAGTGGTCGTATATAGACCAGATGGGCGGGATATAAATCAAATAAATCAAATAAAAATAAAAATAAATGAATGAATGCTTCCGGCGGGAAGGGGGCCCTTTGGCTCTTCCGAGGCCTGCCTAGGCTGGATCTGCCTTCTGGGGATCCCGAGGGGCCTTGGGGAGCGGGAGAGACCCCGAGTGCCTAGCTCAGCCCAGGGGAAAGAAGCCCCAGCCACCACTCCCAAATTAGGCAAATAATTTGTGTTGTTTTTATGGTGATGTCCCGTCAAGTCGGAACTGACTTATAGTGACCCTAACGGGGTTTTCAGGATAAGCGAGAGGGGTGTTTTTATCAGTTCCACTCCCCCAATAAGCGGGGATTCGAACTCAAGCCTCTTGAGTCCTGGTCCATCCTTCTATCCACCACACCACTACAACTGGGCTACTCTGTTGTTCTTACGAGCCCATAAAGTTGCTTCGGGTGTATTACAACCCTTTGCTTGGGCCTCACAAACTAAAGGCCATGGGTTCTTTTTTTAGTCAGTCCACCTCACATTAGGTCCCCCCCTCTTTTCCTACTCCCCTTTCTCCCTATGCTGGGATTCTTGTCTTCTCGTGACATGTCCAAAGCACCCCGAAGTTTAATAATTTAAGCTTTTAGTAAAAGTTCAGGCTTGATTTGATCTAGGATACATTTCCTTGTCCTTTTGGAAGTCTACAGTAACCAGAAAGCTGTCCTCCAAGGCCACACTTTGAATACAGTAGGGCCCTTATCCGTGGGGTTAGTATCTGTTGATTCACTTAACCACGGTCTGAAAACAATAACAATTTTTCTTTTAATATTCTAAAAATACAGTAACTACATCTGTTCATTGCTTTTTTTTTTAACCTCCAATGGTTCCTTGTGGTTGAGGAGTGGTGCAGGAGGTGGGCAGAGGGATCCATGCTAAGTTGGATAGCTCACGGAACTAGAAAAACAGGCTGTAGAGCTGGGGGTCATGAGTTCGATTCCTCCCACTGGGCCTCCTGGGAGAAGAGCCAGCCTGGGTAGCTTTGGGCCATCTGCACAGTCCCGGAAAACCCTGAACGGAACGAGAGCTGGTAAACCACTTCTGAGTATTTTATTATCTAGAAAACCCTGAGAAAGGTCAAACTCGGTCAGAATCAAATGGAGGACAGACTGTTATTCATTATTATATGGGCCTATTGAGGGCTGAGTCGTTCTGTGTCTCCCTCTGAACTGTGCTCTGTGGATCTCAGAAAAAAAGACCCTCTCTCAGTTTCTAATCTCCATTTGAGCTCTGGCTTTCTCCTGCTTTTTCCTTCAGGGACAAGCGCTCGGTTGCTAGCTGAGCTCTTCCACGTTCTGTCTTGCTCGTACGTACGACGTGACCATGATTAACAGAGCAACGCCTTGGCTTTCTAGAGCATTCGTAGCCCTCTCCCTCTTTGGCCGGAGAAAGAAGAGGCTGGGGCTTTTCTGATTCTGCCGCAGGCTTCACTGGGTTACTGATTAAGGATGATGGAGCAAGACTCACCTGGCTCTGAAGCAGGAGGAGCCCCGGTTGCCATCAAAAGCGGGAGCAGTGGGGAAATCTGGGAGGGAATCGCCCTGGAGGAAAACATTGCCAGCTCGGATTTACAGCAGACGTCCTTCAGGCGTTTCTCCTACGAGGAGGCCAAGGGGCCCCGAGAGGCTTGCGCCCGACTCCATCATCTTTGCCGCCAGTGGCTGAAGCCAGAGCAACAGACCAAAAAACAGATCCTGGACCTGGTGATCCTGGAGCAGTTCCTGGCCATCCTTCCCCCGGAGATGTCCAGCTGGGTGAGGGAATGTGGAGCGGAGACCAGTTCCCAGGCCGTGGCCCTGGCCGAAGGCTTCCTCCTGAGTTGGCGAGAGGACAAAAGGCAGAGAAAGCAACAGGTGAGAGCATCCTAGTGGCTCTAAGGCAGAGATGGCCACCTGCCATCCTTTTAACCCCTTTCTCCCCACGCTGTTCCTCCTGCACTGCTGTTGCCAAATTTATTGTTGGATTTCGAAGGCAGTAGCCTTTGAAAGCAAAGCATGTGTGTGTGTGGGGGGGGGGTGTTGTATCTTGCTTTCAGGTGGAATTATGGTCCCAGAAGCTTCTAGAAAGAGTCACCGAGTTGGAAGGGGCCTCTTAAGGCCATCCAGTCCAACCCCTTGCTCAAGGCAGGAATCCAAATCAAAGCAGATCTGGCAGAGGGTTGTCTTAATTTTCTCTTGAAGGCCTCCAGCGTCGGGAGTGCTTACCACCTCCTGAGGTCATGGGTTCCGATTATAGTTTTCTTTCTTCATATCAAAGTGTTGCACAATTAAAAATTATGGATGTCTATGAAATATAGTTAAAATTTAAAAGTTTAGATCGTTAGACTGCTTTTTGACCAGAAGCAGGCTATTTCAATAGCGGTATCTTGGTCATTAATCCTCTTCCGTACATGTGGTGGTGGGACATAAATTGCGTGCCCATAAATGCTGCATGGATGGAGTTTCTTTGTAGTCCCAGAAAATTCATCCTGTATCCAAGTAGCCCCATTTTACTGGATTGTTCTTTGATCTTCCTACTTCACTTTGGTGTCTATTAAGTGACTTCCAGGTGAGGCAAGAAGCCTTGCATTGTAACCATTCCACCATAAAAGCACCTTGTTTTCAAAGGAAGTTCTGTGGGATTTTGGTGGGCTTCCCAAGGCACCCAATTTGATGTGGTGGTGGCTGCTCTGGGAGGGGGCGGCCCCAGGGAACACAGACAGAGGATGCACCCCCCCCACACACATACACACATACTCCAGAGGTTGCCCATATTTATCCTAAGGGATCAAGAATGTGAGGGAAAACATTTCATAACTCTTGTCTGAATTGACCAAAGACCTCCCCTGTCCAAACACCACCCACCAAGATTTCTACCTCTGTAATTTGCTTTTTTACCCAATTCCATGTCTTAGAACCTCCCTGTCTCAAATCTGTCTGTGGAGGCTCAGTCTGGCTGGCCTGTGGCAAAGAGGACTTCATGGGATACCAGACAGATTTCCCTGCGGAAGGGGTCGAAGCCGGGTGATGACAGAAAGGCCACCATGCAGGGTAAGGATTAATGATGGAACGGTGTGTTTTCCAGCTTGGTCTCCCTGTTGGAAGTATGGAAGACATCTTTTTGCTGCTTTTCTATTTCCCCGAGATTCTCCCACTGTTCAGTATTCCAGTTTAATTCCCAGTGCTTAAAGACTTCATATAAAGGGGAAGAAGACCTTTTGATTTGTGGCCCAACGATCAAACGAGCAGAGAAGCATTTTCACCCCAAAACAAGTAGAGAGCATCTCAATAAAAAATTAAGCGTGGGACAGAATGTGACCTCCTGGCACATCATTTACATCATTTTTTTCTTATTTATCAGTAATAATAATCATATCCTACCAAGTCAGTTCTGAGTTATTCCAAGTAGGGAACACAGTTAGAAGTGGTTTCCCATTTCCTTCTCCTGGGACTCTGCAGCTCACCCAAGGCGACGCAGGCTGGCTTAACTCACAGGAGGCCCAGGGTAGAATCGAACTCCCGACCTTTGGCTTCCCAACTGGAGATCTAAATCACTGAACTATCCAGCCAGCTGTTAGTTGCATTTACAGTAGTGCCTCACTTAACGACATTAATTCGTTCCAGCGAAATCGCTGTAGAGCGAAAATGCCATAAAGCGAAATTTAAAAACGCATTAAAACCCAGTTAATGCATTCCAATAGGCTAAAAACTCACTGTCCAGCAAAGATCCTCCATACGGCAATCGCAAAAACATTGTCGTGAAGCAGATTCATCATAATGCGGGGTAATCGTTAAGCAGGGCACGACTGTATTGCCTTGAGTCCTGTTAGGTCCTCATGGTTTTCTCCCTTTCCACTTCATTCAACCCAACAGTCCTGTAAGGTGACTCAGGCTGAGGCGTTCCAGCCTGTAGATCACCCAGCGAGCCTTATGGCTTCATGGGAAGTAGGGTCTCAAATCTCCAAAGTCCCAATCTGACACTCCAACCATTAAAACATACTGCCTCACAGTGCCATTGTAGACATTTTCCCGGAATGCAAGTCCGCTCGTTTTCCGAGGGGTTACTTTCTGGCTTGGTGTTTCTAGGAGTCTCATCTCAGTCTCTGAGATAAATTCACGGAACTGCAACCCTAACCCTCTTTGTCTCTCTGACAGGAACTGGACGGAGGCCACTGAATATTCTGTCGGCGCCACTTCTTCCTTCGGATGGGCTAGAGGCAGGCCAGGGAAGGCGAAGGATCGCTGGGAAAATCCGCAGGAAGCGCTCAAGGTTCCTCCGTCCCCAGTTCAACTCCTGGGTACGGATGGATGAGAACGTTGTTTCCAGATTGAAAAATTACCCCCCCCCCCAAAAAAAATGCAAGTTTCTTCATGCATGGAACAGGAAGAAAAAAAAAGGACAGATCGGCCCATCCAGGTACAAATCTTTTGAGCGGTTCTGGTATTCTTTGTTTCTTCCAGAGTCCAGTGACCTTCGAAGAGGTGGCCGTGTGTTTCACCCAGGAGGAGTGGGCGCTGCTGGATCGTGACCAGAGGGCTCTGCACAGGGAAATCATGGAGGAGAACACTAGGATTGTGACTTCTCTTGGTCAGTCCTTCGCTTTCACTTACTGACGATAATATTTCTTCCCCGGTACAATCAGAAGCACAACAGTAACAAGGTTAACAATATGACTTGGGAGCCTTTGGTCGTGCAGATTCACTGCTGAACCTGGTATGGCCGATGGGGAGCCATGGTGGGAGTCACAGTTCAAGAAGATCAGTAGGGCTGATAGTTGCCCACGCCTCCCTTGAGGGATTCTGGAGAGATGCAGTTCTGATGAGGAGCAAGAATTTGGGACCGACGGTGTATCAGGCGGAGGAGGGCGTTCTTTAGAAGCCGACCGAAGTAGAGACAAGAAGGATGGGCTAAAGTAGAAACATGCCCTCCCACTCACCAGAGGGAGAATTCAAAGCTGCTAAAAGCATCTGTTAATAATAATCATAGAACTGCAGAGTTGGAAGGGAACTTAGGGATCATCGAGTCCAGCCCTCGTCAAGGGGGCACCGTTAGGAATCGAACTCCCAACCTCTGTTTCCATCTCTGCAGGACTTTCCCAAGTTTCCTTTCCTTCACAAAAGAGATGATCTGCAGCCCCTTTTGATATCCTCCTGGATCTTCACCAGTCACTTCTCTAGTTTTTAGATGTTTCTGGGGGAAGGAAAACCAGACTTGGGCAGTCCGGAGACCAGCCGCAGTACCGCAAAAACAAAACAAGCTTTTTGAGTTGACCAGAACTTGCTGTCAAGCTAAATAGGACAACCAAATTAGGGGTAGGGCAGGCAGCAACGTTCAGAAATTACGGGACATTTTGCAGCCTTGAGTCTCAAGACGTAGATTGCACACTGCATGTTGTTGTTGTTGTTGTTGTTGTTGTTGTTGTTGTTGTTGTTGTTGTTGTTGTTGTTGTTGTTGTTGTTGTTGTTGTTGTTGTTGTTGTTGTTGTTGTTGTTGTGCACCCTCACATCATTTCCTAATTATGGCAATCCTGTGAATTTATGGCTACCAAAAAAGTCATATCACTGCTATCGCTGCTCAGGTCTTGCAAACTAAAAGGCTATGGCTTCTTTTCCTGAGTCACTCCATCTCACTTTAGGTCCTCCTCTTTTCCTGTTGCCTTTTCTCAGCACTGTTTTTTGCAAGGCATCTTGTCACGGTACGCACTGAGTTTATTTCTTTTTGGCTTCTAGTGAAAATTCAAGGTTTATTTAATCTAGAACCCAACGGAGGACAACCCTGTGGTTTTAACCATCAGGGTGGACAGGAAGGCAACTTCATATGCAGTGATTTCCCATCCAATATGGATTCATGAACTCCCTGAAGATTCACAAAACTTCTCAAGCCATTTCTCTGAATGATGCCAGCTTGGGATCCGTGGCTCTTTGCCAGCTACAGGCTAAACAAGACATAGCGTAAGGTAAAGGCAAAAAAGAGAGAGTCTAATTTAATTATTGATGGAATCAGCCAAAGTATATCTTCCAAATTCAGGGAACTAACAACTTCGACTTATGCAGATGTGGTCAGTATAAAAGATATATAGTGGTGCCTCGCTAGACAGTTACCCCGCATGACAGTTTTTTCGCTAGACGTTGGCTTTTTGCGATCGCTACAGCGATTCGCAAAACAGTGATTCCTATGGGGGAATTTCGCTGGACAATGTTTGGTTCCCGCTTCGCAAACTGATTTTCGCTGGACGATGATTTTGACAGCTCCCTCCACGCTCGCAAAACAGGTGTTTTCGGGACCTAAGCTTCGCAAGACAGCGATTTAAACAGCTGATCAGCAGTTCACAAAGCGGCTTTCCTATGGCCGATCCTCACTAGACAACAACGATTCTTCCCCATTGGAACACATTAAACAGGTTTCAATGCATTCCAGTGGGGAAATGCTTTTTGCTAGACGATGATTTTGCTAAACAGCTATTTCAATGGAATGGTTTATCGTCTAGCGAGGCACCACTGTAAGGTAGTTTTGCAGCTGGATTCCAGACCAGATGTGAGGTTTTTTAACTGCATAACATTCAATTATTATAGGCCTGGACCTGCCCTTTGAGGACTTTGCAGACACAGACAGGAGCCCAGTTAAATTAAAGAAGCTTCTTTAAAGAAGTAAGATAAGGCATGGTAAGAATCACAGTGACCATCATTTCCGAGAAGGTGCTTGGAGCTAAAGGCAAGATCTTGAGATCCCTTAAGAGATCAATAATGTTAATCCTTGAGATCCATAATGTTTAGCCTTGAAAAGAGAAGACTGAAGGAGAGAGACGATAGCACTTCTCAAATACTCGAAAGGCTGTGATGATGGCAGGACATGCGACAATGGGCTCAAATTAACAGGAAGCCAGATTTCGGCTGAATATTAGGAAAAACCTCCTAACTGTTAGAGAAGTACGAAAATGGAACCTATGACCTCGAGAGGTGGTGAGTGGTCCCACACTGGAGGCCTTCAAGAGAAATTTGGAGAACCACCTGGCAGATCTACTTTGATTTGTATTTCTATGAGCCTATGACTCTCCTTCTAACTGCTCTGTGTCCTAATTGATATCACCTAATTAAGCTTAATTATTCTCAAACCAGTCTAATGGTTGTCTCTGAGCCCAGTTTCAAACCGCCTCCACCAGCAAGCCACGTCCTCCCATCTATGAGTGGTTGTTTGTTCCATTTATACCACGTATCGTCCTGACACCTCTGGGCAGATCACACCTGCAGTTATTTTTCAGGGACTGCTCCTCCTTTTGGTTCCTCTTTAGAATCCTGACCTGACGTAGGTTGCTGCTAGGGTACAGCCCCTCCTCGCTAGTTGATTTCAACATTGTCATTAATAGTGTCTCTTCCAACCTACACTGGTAGGGGTTCTCAAAGGGTGAGTCACCTTGTCATCTCCTCAGTGGCTGATTTGAATTCAGGACTCCGGAGCCCTATTCCAACATGCTGGCTGGATAGCTCAGTGATTGAAGTCCCTGGCTGCAGAGCCAGAGGTTGGGAGTTCGATTCCCCCCCCCCCCACTGAGCCTCCTGGGAAAAGAGCCAGCCTGGGTAGCCTTGGACCAGCTGCACAGTCCCAGAAATACCCCCAGAAAAAAGGAAGGGGAAACCACTTCTGTGTGTTCTCTACCTAGAAAACCCTGGAAAGGGTCACCATAAGTCAGAATGGACTTGATGGCAAACAACTATTATGCAGTGGTACCTTGCTAGACGATGCCCCTGCTGTACGACGAATCTGCAGGACGGTGACTTTTTGCGATTGCTATAGCGATTTGCAAAACAGTCTTTCCTATGGGGGTACTCCACTTGACGGTGATTAGGTCCATGCTTCGCGAACCGTTTGTTCGCAAGGTGATTTTTCCGGCTCCGCAAAATGGCTGGCCTGTGTTTTCCGGATCCATGCTTCGCAGGATAGCCATTTTAACAGCTGATTGGCGCTCGGAAAAGGGCTTCCCTTATGGGCGATCTTTGCTGGACGACGAGGTAATTTCCCCATTGGAATGCATTAAACGAGTTTCAATGTATTCCAATGGGGAAAAGCTTTTCACATGATGACAATTTCGCTTAACAGCGATTTTCCCGGAACGGATTATCGTTGTCATGTGGGACACCACTGTATTCTAACCTGCTGTTTCCTACAGCGCACTAGCTATGTAACGATTACAGTAAAATTATCTGTGGTACTTAGCCTTATGACTTAAGTCTACATTTTATATCAGGTATAATTCTATGCTTAGTATTATGGTCTGTGACTTACAATCTAAACATGTCTTAAGTGTGCCCCTATTGTCAGTGATGTATGGCTTATGTGGGTCTATGTACTGTATATCCGTGTCCGGTAGCAAAAAGACTCTTAAATTTAAATCTCTGAATAAGAGAGGCTCCAGACTCTACTTGCAAAATGTTAAAAATAAACAAATAAACCCATCTGACTCATCAGTTGTATGACTGTGATGAAGCTATGTTTTTTGTGTCCCATTGCTATGATTTTTAATTTAATGCAATTTCCCAAACACACGTAACCATTGCCCATCCCGGTGGCTCACACCTAGCCCTCATGGCTCCCTTCTTTTCCCAACTTCCAGTTGAAAATGTCGAGCTCATCTCAGATATGGTGCCGAGAGGAGAGTCACAGATGTTGGTTGAACCAGAAAGTTCAGAGACTGGATCAAGCACTTCTTGGGGTAAGCCAACTTGAGCAAACACAATGACAGTGTCTTAGCCATGGTGGCCTAGGAAAAAAATCTTGTCTGTAGCTTATAAGATTTGGAATAGAGATGGGAAGATATATATTCAAATACAGTGGTGCCTCGCTTAACGGCAATAATCCGTTCCAGGAACATCACTGTTAAGCGAAAACATCGTAAAGTGGAAAAAAACCCATTCAAATGCATTGAAACCCCTTCAGTGCGTTCTAATGGGGTCAAAACTCACCGTCCAGCAAAGATCCACCATAGGGCAGCCGTTTTCGCTGCCTTTCTTGCGAGGAATCTGTCACAGAAAACAGCGGGGAGCCATTTTGTTTACCCGGCAGCCATTTTGAAACCTTCGATCAGCTGTTTTAAAATCATCGTTTTGCAAAGAATCGGTTCCTGAAGCAGGGAACCGATCATTGCAAAGTGAAAAAACTCCATTTAGACCATTGTTTTTGATAGCAATTGCGATTGCAAAAAGATTGTCGTAATGCGGTTTTGTCGTAAAGTGGGGCAATCGTAAAGCGAGGCACCACTGTAACTATATTTCATTGGCAGTAATAGCACAGAGGTGTTGCAATTAAAAACTGTCTTCTGGCATGGAAATAGGGGGGAATTACTGTAAAGAGCTTGCCAAGATCCATGAACCCTTCTGATCACCATCCCTTCTCATCCATGGGAAAACCAAAAATAGTGCCATCAGCATATTTCAAGTGACTGCAAGGTTCTGAATAGAAAGGTGAAGAACCTTGGGCATAAGTGTCTTTTTAACCCTCCTTCCTTCCTGTCCAGGTTCATGGCCAAGAGAGAGAGAGACTGGAGTATTGAAAATCAAAACAGGTTATGCAGATGAGGTTAGCAGGAAAAGATTGTCTCCTCTTGGATCATGACCTATGCTTCTATGAAGACCTGCTCTTGTCAAGCGATGGATTGACCCTTACAGGGGTTGGACTGAATATTTTACACGAATCCTTTATGGTTTTGGAGGTTTGTTTTCTTCATTGTCCAGTTTTCCCATCCACACCTAGTCATTGGAAATTCCTCTATCAACACATCCTTCCAAGACCTAGTTCTTGTTGTTTCATTGCTGTTCTTCCAAGCCTCAGGCTCAGACGCTGAATGAATACTTGTTTTAAGGGTGATCAAGGGAACCAAGCATTCTGTATTGGTTTGGTGAGTGTAAAAGAGAGAAGGAAGGTAGAAGAACGCAGACCAGCCTTAGGGTTCATCTGATTCACTAACTCCATGGGAGGAGGTCCAAATGCATTCGGTCCACTTATTACACCCTTTGACCAGCAGGCTGCCCTCTAAGAGTCTTGCAGACGTGTAGGAATCAAGTGAAAAGATTACCTAATTGACCATCCATACAGCCAACGAGAAGGCTTTGCTTCGTACGTCCCTATGACGATGACATTTAATTTAATGTAATGTCCAAAATGCACATTTATCATAGAATTATAGAAAAGTGAAGTTGGAAGGGGCCTACAAGGCCATCCAGTCTAATCCCCTGCTCAACATAGGAATACTGTACAAATCAAAGGATATCTGCCAGGTGGTTGTCTCAAGTTTCTCTTGAATGCCTCCAGTGTTGGAGGACTCACCAACTCCAGAGTTCACTGGTCCCACTGTCGTACTGCTCTAAAAGTTAGGATGTTTTTCCTGATATTCAACCAAAATCTGGCTTCCTTTAACTTGAGCCCATCGTTACATGTCCTGCACTCTGGGATGATTGAGAAGTACAGTGGTGCCTCACATTACGACGTTAATTCGTTCCAGCGAAATCGCTGTAGAACAAAAACATTGTAAAGCGAAATTAAAAAGCCCATAGAAACGCATTAAAACACGTTTAATGTGTTCCGATGGGCTGGAAACTCTCCGTCCAGCGAAGATCCTCCATAGGGCAGCCATTTTCCCTGCCTGTGCAGTGAGGAATCCATCCCGGTGGCCATTTTGAAACCGCCAATCAACTGTTAGAAAATCATCATTTTGTGAAGAATCGGTTCCCGAAGCAGGGAACTGATCATCGCAAAGCAAAACTCCCCCATAGGAAACATCATAAAGCAATCGCAAAATGTTCGTCGTAATGTGGTTTCATCGTTAAACGGAGCGATCGTAAAGCAAGGCACCACTGTACTTGCTGATGTGCTGATGGCACTATTCTTGGTTTCCTCATGGATGAGAAGAAGGGATGGTGATTAGAGTGTACTTCTCTGGATTATTATTGACCCTTGCTATTGTCTTCTTTTCCGTACTTCCAGTTCCAACCCTTGAGCTCATGGATGGGAAGGAAGACTTGCAGATTTCAGATGGAAAAGAAATCCCAGAGGCCAGCTTAGGAATCTCTTTGGGTAAGACTTTTTTTAAATGGAAGCAAGAAAGTTTTGCAGTTTGAAAGCTGCCTCCCTAAAGACCAAGAACGCAATAGAAAGCCGGCTAAGACATGTGAAGACCACTGACCATACGCTTTTTCTTGTCACCTTGTGTGAGAACAGATGATGATGATGATGATGATGATGATGATGATGATGATGATGATGATGATGATGATGCCAGACTGTGATGCTCTGGAAAGGAGAAGGCAGAGCAAGGCAAGGCAAGGCTTCCACCTTTAGGAGAAGAACATATTTGCTTAGAAATATGGCAAAACTTTCCAGGAGGGCTTTAAATGTGATGCATCTGATACTGGGATAATGATACAGAGAGGAGAACAAATGATGACAGAGCAGTTTGTGATCATGGCCAAAGGCTCAGATGTCTCTATATCCACCCACCGAGCATAGAAAACAAACAAGATGAGCTTGAACTCTTTCTTGTCTTTTTCTTTCTCTTCTTAATTTCCAGTTCCAGAGCTTGAGCTCGTTTCTGAAACAGAGCTGAGGGAAGACTCCCGGGTTTTGGACAAAAGGAAAATCTCAGATATCAAATCGGGCAAGATTGGGAAACTGGATCAGGATGCCAGATTGGGTAAGCCAGTTTAATAAAACAACCCCCTCCCCGCAAAAAAAATCACAGTTTTTTTCTAATTTACTAGAAAAACTCTTGTTGCTTCTTCAGCAGTCTTAATGTTTGAATTTGGACCTTGTGCATTAATAATGCAATTACAGTGGTGCCTCGCTTAGCAACGATGTACAGTATCTGGAGCATTCACTGTTAAAATAGTGTTTGCTCTAATCGGTGTTTTTCAGCATCCATGGACATGGAACGGATCCCCTGCAGATATATGGATCATACTATTCTAAAAGGGGTTCTTAAAATACTCCATAAGAGAGGGGGGAAGGCCTTCACTAGATGTGAAAACATCAAAAAGTAGGGGCCAGGCATCCATGAAGAGAAGGAAGTCCTCTTTCAGGGTTTTAACATATACTTTAGTCCATTTGATTTATATTTTCTCCACACATTTTTCCCCAGCAGGCAACAAGAGGAGGAAAAGGGCACACTCCAAGCATAGGAAGAGTTTTATGCACATACGGGGACTTCCTGGACATCTGAGGACTCCAGCAGAAAAGAAAAGTAATACCACAGAGGTGTTGTATCGGTGCACTGTCTGTTGGAAGTCGTTTGCCTCAAAGAGGATGCTTCTGTTTCATGAAGTGGTCCACAGTGGAAAGAAGTTCCTTAGGTGTGAACAGTCAGGAAAACATTTTCACCACTGCAAAACAGATCTTGTGAGCTGCCAAAAAGCCTGTACAGGGGAGGACGTCAAACAATGCCTGGATTGTGGCAAAGGTTTTGCTCTTAAATCATCATACCTCATGAAGCATCAGAGAGTCCACACAGAACAGAAACTATACAAATGCCAGGAATGTGGGAAATGTTTCTCTCAGAATTCATGTTTTCTCATTCACCAGAGAATCCACATGAGAGCACGACCGAGTGAATGCCAGAACTGTGTGAAATGTTCTTCTCAGAACTCAAACCTTCTGACTCTCCAGAAAGTCTGGACAGAAGAGAAATTGTACAAATGTCCGGACTGTGAGAAATGTTTTGGTTGCCATTCACAGCTTGTGGATCATCAGAGAATCCACACAGGGGAGAATTCCTACAGAGGCCAGGAGTGTGGAAAATATTTTCCATGGGGTTCAATCCTTTTGAGGCATGAAAATATCCACACAGTAGAGAAACCGTACAAATGCCAAGAGTGTGGGAAATGTTTTCTTCGGAAGTCAGATCTGGTGACTCATGAAAGAGTCCACACAGGAGAGAAGCCATACAGATGTCCAGAGTGTGGGAAATGTTTTGCTCGCAGTTCAAACCTCGTGACTCATCAGAGATTTCATACAGGAGAGAAACCATACAAATGTCAGAAGTGTGGGAAATGTTTTGCTTACAGTTCAGCCCTCTTGAGGCATGAGAGAGTCCACACAGGAGATAAACCATACAAATGTGAGGAGTGTGGTAAATATTTTGCTCACAGTTCACACCTTGTGACTCATCATAGAGTCCACACCGGAGAGAAACCCTATGAATGCCAGGAGTGTGGGAAAAGTTTTCTTCGTAAATCAGATCTTTCAACTCATCGGAGAGTCCACACAGGAGAGAAACCATACAAATGTCCAGAGTGTGGAAAATGTTTTGCTCGCAGTTCAAACCTGGTGACTCATCAGAGGTTCCACACAGGAGAGAAACCGTATAAATGCCAAGAATGTGGAAAAGGTTTTGCCTGCAGTTCATCCCTTTTGAAGCATGAGAGAGTCCACACGGGAGAGAAACCATACAAATGCACAGTGTGTGGCAAATGTTTTGCTCACAATTCAAATTTTCTCATCCACCAGAGAGTTCACACAGGAGAGAAACCATACAAATGTCCGCAGTGCGGGAAATGTCTTCTTCGGAAGTCAGAGCTTGTGATTCATCTGAGAGTCCACACAGGAGAAAAACCATACAAATGCCAGGAGTGTGGTAAATGTTTTGCTCACAATTCACACCTTGCTGCTCATCGCAGACTCCATACAGGCGAAAAACCGTATAAATGCCAGGAGTGTGGGAAATGTTTTGCTCAGAGTTCATACCTTGTGAGTCACCATAGAGTCCACACTGGAGAAAAACCATATAAATGTCAGAAGTGTGGGAGATGTTTTGCCCACAATTCACACCTTGTGACTCATCAGAGAGTCCACGCAGAGGAGAAATCATAAAAATGCCAGGAATGTGAGAGTTTTGGAGTTTAATTCTAGTTCACATAGGACAACACAAAAGCAGCATATGAGAGACTATGCAGATGAGAGAATCCTTTCAAATGCTGGGAGGAAAATATTTCCCTTGAAATCAATCTACTGGAGGCATCAAAGAATTATGAGCTTCAGAATGACCAGGAGCATGGGAAATGTTTTGCTTGGTTAACCAGTCTTGTGACATATTGGAGACTGCACAGAAAAGAAAAATACTATTGGTAGAGGAAGACTTGGTTGTTGAAAATGTTTTACTAAATTATCCAGTTATTAATCAGAAAAGGTGTCATAATATAATAACCAAGTGCCGTCAAGTCAATTCTGACTTAACGGCTACTCTTTTCAGAGTTTTCCAAATAGTAAGTACTCAAAAGTGGTTAAACATTCCTTTCTTCTTCTTTTTTCAGTGCATTTTGAGGTCTTTATTTAAGAGAACTAAAGTATGAAGTTTCAATATCTGCAAAAAAAATTAGTAAATTATATTATATAAAAAAGCGGCGAGATTCTAATATAATGGTTTTGGAAATACCTATGAGTTTTAGCTTTCTGACACCATAAAAAGGCATGCCAACGCAACTGTAGATCATGTCCTTCAAAATACAGAAGTCTTTTGTTTTTCAGGCTAATCCATTCTTTCAGCCAAGTTAGAACAGGTGATTGGTTATATAAGGTCCAGTCTGGTAAATCAAATCCTCCATTTTCCTTGGATTCTTGGAGCATTTTTAATTTGTTTCTGGCTTTCTTCCCTTGTCAAATATATTTTAATATCACCTTGTTTAAATCGTCAAAGTATTTCTTCTCTATTTTCACTGGCACTGTTTGAAACAAAAAGAGTAGCGTTGGCAAAATGTTCATTTTGGTTGTTGCAGTTCTTCCTAATAATGATAGTTGTAGGTTTTTCCATTGTTCTAGGTCTATTTTTATTTGGTTAAGTAGTTTTATATAATTACCTTCTTTTATAGTTACACATCTGGCAGTTAAATATATTCCAAGGTACTTGACTTTTTTAACTATTTGTAGATCTGACATCTCTGAGAGTTGATTTTTTTGCTTGGCTGTTAAGTTTTCACTATGACTTTAGTTTTTTCTTTATTTATCTTCAATCCTGCTACTTTTCCAAATTCATTGATTTTTTTCCAGTAATCTCGATGTTATTTTCAATATAAACACCAAGTCGTCTGCAAATGCTTGTGATTTGTAGCTCTCATCCTTTATTTTGGTGCCTTTAATCTCTGGATCGTTCCTCACAGATCGTGTTGCAGCAGGGATGTCTCGCCCAGTCCCCCTCGCGCTGGTGCTGGATCAAAGAGTGATTGGGACGAATCACCCTCCTCCCCCCCACGCTGGTCCATTCCTGCGGCTCTAAATTCTCCCTCTTCACTTCTTTACCTTCTGGGTCTGGGAGTAATCCTCCCCCAGTTCATAGATTTGGAAAGTCCTTCAAGATTCCAAACGCATCTTCCTGTTCTGGCTCTCTCTCTGTCTGGACTACTTGATCCCTCTTCCCTTTGCCCGGCTCGTCCGTTATGTTGAAAATGTGCGCGCTTTCCCCCTCGTTTAATACCTCCCATACAATCAAATCACGCTCTTCCCCTTGTCATCCACCAAACACACCTCCAATGACACCTTCTTCTCTATCTCTCCCGGCTATATTTCCACCAATACCCCCTCCCTACAACCCTGTTCTTCCTCCATTGTAGTCCTCTCAGAGGATGGCACGCTGACAGCTCCTTGCTCACAGAGCTATTCGACCATGGAACGGACTACTTTGGAGTGGACGGCTACATTTTGGATGTCCTCTGGTCAGCGGTGTCTTAGGTGTGGATGTTCTGCTCCGGTGTGACTTTGGATGTGATGACTCCTGGGTTCCCTTTCAGTTCTACAGTTCTGTGTGTCTTTGAATGCACACCTGCTGTTGCTGTCCTGATCAGCAGGACTTAATGTTTTAAAGTGGTTAAGTTAAGCCTTGTGGAAGTTTCCTGGTGGGTCTCCATGCTACACTGTATAGGTCTGTGTTCTTCATAAGAATGAAGTGGGGGCTTTATTTATGGTGTTAGAAATGCTCACAGAAGTGGACCCACAAGAAAAGTGTTCTCTGATGTTATCACTTGAAGGGTTGTAACTGCATGCCGTGCCCAGTCGCTTGGAATTGTCGTTCTCTTCTATTTCTTTGCACCAACCATTGTTCTCTTTGTTTATACAAGACAGTCGCTCTAAAGTTGCATCTCAGATTTCTGGCCTTATTTACACCCCCTTTTGCTTTTCAACTACAGTGGTACCTCGCTAAATGACAAATCCGCATGACGATGACTTTTTGCAGTCGCTATAGCGATTCGCAAAACAGTCATTCCAATGGGGGATTTTTGCTGGACATCGATTAGGTCCGTGCTTCGCGAACCGTTTGTTCGCAAAACTATTTTTTCGGCTCCGCAAAATGGCTGCTCTGTCTTTTCCGGACCCATGCTTCACAGGGCAGCCATTTTTACAGCTGACCGGCGCTCGCAAAATGGCTTCCCTGTGGGGGATCTTCACTGGACAATGAGGTATTTTCCCATTTGGAACGCATTAAACCGGTTTTCAGTGCATTCCAATGGGGAAAGGGTTTTCGCATGACGACGATTTCACTAAACAGCGATTTTCACGGGACGGATTATCGTCGTCATGCGGGGCACCACTGTATTTTTAACAGTTTGTAGGTGTGTTGTTAATAATCTGTGATTGTAAACAGTGTAACTCTCATGTAAAGGAATGTTGTTGTTTTTTACAGATAAAAAAAAGGTGGTAACAATGTCTCAAAAATGTTTTTTTTTTCATTTTTTTGCCACTGAGGTGCTTTTAAGCCTTGTGGCACAGAGGTTAAAGTGCAGCACTGCAGCGAAAACTCTGCTCAAGACCCGAGTTCAGTCCTGGGCTCAGGTAGGCAGCTCAGGGTTGACTCAGCTTTACGTCCTTCCAAGGTTGGTAACAGCTCCCTATGAGCAGGCAATGTTTAGCCTGTATACCTAAATTGTAAGCCACCTGCCGTGAGTGGCTTAAGCACTCTGGGGTGGTATATAAGACGCACACTTTGCTTACTTCTTCCAGCCACTGTGACGCATTGAGATGGCAGAACAAAGTTTGACAGAAAAACTTCTCCTTTGGGGTACCACCAATAAGCTTGGTCTCCCAGGAAAACCACAACAATACCAAAGAGGTATCAGACAGCCTCAGGCAAGGCTCTGCGTGTCTAAAAAACGTGCGAGTGGCTGTAGTGACGGGAGGATAAGTCCCTTGGGGCAGTCCGCCCAGCAAAAAGGACAAGATGCCTATGGCACACCTATCGCAGTGTTAGTCAGCTTGTCGCTCAACCAGGGCCACTGTGAAGGAGAGAAGGCCAGTGTGCCGTCCTCCACTGAACAGATTCTGGAGGGAAGTCGTGTCTGCGTAGAAGGCATATTGATAGAGACAGATCAGGAGAGGGAGGAATGGAAAGGCTCACTGGAGGTGTGTCTGGCTGATGAGAAGGGGGAGGAGCTGGACTTGATTGTCTGGGAGGATGTTATAAAAGAAGTGGAAAGGGTCCAAAATTTTAGAATTGTAACGGGCAGAGAGCAGCCTGAGAGAAGAGACCAGGCTGTGCAAACTGAGCTAAGCTATGGGCAGGAGAAATTACATGGATTAATGGAGGACTTTCTGAACCTCCAGCTTGGATGAGGTCTGTTACTGGACCCCAAAGACTGCCGCGCGAGGGGAGAAGATCTAGAACCCTTAGAATGGACTGTGGTTGCGTACCCACGCAATCAGTGTGGGGGGAGGAAGGGGATCGGTCCCAGTCTCTCTTTACTCCATCCACCGCGCCAGGGGGACTGGGCGAGACACCCGTGCTGTGGGACACTTTGTATGGTGAGGAGCACCCTGCTGAGGTCCATGACAGATCGGGAGCGGTTTGGTCCGGCCCCTCTAGAAGGAGTGATCGAAGGACACCTGATGTTAAAATAAGGAGTTACAGGATTTTACCTGAGTTAAGTTTGATGGACCCGTTTGAGACTGTTGAGTTAAACTTGTTAAAAAAATTTTAAAAAGTAGTGTTCAAAATTCCGAACTGCCTCCGACTATCCTTCCCGCCCAAACCGAGGGGCCGGCCCCAGCAGAAGACGAACCGAATCACAGCCACTCGCCGTGCGACCCAACCTGGGGAGGTCCTTTGGCCAACTCTGTTGTGTCTGCGAATGAGAGCGGCAAGGAGACCACAGGGGGAAAAAAAGCAAGAGACCTGGGAAACGGTGGGTGTGTGGATGGGGTGGGATAGAGAGCAGCTGTGGCGATCCCGTTGATAATTGGGGTCTGAAAAGGTCGACCAGAGAACAGACTTCGCTTGGTAGGCTTCCCAGAGGACGAGAGGTCTTCGGATCAAGGGGTGCCTTTCTAGCAAAGGACAGGATGGTGGCTGGCACTTCATCCTGTCTTGGGCAGCTATATTGGAGGGGGGGGGGCTTCTCCAGAGGACTCCCAAAGGCTGGATCCTGCTGACCCCCCCTTTTTTTTGCCAAGAGGCCATGAAACTGCTGGTATTATCCTGCTTAATGGGAATGATCCTGTGGATCGTTATCTGCTGAAAGGCTGTAAACAAACTGCACACCTTTCCTGGGGGGGGGGCAATGAGCCAGGGTGGGCCTGCTCGTCTGGTGAAGCCACACTGGTCCAGACGTCCCAACCCCTCTCTCTCTCTCCCTAACAAGAGGAAGCAGCTTAGTGGTGGGTGGGATGCCTGGGAAGCACCAGAGAGCGCTCTCTCTCTCTCTCTGGTCAGATTTTCCAACGCACTGGTGGCTTGTGAAATGGGTTAAGAGCCACTAGACAGGGCATTCTGGACTAAGGCATTTTGCTTTCTATTAAAACACACACACAAACACACACGTGTGTCTGTTTTGAAGGTGGAAGAGACAGCAGAAAAAGAGAAAAACGGAATATATTTGCATTGCCATCGTCCCCTAAACAAGATTTTGGAGAGACTGAGCCTTTTTGGGTTGTAGAAACCCCTCCGCAATCTTCCCCATTTCCCTCCCTTGGTCTTTCTTTCCCCGTCCAGCCCAGCCGCCACCCCCACCCCCCCACCCCCCCAATGCTTTCCGGGGCTCCTCCAGCTCTCCCCCCCCCCAATTTCCAGGACTCTTGTGCTCCGGGATGTGGTGGCGCTGTGGGCTAAACCGCAGAAGCCTGTGCTGCAGGGTCAGAAGACCAAGCAGTCGTAAGATCCAATCCACGCGACGGAGTGAGCTCCTGCCGCTTGTCCCAGCTCCCGCCAACCTAGCGGTTCGAAAGCATGCAAATGCAAGTAGATAAATAGGGACCACCTTGGTGGGAAGGTAACAGCGTTCCGTGTCTAAGTCGCACTGGCCATGTGACCACGGAAGATTGTCTTCGGACAAAATACTGGCTCTATGGCTTGGAAACGGGGATGAGCACCGCCCCCTAGAGTCGAATACAACTGGACAAAAATTGTCAAGGGGAACCTTTACCTTTACCTGTGCTCCGGGAAGGAGAGAAACGTTGCTATTGCGGGGGGGGGGGGGGGGAAGAGTCTGCTAGTTTTTATGCTGCCCATCAAGGGCATGTACCAGTCCCTTAGTTTTGTACTTCCTGTCACATGACTGAAGCCAAGCCAGACTCCTGGCAAGTCAAACCAAGACCGCTTCCTCTCTGTAAGACCAAGACTTAGAAAACAACCAAGTTACCACCTGGAAAAGTTAACTGTGGAGTGCAAATGGATATTCAAAAAAGAAGTATGTAGTTTTAATTTGCTTTTTTTTAATTGTGCATATATCATAAAATGAAAAAAGAGAGCATACAAACAGGCACAGGAAAATATACAGTACTCCCAAATAAAGGGCTAGAAACCAATATCTACTTTCTTAAAAAGTAGAGTAGAAGAACAATCATGGTTCCACAAGGAAGGGAAAAGAGGAGGGGGAAATCCCATAGTTCAAAGACTTCTAGCCATAAACTGCAAGGAAAGATGACCAGATATTCAGATACAAATCCATAAGCAGTCGAAGATGCTTAAAGAGTTATAAAGTCCTCAGTCCATTGATTATAATAAGATTATAATAAGAGCAATATACTGTAATAATAATAATCTTAATGGAGGGTTGGCATGTCTTTACAGTGTTGCACCATCATAGCCAGCATAAAAGCGCAGATAATCCATGTTCTTTGATTGTTGGTTAACTTCTGTGAGACAGGCAGATAATTTAATATATACAGACAGTATAACTGCAAAACTCAAAACTGTCTGGACAGCTCAGTGGTTTAGGTACCGGACTGTGGAATCAGAGATTGAGATATTGATTCCCCCACTATGTCTCCTGGGAGAAGAGCCAGCCTGGGTGGCCTTGGGCAAGCGGCAGAGTCTCAGAAATACCTTCAGAAAAAGGGAATGGCCAACCAATTCTGAGTACTGTCTAGAAAACCCTGGAAATCATCACCATAATTCATAATTGACTTGATGGCACACACCTATTATCATGACACAGTGGTTACACTGCAGTCCTGCAGTCAAAACTCTGCTCATGATCCAGGGTTCAATCCCAGTTAGCCAGCTCAAGGTTCATTCAGTCTTCCACCCTTTTGAGGTTGGTACATTTAGTACCCAGACTGATGCGGTGCTACGATTTAATGCGTAGACTACAATTAACTGCCCAGAGAATACTTTAAGCACTATGGGGCAATATATAAGGAGCACAATTTTATTATTATTATTATTATTACAAAATTCAAAGACTGCTCCAATACATTAATAAAGTCCCCCCTGAAATAGCGTATGAATATAACATAACCAGAGAGATTCACCAGGTATATTCATTTCATTTAGTCGTGTCCGACTCTTTGTGACCCCATGGACCAGAGCACGCCAGGCCCTCCTCTCTTCCACTGCCTCCTGGAGTTGTGTCAATTTCATGTTGGTCGCTTCGATGACACTGTCCAGCCATCACCAGGTATATTACATCACCAGTTTTTAAAAAGTCGTTGTGGTTTTCCAATATACATGAAAAAGTTTTCTGCTGAATAAGCCCCAACCTGAAGCCATAAATAAAAGTGGGCTTCAGCTATTTTCCACAGGTCGGACAATATAGGATACAATATAGCAGTGGTCCCCAACCTTGGGCCTCCAGATGTTCTTGGACTACAACTCCCAGAAGCTTTCACCACCACCTCTGCTGGCCAGGATTTCTGGGAGTTGAAGTCCAAGAACATCTGGAGGCCCAAGGTTGGGGACCACTGCAATATAGGATACTCCCGTTGTCAATCCATATTGGTCTCCCACTTGTACTCTTGAGCACCATTAAACTTTCTATCTTCCCTTCCTTCCTTTCTTTGTCCCAATTCAATAAGTTTAGTCCTGGAGAGGATCCTGAGGAAATCTCAGGGGTAGGTAGGTAGGTAGGTAGGTAGGTAGGTAGGTAGGTAGGTAGGTAGGTAGGTAGGTAGGTAGGTAGGTAGGTAGGTAGGTAGGTAGGTAGGTAGGTAGGTAGGTAGAGGGGTGTGTGTGTGTGTGTGTGTGTGTGTGTGTGTGTGTGAGAGAGAGAGAGAGAGAGAGAGAGAGAGGGGCGCCAATCAAACAGTAATTGGCAACCTGTTGTTTTTAAGAGAGGGGTCTAAGATTCCAAATCCTGCTTCAAGGATGCTCGAGAACGCCATTCTCAGGACTGGACTCACCTCTCAGACTTATGACATCAAGGCTGGAGGCCTTCAAGAGAAAATTGGACCGCCAGGTCTCAGATTTGCTTTGATCTGAACTCCTGCTTTGAGCAGGGAGTCGAACTGGAAGGCCTTAGATGCAGTCCCCTTCCAACTCAACTATTCTGTGATCAATTTTTGGACTCTTGTCTTTAATTCCTCCCCCCCCCCTCCACTATCCATGAAGGACTTGTGCTGAGCCTGAAGAAGTGGGTTTCTCACCATGAAAGCTTGCAATTTGTATGATTTTATAGTGGTCCAACAAAGTTTACCACCCACGTTTGCGTTTCTGAAGTTGTGAGACAAGTCGATACTCAAAGCCAAGGGGAGTCGGAGGTGAGGGGCGCAACTCGGCTTACATTCAAGGAGGTACATGTCTTTGCGTGAGGACGAGAGGAGGGAGAAGTGAACGGACCAGCTCAGATCTCCTAGATTGTTCTTTCGCTCTGCTGACCTTCCTTCAACCTTAGGTCGCTCCTCTTAGGTTTGCTGGTGTCACCCTTCTTCCACCTCAACCCTCTCTCATCTCTGTGACGATTCCCAGTCATCCAGGTGAGGTTGTCTGAAAGTTGAGTCATGGCAACTGGACTTCATTCTTGTTAGGTTGAAACCTTTCAATACTCTTCCAAGCAGCTTCTTCAATTGGAGGAGAGTTGGTAGGAGACCCCTGATAGATCCTCCACATAGGTTCCACTTCCCCCTGATCTGAATAGGCTCCTTAGAAGGACAAAGGATGGGTTGGGGGGTGAGGGATAATCCCACCTCTGCAGTCCTTCTCCACCCATTGTCATGATTTCTTGATGGTCGTTAACAGTGGTCTTTCTGGTGGGTGCGGTCCTGATCTCTCTGCCAACAATGAAAGGGCAGCATGATAAACAGGAGACAGATTGTATTTAAGGCCTCCATCCTGTTGAATGCGGGATTTTCTAGATGTACAGTGGTGCCTCGTATAACGAGTGCACCGTTGAATGATGAATCCGCATTGCGATGCGGATTTCCCCATCGCTAATGCGAGGGCATCATTACGATGGGGGAACAGCTGTTCAGCGGTTCCAAAATGGCCACCGGAACACAAAAAAATGGGTGCCGGTACACCCAAGATGGCTGCCGGTACAACCAAGATGGCCACCAGAACACAAAAAATAGCCACCAGGACGCTCAAAATGGCCACCAGTACACCCAAAATGGCCATCGGGACGCTCAAAATGGCCACCGGTACACCCAAGATGGCTGCCGGAACAAGGGAAAACATTGGAGAACGGTGAGTTTTGGGCCCATTTGGAACGCATTAAACTTTGTTTAATGAGTTCCAATGGGGTTTTTGGATCCGTTTTACGATGTTTTCCCATAGCGAAGGTTAATCCGGAACGGATTAACCTCGCTATGCGGGGCACCACTGTACATGTATGGCTTTCCCGACTCTCCTCTCAAACCACCCAGGTTCTCCAAAATGAGTACATCCTGGTCATCAAATGAGTGTCCTTTGACCTTCACATGAAAAAGTGCTGCCGACTGTGTTCCTGAGCCATTGCCTTTCCTGTGCTGGGCCCTTCTCCTGTTTAGTGGCTGTTTGTTTTCTCCGATGTAAAACCTCCTTATAAAGGGGGACATCTGCTCAGGTAATCCTTCAGAGTTTTCAAGGGTTGAATCCAGAAGTCAACATTATCTGTCCGGCTGTTTCTGCTTATTCTGCAACACCAGGGGGTTGGCTAAACCTGTTGGCAAGGCAGGTGGAAGTGGAGTACAGCTGGAGAGCTCAGTGGTTTAGAGATCTGGCTGGGGAGCCAGAGGTCGGGAGTTTGATTTCCCCCACTGGGCCTCCTTGACAGGCGCTGGACTCCATGATCCAGAGGGTCCCTTCCAGCTCTGCAGTTCTAAGAGGATAACGACAATGATAAATGGTAATGCAACAGGTGCTTTGTAGGACTATCAGGTGGTGAGCGTTGATGGCCAACAACACACTCACTTTCCCCATTTTTCGCTTCCTGTTCCAGACAGCCAGGTTTTCTCGGAGCTCCCCAAAACAGATGATGCAGGAGCCGATGTGATCATGCTGAAGCCCATACTGAGCTTCTTATCAGTACCGGTTGCAACGGAAGAACAGGAGGCTGGGGGAAAATGCCCGCAGTTCATGGCTTGAAACAACCAAAGTGTAGGAGGTACAGAGACCACGAATGACTTTTCTGCCTCCAATAAACCTTTTACAGTGGTGCGTGGCTTAGCGGCAATAATCCGTTCCAGGAAAATCGCTGTTAAGCGAAAACATCGTAAACTGAAAATAAAAAGCCCCATTGAAACACAATGAAACTCGTTCAATGCGTTCCAATGGGGTAAAAACTCACCGTCCAGCGAAGATCCTCCATACGGCGGCCATTTTCGCTGCCTGTATAGCGAGGAATCATTCCCTATACACCGCGGGGAGCCATTTTAGTTACCCGGTGGCCATTCTGAAACCGCTGATCAGTTGTTTAAAAATTGTTTTGCGAAGAATCGGTTCCCAAAGCAGGGAACCAATCATCGCAAAGCGAAATTCCCCCATTTAGACCATTGTTTTGCAATTGCAATTGCGATCGCAAAAAGATCATCGTAAAGCAGATTCATTGTAATGCGGGGCAATCGTAAAGCGAGGCACCACTGTACTGATCTACAAAAGATCTGCTTCATACAAACATAATCTATTATTTCCCTGGATACCATGTGTCCAGAGTGACACGATATATTGTCAAAAAAATGGCAATGGCCCCTTCCTTTACCCTTCAGGCGACAAACCACTAGGCAGTGAGTTCCCAACCTTGGGGGGGGGGGTCACCCGGGTATTCTTGGACTGCAACTCCCAGAATCCTTTGCCACCCACTGTGCTGGCCAGGATTTCTGGGAGTTGCAGTCCAAGAGCATCTGGGGGGCTCAAGGTTGGGAGTGACGATACTAAAGCTTCCTTCTGAGACAAGCTAGGATTGAGTCCTGTAGGGCTTCCTCTGATAAGTGGGTACATTATGAAAAAGAGCTGCGTCCAAAAAACGGTCCCACGTGAACCAAGGGCAGGATAAGTCTCTTCTGCACCTTCTCTGGTGTCTCTGAGGAACAGGGAAGTGAACAAAACGTTTCCAATGTTTGAATCGTTGGCAGAGAACCTTCTAACCATGGAAAACTCCCAACTACGGAGAGGAAAGGAAAAATTTCTCCACAGGTCATGCATTTAGAAAGTGCTTTGTGACCAGGCTTCTAACCCGTGATTATGGCCGGTTTGGCAAAAATGTTCAGCAATCCAAGTTTCATTTCTTTTCTGTGTCCCTTTCTCTGGAGGGATACAAAAATGATTCTCAATGAAAACCATGTCCCCCGTTTCTCCAACTCCTTTTCTGGATTGCGCTTCTGATTTCTCCCATGACTTGAGACCCAAGTAAACATTTTCCTGGTGTCTGAAAATATTCTTCTCATGAGTCCCTTATTCTGCTTAAAAGGAAAACAGTTTCAACTCTCCGGACATTTCTTTGCTTTCTCTGAACTGCGAAGAAAGCATTCCTTATACTTCTAGTATTGGTATGGTTTCTCTCCTGGGTAGACCTTCTGGTGGATCAGGAGAGATGAATTCTGAGGTAAATATTTCCTGCGCTCTTGGAATATGTATGGATTTCCTCTGGCATGAACCTTCTGATGAGTCACAAGGTGCGACTTATGAGCAAAACATCTCCCACATTCCTGGCATTTGTAAGGTTTCTCTCCTGTGTGGACTCTCTGGTGGATCAGAAAGTTTGAACTGCGAGCAAAGCATTTCCCACATTCCTGGCATTTGTACGGTTTCTCTCCTGTGTGGACTCGCTGATGGGTCATCAGGTGTGAGTTGTGAGCAAAACATTTGCCACACTCCTGGCATTTGTATGGTTTCTCTCCTGTGTGGGATCTCTGATGAGTCACAAGGTGTGAACTTCGAGCGAAACACTTCCCACACTCTTGACATTTGTACGGTTTCTCTCCTGTGTGGACTCTCTGGTGGATGAGAAAATTTGAATTGTGAGCAAAGCACTTACCACATTCCTGGCATTTGTAGGGTCTCTCTCCGGTGTGAACTCTCTCATGACTCAAAAGGGCAGAACTGCAAGCAAAACATTTCCCACACTCCTGACATTTGTAGGGTTTCTCTCCCGTGTGGTATCTGTTATGAGTCACAAGGAGAGAACTGCGAGCAAAGCATTTCCCACACTGCTGGCACTTGTAGGGCTTCTCTCCTGTGTGGACTCTATGATGAGTCACAACATCTGACCTGCGAAGAAAACATTTTCCACACACTGCACAACTGTATGGTTTTTCTCCTGTGTGGACCCTGTGATGTGTCACAAGGTGTGAACTGTGAGCAAAAGATTTCCCACACTCCTGGCATTTGTAGGGTCTCTCTCCAGTGTGAATTCTCTCATGCTTCAAAAGGGCTGAACTCCAAGCAAAACATTTGCCACAATCCTGGCATTTGTAGGGTTTCTCTACTGTGTGGAGTCTCTGCCGAATGTTAAGGTGTGAGCTGGGAATAAAATATTTCTCATACTCCTGGCCTCTCTCTGTGTTCTCTCCCCTGTGAACTTTCTGATGATCCACAAGTTGCGAGCCATAAGCAAAACATTTCTCACAGTCTTGGCATTTGTATATTTTCTCTGCGATGTGGACTGTTTGGTGACTCGCTAGGCTTGAATTCTGGGAAAAACATTTCCCACACTCCTGGCACTTGTAGGGTTTCTCTCCTGTGTGGAGTCTCTGATGAATGAGAAGGCGAGAATTCTGAGAAAAACATTTCCCACATACTTGGCATTTATAGGGTTTCTTCACCATGTGAACTCTTTGATGCTTTATGAGATGCAACTTAAACGCAAAACATTTCCCACATTTTAGGCATTTGTTCCCGTTCTCTCCCAGGTGGTCTCTTGGAGAGCTCACAAAGGGTGACTTGCAGTGAAGAGATTTCCCTGACCCTTCCCACCTAAACTGTTTCTTTCCGCTTTTAATTCGATCGCCAAGCATTCTCCCAGAGGCGGAACATATCGGACAGATGGACATTCCTCTGCCGTCCTGTTTCCCTTCCATTTGAGTTCTCTGATGTCCTGGTTTGTGCGTAAAAGACTTTCCACACTTTGAGCAGATACTTCTTTCTTTTGACACATCTGTTACGAGAAAAGACAAATGGAGAAAAAGAAATTGAACTGAGCAGACTAAATTATCTACTAAAAGACAAAAAAGACACACTGCGTAAGTTTTTTTTCTCTTCAGGGGTCCTTGAACATAAGAACCCAAGAAGAGCCCTGTTGGATCAGGCCAAGGGCCCATCTGTGTCCATGTAAGCCCATCTCCCTGGATCTCACTGGGCCCCCGACCAGATGCCTCTGGGAGCACACGAGAGAACTACTTAGATTTCTGTCTCCTGATTCGCCTCACCTGCATCTGGCCTTTAGAGGGACTTTACTTCAAAGAGAAAGTCTTTGGAGGGACATCATCACGGCTTGTATTCTGTGATGGACTTTTCCTCTAGGAATCTGTCCAACCTCCCTTTCAAGGCATCTAGGCCAGAATGCCAACACTGCATCCTGTGGCAAGGGGTTCCACAGACTAAAGAAATACAGTGGAGCCTCACATAGCGACAATAATCCATGCAGCAAAAATCACTGCAAAGCGATTTCATCGCTATCCAATTTAAAAAAGCCCATAGGAATGCACTGAAACCCCTTCAATACGTTCCTATGGGCTTAAAACTCACCTTAAAGCGAAAATCCTCCATACGGTGGCCATTTTCGCTGCCCGGTAAGCGAGGAATCTGCGCGAAAACACAGTGCGTGGCCATTTTTTAAACCCGGCGGCCATTTTGGAACCGCCAATCATCTGTAAAAAATCATCACTTTGCGATGATCGGTAAGCAAAACAGGGTACCGATCATCGCAAAGCGAAAAAAAACGCATAGGAAACATCGCAATGCGACCGCAAGAACTTCATCGCTATGCGGTTTCATCGTTAAACGGGGCGCCTGTTAAGCGACACACCACTGTATTTAGTCCGGGTCAAGAAATCTTTTCTATGGTCTCGTTTTACTCTCCCAACACTCCATTGGCGTGGATGTCTCCTGGTTCTGGTATTGCGTGAGAGGGGGGAAAGAGCTTCTCTCTATCCACTTAATCCACCCCCTGCATAATTTTAGATGTCTCAATCATGTCCCCCCCCATTTGTGTGCTTTTTCTCTAGACTCAAGGGCCCCAAACGCTGTAGCCTTTGCTCATTAGGGAGGTGCCCCAGCCCAGTCACCATTTTAATTGCTCTCTTCTGCACCTTTTCTAGCTTCTATTTTTTTCTTCTCAGGCCCATGAGAAGGGGTTTTTTTATTGTTCTTCATGGTGTTTTGGAGTTCCTATTAACACTGATAAATACTACTGCTAATAATGTGCCCTCAAATCAATGTTGACGTATGGCAACCCTTTTCAATGTCTTCCAGGTACAGAGTACTCAGAAGCAGTTTCCCCTTCCCTTCTTCTGAGGGTGTCTTGGGTCTGTGCAGCTTGCCCAGGCTGGCTCTACTCACAGGAAGAACAAACTTAGTGAGTCTAACCAGTTATACTAGTTGGTGTTATGCTGACTATTCACTTCGATGACAGAGATTTCAAGACAGAATGGGAAAATGACATGGAATCTCAGAACTGCAGAGTTGGAAGGGATCCTATAGATCATCAAGATCAGCTCCTGTCTGGGAGGCCCAGCAGGGGAATCAAACTCCCAATCTAAACCCATGAGCTATTTATTATGCATTTGGAAAGTGCCAGGCTGGGGAAGGCCACCCTAATGTAGGGGATTCTAACGACCGGTGCAATTATATTCGGCCACTCCTTTCTTTTATCTCTTCCCTTCTCTTCACATATGTAATAACACTGTAATCTCATTATAAAACATGAAAAGGAAAAGGAAAAAAAAGGTCACAGTGTCATTTTAGTGCATGATTTCCAATCTTTACCCAACATTAAAGAAAAGCAAAGAGTGCTGTTTATAGACTGCCCCATAGTACTTAAAACACTCTCTGGGTGGCTTACAAGTTAATTATGCAGGGTACACATTGCCCCCCCCAGCGAGCTGGGTACTCAATTTATCCATTTCGGAAGGATGGAAGGCTGAGTGAAGCTCCAGCCATCTACCTGGGATTGAACCCAAATTGTGAGTGGAGTTTTGACTGCAGTACTGCAGTTTAACCACTGCACCACGAGGCTCCACGAGCTAACTACAAGAGTTTTTGGAAGCGACCAGCAGAAGTATTTTTGGGTGGCGTTTTGTCAAGCAGGCTTACCCAAGGACGTTCCTGATCTGGATTCTGTGATTTCCCTTTCATCCAAACCCTGTGAATCTTCCCTCGGCGCCGTTTCAGAAATGGCCTCAAGCTTGGGAACTGGAAGTTAAGGCAGTGAAGGCAGAATACGGTGAGAAACTAGGGAGCAATCCAATGATGTGCACAACGATTTATACACGTTTCTGTACATTTTGGAAACAATGCTCAATTAAAAGTCATACAAATGGAACATACTAAGCCCTATTTGCTAAGGATAGAATTTTTTTTCATATTCTTGCACATATATTCACAAAGTTTGCTCGGTCACACGTTGCCCAAGAAATCGGTTAATACTTTGAAACCAGATTTCCTGAATTCCAGAGTAGTACTATTCTCAATGGGGTCACAAAGAGTCAGACACAACGAAACAACTAAACAACTATTCTCAAACTTTCCAAAGATATCTTCCAGCCACTGAGTTCAGTATATCTGAAGGCTATGATCCCAGACAGAAGGCAGGAATGAAAAAAAATCCCATTGTTCTCTACCTTCTCATCTAGGTCCCCAGTCCCTGCAAGATGTTGATGGCTCTGCCTGGCACCACCCATTTGTTCCTGCAGATTTCTTCCCAGCTGCAGACATCCTTTTCCTCCAGTTCTCCCCCTTCTCCCTCCCCCTCCATGTTTGGTCTACTTCTTTTGCCTGAAACCATATTTGTCTTCCTGTGTTAAGAGTTCAAGCGCATCTTGTTGACTTCCCTTGCTCTGTGCATTGCTATAGAGACATCTGAAGCCATGGGTCGTTCCCCTAGGCTGTTTCCTTGAGGCTCTTTCTCCTCCTTTGGCACATTCCTGTGCCACCACCCTAATTTCTAATAAATCACTAGTAATCTGGTCCCCAACACTTGTATCTTGATCTCCAGAAAACGGTCACCCTCCCTGGCAGAGTTCCGTTCAAAACTCCCCTGACCTGGTTGACAGCACATCTGACAAATCTGTCCTTTCCAACGTTTCTTAAGAGGCAACCCATCACTTCCAGGGCCACCTTCTTCCTAGAAACCACAGCCTGTCGGTCAAGCCACCAAACCTTTCCCACTGAGACCATCAACAAAACCAAGTGTTGACATTCAGTATTCTACCTATCCCAGACCCTCACAGTCACTTGCAGTATGCTGTTAGCTGTTCCCGGCATCATCCTTTGATCCCATGTTGATAAGAAAGAATGGTAGTTACAGGCATCATGAGTCTCTCTCACAGGCTGGACGTTTGCACCAGGAACGCAGCTTCTGAACTATAACACCCCACTGCTCTCATTGCAAGGGAAACCAACGGATCCGAACACAGGATTCCTAATCTCTGTTCCAGACATTAAGATGATGAAACAGGGATAAGAGTTTTTTTCTAGCCAACTCCCACTAAGATCTGCAGGCCACGCTTTGTCAAGCTTACCCAAAGAGGTTACTGATCCGATATCCGAGCGTTTGTTTCCATTCAAAATCCACAGATCTTCCCTCGGCTCCATTTCTGAAACATGCTTAAGATCTGGAACTGAAAGATCAGAGGGGAAGGACAGAGAGGGTGAAAATCTTAGGTAGTGGGTATATTAAGCAAAGCCCCATCAACCAGCTGTTCAGTGGGTTTATTTTCTCTAAACACAGCAAATACATTCCGTTCTCAGGACTAAACAGCTTACTAAAAGCAAAGACGAACACAAACTTGTAAAATCTCTTTTTATTACATTTTAAGAGGCTTTTCTGCCCCTACATAGATGAGAGCTCCCTCAAGATGTCAGTGCAGGCACTAATCCTCTCCCAGACTGACTACTGCAATGCTCTGTACCTGGGGCTTCCCTTGAGACTGACTGGAGACTCCAGAAGCTTCAGAACACGATGGCCAGACAGGTGGATGGTGTGAGCTAATTTGATCACCTCACCCCAGTGCTGGCCAGCCTCCACTGAGGACCCAGATCAGGTTCAAGGTTTTGACACTCACACAGAAAGCTCTTCATGGTTCAGGACCCTGTTACCTCTCGGAGTGTCTTTCCCCAAAGTCATCTGCCCGACCCACCAGATCTTCTCGGGTCAGGCTCCTCCATGTAGCCACCCCGAGAAAGTCACCTACAAGAGGCAGGGCCTTCTTGGCGGTGGCACCAACGTTACGGAATCAACTCCCTGAGAAGCTACACCTGGGCCCCTCCCTGTACTCATTTAGGAAGTCATTGAAAACATTACCATACAGAGAGGCCTTTCATGCCAACCCCGGATTAATGCCTCACCTCCACTTCTGCTTCAGTCTGAAAACTGGTTTAGCGCTACTGGGTTTTTTTAAACTATTGATACTTTTTGACGTTGATACGTCTTTGTGAAGAGATGGCATGATCAGCCAGAAAAATACCAAGAGACGCCACGATCCCGCAGTTGTCCTCCATGACTTCCCTGTGTAGGGCCTTCTGGTCAGGCTCCAGCAGCACCCACTCCTCCTGGGTGAAATGCACAGCTACCTCCTCAAAGGTCATGGGACCCTAAATGAAAAAACAAAAAAGCTAATAAAGAGAGCATCTAGCAGCAAAATCTCAAAGGGTAGCTGGGATGAGGTGGTTGTGACTTGTACCACAAGACTGAAAATTATATGAATGGCAATCACCACCTTCCCACCGGAGAACAAGGTTTCCAGTGGCTACTTGTCAAACCTCACATGGGAGACTCAAGACATCTACGGCACTTCTCTCACACACAGGCACTTGACTTGATTCTAAAATCTAATGCTAAATGGGATCTGCAGCCAACTAAAGGAAAGAAAAGAACAAAAGTTTCCATGCACACCTACCCTACTGAAAAGGAACATTTGCATGAATGGTAATCACAGCCTTCCTACTGGAAAACAGGGATACCAGTGGGTACTCGTCATGACAGGGGCTACGTGTTCCCGACAGGACCAGTGGCTGCATGACTGTGAATCCCAGCTACTGCAGAACAACAATGGGAGGGAGTGGGCTACTCCCGCAGGCCTGTTCTATAGCACGTCTTTGGCTTTCTTGGGAAACAAGGTCCTGGAAAACATCAGCTTTGCAATTATCCAGCAGGGCCCTTCTTAAGTTCACAACATTACCAAAAGAACACAGAAGGGAGGAGAGAGTAGATATAGCAAAATCTAGCATGTTTCACTTTCTTAAAATCTTAAATTTTTTCCGTCTGAATAGGGATGAATTTGAGACTATTTGTTACTTCTTCAAACAAACTGCAAAGCATTAAATTAAATTAAAAACCTCTCCTATCTCCACTGGCCAAATTAATTAATACAGTACTGCTATTCCCAACACAGAGAGGACCACATGATCCCTTCCTGCTGTTTAGCTGCTGAAAGTAAGGACAATTTTTCAAAAGGACGCAGCAAATCTAATTCCATGCTAATGTGATTCCAATCCCCCCCCCCAAAAAAATGAAGTGAGAAGTCTGTACCTGGAGCGAATAATCCATAAATGTCAATGTCTCTTATCTAGCACAGTAAGCAATGGGTAACCATTTTATAATTTTGTAATCTCCCTGCAACAAAATTCTCACCCATCCCTACCCAAGAGAGGAACTGGGGTCCTGGGAATCTCTGGTGCACCCAGTGCATTTTTCCACCGGCACTTTCGCCTTTGTGATCTGCTGCCGATCCATCACAATGGTGGCGAGGCAACAATAGTTGGGTACTTGTTACTGGCATCATTCTAGTCCCTGCTGAGGAGACAAAAGGGGGAAGAGAAGCCAGTGATATAATTCTGTCTCAGTGACTAAGAAGACAACCCTGCAAACATTTACTAGAAAGTAACCCCATTGAGAGGGATGGGAACAGCCAAATAAAATGGCCTGGTTCGCACGGTAAAGAAGAGAGACCACAATGGTTGGGGTGCTGGATGAGAATTTGGGAGACCCAGATTCTTCTTCCCACTGAGCCTTCACTTTCTCAATGGGTGATCTTTGGGAAATGTGCTATTTTCACACTGAACTACTTTACAGGGATGCTAGTTCAGATGCGGTAGATGTTGGAAAATTCATTGTACAACACAGTATGTGGTATGTGTGTGTATGGCAACAATTAGAATGTGATATTTGCATAGTGAAGCATTCCAGTCAATCAGACTGTGCCCGGTATCAGACAGATGGATATATAAAGCTAAATACCTAGCAGGATGCAGTCTGTCAGTTAAGTGTTAGGATCATTCATAAGGTCAAATATGTTATAGGTTTCGCTGTTAAATGTGTTACCCTGTTTCCCCCAAAATAAGACAGGGTCTTATATTAATTTTTGCTCCAAAAACAGCATTAGGGCTTATTTTCAGGGGAGGTTTTATTTTTTTCATGTACAATGATCTACATTTATTTAAATGCAGTCATGTCATCTTCCGGTTGCCGCACAATGGTGGAGGGCAGGGTTTCACTTAACTGGGGCTTATTTTCGGGGTATGGCTTATATTATGAGCATCCTGAAAAGTCATACTAGGGCTTATTTTCAGGTTAGGTCTTATTTTCGAGGAAACAGAGTAGTAGATTTATTAGAATAAGTATGTCTGTCGAGTTTAAGAGCGATATACAGACATAACAAAGTCCAGGACCAGTTTATCTATAATGCACCGAATGTCAAAGCACTGTGAGTTTATTCTATTCTACATGTGTTTTAAACAGTAAAAGTTCTTTAATGTTTTTAACTAAGATCAAGTGATGATTTTATTTACAGTACTTTCAACTGCTGGGAGACACATACACAATCAGGAATAAAAAACGAACGAGCAAGAATAACCCAGGCAAGCAGAGTTCTTCTCTGCTTGTTTGACCCTCTGGCCATAAATCAAAAAACGCATCTCCATGTTTAAAGCCTTCAGACGTTTGGAACTAAATCTTGCTCTGAACTATGGAAAGGACTCAAGGAAATTTAAGAGAAGCACAAGGATCCTTTCCATGCCTCACCAGAGAGAGACCAAAAGGAAACACGCCTTTCCACCACTCATCCTTACCCTGGATGGGGCCACCTCCGTCATCATCCTGCTTGGATCCCCTTCGCAGGAAACTCTGCTTGGTGCCCTCCAAAGCCTTCTCTGCCTGAGGAAATTTAGACTGAAGTTCAGCAGGCAGATTTGAGACCTGAAAGAGCAGTGAGGATGGAAGACATAAAAATCTGGACGAATTGAATTATAGAAGCAAAAATCTAAGCGGGTTTTAGGAGGGGGACATCTGTCCTTGGGCAGCTGGTAGCAAGTTTTGTAATATTCTCCCTCATATTCTTGACCCTTAAAGCAATTGTTCCCAACCTGGGGTCCCCAGATGTTCTTGGCTCAACACTCCCAGAAGCCTTCACCACTAGCTGTGCTGGCCAAGATTTCTGGGAATCGTAGTCCATCTGGGGACCCCAGGTTGGGAACCACAGCCTAAGAGTGAATAACCTCTGGAAGCATGAATGCATGGTGGGTTCCCCCTCCCCATGTCCACCATGGTTCTATCCTGCAACTGCAGTCACAACAGCACAAACCTAAGGATTTAGAAGTCCCAGCAATACAGTGGTGCCTCGCTTTACGATTGCCTCGCATTATGACGAATCCGCTTTATGACAATCTTTTTGCGATTGCAATTGTGATCGCAAAACGATGGTCCAAATGGGGGCATTTTGCTTTGCGATGATCGGTTCCCTCCTTTGGGAACCAGTTCTTCGCAAAACGATGTTTTTCTAACAGCTGATCGGCGGTTTCAAAATGGCCACCGGGTAATTAAAATGGCTTCTCGCTGTGTTTAGGGACGGATTCCTCGCTATACAGGCAGTGAAAATGGCTGCTGTATGGAGGATCTTCGCTGAATGGTGATATTTTACCCCATTGGAACACATTGAACGGGTTTCAGTGCGTTTCAATGGCGTTTTTAAATTTCGCTTTACTAAGTTTTTGCTTAATGGTGATTTTCCTGGAACGGATTATCGTCGTTAAGCGAGGCATCATTGTAACTTTTTTTGGATCAAGGCCCACAAAGAGCACACACCTTGTTTCAAAGTAGATGTCTCGCTTCAAAGAACATTCACATTTCAGGGAGACATCCGTAGCAAATGTGGCAATGGCTGTAAAGATGGTGGCAATAGTAGTAGCCGCCTAGAGTGGTCATGTTACCAGATAGGCGGGATATAAATAGAATAAATAAATAAATAAATAAATAAATAAATAAATAAATAAATAAATAAATAAATAAATAAATAAATAAATAAATAGTAGCAGGGATGAGAAAAGCAACCTAGGGGCCCCGTGTGGTCACCTCTGTCTTAGAGAGGCCAAGAAGAAAGAAACTCACCTTTTCCTCTTCTTGCCTCTTCTCCTCTGCCTGGCTCAGGAGGAAGCCTTCGGCCAGGGCCACCGCCTGGGAACTGGTCTCCGCTCCACATTCCCTCACCCAGCTGGACATCTCTGGGGGAAGGATGGCCAGGAACTGCTCCAGGATCACCAGGTCCAGGATCTGGTTTTTTGTTTGCTCATCTGGCCTCAGCCACTGGCGACAAAGAACATGAAGCCACCGGCAAACTTCTCGGGGGCCTTCAGCCTCCTTGTAGGAGAAACGCCTGAAGGACGTTCGCTGCAGATCTGAGCCGACCACATCCTCGTGCACAGTTCTCAGCACTGTTCTTTCCAAAATTCCCCTTCTGCTCTCCATCTTGACGACATCAAGTCTTTCCCCTCTTTCAGGACTAGCTGTGTCTCGTTCATCCATCTTGGATCCTTTCTCCAGCAAAGCCTCTGATGGACTAAAATGATCCTCTCCTCCTTCTCTCTTGGAACATAGCGAAAGAGAGCTATTAAAGCTTTTCATTTCTCTCTAGAAGCAATAAAAACAACCAAAAAAGGATTAAAATTAAATTATTAGATTTTGAGCACATCATGAGAAGAGAATCTTGGGGGGAAGAGTGTAGCTTAATTATTTACATCAAACTTTCCTCTAATTATGCAGTGGATAAAAATGGTTGATTCGAGAACCTACAGAGCAGAATGAGCGACAGGCCTCCCTCAGTAGACCACCCCTTGTTTGTTAGTTTATTTCAACTGGCACTTACTGCCTCAGTGCAGAGACTCTGGTAATGAGAAAGAATGAAATGTTTCTTTTTTACTTACAATTCTTCACAGAGGAAAAACAAACACCATATTCTATAGACATGTTAACTTGTCACATTGGTGAGCTTAACTAATTAGCTAGCTTCATTACTGATTACAGTAACTGACTGGTTACATAGCTGACAGGACACTTAGCTCTGTCTTCAGACTCCATAACGAACACTGACATCTAGCTGGACCCTAACTGGGGCAAAAAAAGGGGAGAAAACTGAAGCAGAGAGGGAACAATTAGCTGTTACTGAGCTGACTGACAGCATCCCTGGTCCAGAAAATTCTCCCACCGCCAAAACCTCTTTAAAGGCATCAGATGCAGGTTTCATTATTCCAACAGAGACTCTGTGTGTGTGTGTGTGTGTGTGTGTGTGTGTGTTGGGGGGAGATGATTGTAGGATTTGCAAGTGTGTGTGTGTGTGTGTGTGTGTGTGTGTGTGTGTGTGTGTTGGGGGGAGATGATTGTAGGATTTGCAAGTGTGTGTGTGTGTGTGTGTGTGTGTGTGTGTGTGTGTTGGGAGGGAGATTTGCAAAAGAAGGAGACCCGACAGATTGACTCAAGACCTTCTGATATATAAGCTCGCCCTCAGTTCTCATTCAAAGGCTAGTCGTGGTACATAAAGGATTGCTTCGCATCTGCCTGCAAAGCCAGAGGTTGTGAGTTCGATTCCCCCCACCCTGCCTCCTTGATCCATAGGGCCCCCTTCCAGCTCTGCAGGGCTCAGGTGAAGATGATGATGATCACAGCAGCATAAATCCCTGGGCAGGTGTGGGGACGCCCTTTTTCCCTTCCACTCAGCTGGGTCTGGGGCTCCTTCTCCACCTACCACCCTTCTTTCTTTCCACCCCCACAGGTGACCCCCCCCCACTCTCCCCCTCCAGCCTTTGCTTGCACGGAATCATCCTCCACCCCAAGCAACCAATGGGGTGGGTGGAGGAGGAGCATTTGCTAGGGAGGAAACACCGCTCCTCACCCACAATAACCACCCCAGTCTAGGAATCCCAACTCGGTGCATTTAACTCTTACGTTCCCACATCGGCTCTTTGGACATCCCACCCACCCCAAATAGGAAACAACCACTGCAATACCTTGTGTTTGGGCTTTGCAGGGATTTTTTTTTTGGGGGGGGGTTGTCTAGCTCCCTCCTGGGTTTGAAAGAATGGCGCTGGAACTCCCCTGCCCAGAAGCCCCTCTGCTGTTTCAGACCTTTCTCCCCAGATATTCCTCCCCCCCCCAAATCCAGCCCCAGTGACTCCCACCCACCCTCTTCGTTTACCTCCATGCATTATGTCCAGGATCTGGTGCTCTTTTGATTTAGCTTGCTTTCACGGAATAGACGTGTTCTGTCTATTCAATAGTCCTCCCCACCGCTTCTTTTCCCCCCTCCCTTCTTCGTCTCTTTTCATTGGCTGCCGATCTCGTTCCCTCTTTCCTTATCATGTGAATGAAGCCCAAGCAGGGTCCTGGCAGGACGGGTCACAAGCCCCTCCAATCTGGTCCCGAGCGCATGGATGACCCGCAAAATTTGCTGTCGTTCGTAAGAAGGACCGGCTGCGTTAATCTCTGCAAGAAAATAAAAATAAAAGGGACAAATAAAAAAAAGACAAACGACGTGGTACCCGATTTTGTTGTGCAAAACAATTACGTGCTTATTGTCTGGGGCGGGGAGGAATAGGGAAGGGTGGTGGAAGGAGGGCTTCTCCTCCAGAGCAAATTCCACCTTTTAACAAAAACAAAAAAAGACCCTTGTCTGATCTGCAGAACTTTTCCAAGATCCACGTGGGCTGCCTTTCCAAATTTAAGGATTTCCCACCTCCATTTTCCCCCTTAGAGTCGGAGGGAACTTACTTATTTTATTTAGTGACTTATTTTTACCCCACTTTTCTCCGTGAAAAGGACCCGAGGCGGCTTACAACAATGGGGAAAAAACACACACCAATATTTACAGTTGAAAAGAGTACAGAACCGTGGTTAACACCATTAAAAGATAATATTTAAAACTGTGAACAATTAATACAGTAGAGGCATCTTAGATCTTAAGGAAGAAAGGAAGGGCCCCAGATTCCAACACTCAGCCATGCAGAGGGCATGGGCTCTTCTTTATGGTCCATCAAGTACAGTAACTGCAACTTATTACAACCCTTTGAAGCCTGCCCAGGTACATCTCCTGCTGAATGTTTGATTTTTGGTAGGTCCAACAAAAGTATCACTTCTCCTGAACTTTGATTGTGTAATGGACCAGATGCCCATTTCTCTTTTCCTTAGTCCGTCCATCTCATGTTAGATCCCCCCTCTTTTCCTGCTTCTTTGTACACATTTGCTAGGATTATTGGCTTTTCTGGTGATTCTGGACATATGCCAGACATATTGTACCCTTTAAGCACTATTTTTAAATGAACATACCACAACATTTGATTGTCGTGATGCTTGTGCAGTCTATATCGTGAAGAAGAAGGTATCGTTGGGGCAGAACATGGAGAAACAGAATAGTTTCCCCACAGAAAAGGGTGTCAAAGAAGGGTACAGTGGACCCTCGACTTACAGACGGCTCGACTTACAGACTTTTCGAGTTACAGACTTCTCTGGCTGCAAAATTTAGATTCAACTACACACCAGAAAAAAAACCAAAATGGAATAAAAATAGAATAAAAACCACTGGTTATGGGATTAATCGGTTTTCAGTGCATTGTAGGTCAATGGAGATTCGACTTACAGACTTTTCGACTTGCAGCCACCATTCCAATACGGATTAATTCCTTAAGTAGAGGGTCCACTGTATATTTTACCTCCCTCTCTGAATGATGCAAAAAAAAAAAAAAAAAGATTCAGAAGAAGGAAGAGTGGAAATTGATGGAAGAAACACTAATAATTTAAGATAAATGGATGACACTGTATTGTGGGCAGAAAGACGCAATGACGTAAAATGGCTCCTGGTGAAAGAAAGAAGAAAGCGCAAAAGCAGGATTGCAGTTGAATACCCAGAAGGCAAAAGTCACAACTACTGAAGAATTACATGACTTAAATCTTGACAATTAGGAAATTTCAAATGATTAAAAGTTTTCTATACCTCGGTTCAGTACTCAGTCCAAGTTGGGCCTGCAATGAGGAAAGCAGAAGAATACGAAGTCTCCGAAGGGCAGAAGGAAAAGATGAGAAAGGATCCTCGTCTAGGGAGGAGACACATGTGGGGTTGCCTCCCCACCACTGCCAGCTGTCAATCAGGAAAGCCTCTGATCGGGGAGAGAAAAAGCCTTATCAGCAAAAGGAGGGATCATGTGGGCTGACAGTGTTGCAGAGGCACTGTATGAGAAAGAGAAGAAGACAGAGAGGGCTGGATTTTTTTTTTTTTTAAAGGCCAGAACAGAAGTGCCGTCTCCTGAAATGTTGTCCATCCGGAAACCAGGAAGACGTGCTGTGAGTTTTATTTAATAATTAAATGTAAAAACAATAAGGTCAGTTTAGAAACAGTAGTAAAATACGTAATAATAAGCGAGGCCTTTCCCTGTCTCCCACCACCTTCACAGGCGCATCTGGTGGGAAACACGGGAGAGGGGCCTCCTCTGTGGCTGCCCCCAGAGACTTTGGAACTCCCTCCCACTGGAGGCCAGGCTGGCCCTCTCTTGGCTCTCCTTCAGCAAGTGGACAAATTCCGGAGGCTTTCGCTGGTGCTTCCCAACCATCAGATTTGGCTGTGTGGCAGCTGCAGTGGCATACCTGACTTCACCCTAGTTGAAACCTCCTGCCTCTCATGTCCCCCCTGGCTCCCCAGGACTGGGACCAACTCAATCTGGGCCAGCTTGGGCTAGACTAGGAACCCCATTTCTTGCCCAGGCTGTTGCTCCCCACCTTTCCCCCTTCCTTTTCTTCCTCCATCCCACTGTGTACCCCTTTTGAAGTGCAATCAATGGGGATGGATGGTTTGCATGCAAAAAGGAGGGGCCCCCCATCTGCAGCTCAGTCTTGCAAGGGTTACAAGAATGGAGCTTCGGTTCCTAGAGAGGCTGTAAGGCAAGCGCTCTTGGGGGTCCCCAGGGAAGCCTTCACCCCCCCTATATTGCAGGAGAGGAAGGAAAGGGGCTTCCTAATAGGGGGGAGCAGGAGCTAATGCATGGAGGAAGCAGCGGAAAGAGGTAGAGCAGAAACAGGTGTGATGTGGGTAGATGAGAGACACCAAAATTATGCCTTTTCTAGGTGGGATGTGTGTGTCTTGTGCCTTTTGATGCCTGCCTGCCTGCCGTTTGATGGAGAGAAGCTGCCTTTGAGATTCCTAGAGTTGAAAAAAAAAAGTAGCTGTCTTAATCTCTCTTTCTCTCACTCATTCATCAACATGAGGGAAAAATTAACAAAGAAGATCTCATTAGTTAAAGGGGCTCAACAGAATTGTATTCTGGCCTTTCATTCATTCATTCATTCATTCATTCATTCATTCATTCATTTCAAATACATATACAGTGGTGCCTCGCTAGACGATGATAATTCATTCCAATGAAATCGCTGTTTAGCAAAATCATTGTCTAGCGAAAAGCATTTCCCCATTGGAATGCATTGAAACCTGTTTAATGCATTCCAACGGGGAAGAATCGACGTTGTCTATTGAAGATCAGCCATAGGAAATCCGCTTTGCAAACTGTTTAAATTGCTGTCTTGCAAAGCTTCAGTCCCGAAAACACCTGTTTTGCGAGCACAGAGGGAGCTGTCAAGATCATCATCTAGTGAAAATCGGTTTGCGAAGCATGGACCAAACATTGCCCAGCGAAATTCCCCCCTAGGAACCACTGTTTTGCGAATTGCTAGAGCGATTGCAAAAAGCCAATGTCTAGCGGAAAAACTGTCATGTGGGGTAACTGTCTAGCGAGGCACCACTGTATTGTATACCACCTGATTCATGCTAGGAACTTTGACTGTGTTTTTAGTATTGCTTATGTTTACCAGAGTGCTATTTATTTGTTCTTTTTGATATCTGCATACTCATTGATTTTAGTTTTAAATATTGTCTGTCAATGGTGTAAGTCGCCTTGGGTCCTTTTGAAGGAGAAAGGAGGGGTAAAAAAAAATTACAAACATACATACTCTGGCCGGTTTACAAACAGAGAGAATACAAAGAATGTAACAAAACAAAAAAAACAAAATATCAATCAAAATTGATTTTAAAAATTGCCACTATATGTAAGATAAAGACCAAGCTAAACTAAACCAAACAAGGGCAAGACAGGTGGCATAAACATAACAGATCCCGAAAGGGGGGGAGGATATCCTTCGGTTTCTGTAAACAGTCTTGTCTTGAGCTTCCTCTCGAAAGGTGGAAAGGAAGTTCTGCCGGGAGGGCACCACAGCGAAGAAGGCCCTGTTTCTTCCTGGCCTCTCTCATTTCTCTTTGACATCTATGGAAGTGATACCGTTTCAAGATTTCCGTGCGCCAGAGTCCTTGGACAGAACAGGGAACATCCTGTTACATGCAGGTGGCACAGGCGGCTGGCAAAGTAGGGAGCCTGCGGTTAGGAAGATGATTTAATACTAGCTTCAAAAGGCCGAATATAAGTGGGGTTTTTTTTTGTTTGATTGAAAGTAATAGAAGACAGGCGTTTCTAGTAATAATCTAGTCATTGTTTTCTACCAATCATGGTAATCTGTTATGATGATGAGGATGATCTTAGAACTGCAGAGCTGGAAGGGATCCTATGGGTCATTGAGTCTCTTAAAGGTAAAGGTAAAGGTTCCCCTTGACAATTTTTGTCCAGTCGTGTTCGACTCTAGGGGGCGGTGCTCATCCCCATTTCCAAGCCATAGAGCCAGCGTTTTGTCCGAAGACAATCTTCCGTGGTCACATGGCCAGTGCGACTTAGACACGGAACGCTGTTACCTTCCCACCGAGGTGGTCCCTATTTATCTACTCGCATTTGCATGCTTTCGAACCGCTAGGTTGGCGGGAGCTGGGACAAGTGACGGGCGCTCACTCCGTCATGTGGATTCGATCTTACGACTGCTTGGTCTTCTGACCCTGCAGCACAGGCTTCTGTGCCACCACGTCCCTTTATTGAGTCTCTTATCTCCTTGGATATTTATCTCCATTTCTTGATCTTATATCAACTTTTCTCCTGATAAGATTTACTGTAATTAGTTAATTAATTAGTTAAAGTCATAGAGTGTTGCCCTTTTTGTGCTTAACATGGTTAAGGGAAGAAAGAAAAAAACTCCCCCCTTCCCCGCAAAGAGCCTTCTATGAACCCTTAATGCTTTTGGGCTTTGATTGGATCACCACATTTTATTTTATATTTTATTTCCCACTGCAGCTCAGCAGGAGAAAGACACTGAGCAGAGAGATCCTGCTTTGAGCAGGGATTTGGATTTTATGAGGGATGTGTTGGCGCTGAGGGCTAAACCGCAGAAGCCAGCAGTCGTAAGATTGAATCCACACGACGGAGTGAGCTCCTGTTGCTTTGTCCCAGCTCCTTGCCAACCTAGCAGTTCGAAAGCATGCAAATGTGAGTGGATAAATAGGTACCACCACGGTGGGGAGGTAAAACGGCGTTCCCTAGTCATGCTGGCCACGCGGCAGCGGAAACTGTCTTTGGACAACCACTGGCTCTATGGGATGAGCACTGCCCCCTAGAGTCGGACACGACTGGACTAAAAAAATGTCAAGGGGAATCTTTACCTTTACATTGGACTTGATGGCCTAATAGATTTCTTCCAACTCATTTATTCTGTGATTCTATGTTTCTATGATTTCTGCTTTTGGAAAGTAAGGGAGAATTGGCTAGTGCATGTTATTGGCTGAGACAGTACCGTATTCAGAAGGAATGGTAGGTTTCACCAGAATGTGCAAAAAAAGGAAAAAGGTTTAGACTGGATCACAGATCAGAATCTTATCAAATATTTATGGGGTATTTGTTTCTCTTTTTTTCTCAGTGATGTACTCAGTGGAATGATAAGAAGTATATATTCCTCCAAAACAGCAAAGCATGAAGTTGGAAAAGTGGAGTTCAGAAATCACCGGGGTAAAAAAAAAACCAGATTGAACAGAGGGAATCCTTTGCTTCTCTGGCTACTGATGATCAAGATCTCCTGACCAGCAAGGAAAAACCACAAAGGAAAAATAAGGGGCACGTGTCCTATTTGGGGAAGAATATCCAGCTATGAATTGGAGTTAAACGGAGAACTGCAGAGTTGTCATGAGGTGAGGCGGGGAAAGGCCATATAAATGCATGAAGTGTGGAAAGAGCTTCAGCATCTGGTCTTAATTCACATTTAAAATAAACACAGGAGAAAAGAGGCATGGAATGTGGGGATAGTTGCAGTGTAGACCAGACCCTTAATTCATCTGAAAGAGCTTCGGAGAAATCATACCAGTGCTCGGAATGTGGAAAAAGCTTTGTTCGGAGTGGAAGCCTCCATTCTCACAAAAGAACTCACCGTGGAGAAAAACCTTATAAATGTCTACAATGTGGGAAGCGTTTCCGTGTGAGCAGCACCTTTACTTTGCACGAAAGAACCCATACAGGGGAGAAGCCGTATAAGTGTACGGAGTGTGGAAAGAGCTTCAGCCAGAGTGGAAGCCTGCAGTCCCATGAAAGAACACACACTGGGAAGAAACCACATACGTGTACGGTATGCGGGAAGAGCTTCAGTCAAAGCAGCACGCTTTCTTCACATCAGAGAACTCACACAGGGGAGAAACCCTATAAATGCATGGCGTGTGGGAAGAGCTTCAGTCACAGCGGAAGCCTCTATGCCCATGAAAGAGTCCATACAGGGGAGAAACCCTATAAACCCTATCAATGCATGGAATGTGGGAAGAGCTTCAGGGTGAGCATTCAGTTTACTCGGCATGAAAGAACCCATACAGGGGAAAAGCCCTATCCGTGCCCGGAATGTGGGAAGAGCTTCAGTCGGAACGATCAGCTGACTTCCCACCAAAGAACTCACACAGGGGAGAAACCCTATAAATGCATGGAATGTGGGAAGAGATTTGCTGCGAGCAGTCAACTGAGAGTCCATCAAAGAACTCACACAGGGGAGAAGCCGTACAGGTGCAGACAATGTGGCAAGAGGTTCAGTGTGAGCAGCAAACTAAGAGTCCATCAAAGATCCCACACGAGGGGAGAAACGGTGTGAAAAATGTGTGAACGGTGAGAAGAGCTTCAGTGTGAACAATAACCTTACTCAACATGAACGGAGCCATACGGGGGAGAAACCCTATGAATGCTTTCAATGTGGCAAGAGCTTCAGTCGGAGCGGAAGCCTGCATTAAAGAACCCACACAGGAGAAATGATATAAATGCACGGCATTTGGAAAGTCCTTTGGTCACAATGTGGCACATACCGGACACCCAGGAATCGGCATGTCTATATGGCGAATACATACAAGTGTATGCCATGTGAAGAGAGATCCCTTAGGAATGGCTCTCCAGAGAACCCACAGAAGGGAAGAATTCTAAAAATGCACGGAGTGTGTAAAATTTATCGGTGTGTCTTGATGTGTGTGTATGTGTCTAGCTGTCTCGCTATCAAGGCAGGTATTTCATTGAAGCTTGTGCTATAAGAATGTAAGAACCTCTGTCTTAATATAATAATACAGTGGTACCTCGCATAACGAGCGCACCGTTTAAGGATGAATCCGCATTGCGATGTGGATTTCCCCATCGCTAATGTGAGGGCATGCTCGCATTGCGATGGGGGAACAGCTGTTCGGCGGTTCTAAAATGGCCGCTGGTACACCCAAAATGGCCGCCAGCACACTCAAAATGGCCACCAGTACACTAAAAATGGCCGCTGGTACACCCAAAATGGCCGCCAGAACATGGGGAAACATCGGAGAACGGTGAGTTTTGGGCCCACTTGGGTGCTTGGCCCAATGGGTTTCCCCGTTCTACTTAACGATGTTTCCCCATAGCGAAGGTTAATCCGGAACGGATTAACCTCGCTATGCGGGGCACCACTGTATTAACATGAATGTTAATTAGAGTGGCTTTTTTACAGGTGCTAATGAACTTTTCCCACTTCAGGTGTGTGAATTATCCCCAGGCAGAGTTTCTTGCTGCATCACTTCATCAACGTTCGGATGGTACAGTATTGGCCTTTTCTGCCGACAGCTCCATTTTTTTTCAATATATTTTCAATGCTTATCTCCTTATATGTGTGTGTCTCGCCTTCTTTTTTCACTTTGGAGTGTGGGACACCAGGTGGCACTTTGTCCACATTGGGAATTTACTGGGAATTGTTACCTATAATGTCCCTATGATTTGATACGGCAGGCGGAGGTGTACTGTATATCCCTTCCATGCATCCTGATGCACCATCAAATACTCTCCCCCTCTCCCATCACAACGATGCTTTCACGGCAGCTCCCGCCCACTGCTTTAGTTCCCCCATCCCTGTTCCCTGCGCACCAGCCACTCATGTCTACAATACTGGGACAGGCCTCTGCACATCTCTCCCTTTTACATGAACACTGCACAGCAAACGTAGTGGGAAGGACCCCGGTTTATACTGGACCATACATGGACCCTGTGCCTGCCCATTTTCCACTGTCTGTCACTGACAGCTGCAGCACAATACAGGGGTGCCTCGCTTAACGATTGCCTCATTAAACGACAAAAACGCTATACGATAACTGTTTTGTGATTGCTTTTGCGATTGCAAAACGATGTTTTAATAGGCAAAATCCGCTTTGTGACGATCGGTTTCCTGCTTCAGGAACTGAATCTTCGCATTACGACATTTTTAAAACAGCTGATCAGCGGCTTCAAAATGACCGCCCGCTGTGTAAAATGGCTCCCTACTGTGTTTTTGGACAGATTCCTCGCTATACATGCACCGAAAATGGAGGATCTTCACTGGACGGTGAGTTTTTCAGCCCATTGGAACACATTGAACGGGTTTTCAATGTGTTTCAATGGGATTTTTTATTTTGCTTAATGAAGATTTCGCTCTACAGCGATTTCACTGGAATGGATTATCCTCATTAAGGGAGGCACCACTGTGTGGGGGTCAGACTAGATGCCCCCTTGGAAATTCAGGTAACGTCTCCATTTCAGAGCCCCAGAGAGGCTCTGTCCCTCATCCTTGGACTGGACAGAATATGAAGTGATGGTGGCACAGGTAACAATTCAAGAGGTAGTTCAATTCAATGAACCCCAGCATGTAGGCTCTTTCTTGGGAGTCCCAGATTGCAGCCGTGTCCAGTTCGGCTTTCAACCAGCTTAGGCTAATTGCCCAACTTCACCCCTATCTAGACGAGGACTCTCTCAGGACTTTCGTGCTGGCCCTGGTCATGTCTCGGATTGACTACTGCAATGCTCTCTACATGGGGCTTCCCTTGAGCACGATCCAGAGACTTCAGTGGGTCCAGAATGCGGCAGCCATTGGGTGCAAGTAAAACTGACCGCATCTCAGGCCAGGTTCAAAGTTTTGAAATATACAAAAAGCCCTCCACAGTTTGGGCCCATGTTATTTGTTGGGTGTGTCTTTCCTTAATGTCACCGCCTGACCCACAAGGTCATCCCAGTCGAGGCTGCTCTGGGCGGCCACCCCAAGGAAGCCCCATAAATTCTCTACAAGAGGCAGGGCCTTCTTCGTGGTGGCTCCAAATTTATGGAACCAGCTTCCAGAGCCATCTAGCTCCCTCCCTGTTTAAATCGAGGAAGCAATTAAAGATGTTGCTTTTCAGGGATGCTTCCCACACTGACCCTAGCGGACCACCTTCCCCCACCTTTTCCTCCACCCACTCTGGGTTTATATAGGATTCATCTGTGCCATCTGTTTTTAGTATTATTGTTTTTGCCTTCAAAGTTCGTAATCTTTATTTTTGTTCTCATGATACATGCACGTAACTGCTCAAGTAGTGCCTCAGCACTAGTGGGAGCAGGATGCAAATTAAATATATATATATTTGGAAAGAGTAACCCTGGTCTAGGGAGTATGGATCATATGTAGCAGACGTCAGGAAATGGCCCAAGATAGGGATCTGTAAGGGGGTAGGAGAGGACAGGTTTGGCCCCAGGCTGTCCAGGCCACAACAATACCCAAACAGCAAATTCAGTAGCAGGTCACCTGGATGTCGTTGCCGACAAGTGAGATCTGTTGTGACTCTGCTAAATTATGAATATGACTTCTGTGCTGATTTGAAGGTAGAGGGGTGGAAAGCCGGTAGACGCTGGCATCCTTCTTAAAAAGTGATGTACAGAAGTGGACAGAATACTCTCGAGGAGGCCTAATGAGTGCTGAATAGAGGGAAACTAGTACCTTACAGCAGTGGCCCCCAACCTTTTAGGGACCGCAGACCGGCTAAGCCTCCGAGGAAGGTGGGGCCCCCTCGCATGTGCGCGCAAGCTCTCAGACGCATGTGCAAAGTGGTGGGGAAGCACCCGCCCACCCACATGAGCGCTCCCCTACCCCTTCGCACATGCTCAGGGGTCTCTGCACACCCCTTCGTGCGGGGACTCGGGAGCATGCGTGAAGGGGTGGGGGAGCACTCACGCCAGCGCTGGCACGCATGCACGTGCACAAAGCAGCTGTGGGGAGGGGACTGCGTGCTGGTGGGGCAGGAGGTCTGTCTTTGCGGCCCGGTCTGACTCAGGCCACGGACCGGCATGGGGCCACGGACCAGGGTTGACAACCTTTGCCTTACAGGATCTGGAGACCTTGTGCTGTCTCTCTCTCTCTCTCTCTCTCTCTCTCTCTCTCTCTCTGTGTTTCCACATGCCAGCATCTTACTGATCCCCCAAAACTCCTCTTAGTCTCCCCATGACCAGGTCACTGGCTTCCTTTGGGCTTCCCTTGTCTGTGGTGCTCCTTGCCTTGCTGGATGGAGGGTGCTGGCAGGAGGACCTCCTTGGGTAGAACTGGTTGAGCCAGGCGACAACGACACAATGGTCAGGCAGCATCTCGTCGTCCTTCCTGCCAGGCCAGTTGTGTGATGTCACCGAACCCTCTGCCACAGCTTGTCCACAGATTTTCCAGGGTGCCTTCCCTTGGCCAGTCTGATTGATGCCTCTTGTCATGGCAGGGTTGCTGCGAGACCAACCACATTTTAAAAACACTTAACTGGGTGTTTTTAAAAACCAGCTAAAAACTTGGCTATTCAAGCAGGCCTTCCCTCCAGCCAATTAAGTCTTTCTTATTTTTCTCCCCTTTAATGCCATGCTATCTTGGTAATCTTTATTCCATGAAAGCTTGTGCTGATTTTTTTTTAAGCGGTCTAATAAAAGTATCACCTTCTCCTACATTTGTATTTTTAGGAAAAAAAATATTAGTAATAACTTTCCCTTCTCGCCCTGTCAGATCCTCCTCTTGCACACGTGACTTTTGAACATCAGAACAGAGGCGAACTGTTAACACTCTAGATAATAGAGATGGTGTTGTAAACACTGAGGCTATTAAACTAATAAAATTATCCATGGGCGAATAAATGAACATTTCCATCTCACAAGCAAGAACAAAATCACATATTTTCCACTGGTTTCAGTCTTAAAAATTGACTTAAGTTCCAAAGAGCCCTAGAGGAGGAAAAAAAAAAAAGCTCTGTAAAGGAATGTTCCAAAACGGTTTGGTAAGAAACGCCTTGTATTTAGAAACAACAGGAGATCTAAAATTCATAGAAGAAGGAAAACGGAGTTGTTGTACAGTATCTGCTCGCTGAAAAGAAGAAGAAAGCAGCACAAAAAAGCATGGGAACCACCAGCAGATCCCTCATGAAATAAATTGTCATAAATAAATTAAAGATTGCTTAACGTAAGGCAGATCGTAATGTTTGGTCCCGCTTCTCTCCAGTCAACAAATCATCTCGGTCACAATTCTTAAAGGGATGTGCATGTGCCCTGAGAATGATTTATTTTATTATTTATTTATTTATTTATTAAATTTATACCCCACCCATCCAGACCGAAGTCTGCTCTGGGCGGCTATCACGAATGATGAAGGGAACATTTTGGTTACAGGTGGAGAGGAGCACGAACTGCCACGAACCAGGAAAAAAAAAACGACGAATAGGGCTGGTTCGTACTTCAGTTTACAAATCCCGGGGATTCTGTTTTGTCAAAGCAAAACAAAGCTTCCCCACCCCCCAAGCTCTTTGTTTTGCTTCGGCTAACAGCTGAGTAATGGGCGCACAGGCAAAGGCAGCTGACCCACCCGGCCCGCTGTCTCTGACAATTGGGGTCGTGGAGGAGAAAGCAGGACTAAGTGAGGAGGTCATGGGGGGCAGTGGGAGGCTGGGCATTCCGCCCCCTCTGCATGAACCTCCCCAAAAAATGAATTGCAATCCAGTTCATTTTTCAGAGGAGCGTGATGGTTCATGCGTCGCCACGAACCACCGGCTTTCCTGTTCGTGCTTATCTCTAGTTTCAAGGAAATAATGGAATGAAAGTTACGACTTGTGTTATGTTATGCTGAGCAATAGAGTTTCAGTCAGTGATTCTGAAGTATTTTGGGTACTTGATCATCCGGCTGTGGGTGATCCCACAGTTTTTCACAATATTCCCAATGATGCCTAGGGCCGCTATTTTTCTAAAATCCTTGTGGAATCTAGAGCTTGGTTAATGGGAAAAAAATAGCCATGGATGGAAACCATCTGGGCCAGTCACCCAGTGTGAAGTAAAAACAGTTTGGGACTTCTTGTGTGTCTTTTCCAAGGGCCCCAAAGAACAAAGAACAAAACCTTAGCACCCTTGGGACTCCAGCAGATCTTGTCCCTCCTGTCAAGGCATGAGGGTTGCCCAGCTACTGAGCATTTCTCCACCTGCCATGGATTTATAGAGAGCTAAAGTATGCATTTGGATGCTTGAACAAAGCATTTCCAGCAGCCAAGTCTTTCGCTTGTGATGAGTATCCTCTTCTCTGTGAACTCTACAATGTGTCAAAAGATGGGCTCACCAAGGAAAACATTTCCCATGATCCAGGCTTTTCCACACCTCCTGTCCTGTGCTGGCCTTTTGAGTCCTTCCTATGGTTTGGATGTAAAAGCAAACCATTTTACTCCAGGCCCTTCAAAGTATTCTTTCATCTGTGGATCTTCGGCTGTCTCAAACCTTCTGCTTGCAACCAGAACACGTGAGAGCTCTCTGATGCATCCAAAGCGTGAAATGGCAAGAAAAGTTCTTCCCATACGCTTGGCATGTAGGCAATTTCTCTCCTGTGTGCTTCAGAAGACTTAAAACCCACGAAAATATTTCCCAGGCTCTGGATATTTCTGCGGTTTGTCTCCTGCATGGACATTCTGATGCGTCACGAGATGTGAATTCTGAGCAAAACATCTCCCACACTTCTGGCATCTGTAGGGTTTCTCTCCTGTGTGAACTCTCTGGTGCTTTGCAAGGTTCGAATTGTGAGCAAAACATTTCCCACACTGTTGGCATTTGTACGGTTTCTCTCCTGTGTGGACTCTCTCATGCTTCAAAAGGGATGAAGTACAAGCAAAACCCTTTCCACATTGCTGGCATTTGTACGGTTTTTCTCCTGTGTGCACTCTGTAATGAGCCACAAGGTCTGAATTGTGGGAGAAACACTTCCCACAGTCCTGGCACTTGTATGGTTTTACACCTGTGTGGATTCTCTGATGAGCCACAAGCTCGGACTTCCGAAGAAGACTTTTCCCACACTCCTGGCATTTGTAGGGTTTCTCTCCTGTATGGATTTTCTGGTGGATCAGAAAGTGTGAACTGTGAGCAAAACATCTCCCACATTCATGGCACTTGTACGGTTTCTCTCCTGTGTGGACTCTCTCATGTTTCAAAAGTGAAGAACTGCAACTGAAGCATTTCCCACACTCCTCACATTTGTACGGTTTTTCTCCTGTGTGGTACCTGTGATGAGAGACAAGGTTGGATCGGCGAGCAAAACATTCCCCACACTCCTGGCATTTGTACGGCTTCTCTCCTGTGTGGACTCTCTGATGAGTCACAAAGTGTGAATTGTGAGCAAAACATTTTCCACACTCCTGGCATTTGTACGGCTTCTCTCCTGTATGGACTCTCTGATGAATCCGAAGACCTGACCTCCGAAGGAAACATTTTCCACATTCCTGGCATTTGTAGGGTTTCTCTCCTGTGTGGATTCTCTGGTGGATCAGAACACTTGAACTGTCTGCAAAACACTGCCCACACTCCAGGCATTTGTATGGCTTTTCCCCAGTGTGGACTCTCTCGTGCTTCAAAAGTGCTGAACTGGAAACAAAACATTTCCCACACTCCTGGCACTTGTACGGCTTCTCTCCTGAGTGGACTCTCTGATGAGTCACAAGGCCTGATTTGCGAAGGAAACACTTCCCACATTCCTGGCATTCATGTGGTTTCTCTCCTGTGTGGATTCTGTGATGCGTCACAAGGTGTGAACTGTGAGCAAAACATTTCCCGCACTCTTGGCATTTGTAGGGTTTATCTCCTGTGTGGATTCTCTCGTGCCTCAAGAGAAGTGAACTGTAGGCAAAACATTTCCCACATTCATGGCATTTGTATGGCATCTCTCCTGCGTGGAACCTCTCGTGAGTCACAAGATTGGACCTGTAAGCAAAGTACTTCCCACACACCTGGCATTGGTACGGCTTCTCTCCTGTGTGGACTCTCTGATGAATCACAAGGGCTGCCTTGCGAACAAAACATTTCCCACACTCCTGGCATTGGTACGGTTTCTCCACTGTGTGAACTTTATGAGAATCCATAGGCTGAGAATTGTAAGCAAAACATTTCATATAGTCTTGGCATCTGTATAGTTTCTCTGCTGCGTGGACTTTCTGGTAAATCAGTTGCTTTGAATTCTGAGAGAAACATTTTCCCCGCTCCTGGCATTGGTAGGTTTTCTCTCCTATGTGGCCTCTCTGGTAGCTCACAAGGTGTGAGTTGCAATGTGGATGTTCTACTGACCATTCACATCTAAGGAAATTTCTCCCACTGTGGACCCTTTTATGAAACAGAAGCATTTTCTTTGAGGCAAAATATTTCCAGCAGATGGTACATCGGTAGGATAACTTTCTAGTATGACATTTCCCTTCTGATGGGGTTCTTTGATGTTTTGGAAAGCCCAGTTTATGTGCAACATACTTCCCAATCTTGAGCCAGGCACTTCTTTTGTGCTTGCTGCCTGTTAGGGGAAAAAGTGTGGAGAAAATAGACATTTAGTGGACTTTTGTCACTGTTTTGTTAACATTTGCATTTCTATTTCTAGTATTCCTTAGGGGACTACGGTTATCTGGAGACAGCTGAAATTTAAAATATAGTAGGATCTCCAAATCCACAGAATCAGTACCGTTTCACTTATCCGCAATCTGAAAATATTAAAAATATTAAAAGAAAAAAGAACTAGAAATACAGTGGTGCCTCGCTTGACGAGGATAATTCGTTCCGTTGAAATCGCTGTTAAGCGAAATCCTCATTAAGCGAAATTTAAAAAACCATTGAAATACATTGAAAACTGGTTCAATGCATTCCAATGGGTGAAATACCTGCTCATTTTGTGAAGATCCTCCATAGGGCGGCCATTTTCCAGTGCCTGTAAAGCGAGGAATCCATCCTAAAGCACAGCGGGGAGCCATTTTGCATAGCAGGCAGCCATTTTAGAGCCACCAATCAGCTGTTTTAAAATTGTCATCTAGAGAAAAATCGGTTCCCGAAGCAGGGAACTGATCATTGTTAAGCGATTTTCCCCCATAGGAACATCGTTTTGCAATCGCAATAGCGATCACAAAAACTTAATCGTAAAGCGGTTTCGTCGTTTAACAAGGTAATCGTTAAGCGAGGCACCACTGTGTGTACTTTCATAATTTTCAACAAGAATACAGTGGTGCCTTGCAAGACAAAATTAATCTGTTCCATGATTAATGCCCTCTTGCGAAAATGTCATTTTGCGAAGCAAGTTTTCCCATAGGAATGCGTTCCTATGGGGCGGGGAGTCAGAAAAAAGTCACCTTTTTTGTCTTTGGTGACATTGGCTGTCCACGATAATAGGGATGGCCCATTCTTAGTAAGAGAAAAGTAATTAGGAAAAACTCAGACACAAGTCCCTTCGCGGAGGTGGGACGGTGAACCATATTTCAGTGGGGACCCTCGTCCCCATTCACAGCCTAGTCTGTATACCTTGAAATCAGCCTGGGGGGTGTGCTATCCATTTGTTGGGGGTGAAATTAAAACCATAATTTGAAGAATTAGTACTATGCCCCCTATGCGGCTGCGGACTATTTAGTTTTGCATCCGTGAAAATCAGATTGGCCTGGCTGCCCACCCACGCAGGACCCTTGCCTTCTAACTTGCCAGCTGGCCAAGTCTAAATCGTCTATCCAGGAGAGGGAAGGGAACAGCAGATGTAACCTGTTACATGATGACGGACCTTTACAACAGGGTGGGCAACTTTCAACCCCGAGGCCACTGACAGCCCCCGCCCTGCCCTGTTTTTTGGGGGGGAGGAAGGGGGATCCCCCCTCTGCCTCCTGCTCCTGTGTTGGTGACTCCACTTCAAGGACGGTGAAAAAAGCCACTGGAGTTTTCCGGAAGGGCTGTGCTCCTTGCAGGCCTTGTTTTCACAAGCAGAGTCTCACCTCTGGAAGTCTGCTGGCAAACCAAGAGCAGAGGAAGGACACCTTCTGGTTTTACAGGGAACACCCGTTTTCTTTACAACCCCCAGCATTGGCTGCAAACTCTATCCTGTGCCAGCAAATGGCTGGGAAACCGCCGGTGGATTCAGGAGAACCTCTGATCCCTGGCAGACCTTTCTCCGAAAGGCACTTCCAAGCAGAGGACGGGACCGCTCGGAGAAAAGGCTTAACACTGGAATTGCATTCAGTGAATCTAACCAGTTATACCCGTGGGTGTCGTGTGAACGGTTAAACTTTGATGGCAGAGAATCCAAGTCTGAACAACAACAACAAAAAAGACATTGAATCTTAGAACGGCAGAGCTGGAAGGGATCCTATAGAATCATCATCGAGATTTTGGAAGGCCCAGCGGGGGAATTGAACTTTGGTGCCATTATATTCGGCCACTCCTTCGTTTCCTCTCTCCTGTGCCTTCTGAAATTCAATACCTTGTGCTCTCAGACAGGAAAGCCAGCAAACACACACAGCTAGCTGCAGGGCCGGACTGGCCATCTGGCAATTCTGGCAAATGCCAGAAGGGCCGATGGTCAGAAGGGCCGGTTCTTGCCTCAGCGCAGGGACAGGCTGAGCCCCCCTCCCCAAAAGAGAGCGAGTGAGCGAGGGAGCAAAAGGGAGCCTTCCCTCCCCGCCCCCTTGCCTTGCCTTGCCTTGCCTCCTCCTCTTCCTCCTCCTTCCTCCTCCTCCTGCCCCTCCAGCTGGGGCGTCCCCCCCAACCTCCCCACCCGGCCCAAGAGTGCACCCACACCCGAGGGGGGGCAACGCCAAGGCCCAGCTCCTAGCGCGGCGGCGAAGGCGGGCTCCGGGCGGCGGAGGCGGCGGCCATGGGGACGCGGCCGCTCTGCCTCCCTCCGGCAGCGGCGGCTGCGCGCTTTATTCGAGGCTAGCGCGGGCAGCCGAGATGCCGCGGCTTCCCGGCCCTGCCTGCCCGCCGGCTGCTCTCGGGACGCGGCTGGTGCTGGTGGCCAGCTGGAGGGTCTGGCTGGCGCATCCCCCGCCCCGCTCGCTCGCTCGCTTCCTCGCCCTGGCGCGCTGGGGCAGGGGAGGGCCGGAGGGCGGAGCGGGAGCGGCGGCAGGAGGAGGAGGAGGCAGCCTCGCCTCGGATCCTCCCCCACTGCCTGCCCGCCCCGGCCCGGCCTGGCCCGTTGCCCGGGCACCCAGGTGGCCGAGAGCGCACGGTGCCCGGGCGTGTCGCCTTCGCCGGGCGCCCTTGGCCTCTCCAAAGGGAAGTGCGCCGCTGGGGGATGGGAGAGGGAGCAGGCACCTCGGCCGGCCTTCCCCGGGCGGGCGGGCGAGGAGGGAAAGCCGGGGGGGCGGAGAGGGGAGGAGGAGGAGGAAGGGGGCAAGGATGGGGAAAAGAGCGGAGGGGGGGACTGGAAGAGGTGAGGAAGGCTGATCGGAAACTGGAAGCTGAGAAAGCCTCTCCTCCCGGGCAGGGGTGGCCATGCTGCCTCCCAGGAAAGCCCCTCTGACGAGGCTGGGCTGAAGTTTCGTCGGCAAGCCCAGCCTCGACCGGAGGGATCCTGACCTGGTCCCGGGAAGATCAACTTTCCTGGCCAGTTTTTTTTAAAGTGAAAATTACCTCATCAGAGCTGGGCTACGCTGTCTTTGTTTCACCGTCCCCTGAGAATGTCACAACCCCGCTTTAGATACGAGTTGCCTTCTTATCCTGCTCCTTAGGATGCGCTGCGGCAGAAAAGATACACTCCTCTTGCACAGGGAGGTTCTGTTTATTCGTTTCGTTCATATCCTCGGCTCCCTCCCAAGTTTTATCCTCCTCCCTACAGCCCTGTGAGGTAGGCCAGGCTGATGGCGAGAGCACCTCGCTCAAAATCCCCCCGGTGCATTTCAGGGGTCCATAGGGCCAATCCTGGCCCAAAGCCAGGTGGGCCTGTGTCCCCACAGCCGGTGGGCCTGTGTGCTCTAAATGCCAGGGCCGATTTTTGGTCCCAGTCCGGCCCTGGCTAGCTGGGTTGTTTTAACACTCAATTTCCAATTTCTCTTCCAAAGATGAAGTTGGGTGAATGAATGGGAAGAATGTTCGCATGAGCAACCACCCTGAGGGGTTTTGGTTTGGGGTTTTGTCAAGCAGGCTTACCCAAAGAGATTCTTGATCCGGTCTCTGAGATCTCCCCTTCACCCCAAACCTGTAAATCTTCTTTTAGCTCCGTTTCAGAAAGGTGCTCAAGCTTCGGAACTGGAAGATAAGTTGAGAAAAGAAGAACACAGTGAAGGTCAGGAGGAATCCAGAGGGGTGTAACGGTTGTGTGCTGTTTTGAAATGATATTAAATAAATTTCATATCAATGGGAGATCGTAAGCAAAGCCTCATCACCAACTCTGGTTTTTTTAGGTGTAGGAAAGTTCATCTTGAAAAATATACCCACAAAGGTTACTGGACCACATTTTGCAACATGCCACCAATATCAGTCAGTTTTCTTAAGCTTTCTTAATGTCCAGAGTGCTTGTTACACTATTTTTCTAATCATCTTCATGGTGTTGTTGGTGGTGGGGAAATGACTTCTATGACATGTCACACTTTCTCTGCAACCTATGCTTGAACCCAAAAGCAAGTTTAAACATGCTTATGAGTAATCTGGCCTTTCTCACCAGATTACTCACAAACATGTCCAAACCCACTTATAAGTTCAAACACAGGTTGCAGGAAAAAATATGACATGTCATAGAAATCCTCCCTCTAATCAACATCCTCATCCTCATCTTAGCACCGTAGCACTGGAATGAACCCTGTGGGTCAGCAAGTCCAGCCCCTGTCAAGGAGGCCCAGTGGGGGGTGGGAATCGAACTCCCGAAATAAATCACTGAGTTCTCCAGCAGTTCTTAGCTTTACCTTCTCTCAGTGTTCACAAACACGGAAACGGTGTGGTCATTCCCGCTACTGACCTCTTCTTCCCTCTTCTTTTAAACTAGGATCAAAACAACTGATCCATCTTTTTCCTTCCTCCTTCCCCCCCCCCCCACCTTCTGGCATGCAAAGTCATCCGTCATCAACAAGGCAGGGATCGGGCAGTCCTTACACCCAACCCAGAATTGGGCCCCCCAAGAGGCATCAGGGTGGCTGGCGTCTTCCATCCCTACTTTGTTTCACCTCTTTGAATAATTTTTGGGAGCCTGGTTTTAGAAGGGTGCCATCCCCATCTTCAATCTGGATCCGCTCTCCATAGTGATGGCACCGCAGCTCCATCTCTTTCCCTTTTTATCCCTATGCCCTCCTCCAGCATCCAAAGTGCTGGTTCCCGGATCTCCTCGGAGCGGTGCAGATCCTTTTCACAATAAGCTCCTCTTCCTCCCTTTCTGCTGAAATCTGTTCTTCCGGCCTTAAAACGTCTTGCTCATTTCCCATGCTCTGCGCATCTAGAGCTGTGGGTCATCATTCCCTCTAGGTCGGTGGTTCCTGACCTCGCGTCCCCAGAGGGACTAAAACTCCCAGAATCCTTCACCACCACCTCTGCCGGCCAGGATTTCTGGGAGTTCTCATCCAAGAACATCTGGGTGACACAAGGTTGGGAACCACGCCTCTAGCTGCTTCTTTACTGCCTTTTCTCCTCCACTGGCAGCTTTCTATACCACGATCTCTGTTTATTTAGTTAAAACTTTTTTTTAACCCTGCCTTTTTCCTTAAAAGGACCCAGCCGGCTTATATCCTTAAAGGACAACAAAAAGTTCACAACAGTGAGCATACAAATAATAAAAAGCATACAAACAAATATCATACAAAAAACATAGGCAACTTGTGGGTTTTTGGGGGTCTTTGGCCATGTTCTGAAGGTTGTTCTTCCTGGTGTTTCGCCAGTCTCTGTGGCCGGCCTCTTCAGAGGACAGGACTCTGTCTGTGCTCTGTTGCTGTTTTTGATGGTTGTTGTGGGGTTTTCGGGTTCTTTGGCCGTGTTCTGAAGCCTTTGAGAATACAACTCCAAAACACATTCGGAAAAGTATGGTACAACCATTAAAAACAAACAAACAAACAAAAAAACACTCAGGGAAAGTTTTCCTGAAGAGAATTTCCTTTCCTGAAGAGATAGGTCTTCTCATGCATCCGTCACTGCTACTTCCATCCCCAGCAGCAGACTCTTTGTATCGTGAAATACCATCACACACCATTGGCTGAGCTCCGTTGAACCTCTGCTTGAATTCTAGACAGTATCATCGTCTTCCCAAAACCCCTACCACTTGCCAGGAGCCCTTCTCCTCAGAAGGACAGACCATAGTCCAAAAAGCCAACACTTCCCTGTTGACACCACCTGGAAAATTAGCACCATCACTCTTGTTTCCACATGGAGGAGAAGGCAGGGACGAGGGTCAGAGAGTTTCATAAGTCTTAGGCTGCGGTCACTCTCGAATTGGCCTTCTCAGCCACACTAGATGCTGTTCCAAATCCTCCATACAGAGCATGTTACCATAGTCTCTCGAGACTGAAGGATGCCTAATCTAATCTAAGGCTGCGTTCTCACCAGCAAAAATGTTTCCAAGTTTCTCCTCCTGAATTTCAACCCTTTTGCTTGGGTTCATAGGATGCAAAGCTATGCTCAATTCTCCGTGCTATCTCTGCATCAAATCCAGCCCGCTAGGAGGCTACTACTATATTGGTTCCTATTATTTGCTACATTGTGCTGTACAACTGACATTGCCCTGTGTACTCCAAAACCGATTCATTTCCGATGCCTCTGGCGTGCAGTCCCACCTCCCTCATCCACTGTTGTTCGATTCCCATGATTTCTTTTCATTGATTTTTCAAATGGGAATGTCAGTTGGTATACTTCTGTCAGATATGGAGCATCAGTCCTTCTACTGTATTTTGACCGCCATGGCAATGCGCTGTTGGTTTTCCTCCATAGAGGATAACGAAGTACAAAAATAGGAAGAAATGGCCCAGATCAGCACGTGGCCGGCAAAGGCATTTTGTTGACACATCGATGTATCCACATTTTTTTTAAAGTGGGGGAAGGGGGCAGAGAAAGCCACAAGAAAAGGAAGGGGATATGTCCCGCTTGAGGAGTGTAGATAAATGTACTGCATCTAATTCACCCAAAAAAGGCGGAATAGTTGAAAAACGTATGAACCACTTCCATAGGATATAGGTCACATGACCACAACGCATGACTATACAGGAAGCAGAAGATGTGAAAAAAGAAGGGGTGCATTTCTCTTGTGTGGCCACAGCCTCAGTCAGCTCTCTGATCTCCGGTGTCTTCACTCTGGGGGCAGGATTTGAAAGGTGATGTCTCTGTGCTCTCATGATCAAAGAAACAAAATTATTTTAATGCATCTCTATTCCAATATTCAAATGGCTTCATCTGAGCAACCATGACTAAGATTTCACATTTGACTTTTTCTTTGTCAAGCTGGCTTACCCAAAGAGCTTCCCAGCCGAGGACCTGAGGTCTTCCCTTCGTCCAAACTTTGTGATTTTTCTCTCCGCTCCCTCTCGGAAATGAGCTCAAGGTTTGCAACTGGAAGTTAAATTGAGGAAAGAAGAAAACGATGAGGGTGAGGAAGAATTCGTAGAGGTGGGTGACAACGGTGTGCCTTTCTGGAAAGGGCATTCAATTACAAATCACAGCAAGGGGATACGTTAAGCAAAGCCTCAGCTTCAGCCCTATGGATTGTTAGTTAAGTGGAGAATGGGGTCTGGGCGTGTGTTGGAAAATCTTGAAAATACATCCACAGAGGTTACAGGACCACCAGCAATTTCATTCGGTCCCCATCAGCCATTTTTTCTCTCCTTAAACTGCACTGCCTGGAACCAGATACCGTGCTACAAGCAAGGAATCGTACAGGCTTCTGATATGTCTCTTTTTCTTCCTTTTAGAGAAACACACAGAGGCAAACGTAGAAAGAAATTTAAGGACATATAGGCATGCTGAAGACAAATATAGATGGCAAGACCAAGAGGATCGAAGTCACACAAAGATTAGAATACAGGATTAGAATATAGGCATACATTCGAAGGCGCAGGAAGCTAAATTGTAAATAAGATTGCTGTCATCAATAGAATGTGCCGTAATGGACAGAATGTCGGACTAAGGGAACCTGGATTCAGATCTCATCCAGCCTATAAGGCTAACTGTCCCTCCTCGTTATGCTACCATTAACAAAATACTACTGATCTCCAGACCTTGAGGCTCCACCATAGGCCGGCTAGCTAGGGATGGTGGGAACTGGAGTTCCAACAGTAACTGTCGGGTCATAGGTTTCCAAGTCCTGCCTTCAAAATCCCCAAGCAGCTAGTGGGGAAATACAGCCATTGTGGTTATTGTTGTGATTATGACTGGATTTATAAAGAGACGCGACTATTAAATATAGAGAGAGGGGGCCTTACTGAGAAAGGCCACGATCTCATGGTTTTCTTCCATGACTTCCTTGTGCAAAGCCCTCTGGTCAGGATCCAGCAGCACCCACTCCTCTCGGGTGAAATCCACAGCCACCTCTTCAAAGGTCACTGGACCCTAAATGAAAAAGAAAGAAGGAAAACTGAACCTGGCTCTCAAGCGTTTGTTCCTGTATGTAATTTTTTTTGGGGGGGGGGTTTGTAAATTTTCAAAAAAGACATGGAAACAACATTTTTGCCCATTCCTACCCAGAAGATGAACTGGGGACCCAGGAACCTTGGGTGCTTTGCATGGATTTTCGTGGTGATCCTTCCCTTTTCCTGATCCGATTTCAAACGAACACAAACAAGAGGCAAGGATGATGGAGTACGTTTTGTCGCCAGCCTCCCTCCAGCCCCTAAGGGAGAGACAAAGAGGAGCAGAAAGCCAGTTGCATAAATTTGTCTCAGAAGTTAAAACTATCATCCTAGAAACACTTGCCAGAGAATAGCCCTTTTGAAAATGATGGGAGCTGAGTGTGGTCTAATGGCCATGGTGTCAGACTGGGTCATGGGAGGAAGAGAGCCATGCAGGAAGGAAGACAGCCATGTGGTCTTAAGCATATTGGAGGAAATACATGCCACTAATAAAACAGGCTAAGTGATGCAATTGTAAATAGACATGGGTGTGGCATTCTGCTTTATACTTAATTTGAATGTTAGACATTCTCTGCCCCTCTCCTTGAAGAGCATGGAAATTACTCATGGGTGACAGAGAGAAAGGAGGACAGACAAAAAACCAACTTTGCCTTTGTCTTCTTCCAGAACAAAGCCAGTCTCCAACTGGGTACAAGGAGAAGAAAGAAGTCAGAGGGCTGCTGCCCAGGACAGACAAAAGGGTGGCATGGGAACATCTGTCTACTTTAAAGGATTAATGTTTCTAGTGCCAGTAAGCAATGTTGATGAGCTTCAAAGGCAACTTTAGAAACAATCTTGGCACTTTTGTTTATCATCTTTGAGTATTCTTGGAGAACCAGTGAAGTCTCTGAGGACTGCAAGTGAGCAAATGTTCTCCCTGTTTTCAAAAACAAAACAAAACAAAACAAAACAAAGGGGGGGGAGAAGAGGAATCAGGCAACCACTGACCAGTCAGCTTGACACTGATACAAGGAAAGGTATCAGAACATGTCATAAAGCAGGCGGATGGGTGAGCACTTAGAAAATCCTACTGTGATGACTAAAACCTAGCATGAGTTTTTCAGAAACAAGTCATGCCAGACTAACTGTATATCTTTCTTTGACAACATCAGAAGGTTAGTAGACGGGGGGAATGCTGCATATGTAGTGTATCGTGATTTTGGCAAGCTTTTTGATAAGTCCCCCCATGATATTCCTGTGGCCAAAGTGGTCAAAAGAGAAGCAGACAATGCTACTGTTCGGTGGAACATGTTTAAAAGTCTGCAAAGTGTTGGCCATTGAAACACGAACATGTCTCGGGACTTGATAGTGGACAAGACTCGAAACATTAGAGCATTACAAGTATCTTTTCCATACCTCAAGCAGAGAGACCAAGCTGATGAAGTCTTTCCTACAATCAATCCTTACCCTGCATGGTAGCACCTCCATCCTCATCCCCCTTGAGTCTCCTCCACTGTCTGTTATCTGCTGAAGACATCTTAGCCCCTGAGAGATTTGAGTCCTGAAAGAAGAGATTTGCATTTGGGAGGCGGGACAGAAAAAGGGAAAATTATAGCTACGTGCTGTCAAGTAGTATCCAACTCATGACAGGCTGTTCCAGGCTTTTCTAGGCACAGAAGTGGCTCACCACTCCTTTCTTCTGGGGCTCTGCAGCTTGCCCAAGGCATCACAGGCTAGCTATTCTCCTGGTGTGAGAAACGCTTGCACCCTTGTTACTTAGTACGGTAACCAGACAACCATGAATCCAAGCAGCTCTCCTTTATTAAAAAGCACTTTTGCAAACGTAGGTAAGCACACCGATCAATACAGATAGCTTGATATTTATTCCCTATTCCCGGCTGCATGGTCCCGCCCTTGTTTCCCCATTGGTCAGGAATTCCAAGGTGTACAGCCTATCCGGTACGCCTAAACTGATCAGGTGAAGTCCCACCCCTGTTTACATCTCCCATTCCCCATATTAACTAGACCACAGACTCCTATTTATTTCTCTCTTTATTTAGTACCTGTTCCCCTTCTCTTAACCTTTTAGTTTCCTTATTACAGTGGGGTCTCTACTTAAGAACGTCTCTACTTAAGAACAATCCAACTTAAGAACAGCTCCATTTGCTAAATTTTGCTTCTACTTGAGAACAGAAATCCAAGATAAGAACAGGAAAAAAAACCTTTCCTGCTCTTTTTTTAAGGTCATCTTAGGTTAAAAAAAATTCTCCCCCTAGTGGTAGAGTACGTATTAACCAGCTTTGCATTAGTTCCTATGGGAACTAATGCTTCAATGTATGAATGCACCTCTACATAACAAACAAAAAAAAAAAACAGCCAGAACGGATTAATTGGTTTTCAGTCCATTCCTATGGGAAATTTTGCTTCAACTTAAGAACGTTTCAACTTAAGAACACCATTCCAAAACGGATTAAGTTCTTAAGTAGAGGTTCCACTGTAGTTTCTATGGACGGAAAAGAGCAGATACGGATTAAATGGTTTTCAATGCATTCCTATGGGAAATGCAGATTCAACATAAGAACTTTTCAACTTGAGAACCACCTTCCAATACGGATTAAGTTCTTAAGTAGAGACCCCACTGTATTAACTAAGCTTAATCGTTCAATCTTCTTGTCAGTACAATAGGGCACCTCCCTTATCTGTCCTTCCGGTTTTCACAGAAGGCAGAGTGGGGAATCGAACTCCCGTCCTCTGGCTCTGTAGCCATATACCTAACACACGGACTTATCCAGCTGATACAAAGGAATTATAGAGGTAGCCGTCTTGGTGGGTGGGGAATGGACAGCAACCGTAAAGAACATCTGTGACTGGGCAATCAATAAAGAGTTTTAGGATATCTCCCTCGTGCTCTTAACCCTATAGAATAGATCTGGGCAACCTCCCCAGTGGGGCGGGGTACACTAGTTTCCCTGGGGCCACACACAGCATCAAATTTGTGATTCCTTAGAAAAAAAGGCAACTTAAAATAAATTCTGCTTTTACACAAGGCATGCATTCCTCCTTTCAAAGGTGACCAACTTCAAATTTCAGAGAAACAGCTCTACCTTTGGGATTCGGGGTCATGTGTATAAACCTCTGCCTTAGAGCCACTAGGATGCTCCCACCTGTTGCTTTCTCTGCCTTTTGTCTTCTCCCTGACTCAGGAGGAAGCCTTCGGCCAGGGCCACCGCCTGGGAACTGGTCTCTGCTCCACATTCCCTCACCCAGCGGGACATCTCCAGGGGAAGGATGGCCAGGAACTGCTCCAGGATCACCAGGTCCAGGATCTGAGCCTTGGTGTGCCTTTCTGGCTTCAGCCACCGACGGCAGAGACCGTGGAGTCGGCTGCAAGCTTCTCGGGGCCCTTCCGCTTCCTCGTAGGAGAATCGCCTGAAGCTCTGGAGTTGTGTATCTGAGCTGACGCGGTCCTCAGTCTTCTGCACCGTTCTTTCCCAGGTACCTTGCCTGCTCCCAGTGGCACCAGGGCCTCTTCCCGCTTGAGGGTCAGCTGAGTCTCCCTCCATCATCTTTGATCCACACCTCCAATGAAACCAAAGGATCTTCTCGCTCAGGGCCGTGAAAGACAGACACGGAAGCTCTGCGAAGCCAAGAGACCCTTCTGTGAACATTAATGGTGCTAGACAGGCAGTTTGTTTAAATCCTGGTTATTGGATACAAATTAGTTTATTCTGGAGCACTTTGTTATGTCGTATCTATATTTTACTGCATTGTGAGCTACCCAGACCCCTTCGTGGATTGCTGCCTTGTTGTGGCGAAGGGGCTTAAGTAACTCAGGGAAGCTATGGGCTATGCCGTGCAGGGACACCCAAGACGGACAGGATATAGTGGAGAGTTCCGACTAAACGCAATGCACCTTGAGTAGGAACCGGCAATTCCACTCCAGTATCTTTGCCAAAAACGCCCCATGAACAGAAACAAAAGGCTAAAAGATATGACGCTGGAAGATGGGACCCTCAAGTCGGAAGGTGTCCAACATGTTACTGAGGAAGAGCGGAGGACAAGGACAAGTAGCTCCAGAGATAATGAAGTGGTTGGGCCAAAGCCGAAAGGACGCTCAGCTGTGGACGCGTCTGGAAGGGAAAGTCCGATGCTGCAAAGAAAAATACTGCATAGGAACCTGCAATGTAAGCTCTATGAACCTTGGGAAGCTGGATGTGGTCAAACAGGAGATGGCAAGAATAAACATTGACATCCTGGGCATCAGTGAACTAAAATGGACAGGAATGGGCGAATTCAGTTCAGAAGATTCTCATATCTACTATTGTGGGCAAGAATCCCGCAGAAGGAATGAAGTATCCCTCATAGTCAACAAAAGAGTGGGAAAAGCTGTAATGGGATATAATCTCAAAAATGATAGAATGATGTCAATACGAATCCAAGGGAGACTTTTCAACATCACAGTAATCCAAGTTTATGCACCAACCAGCAATGCTGAGGAGACTGAAATTGACCAATTTTATGAAGCCTTACAACACCTTCTAGAACTGACACCAAAGAAAGATGTTCTTCTCATTCTAGGGGACTGGAATGCCAAAGTAGGGTGTCAAGAGATAAAAGGAACAACAGGGAAGTTTGGCCTTGAAGTTCAAAATGAAGCAGGGCAAAGGCTAATAGAGTTTTGTCAAGAGAACAAGCTGGTCATCACAAACACTCTTTTCCAACAACACAAGAGGCGACTCTACGCATGGAAATCACCAGATGGGCAATACCGAAATCAGATAGATTATATTCTCTGCAGCCAAAGATGGAGAAGCTCAATACAGTCAGCAAAAACAATGCCTGGAACTGATTGTGGCTCTGATCATCAGCTTCTCATAGCAAAATTGAAGCTTAAACTGAATAGAGTAGGAAAAACCACTGGGCTAGTCAGGTATAATCTAAACCACATCCCTTATGAATACACAGTGGAAGTGAAGAACAGATTTAAGGAACTCGATTTGGTGGACAGAGTGCCTGAAGAACTTTGGATAGAAGCTCGTAACATTGTCCAGGAGGCAGCAACAAAAACCATCCCAAAGAAAAGGAAATGCAAGAAAGCAAAGTGGCTGTCCAACGAGGCCTTAGAAATAGCAGAGAGGAGAAGGGAAACAAAATGCAAGGGAGATAGGGAAAGTTACAGAAAATGGAATGCAGACTTCCAAAGAATAGCAAGGAGAGACAAGAGGGCCTTCTTAAATGAACATTGTAAAGAAGTAGAGGAAAATAATAGAAAAGGAAAAACCAGAGATCTGTTCAGGAAAATTGGAGATATTAGAGGAACATTTTGTGCAAAGATGAACATGATAAAGGACATAAATGGGAGAGACCTCACAGAAGCAGAAGACATCAAGAAGAGGTGGCAAGAATACACAGAGGAATTATACCAGAAAGATTTGTATATCCCAGACAACCCAGATCATGTGGTTGCAGACCTAGAGCCAGACATCCTGCAGAGTGAAGCCAAGTGGGCCTTAGAAAGCTTGTCTAACAACAAGGCCAGTGGAGGTGATGGCATTCCAGTCGAACTATTTAAAATCTTAAAAGATGACGCAGTTAAGGTGCTACATTCAATATGCCAGCAAGTTTGGAAAACTCAACAGTGGCCAGAGGATTGGAAAAGATCAATCTACATCCCAATCCCAAAGAAGGGCAGTGCCAAAGAATGCTCCAACTACCGTACAATTGCACTCATTTCACACGCTAGCAAGATTATGCTCAAAATCCTCCAAGTTAGGCTTCAGCGGTATGTGGACCGAGAACTCCCAGAAGTACAAGCTGGATTCCGAAGGGGCAGAGGAACTCGAGACCAAATTGCCAACATGCGCTGGATTATAGAGAAAGCCAGAGAGTTCCAGAAAAACATCTACTTCTGCTTCATTGACTACGCAAAAGCCTTTGACTGTGTGGACCACAGCAAACTATGGCAAGTCCTAAAAGAAATGGGCGTGCCTGACCACCTTATCCATCTCCTGAGAAACCTATATGTGGGACAGGAAACAACAGTTAGAACTGGATAGGGAACAACGGATTGGTTCAAAATTGGGAAAGGAGTACGACAAGGCTGTATACTGTCACCCTGCTTATTTATATGCAGAATACATCATGCGGAAGGCTGGACTGGAGGAATCCCAAACTGGAATTAAGATTGCAGGAAGAAATATCAACAACCTCCGATATGCAGATGATACCACTCTGATGGCGGAAAGTGAGGAGGAATTAAAGAACCTTGTAATGAGGGTGAAAGACGAGAGTGCAAAAAACGGTCTGAAACTCAACATCAAAAAAACTAAGATCATGGCCACTGGTCCCATCACCTCCTGGGAAATAGAAGGGGAAGATATGGAGGCAGTGACAGATTTTACTTTCTTGGGCTCCATGATCACTGCAGATGGAGACAGCAGCCCCAAAATTAAAAGACGCCTGCTTCTTGGGAGGAAAGCAACGACAAACCTTGACAGCATCTTAAAAAGCAGAGACATCACCTTGCCAACAAAAGTCCGAATAGTCAAAGCTATGGTTTTTCCTGTAGTGTTGTATGGAAGTGAGAGCTGGACCATAAAGAAAGCTGACCGCCGAAGAACTGATGCTTTTGAATTGTGGTGCTGGAGGAGGCTCTTGAGAGTCCCCTGGATTGCAAGGAGAACAAACCTATCAATTCTAAAGGAAATCAACCCTGAGTGCTCACTGGAAGGACAGATCCTGAAGCTGAGGCTCCAATACTTTGGCCATCTCATGAGAAGAGAAGACTTCTTGGAAAAGACCTTGATGTTAGGAAAGTGTGAAGGCAAGAGGAGAAGGGGACGACAGAGGATGAGATGGCGGGACGATGTCATCGAAGCTACCAGAATGAATTTGACACAACTCCGGGAGGCAGTGGAAGATAGGAGGGCCTGGCGTACTCTGGTCCATGCGGTCACGAAGAGTCGGACATGACTAAACGAAACGAAACGAGCTGGACAGTATAACAATGAAACACAAAACACTAATGAGGAGGGGGATGGAAGATCCCACCCGCCCCCTTAAGAAGCCAGAACTCTTATGTGGTGCAAAATAAAAAGGTGGGAGGCAGCAGGAAAAGAGGAAAGAACAAAGGTGAGGTGGACGGACTCCCTAAAGGAAACCACAAGCTTGAGTTCACAAGAGCTGAGCAGGGCGGTTGAAGGCAAGACAGTTTGGAGACCGCTCTCCTTCACAGGGTCGCCAGACGTTGGAGGGGACTGACAGGCACATAACAACAACGACCACCACAACCACAGTAGGAAAAGCCACAGACTGAACGTGAGATGGACGGACTCAGGAAAATAAGCCACGCCCCTCGTCGGGCTGTTCCCGCCCCCTTCGGCAAGTCATTGGCTCTCTGGGCCGAAGGGCAGGGGGTGAATCAATCACAGCACCACTGGGGGGCGCTCCTCTCCCGGCCAATCCACCCACCCCATTGGAGAACTCACCCTCAGGCCTTCCTCCTCCCCTTCTGCCGTTGCCCTGGAGATGGGGAAAGGGGGCGCCCCAGAGGCCGGGAGGGAGAAGCCGGGCTTTCTTCCGGAAAGAGGAACAGGCCCGGAGAGGGAGGGACATCGAGGAGGGAAGGGGGCTAGAAAGGGCAAGGAATCCGGCTTTCCCCTCTAGGAACCCGGACTCTGTGATTTTAACCCTCGATGGCAAAGAGGGAATTCCAAGACTCTCTTTGTGGTGGTGGTGATGGGCCGTCAAGCCCGCCCCTGGACTCCTGGGGACTGTATGAAGGAGCGATCTCCAAAAAATGTCCTCTCCCCCCACAGCCCTGCTCAGCTGTTGCAGACTCAAGCCTGGTGGATTCCTGCTGGGAGTCCGTCCATCTCATATTTCGCCCTCCTCTTTTCCTGCTGCCTTCCACTTTTCCCAGCAGGACTCTTTTCCAGACAATCCTCCTTTCCCAGGATGAGCCCCAAAATAGGACACCTTTAATTTTAACATTTTTGCCTCCAGAGAGAGAGAGAGAGAGAGAGAGAGAGAGAGAGAGAGAGAGAGAGAGAGAGAGAGAGAGAGAGAGAGAGAGAGAGCAGGCTGGATTTGATCTAGGACGCCCCCTTGTTTGTCTTTCTGGCATTTCAGGGTATTCTTAAAGCTCCCCTCCCACTTGGTGTTTTGGGGCACCCAAAAGCATAGCAAGAAAACACCCTATCAGTTCACATTGAATTGTGGATCTGTTGTTTTCCTCTGGGTTTGAGAGAAGGATTCAATAACTTCCCATTCCTCCCACCCCCACTCCCTTCTTTTTCTCTTTTGGTTCTTCCTTTCCCAACATAATCCAGCACCAGAGTTCTGCTAATAATAGTGTGAAAATCCCTTGGCACAGCTTATCCTCTTGGGGAACTTCAGAATATTACTGATTGATCATCAGTTAGAAAAAAAGGTTTCTCTACATCATGAGATCAGCTAATGAACACTTGAATAATCAATGTCACTGAAATCCTTCTGATGGGATCTGGGGTAATGTGATGCATTTGGGCTGAAATTCACAGATTTTCCTCTGACTTTATATTTAATTTTAGGAACATGAACAATGCGAGAAGGATCTTGGAATTGTCATAGAGCACAAGCTGAATATGAGTCAACAGTGTGTTGTGGCTACAAAAAAGGCAAATTACCTCCACTTTTTAAGAAAGTAGATATTTGGTTTCCAGCCCTTTATTTGGGAGTACTGTATATTCTCCTGTGCCTGTTTGTGTGCTCTCTTTTTTTTCATGTTATGATGCATGTACAAATTAAAAAAGGGATGTGGTGGCGCTGCAGGTTAAACCACAGAAGCCTCTGTGCTGTGAGGTCAGAAGACCGGCCATTGTAAGATCAAGTCCAGGCAACGGAGGGAGCTCCGGTCGCTTGTCTCAGCTCCTGCCAACCTAGCAGTTCGAAAGCATGTAAAAAATGCAAGTAGATAAATAGATACCACCTCGGTGGGAAGGCAACGGCTTTCTGAGTCTAGTCACGCTGGCCACGTGACCACGGAAACGGTCTTCGGACAAACGCTGGCTCTATGGCTTGGAAACGGGGATAAGCACTGCCCTCTAGAGTCGGACACGACTGGACTAAATGTCAAGGGAAACCTTACAACAACAACAACAAAACAAATTAAAAGTTCATGCTTCTTTTTAAAGATCCTTTTGCTCTCCTCTTTTCCCGGTGGTGACTTGGTTGTTTTCTGTCTTGGTCTTACAGAGCATAAGTACCTCCAACTCTCTTCTGGCATCTTCTTTCCACGTGCCAGTCTCTCCCTTGGGGGGGGGGCATCAACTGACTGATTTCCAATCCTTTCTCCATTTTTTAAAACATATTTTATCCTTATTGAAAATGGCATTAAGAAGAGTTTGGATAATTCTTCACGGTTGTAGTTTTGGATGAAGAAGGCGTTCTGGATGAAATAAAAGATGGCGGCCCCACTTACGACACGGGTTTGCTCTTAATGCAAGTTTGATCCTGCTATTTTGCCCTTGGTTTGTTCTAATTAGGAAACATTGACCTGGACTTCTGCCTTCTTTGAGGTTGTCGTTATTGCTCTGTGCTGTCAAGTCGCCTCCGACTCACAGCTATTCTGTGAATGAGCCATCTCCAAAATGTCCCGTCCTCAGCTTCCCTGATCAGCTCTTCCAAACTTAAGCCTGTGACTTCCTTTAGAGACTCAGTCCATCTCGCAATTGGCCTTCCCCTTTTCCTGCTGTCTACCACCTTTCCCAGCACTGTTGCAGTGTGCCCAAGATGACCCAGGCTGGCTTTTCTCACCTCCCAGCTTCTGGCTCCACAACCAGATACCTAAACCACTGAGCTATCCGTGTTAGAAAAAAAAAGTGAAGGCAACAGGAGAAGAGGAAGACCAGATACGAGAAGGATCAGCTCCATAAAGGAAGCCACAGCCTCGAATTTACAAGAATTGAGCAGGACTGTTGAAGTCATTTCGTGGAGGGATGAGACAGCAGGGAGAATTGGGGGAAATCATTGGGCGCTGCCCTGATTGCCTCCCCCAGAGATCGGATGCCTGAGGCAGTTCTCCCGCTGTTCCTCATCACAGGATTGGCTCTGCAATGAGGTTGAGGACAACAGGAGCAGCCAGCCATGACAACGTCTATGATTTTGCTCTTTTAGAGTGGGAGAAGAATGAAAGAGAAAGAAAAGAGGGCTCTTTCAAATGTTTGTTAGGGGGCAACAAATGGGGTCCACCAAAAACAGGGTGCTGTTCTGTTCAAAATGGTCGATTTAGTCCAGCTCCTCAGTGTGGTTGGTAGGATTGGCACCTCCATCTGCTTTACCTCAGGAATTCATTAGTAATCACACACACATTTTTTAAAATGAACATAAAACGTGCTACACACACACACACAAGTCATCATGTGTTAGTTAAACTGCTATGTTGAGAAATGCTTTCACCTGAAGTCAAGGGGGCCTGCGTCTGCTGGGAACAGGATTTCTGAGTCGCTTAAGTTCCTCCTGAGCTTGGACTTTCTCCTGCCTTTTCCATGGGATCATCATCATCATCATCGTATAACTGCAGAGCTGGAAAGGGCCTTATGGGATCACCCAGTCCAGCCCCTACCAAGGAGACACAAGTGGGGAATCTAGGTAATATACATTGGAAACACATATTTAAGAGTTGTTTTAATGTAATCTAGGCACTGGAAGGACAGCTCCTGAAGCTGAGACAGATCCTGAATACTTTGGCCATCTCATGAGAAGAGAAGACTCCCTGGAAAAGACCCTGATGTTGGGAAAGTGTGAAGGCAAGAGGAGAAGGGGACGACAGAGGAGGCGATGGTTGGACAGGGTCATCGAAGCGACCGACATGTGTTCAAACTCTGGGAGGCAGTGGAAGACAGGAGGGCCTGGCGTGCTGTGGTCCATGGGGTCACGAAGAGTCGGATACAACTGAATGACTAAACAACAAACAAACAACAAATCTAGGCAGTGGATTACTGAAACTGCAGGTACTGATCCTGTGGCTATGGCAGTCCTACTGTAATAATTAAACAATGTTGTGGGGTTCCTTGAGCTTTAATAATTCCATTTTCTTGCCTTGAGGAAGAGGAGAGAGTGGGGACGTTTGTGCTTTTTTCATTGGATCACAACACAAAAACGGCACACCTGCCTGAGGCCGCCACCGGCTGTGTTGGGAGCTGAGAGAGATGCGTGTCCTGGAGGGAGAAGGGGAGTGAGCGTGGCAAGCCCCACTTGCCGACGGCTGGCTTTTGGTCGGGCTGCTGGGATAGATAGATGGCCGGATAAGTAAGGGGAGAGGTAGAATCCTGTGTGGAGGTTTCCAAGTGCAAAGTGCTCTGATGAGGCTGGGAAAGCCAACGTCTCTTGCTCAGGGGGCACAATACTCGTCTTGCCCCCGGATGCTGGCAACCCACAGAATAGCGACGCTGGAAGGGGCTGCGTATGCCATGGGCTTGAAGCAAAAGGCTGAAAACAGCAGAATGAAATTTAATAGGGATAAATACAAAGTTCTACAATTAAGGAAAGAAAAGAAACGTACAGTTACATTGCAGATACGTACTTGGCTCGATAACAGTATGAGCAAGAAGGATATTGACACTGAAAATATTAAAAATATTCAAATAAAAAATTCAGGAAAAGACTTTTTTCACATTTATTACCAAAAACTGAGCCCTTGGATCTTTGATGTTCTCGTACTGTGGATAAGTGAATCAGTGGATACTAATCCCGTGGATAAGGGGGTCCTACTGTATTATTATTGGCTAGCCAAGCCGGAGAGGGCACAGGCAAAAAGGAAGAAAAACAATAGAGAGTTTGCAGAGGATTTTTTCCTGGAGATGCTAGCTCTAAACATCTCCCTCCTTCTTTTCGGTTAGGAAAAATGCCTCTTAGTATGATAATCACCTGTAAGGATGTATCACTGGAAACCGAGATCATCCACACTATCATGTCTTCTGATCACAATAAATGGTTGTGGAAGGTCATCCATTCACAGCAGGCGTTCCCAACCTTCGGTCTTCAGATGTTCTTGGACTACAACTCCGAGAAACCCTGGCCAGCACAGCTAGCGGTGAAGGCTTCTGGGAGCTGTAGTCCAAGAACATCTGGGGACACTATAAGAAAGAAAGCTCGCAGGGGAAAAAACTGATTTGTTTGAGGAGAGCTTTGTAGATACCCTGGACTGCCAGAAACAAGTGGGCCCTGGATCAAATCCAGCCTGAACTCACTCTGGAGGCAAAAACATTGAAACCCAGACTGTCTTCCTTTGGGCACCTCATGAGAAAGCAGGATTCCCTGGGAAAGACAAGAATGCTGGGAACAGTGAACGGCAGCAGGAAAAGAGGAAGCCCCAATATGAGATGGACTGGCTCCCTAAAGGAAGCCACAGGCTTGAGACTGGAATAGCAGAACTGGGCTGGGGAGGACAGGAGCTTTTGGAAAGCGCTCATTCACGGGTTTTCCAAGAGTCACAAGTGCCTTGACAGCCCATAAAGACAAACCACGACTCTTAAGAGTGGTCTTGATTTGACTTTGCCAGGAGTCTGGTTTGGCTTCAGTCACGTGACAGGAAGTGCAGGACGAAGGGACTCGTACCTGCCCTCCACAGGCAGCGTAAACGTTTCTCTCCTTCCCGCAAATGGGAGGGGGGGGGAAAGAGCTGGAAGAACGCCGGGTGAGCATGTCGGGGGCTGGGCTGGACGGGGAAAGAAAGGCCAAGGGAGGGAAATGGGGAGAGAGAGCGGAGGGGCTTTCGTGGCGCCCGGCCAGCCTGCCCTCCAACCACCCAGGAGGGAAGCAACCGGTCCCAGGCAAAGACTGCAGTGAAAAGGGGCTCTATGGTAGAAGGTGGTGTGTGGGGGACGCTCATCCCTCCCCGCCTCGGCAACTAAGGAGTTAAACGCACCGAGGTGGGCTTCCTAGAAGGGAAGGAAAAAAATCCGTGTCCTTTCTCGAGAAGAATCCCTTCCTGTTCCTCTTTTTTTTGTCCTCCGGAGGAAAGCGGGGCTCGGCTCTTTTTAGGCCCTACCCCTGTTTTCCGGGGAATCTAGGGTCTGCGTACCCACCCACCCCAAACCCCACCGCCATCGCGCCTGGAGGGGGGAGGGTGTGAGTCCATATTCCTAATGCTTTATTTACAGGGACAAAATGGGTGACTGGAAGGCGTGGGGAAGGGGCCGCGCAGGCCGGATCCTGGGCTCCCGAAGCTGCAGCAACAGCCTCTCCCTAGCCGTGCCTTATTTATAGGACGGAGGGGCGCTGGGGTGGTGGTGGAAATCATGTGTGTGTGTGTGTGGGGGGGAGCCATCGTCTCTTGTCTCCTCGTTTAAAAAGCCTTGCATCAATTTTTTAAACTGTCTGGAGGGTGGAAGCAGGTGTTTTGTGGGGTTTCCCGCCTCCTATGGTGCTTTATTTAAAAAAAAATTTGGAGCACCCTGGGCAGGATGAAGACTCTTTGCTGATGGAGTGGGAAATGCATGGTTTTTGCAAGAGTCCCGGGTTAGCCCAAGGTTGAAGGGATGTGTGGTTATCTTGGGGTGCCCTTTTAAGAAAACGGTGGTTGCCCAGTCCATTTTGAAATTATGATTTTATTTAAAATATTTTTTTTAACCTCACTTTTCCCCCCTTAAAGAGAACCTAAGACATCATTTAAAGACAATATTTAAAAGCTAAAAAGCAGTAAGTGTACAGATTGTTTTAAAAGATCAAAACAAATACTGTACCATGTTAGGGAAAAAGAGGGCAGGATGAGAAACCATAATGGTGAGGAGGAAGCCTTGGGGTGGAGAATGGGTGGGTAGTTTTAGTCAAGGTGGGAAAGGTGCAGGATCGTCAGACTCTCCTTTGAGCCTAGGCATCGTCCAGCCCTTCCTTGCAGGATGAGAGCTGGTCACTAGCAGGGGTTTGTCCGAAGTGTACCCCAATAGTCTTAATGATAGACATAGAAGTATCTGAAATGGGGATGGTTCATTTGTGTTGAATTGATCAACACCTACACATTTCTTGTTCTACAGATGATCGGCTCAATTTTGTATTCAATTGATTTGAGGAAAGTGGACCTGACTGGTTTCCCATCACGGCTCCCTCTTCAGCCCGAACAAATCCTTCATCTTCTCTTTCGCCATGACAAAACGGAGTACATAAGGAGCGCCCCTACCGGCTCAGGCTGAAGATCCTTCTAGTCCACCATCCTGCGTCCTTCAAAGTCTCACTAGATGCCTGCCTGAGGGTCGTCACTTTTCCCTTTGTTGCAAGCAACCCACGGCTTCTACACTGGGAAGGAGCTGGTGGCTCATCAAGCGAACAGCCATTAGCCTTATTCTCTGCTAAGAAGGCTGCAGATACGACTCGTTCAAAGTCCACAGCATAAGCCCTCGCCGCCCTGTTTGATGAACCTTTTTGGGTTTTCTTAGTAGATTTTCTTTGTGTGCCTTGTGAGGAGGCTTGACTTCCTTTTCCACGCAGGACCCAGTGACATCCAAGGAAGCAGTTGTGGATTTCACCTAGGTGGAGTGGACGTTGCTGGTTCCTGAGAATCCTACGCAGGGAAGCGATGGAGGAGAAATCTGGGATCGTGGCCTCTCTTGGTAAGGCCCCTTATTTTCCCGGGTGATGATGTTACTGATTTACAAATAAAATTTTGAGATATATTCGCGAAGGCTTTCACGGCCGGGATCTAATGGTTGTTGTGGGTTTTTCGGGCTCTTTGGCCGTGTTCTGAAGGTTGTTCTTCCTAACGTTTGGCCAGTCTCTGTGGCCGGCATCTTCAAAGGACAGCACTCTGTGCTCTGGTGTAGTTGGCTTGGGAGTGCAGTATTTATGACTGTGAGATAGGCTTTTGTCTTTTTCTTGTAGATGGGTGATTAGTATGTATTGTTGTGGGTGTATTGTTGTGCTAAGGAGAAGAGATTGTCTGTTGCTGCGGTTGATGGGTGTCATTAGCTGGTCTTTTGTGTGTAGTGATCCCCTGTCCTTGTGGCTGGGTAGAGTTCGTTGACATTTAGCACACTGTATTTTTGGGACAGCGTGCAAAAGGTCAATGACCTCTGCTGTACAGTATTTCTGGGTTTTTTTGGTCCTTTAATATTTTTGACAATAGATAAGGATACATGTGGATACCGATACCGTGGATATGAGGGTCGTACTGTATTTTAAAATGGGAGCTGGGCTGAGAATCTTAACTTCTTAAGTTAACTCTGAAATCCATGCCTTTCTGTCCAGTTCCAACTTCACCTGGATTGTGTCCTGTTCTCTGCATTGCAAGACAAGACAGGTATTGCTAAGTGCGTCTTGTCCAGAGGGGTGCAGAAAGAGTGTAGGGTGTCTAGAGACCCAGTGCTATGGGAGTGTTTAAACTGGAGAAGAGGAAACAGAGGGAAGAGGATCAGTCTTCTCAAAAGATTTGGAGGACTGTCCGGTTGAAGAAGGAGCAAATCTGTTTTGTGCGGTTGCTAAGGGTGGGATCGGAGGCCACAAGTCTGGGTTACAAGAAAGGGGATGCCATCTACAGAGACAGCACTTTGCAAGGCTAAGAACTGTCCCGTGATAGAGCAGAGGGCCCCGGAAGAGCTGCCTATCAGAGCTGCCTTTGCTGTGGGTTTACGCCACCAGCACAGGATTGGGCCAGACGATCCATGGGCTTGTGTCTCCTCTCCTGTTCTGTGGTTCTACCACTAGTCAGGGAAATGTGACAAAGAATGAATATTTTAGGCTCAGATATCTAACAAGTTCCTTTGAATGATACCGAGCTGTGGAAAAGCTGATACCAAGCCATTGAAAAATTCTCTGGTCCAATAGCAAAAAGCTAAAAACAAAGTGTGCTGCTTATACACTGCCCCATAGAACTTAAAGCACCCTGGGGAGTTTAATTATGCAGACTAAGCATTGCCTCCCCCCCACCCCAGCAAGCTGAGTACTCAGTTTACCGATCTCGGAAGGATGGAAGCTTGAGTGAACCTTGAGCTGGTTACCTGGGATTGAACCTTTATCATGAGCAGAGTTTTGGCTGCAGGACTGCAATGCTGACACTGTGCCTCAAGGCACCACAATAATCTATGTGAATAAGTTTGCAAATTTTTCCTAGTGCTGTTTAAACCATCTCCACTGCCTGAATCTAACCAATAGAGCAATGACCGATGCTTAATCTATTCTCTGGCCATGATTTTTAATTTAACTTAATTTCCAAAATGCTCCCAAATCACATGCACTTCTGCGGATTAGTTCTGATTCTTGCTACTCTTTTTTACAGTCCCGAAGCCTGAAAATATTTATGAAATGGAGCTGGGCGAGGATTCACGCCGTATGGATGAGGTGGAAACCTCAGGCATAAGATCAAGCAGTGCACTGGGTAAGAAGATGACCCAAAACTCCTAATGGCATTTGCCAAGGAAAATGCGTCTTTCTTTCAGACATGTTCATCTTTATAGAATCATGGAGTTGGAAGAGTCCCAGAAAGCCATTGAGCCCAACGTTCTGCTCAATGCAGGAATCCAAAGCAAAGCAGATATGGCAGACGGGTGTCCAATGTGGAGCAGAGATTTAAAGTATAAATTGAATAAATAAAAAGTGTTGAAATAATCTTAGTTCTGTAAGGAAGTCAAGTGAATGCATGCAGTGAAGTTACATGACAAAGACAGAATACAGATAAAATGTATTACAGTGGTGCCCCGCATAGCAACGTTAATCCGTTCCGGATTAATCGTCGCTATGGAGAAACATCACTAAACGGAACGTTTAATGCGTTCCTATGGCTCCCAAACTTTTCAGCGAAGTTCCTCCATAGCGCCACCATTTTCGTGCCCTCGGTAAGCGAGGGCAGGGCGTGAAAACACTTGCGGCAGCCATTTTGGGCGCCCGGCACCCATTTTGGAACCGCCGATCAGCTGTTTAAAAAAAAATCGCAATACGAAAATCGGTAAGCGAAACGCTTACCGATCATTGCAATGCGATGTTTTGCCTATTCAGAACATTGCAATGCGATCGCATTAGCGATCTAAAAAAATAGATCGCTATGTGGATTCATCGTTAAACGGTGCGCTCGTTAAGCGAGGCACCACTGTTGTAGTAAAACTGAATGAAAACAGAAAAAGCCTGCAGGTAGAGCCAGCCTGTGCGACCTTGGGCAATATTCACAGTTCTGGGGCGCCCCCAGAAGAAGGGAAAGAGAAACCACTTCAGGGTAAAATAAAACCAGCAGCAAGGCAAAAGTGGACTCACGTCTGAAAATGGAGTTATTAAAATGTCTTGGAGAAGGCTTCACCTGGACTTGCAAGTGTAGGAGAAGTTTGTGAATCCTCTCTCTCTCTCTCTCTCTCTCTCTCTCTCTCTCTCACTCACTCACTCACTCACTCACTCACTCACTCACTCACTCACTCACTCACTCACTTTCACCCACACCCACACCCACACACCATTATTGGGAAGTGTGCCTCTGGACCCCATGTGATTCATTTTCAGGCATTCTGGAACTAAGGTCAAAGAGTAAGTAGCAAACAAATCGTTCCAGGGATGAAACAAGGAAGGGATGAAACAATAGATCGTAACATCAAACACAGGCCATAAATTACTGCATGTGATATGGAAGCCACACACCCAAGACTCTTAAAGCCTATGAGTGTTTTCAGTGTTTTCCTTGCGAATTATGTGTTTTCATTTTGTATTTCACTTTATCCCATATGTCTGAAGAAGTGGACAGAATCCATGTAAGCTCACCTTAGAGTACAATAGTCTTTAAGGCGCCAGATGTTTTTGGCTTGCTTTGTTTCTTTGGATTTTGCCTGAGATACAAGGAAGGGAGTATTTCTGGTGGAAGGGGGCACCGGATGAGAGATGACGTATTTTGCTCAAGCTTTATGCTTTTGAATAGCTCTACCTTGCTTTGCTCAGCCTGTAGTTAATGATCTTATGAGGTTATAGAGAAATGAATATCAATAAACATACATTGTGTACCTGCATATATGACAATGATTGTCAGTTTATGCGGCTGATCTACTCTACAGATGCCTCAAAAATAACAATCAGAGAGGCATAGGATTTAGAAGCCATTCCCTGTTTCCTCGTGTTCTGCGCAGAACATTAAACAGGAGTATTGGCTTTACTCCTCTCTTGGGTACAGATCAAACTGGACCTGCCAGAGGAAAAAACAAGCATTTTTGCAACACAAGGGACACAATGCCCTTATCCCTAGGTTCTTTTACTCAAAAATAGAATTCAATCTTGTCTGTCCTTTTCCTCCTCTCCAGGTGAGAACTGGAAGGAAACAGATGTATGTGTGAAGAGTGAGGAGGGATTTGATTATCAATTGGGCCTAGGAAGAGACCAGCAAGCTGACACAGAAGAAGAAAGGAACACCAGAGAAACAACACACCAATGCACTGTAGGTGGGGAAAATGTTGCTCAAAAGATGATGCTTCACATTGCAAAGGAAAGTACTCCATGTGAAGCATCCAGAGGAAAACTGGATTCCAGTTTGAATTGTATGGGCCCCCAGAAAGAACCTCCGGGAGAGAAAACGTACAAATGCCAAGAGTGTGGAGTATTTTTTGCTCGGAAGTCGGATCTTGTGACTCATCAGATTGTACACACAGGGAAGAAACTACATCTTTGTCAGGAGTGTGGAAAAGGTTTTACTCGGAATTCAGAACTTGCAAGGCATCAGACTGTACACACAAGAGAGAAACCCTACCAATGCCAGGAGTGTGGGAAATGTTTTTCTCAGAGCTCAAATCTTATAATCCACCAGCGAGTCCACACGGGAGAGAAACCCTACAGATGTCAGGAGTGTGGGCAATGTTTTGCTCATAAGGCAGGCCTTCTGAACCATCAGAAACTCCATTCGGGAGAAAAACCGTACAAATGCCAAGAGTGTGGGAAATGTTTCATTCACAGTTCGCAGTTGATGAATCACCGGAGAATCCACACGGGTTGGAAACTCTATAAATGTGAAGAGTGTGGAAAACGTTTTGCACAGAATTCAAATCTTGTGAAGCATCAGAGAATCCATACAGGAGAGAAACCCTACACGTGCCAAGAGTGTGGGAAATGTTTTGCCGACAGTTCGCAACTTTTGAACCATCACAGAGTCCACACAGGAGAGAAACCGTACAAATGCCCAGAGTGTGGGAAATGTTTTGCTCAGAATTCAAATCTTGTCAAGCATCAGAGGGTCCACTTAGATGAAAAACCATACCGATGCCAAGAGTGTGGGAAATGTTTTCCTTATAGTTCACAGCTTATGAAGCATCGGAGAGTACACAGAGTAGAAAAACTCTTCAAATGCCAGGAGTGTGGAAAGTGCTTTCTTCACAATTCGCTGCTTGTGAAACATCAGAGAGTCCACACAAAAGACAAATCATACAAATGCCAGGATTGTGGGAAATATTTTGCTCAGAATTCATACCTCGTGAAGCATCAGAGAGTCCACACCGGAGAGAAGCCCTACAAATGCCAGGAGTGTGGGAAATGTTTCGCTTACAGTTCACAGCTTCTTAACCATCAGCGAGTCCACACAGGAGAGAAGCCATACCGATGCCAGGAGTGTGGGAAGTATTTTACTCAGATTTCAAATCTTGTGAACCATCAGAGAGTCCACACAGGGGGCAAACCATACAAATGCCAGGAATGTGGGAAATGTTTTGCCCAGAATTCAAACCTACAGATCCACCAGAGGGTCCACACAGGAGAAAGGCCTTACAAGTGCCAGGAATGTGGGAAATGTTTTTCTCAGAATGCACACCTCGTGACACATCAGAAACTTCACACAGGAGAGAAATTGCTCAAGTGCCAGGAGTGTGGAAAAGGTTTCATTCGCAAAGCGGAACTTCGGACACATCAGAGGCTCCACACAGGAAAGACTGTCTAAAAAAAAAAGTTGGAGGACATGTTTTCTTCTAAACTATATTGTGAGCCTTGTGAATGTCCATCGACTGAAGAAAGAATGCAGTTTTTTAATAGAGTGTTTTGTTACAAACTCTCCTGACTTACCAGGGTGTCTACATAGAATAGACCCTTCTAGAAACACCAGGGGTGTATAAATTCTTTTGCTTCATAGGCATGCAATGTTGCTTGTTGGAGAACCCACACAGACGAGGGGGAATACAAATCCAAGATATTTGAGCAGTCTTTATTTGTATCAGAGCATTGAACAATTTAAAATGACGGACAAAACTGAAATAGAGGTAAAAGTAAAACCAAGTTAAAAAAAAATAAGACAGACTATTTTTGGGCAGAAGTGGGCTACTTTAATAGTGTTATTTCGGCCGTTTGCTAGATCTTTTTTCACGTGGCAGGGCTTCAATTAGTGCTGCATTGATTGAATTTCTCCACAGTCCCAGAGCGTTTGTCCTGTATCCAAGTAGCCCCATTTTACTTGATTCGTTTTTCACCTTCTTACTTCACTTTGAAGTCTATTAAGTAAGATGCAGATCCTGCTAGGCCAGTGGTTCCCAGCCTTGGGTTACAACTCCTGGAAATCTTGTCCATGCCCACTAGTGCCCAGGAACACCCAAGGACCTAAGGTTAGGAATCATGAAGCTAGAGTCTTGGGAGCCACTCTTCAGCCTTCAGCCATTGGGCAAGCTGTGTGGTTCCTGCTCTCCATAAGTTTAGTCCAGCTGCTTCTGGTTTAATATACAGTGGTGCCTCGCTTAACAACGATAATCCATTCCAGGAAAATTGCTGTTAAGCGAAAACATCGTAAAGCGAAATTAAAAACCCCATTGAAATGCATTGAAAACCGTTCAATGCGTTCCAGTGGGGTCAAAACTCACCGTCCAGCGAAGATCCTCCATATGGCGGCCATTTTTGGTGCCTGTATAGCGAGGAATCCGTCCCTAAACACAGGGGAGAGCCATTTTAAGCAGTCGGTGGCCATTTTGAAAATCTGACAGTGTATTTGATCGTCGTAAAGCAAAAATTGGTTCCTGAAGCAGGGAACCGATCATCGCTAAATGAAATTCCCCCATTTAGATCACAATTGTGATCGCAAAAAGATTGTCATAAAACAGATTCGTCATAATGTGGGGCAATCGTTAAGCGGAGCACGACTGTATAGAGCTTTAGGTGTGTGCAAAGAACTTTTCCTCAATATCCGGACTCATTGGAGTTGAAATAAGGCAGTGGATTCCCAGATGTTGTTGGACTGAAACCTTCACCACAAGCTGGGCTGTCCGTGGTGTCCAGGAGTTGTAGTCCAAGAACATCTGGGGACTCAAGGTTGGGGAACCACTGCTTCAGGGTGTCCTGGGCTTCCCCACCCGCCCCATTTCCTGAAAGGCCTTCCAGGAACTGTGCCACTGTCCCAAAAATGAAACACTAAATGGAGGTGGCTGCTGGATGTCCCGACACCTGGGCTTGTAGTCTGACCACATCTTCTCCCGCTGCTGGTTTTAGCTCTGGAAAGCGCCTGAATCTTAAGTGTATTTCTAGAGGAGGTGTGGACAAAGTGTAGCCTTCTAGATAATCGTTGGACTACAACTCCCAGTATTCTTTTGTTCTTTCTGGGCAGATAGAAGTGACCCAGAGGGCTGCCCCCCCTCTTGACCCAGAGGGATTCTTCTCATGAGTTGCCCCTATACCTTATTCTCCTTTCGCCAGCCCTGGAGTTCCTGTTTTACAAAGTCTGCTGCCTGAACCGGTTGCCACCCTGTGTTTTTGACTACTGGTAGGGCCGGCTCAGTTGTAAAATCGTGGCGTTAGCTGAGTTGGAAGGGGCCTACCCTCGAGTTCAGGCCCCTGCTCAAGGCAGGTCTGACAGATGGGGGTCTGATTTTCTCTTGAACGTCTCCAGTGTCCAAGGTCATTGGTTCCATTGTCATACTACTCTTCACAGTTGAGAGGTTTTTCCTGATATCCAGCCTAAATCTGGCATCTTGTAACTTGAGCCCATTATTACGTGTCCTGCACTCTGGGATGATCGAGAAGAGATCCTGCCCGTTCTCTGTATGAGAGCCTTTCAAATATTTGAGGAGTGCTATCCTATCTCCCCTCAGTCTTCTTTTCCTCAAGGCCAAATGTGCCCAATTCTTTCAGTCTTTCCTCGTGAGGCTTTGTCTACTGCAGTGGTTCTTAACCTTTGTTACTCGGATGCTTTTGAACTGCAACTCCCAGAAACCCCAGTCAGGACAGCTGGTGGTGAAGGCTTCTGGGAGTTGCAGTCCAAAACTCCTGAGTAACCCAAGGTTAAGAACCAGTGGTCTACTGCTAAGACTGGCTATGATATGTGAAAGGGAAGTCTCTTGTCACCATACCACCTATCTGACTTTTTTTCTTTTGAGTTGTTCATATTTTACCTTGAAACGCTTTGTCTGGAAATTAGATGCTCTCTTGCTTTCTTTGCCTCAGAGTATTGCACAATTTAGAATTATGGACATACATTAAGTTTACATTAGGTAAGATTAAAATTCTATTAAAATGTTAAGATTATTGAGCTATCATAGAGAAGGAGGCTATTTCAATAGCATTCTCTCGGCCATTTGCTAGATCTGCTTTTGTACATATGATGGGGCATAAACTCCATTTATGTGCTGCATTGATGGAATTTGTCTACATTGGGTTTTACTTCATTATTCTTTGGTCTTCATACTTTGCTTTGAAGCCTGTTGTAAAGTGACTTCTTGCTGCTCTAACCAGAGTCTTATTTTGGTGGGAGGCCCTCTTTGGTATTGTTTTCACGTGCATTACCAGAACTGGCCACTAGAGAGGGCCAGAGACCATGGTATGTGTTCTTCAACCACAAGAATCCATAGCATAGTCTCTGGCTCCCTCTTGTGCCCAGTCCTGCTAAATACATAATGGAAATACTTATTTCTAGGGTGGTTTTGTTTCTTTTAATATTTTTAATATTTTCAGACCACAGATGAGTGATCCTGATCCTGAGGACATGGAGATCCTACTGTACAACAACTTTAAGAGGGGTCATTCCAACGTATCACTCCAAAGTTGGCTCACTGAAAAAGGCAGAAAAAAAGACAGATAATGGAAGGAAAAGGAGGAAGAGTGGGGATTGCTGGCTTGGGTTGAGTTGGGAAAGACATTGGGGGGGGGGCAGTAGAGCGGTTTCTGAGCCTTTCACTCAAATCCAGGAGGGAACGACCCAGCTCCTGAGAAGGCAAAACAGTGCAGTTCAAAGGGAATTTCCTTGGCTTTTCTGTTTTCGCAGATGCCAAAAGAACTGAATGAGCCAGAAAAGGGAGGGGGGGAACAGCAGTTTCCACAAACAGCAGTTTGTGGGAGTGATCAGGAGACATTTTCTGCAAGAGGGGAGATATCCTGAGAGAGCCAAGATCTGCAGGGAGGGCCTCAGAAAGGGATGCAGCTGGAGGGGTGGGGGCTTTTATGGCCCAAGCCACTTTGCTGCCTGAGGCAGATAAACCAAAATGGCACCTCTCCCTCCGTGTCTCAATTCTGTATCCAAAAGCTCTCTGGACCTTCTCTTGACTTCTGGCATCAAGAATTAAGGAAGAGATTGTGTGTGTGGGGGGGTTTCCTCCATGAGCTCTCTGGGTAGCAGGTTTAATTTCAGGGGTAGGAGGACAGGCTGAGGGAGACACGCAAGGGATTGTGTTTAAATTCTTACCACGGAGGGAGAGTAAAAGATAAGTAAAAGTGCTTTTTAAAATAAAATCAGCCTTTTACAGTATAGAACCAGAGAATCCCGGTTGCTGTGAGTTACATAACCGATGGTTTCCTTGAATACAAGTTTCAGTATAGGTCATGCTTAGCTGTCTTCATCTCAAGAAGCTATGCTTCCTTGAGTCCTTTTTGGGGAGGAAGGTGGTAAAAATGTTTTAAAGAAAATTAAAGAAAGGAAAAAAAAGTTCCCAGCTGCCTTAGTTAATAACCACACCTTCATCTGTAGAGGAAAATTAAAGAGAACCGTGTTTCTAAACATCAAGTATACAACAATGTGTAGTGACAATAAAACTTAAATGATGACTTTGATAAAATGTCTAGGTGTTGAGATGTGAGTGGCCTTGGCTGCCGGATGGGTGGTATAGGAATCAAATAAATAAGAAATAAGATTTCCCCCCCCCCAGGAGGTAGCCTTGTTAAAACCCCGTGCACCCTTTAATACGAGGTGCCATCACTACCTCAAAGGCCAAATGAACATAAAGCAGACATTAGGAACAATAACATTTAGAAAACTGAAAAAACAGGTTTGATACAGATGGATAAAGATGCAGTCTGACAAGGCGTTTTGGGAAGGGAATGTGCTTTCAAATTCCTCCTCAGCTAGCCCTTTCAAATTTATCACCCAACTCTTTAAACAGAAGGCCACCAAGGACTTTGCATTCCCTCGACTCCCCCTTCACCTTTTCATTGAAATTCAAATACTGTAATTTCTTATTTGGCTAGGGAAAACAAGGTAAGATAGTCACAGTCAGCCTCCATCAGAGTTGGGATTAAAATTTAGTTTCACCACCAGGCACGACTCATTTTTTTGTGATCTGTGGTGGGGAATAGGAAAGAAAATTAGACAGTTTAAAAGAATAGAGATTGAAAATGGGTGGGGAAAAATAGGCTTTTGGTGCAGCCGCCTAGCTTTGGCTCCTTATAGAGACATACAGGGGGGATCCGAGAAGTCATAAAGGAGGTGAACGAGGAGGACTGGGTGAGAATTGCTGGCACAGGATCAACCGATGGATAACATATGGGAACAACTTGGCAAGGGGAAGGAAGAGGTAACATTAGGGCGACTTCTAACACGGGGAAGCCATGGAGCCCTTCCATCAGTACGAGGAGGAGGATAAAAAATTCCAGTCCCCTAAGAAGCCAGAACTCTTCTGGGGTGCAAAAGAAAAGAAAAAAAGGTGTACGGCAGCAGGAAAAGAGGAGGACCCCAATGTGTGATGGACTTGCTACCGGCCAATTTGGGGATTCGGTTTTCCGGCAAGAAATCGGGGGAGAGAGCAAACAGCTGAACCGAAGGTCCGATTTCATTTTGAAATTTTGAATAGCAAAGAGCGAAGAAACGTCAGCTGGGACTTCCCTTAAGAAGAAGTCTCCGAGAATACAGAGTACTTATGTTTTATATTGATACAAACATAGAGCAATAAAAGTACTCCTGTTCTATGGGTCACTTGACTTGTACCCCAACTTTGGATCCAGTCCCTCATTGGGCAAACGATGCCAACAACGCTAATCTATTGGTCATTTGTGAATATGCATATTGTGCCCCCATCTTTCCTTGACCGGGGCCCAAGATGATGCGCCTGAAAATCTGGAGACCAGAGTATCCGTTTCCCCTTATCTATTGGTGTGTTGATGTGTTTTCTTCTTGGGCCCTGATCTACGGCCTTCCATGCTGTGAATCACGTGTGAATGGTACAACAATCCATGCGGCTTCCTCCTGCAAGCATTCCAATGATGGGCCATCTGTTACATCAGGGGTGGGCAATTAATTTCTATGGGGGGGGGCACATGAAAAATTTGAACTGTGTTGGGGGGGCGAACCAACTTTACTTAAAAATAAAATGAAACAGTGATGTTATGATTGTTTTATTTTAAACTTGTTAATCTTCACAAATACTAAAGAGTGTTTTTTTTTTTTGCAGTATGTTTAAAGATAAGCAACTGATCAACTTTAGACAAAAAGCTATAAATGGTTTCGAGGTTCAAAACTCTCTGTGGGCCAGACAGGAACGGCCAGCGGGCCGTATGTGGCCCTCGGGCCGCACTTTGCCCAGGTCTGTGTTACATCAAAAAGGTGGTGGAGCAAAGGAGAAGCATGACATGGTTATTCTATATTGGCCATAAATACTTTTGAGTTAGGTGTGAATGTTTCAGGGTTAGCTCTTTCTGGGGTCTTTTTCCCTGTCAGTGCTAAAATGAATTGGAGGCGACTTGACAGCATTTAACAATGTGGGGAGAACCTGGGAACTGAGCTGCCAACTACGGGTTAAATACACTGAGTGGGGATTCCTAGAGAGGCAGAGGAAACCCCCGCATGTGTCCTTATAGTAAATGCTCCCCCTCCAAAAAAAGGCCCTCCCTCTCTGGCCTTTTTGGTTCCTAGAACTTTGGTTCCCCCAAAGACTGCATTTCTGTCCGGGATTGGGGCCCCCCCAGCCCCCTCCCAACATACACACATTGGGCCTGTGGGGTGTGTGAAGGTAAGCCCCTCCCGAGGCATGCATGGTACTGGGAATGGATGGGTGGTGGTGGTGGTATGGGGGGCATGGGCAGTGGGAGGGAGGACCCCCTAAATCTCAGGCTCAGACCAGAAAAGGAAAGGTTGCCCCCCCAAATAGGGAGGCCTTAAAAAGATGCTAGATTATTAGTTCAGCTAATTAACCCTCATTTTATTTTTTTACTGCTAGGAGCTTGCAGAGAAACATTGGAGGAGCTTTCCTGCCTCTGGTGCCAAAAGAAGGGGAGGATCAGCCGTGTGTGTGTGTGTGTGTGTGTGTGTGTGTGTGTGTGTGTGTGTGTGTGTGTGTGTGTGTGTGTGTGTGTGTGTGTGTGTGTGTGTGTGTGTGTGTGTGTGTGTGTGTGTGTGTGTTCGGCAAGAAGCAAGAGGTCCTGGGGGGGCAGCCTTTGTCTGGCAAAGAGGCAGCCCATTTTCATCATCAGGAAGGCTGGCCTGCCTCCCCCTCCAAAAAAACAACATTTTGGGGCTTGAGATAAGGGAGGAGAAGTAAAAACAACAACAGCACACTTTTGTGTTGAAAAAGCAAAAGGCTATGAATTCCATGTTCTTTCAATGCTGGTGAGAGGCAGTTCCTTCCAACACCTCTGGAAAGCAAGAGCTTCAATAGGTCTCCAGCTGTGGATCCAGAGGTTGGGAGTTCGATTCCCCCCACTAGGCCTCCTTGGGAGAAGAGCCAGCACCCTGAGTAGCCTTGGGCCAGCTGCACAGCCCCAGAAATATCCCAAAAAAGAAGGAAAGAACCTCTGAGTACTCTCTACCAGGAAAACTGTGGAAAGGTTGTCTTCTGTCAGAATTGACCTGGCGGTGCACGATTATTGTTATAATTAAGACACCTGCACAGGTCTTTCCTCTTGTTAAGGAAGATTGCAGGGGGCTCAGGTGGAAGGGGCTGGGGGATAGCTGCCACTGCTGAGCTCCCCTAAACAGCTGTTAATGGAGAAAGACTTATTTATATTTATTTAAAATATTTTTAATACCCTATTCCATCTCCTGAAAATGACGAAAGTTGATCCCACAGTTATAAATACTCAACTGTCCAAACAAATGGTTGTTGTGGGTTTTTCGGGCTCTTTGGCCGTGTTCTGAAGGTTGTTCTTCCTAACGTTTTGCCAGTCTCTGTGGCCGGTATCTTCAGAAGACAGCACTGCCCTTATTCCCACTGTGCTGTCCTCTGAAGATGCCGGCCACAGAGACTGGCGAAACGTTAGGAAGAAAAACCTTCAGAACACGGCCAAAGAGCCCGAAAAACCCACAACAACCAACAGATCCCAGCAATGAAAGCCTTTGAGAATAAACCTCCTTAAATCTCTAATCTTCTTTTGAGCCTTGCCCATTTCCTATTTTTCCATAGAACGAGACTTCATTATGAACTGGCATCTTCCATGTTTATTTAAAATATTTTTATGCCACCTTTTTCCTCAAAAAGGACCCGAGGTGGCTTACTTCATTAAAATCCAATAGCTAATGCTTAAAACAGTAGTTGTAGAAACCTTTAAAAGGATCATACAAATGCCACACTCAAACACGGTAAAAAAAATCAACACCAAAAGCACATTCAAAGCCGTAAGGCACAACCATTCATTTAAAAAACCTCTCGGGTCATTAAGGGAAACCTTGCGTGAAGAGAAAGCTCTTTGCCTGCTTGTGGAAGGGAAGCAAAGATGGGGCCAGCCTGGCCTCCAGTGGGAGGGAGTTCCATAGTCTCTGGGAGCAGCCACAGAGGCCCTCTCTCGCATCTCCACCCAATGCACCTGTGAAGGTGGCAGGACAGAGAGAAAGGCTTCTCCTGATGATCATAACACCCGGGAGGCTCATAAAGGGATATTCTGTGTTTGTTTTATCTTGCAGTGCATTTGTTACTAACCAAATAACGTTTTGCTTTCAGAGAGCTTTAGAAGCAGAGACTGTTAAGGAAGTCTCAGGGCAGAAAAAAAAAATGGAGGGGCTCCTTTGACAACGCTAGAGGCTTAATTGGAGCAGGAATCAAAGATGATGAAGGAAGATTCGGCAGGCCTTGAAGCAGAAACAGGCCGTAATGCTACCAGAATTAGAAGCAGTGCAAAATTCAAGGAAGGAACACAGAAGAATATAATAGATGAAGACACTGCCTGTCCAGATGTCCTGTGCCAGCCTTTCAGACGATTCTCCTACGAGGAAGCGGAAGGGCCCCGAGAAGCTTGCAGCCGACTCCACCGTCTCTGCCGTCGGTGGCTGAAGCCAGAAAGGCACACCAAGGCTCAGATCCTAGACCTGGTGATCCTGGAGCAGTTCCTGGCCATCCTTCCCCCAGAGATGTCCAGCTGGGTGAGGGAATGTGGAGTGGAGACCAGTTCCCAGGCGGTGGCCCTGGCCGAAGGCTTCCTCCTGAGCCAGGCAGAAGAGGAGCAGAAGGTGAGGGGATTTCCACTTGGGGCTCAGCCCCTGTGGCCCCTTCCTCTGCCCCACAGCCCCTCCTGAGGCCCCTCGTCCTGCCATGCCCCCCCCAAGCTTCTGCGGTTCTGCCTAGCTTTGGTGCACCCCCTCTTCTCTTTGGAGTAAAGAGTAAAGTCTACAGGAAGCATGGATCTGAATTCAGAGTAGAAAAACCCTTCTAGATGTCTGTGGAAAGCTTGATCCTCCTTTGAAAGAAGCCACCCTTGCTATTTTTTCTGTAAGAAAATTCCAGATTTCTCTTTCTGCCCCAGAGAGACCACCAAAGGAGACGGTGAGGTTTCTGATGGGATTGGAGGTGGTGTCTCTCTACCTCTTCCTACACTCCAGAAGTCCTCCATCTTTTATCTAACGGATGAGAGATCCAGTGCAGGGACTGGGTGGATATCTCAGTGGTTGAGGTGCGTGGCTGCAGAGCCAGAGGCTGGGAGTTCAATTCCCCCCACTGGGCTTCCTGAGGAAAAAGTCAGCCTGGGTAGCCTTGGGCCACCTGCACAGTAACAGAAATACCCCCTTAAAAAGGGAATGGAAAACCACTTCTCTACCTGGAAAACACTGAAAAGGGTGGCCATAGGTCAGAATGGACTTGACAGCACACAGTTGTTGTTGTTGTTGTTGTTGTTGTTGTTGTTGTTGTTGTTGTTGTTGTTGTTGTTGTTGTTGTTGTTGTTTTTGTTGTTGTTGTTGTTGTTGTTGTTTTTGTTGTTGTTGTTGTTGTTGTTGTTGTTGTTGTTGTTGTTGTTGTTGTTGTTGTTGTTGTTGTTGTTACGTATACCCCAGAAATAGTCCACCTCCCATCTAATGGGTGGCAAATTTAAAGGAGGATCTTTCAAGATGTTCCACAAGGGGCTTACAGTCCTTTGGTAATATCCAGAGACAGACATCCCCTGACCCCCAAATTCCACCACCAACCTTCAAGTCTTTCTCCCTTTCTCATTCCTTTTCTGTCATCCTTCTGGATTTAATCCTTCGTTGCTCTTTCAGGGGAAAAATCTCTCTGTGGACATTCAGCCTGATTTCTCAGTAATAGAGAAGGCGGCACAGCCGGAGAGCAGACAGCATCTTCTGCCAAGGGGGATTAACCCTCGCTATGGGAAACATCGCTGTGCGGAAATAAAAAAGCCATAGAAACGCATTGAACTTTGTTCAATGCGTTCCTATGGCTTGAAAACTCACCGCTTTGCGAAGTTCTTCCATAGCGCCGCCAGGGCAGGGCGCGAAAATCTGGCGTGGACCTTCCAGTGGCCATTTTGGAACCGCCGATCAGCTGTTCTCCCCCGCTTCGTTATGCGATATTCGCTAAGCGAATCGCTTAGCGAATATCGCAAAGCGAAAAACCTCCATAGGGGCCATCGCTGAGCGAATGCTCCAGCGATGGCCCAGAGCCCCTTGTTAAGCGATTTAATCGCTCAACGGGGCGCTCGTTATGCGAGGCACCACTGTATTGGTCTAATTTTCTAGTACATGTTTGTAGGATTTTTTGTCTCTTTGAAAAACGGTTGCAACTGATGCCGCATTCCCATACAGGAGCTGGAATGATGCCAGTAGCAAAGACTCAGCCATCTTCCCTTCCTTCAGACGGAGTGGGACCCCATCAGGTAAGCAGAAGGGCGAAACTGCAGTCCATCCATATAGCAAATGCTCTCATCCCATCCCTGGGAAGAATTAAGGGGACATTTGTTCCAGTTCTGCTTGTGTCCGAACATTTCCAAAACAAAAACCATTAAGTGCTTTGTATTTGGGATTTCAGGAAATTGAGATATTAAATGTGAGAGAAATGAAAACTGATGGAGTCACCCATCCAGACCCCACAGCTTTGAGCGCTTAACTCTTAAAAGACCTTTGTATTCTGTCCTGTCCTGAGTTTGGGTGGATGCCTCTTTTTTTGAAGGGGTTCCTCACTGTAACACCTATATAGTAGTGCCCCTTTATCTGCGGGATCAGTATCTGCTGATTCACTTATCCATGGTATGAAAATAATAAAAATATTAAAAGAAAAATCCTAGAAATATTTATGTCCACAGTATCATGACCAGAACTGGCTACAAGAGGGAGCAAGAAACCATGCTACAGAAAGCATTTGCTATAAAAATAGCATTTGCAATAACGTAATCCATGTTGTTCAGCATCAGCGGGAAGCTTGGATCTGATCTCCCGTGGATATGGAGGTCCTACTGTATATCAAGAAAGTATAACATAGTTGTCTCCATGGTGAGAAAAGCAGGACCCTCCTGTATCAGATTGGTTTCTCACAAGAGTTCCCTATGGCAAGCCCATACATGGGGCAGGGAAATCCTTTATATCTCTATCTTGTATGCCATTGTTCCTTGAGAACTGCAGTCCACAGACCTTTTTGGGGTTCTTTTTTTGAAAAGTAGATAGGCTGTTTGTGAGCTGTAAGAAAAAATATACTTTTTTTTCTCCAGGGTTCTGTGACCTTTGAAGAGGTGGCCGTGTGTTTCACCCAGGAGGAGTGGGCGCTGCTGGATCCTGACCAGAGGGCCCTCCAGAGGGAAGTCATGGAGGAGAATTCTAGAATGGTGACATTTCTGGGTAAGGCCCACTCTTTCCCTGGTAATTGAAAAAAATCCCAAAGGGTGGAGAGAAATGCTGAGATTGGAAAGGGGGTTACGAAAGAATGATGTAGATGGCAGAGGGACAAGGTGGGTACAGATTGTCCATTTCTGGTCTCTGAGGTTTTTTTCATGATCATACCCAGAATTCAGTATTTGTCTGTGCTTGTCTCTCTTCTCTGCAGATAATTTGAAGAAAACAGCCATATGTGCAAATATCAGCAAGTGTTTTGTGCAGAAAACGGATCTTGTGAGAATGGGACATACTCACACAGATTTAAAAAAAAATACTGGACAGAAACCCTACAGATGCATCATGTGTGGGAAACATTTTGTCCAAATGATGGCCCTGATCCTTCACAAGAGGACCCACATTGCAAAGGATAGTGTAAGGGAGAAGCCACATGAATGCCAGGACTGTGAGAAATGCTTTCCTCAGAAGACAGACTTGGAAAAGCATCAGACTCGGCACAGCGGAGAGAAACCATTTCAATCAAAGGAGTGCGGGAAAGTTTTTACCCGGAATCCAAATGTTCTGAAGCATCAGACAGTCCATATGAGAGAGAAACCATACAAATGTAATGAATGTGGGAAATGTTTTTCTCAGAATTCGCAGCTTGTGAGGCATGAGAGAGTCCACACAGGAGAATATCCATACAAATACCAGGAGTGTAAGAAAAGTTTTCCTCAGAAGACAGACTTGGTGAAGCATCAGAATCACCACACAGGAGAGAAACTGTACAAATGTCAGGGGTGTAAGAGGTGTTTTTCTCAGAACTCACACCTTCTGAGGCACAAAAGAGTTCATATAGGAGAGAAAACGTGCAAATGCCAGGAATGTGGGAAATATTTTTCTCAAAGTGCAAAACTTCGGGTGCGCCAGAGAGTCCACAGAGAAGAAAAACCGTACAAATGTAAGGATTGTGGGAAATGTTTTTCTCAATTCGTGGCTTGTGAGGCATGAGAGAGTCCACACAGGAGAGAAACCGTACAAATGTCAGGAGTGTAAGAGGTGTTTTTCTCAGAACTCACACCTTCTGAGGCACAAAAGAGTTCATATTGGAGAGAAAACGTGCAAATGCCAGGAATGTGGGAAATGTTTTTCTCAAAGTTCAAACCTTCTGGTGCACCAGAGAGTCCACACAGGAGAAAAACCATACAAATGTAAGGATTGCGGGAATTGTTTTTCTCAGATTTCACAGCTAGTGAGGCATGAAAGAGTCCACACAGGAGAGAAAGTCTACAAATGCAAAGAGTGCGGGAAAGCATTTGCTCAGAATTCACATCTTATGAATCATTATAATGTCCACACAGGAGGACACGTCAACAAGTGCCCCGAGTGTGGAAAATGATTTGTTCAATATTCACACCTTGTGAAGCATCAGAGAGTCCACACAGGTAAAGAAACTGTAGAAGTGCCAGGAATGTGAGAACTGTTTTTGTAAGAACTCACACCTTCTGAGGCACAAAAGTGTTCGTATAAGAGAGAAAATGTGCAAATGCCAGGAGTGTGGAAATGTTTTGATCACAGTTCCCATTTTGAGGACTATCAAAGAATCCACACCGGAGGGTAAGTTTACTGTACAAGTGTCAAGAATTTGGGAAATGTTTCATTCAGAATTCAAAGTTTCTGAAGCATCAGACTGTACACACGAGAGAGAAATCATACCGGTGCCAGGTCTGTGACAAGTGTTTTTCTCAGAGTATAAATCTTTTGAGTCACCAGAGAGTCCACACAGGAGAGAAACGATACAAATGTAAGGAATGTGGGAAATGTTTTTCACGGAAATCACCTCTTTTGAGCCGTCAGGTACTCGACACGGGAGAGAAGCCACACAAATGCCAGGAGTGCGGGAAATGCTTTGCTCTGAGTTTTCACAACTTGTGAACCAAAAAAGAATCAATCAAGGAAAGCAACCGTACGAGTGCCAGGATTGTGGGAAGTCTTTTGCGAAGAACTCAAATCTTGTGCCCACTGTAAGGGTTCGTATCTTGCCTCCCCTCGTTTTAAGTGAGTTGAAAAAGTACAACTAATCTTTATTAGAATATGTAACAATAAATCTGTTTGTCCAAACTCAGCTTCTGCAGTTTCTCTCGTCGCCAAAGGGGCCATCAAGGGCATCCAAGCGTCCTTTGCAAAGGGGCTACAATTCAACTCGTCACAGGGTCCTTTCAAAAACAAATTAGTATTGTCCAAGCCAAAAGTCTCTAAGATGCTTCCCGACAGATCCTGCTTCCAAAACGTCTCCCAGGGCTGCTGAGGAGCAAATCCAGGCCGGACTCTGCCCTTCACCTCCGAGCTCAGGCTGCACCTCAGAGGGGTCGGCGCTTCCCTTGCCAGGAGCCTGGCTTGGCTTCAGTCACATGATAGGAAGTGGGAGACAAGAGTGGCAGCCAAGAGCAAAGGAGTCTGAGGGGAGGGAGATGATGGAAGATTGAAAGGGAGGGTTCAAAGGCCCAGACCTCCCCCTGGAAATGGGAGAGGAGATCAGGTGAGAAGGAGTGGCTCCGGATTTTGTTCTTTGTTTTGGAGTGGTTGCAGGCGGGCGGGGGGGGGGGGAGAGGAGATATTTGGGTGGGGAATCTGAGCAGGTGGAGATCCTGGACCTTCCCTAAAATCGAAGAGGGAGGAAACGGACTGCATTATGCAATGCAATGGAAGGTTCCAGATGCATTGTGGCAAGATCCAGTGAACCATTCAGGCAAGCCAAGGGTTAAGTGCAGGGAATTAGGATTTCTCGAGGGGAAGGCAACCTGGGATGGGGGTTGGAAGTCTCCCAAGACCAAGGCTTCTCCCTCCCAAATAATCCCCTTGTGTGTCTCCTCTCAGTTCCTCTGGAGGGGAAAAGGGGAGCCAGCTTCTCCCAAGGGTGCCTAGGCTCCAGTCAGGGATGTGGGGAGCCCCTTTCCCTTTTGCCCCTCAATGCACTTCGGGGGGGGATGGTGAGTCTCCCCAAGGATTTGGGGTCGGGGGATCCTGGAGGAGGCGAATAGGCAGCGAGAGAGGATCTCTTCCCCTCCTCCAGATTGGCCCCCAAAGTTTGGTTTCCTGATGCAAAGCCTTGCAGCCCCCCCCCCTCGGCCGACCGCACGACCACCGACAGAAGCTGGCTTGGTTGTCCGTTGACGGGGAAGAGGAGCCCAAAAATAGGATTTTCCCAGGGCTCCTCCTCCTCCTATGCTATCAAGTCAGCTCTGACCTTTGGTGACCCTTTTCAGGGTTTTCTAAGTGGAGTACACACAGAAGTGGTGACCCCTTCCCTTCTTCTGGGGACAACCTGGGATTGTGTTCCTCCCCCAAAGCTACCCAGGCTGGCTCGACTGGCAGGAGGCACAGAGGGGGAATCGAACTCCCAACCTCTGACTCCTCTGCAAAGCGCCTGACTCACTGAGATGTCCAGACTGCTCTTTCGCTTAGTTTGGAGACCCCCTAAATTAATACCCATGTTGTCGTGGTTAGGTGTGAGACAGGTGAACTGAGCCCTCAGCAGGAGATGGAGGAAGAGGAGAGGGGAGCTGTGGCTGGCGGCTTTTGTCAATTCCAACTTTTTTTTCTTTCTCCTAGAATGTAATGATGATTAGCAGAAAAATGTCCTGACTTTGCAGCCCGTGAAGAGTGTCGTCTGATAAAGCCAGTCTTTCCTCACAGAGAGAGAGAGAGAAGGAAGGACTTCTTTGATTCCACCGAAGGCTGGCTGAGAACGTAAACCAGCAATCGAGGAGCAGAAGTTCGTTGGCCTTGATTGAGGAATAGCTTCTGATGTCCTCATGGCTGAGAGCAGTGGCGGATTCCTGGAGAAATCATTGCGGAAAATCTTGGAGGAGGATGTTGTCAGCTCAGATACACAACTCCAGAGCTTCAGGCGGTTCTCCTACAAGGAAGCAGAAGGGCCCCGAGAAGCTTGCAGCCGACTCCACTATCTCTGTCGTCGGTGGCTGAAGCCAGAAAGGCACACCAAGGCTCAGATCCTGGACCTGGTGGTCCTGGAGCAGTTCCTGGCCATCCTTCCCCCGGTGATGTCCAGCTGGGTGAGGGAATGTGGAGCGGAGACCAGTTCCCAGGCGGTGGCCCTGGCCGAAGGCTTCCTCCTGAGTCAGGCAGAAGAGGAGCAGGAGGTGAGAGGATTCCCACTTGGGGCTCTTAAGACGGGTCACCTCCGTCCCTGTGGCCCCTTCCTCTGCCCCACAGCCCCTCCTGAGGCCCCTCGTGCTGCCATGGCCCCCCCAAGCTTCTGCGGTTCTGCCTAGCTTTGGTGCACCGCCACTTCTCTTTGGAGTAAAGAGTAAAGTCTACAGGAAGCATGGATCTTGATTCAGAGTAGAAAAACCCTTCCAGATGTCTGTGGAAAGCTTGATCCTCCTTTGAAAGAAGCCACCCTTGCTATTTTTTCTCTAAGAAAATTCCAGATTTCTCTTTCTGCCCCAGAGACACCACCAAAAGAGACGGTGAGGTTTCTGATGGGATTGGAGGTGGTGGCTCTCTACCTCTTCCTACACTCCAGAAGTCCTCCATCTTTTATCTAACGGATGAGAGATCCAGTGCAGGGACTGGGTGGATATCTCAGTGGTTGAGGTGCGTGGCTGCAGAGCCAGAGGCTGGGAGTTCGATTCCCACCACTGGGCTTCCCGAGGAAAAAGTCAGCCTGGGTAGCCTTGGGCCACCTGCACAGTAACAGAAATACCCCCTTAAAAAGGGAATGGAAAACCACTTCTCTACCTGGAAAACCCTGAAAAGGTTTTCAGAATCGACTTGATGGCACACAATTATTATTATTACATACACTCCAGAAATAGTCCACCTCCCACTTAATGGGTGGCAAATTTAAAGGAGGATCTTTTAAGATGTTCTACAAGGGGCTTACAGTCCTTTGAAAATATCCAGAAGACAGACATCCCCTGACCCCCAAATTCCACCACCAACCTTCCAGTCTTTGTCCCTCTCTCATTCCTTTTCTGTCGTTCTTTTGATTGAATCTTTCATTGCTCTTTCAGGGGGAAAATCTCCCTGTGGATATTCAGCCTGATTTCTCAGTGACAGAGAAGACAGCACAGCCGGAGAGCAGACAGGATCTTCTGCCAAGGGGGAACACGCCAGGCGGTGAAGGAGGTGCCAGTTTGCAGGGTAATTTCAAATGTCGGCAGGGGAAAGGAAGAGGGTGATCTCCTTGTCTGAAGGATGGAGGAGAAGCACGGGCTGCGTTGATATCTCCCTGAGTATCTCCCCCCCCCCATTTCTATACATTTTGTTTTAATGGTTGTTATGTGTTGACGTGTCACCTCTGAGTAATAACAACCCCATGAATGAGCCATCTCCCAGAATAATGTTCTGTCCTCAACTGCCCTAGCTCAGCTCTTGCAAACTGCAGTCTGTGACTTCCTTTAGGTTACCAGTCCATCTCGTATTTGTTCTTCCTCTTTTCCTGCTGCCGTCCACTTTTCCCCGCAGGATTGTCTTTTCCAGAGAATCTTCCCTTTTCATGAGGTGCCCAAAGGAGGAGAGTTTAAGTTTATGGGAGAGAAAATTGCATATGTTTCTGTGAGAAATATACGCAACTGACTCCACGTTCTCAGCATCTCTCACACAGGAGCTGGAATGTTTTAATTACCAACACTTTAAGGACTTTAAATGAGAAAAGAAATGCTTAGGTTCCTGGTCAGACAGTCAAAGAGAAAAGGTGCAGCTCCACCCAAAGGAAATGGAGATTATATCTATGTGCCTGAAACACAAATTCAGGATAGGGCAGGATCCAAGTTGTCTCATTCCGTCCAGTTGTCATTGCATCGCTGGTTGGTCTCTCCACTCATTGATTCAATGATTCTGTTTGTATCCCATGTTTGACTCAATGAGCTCAAGACCTTGGAGTTTTGTTCTTAACAACTCAGGCCTGAAAACAACAATCCTGTGAGGTAGGTCTGGTTGTAGAAGAATAAGTGAGCTGTGATCATCCCGTGGGCTTCATGGCAATTCTGAGTTTCAGTGGCAATGAGCTCTCCTAAGAACTAATAGCTGGCTGTTCATTGCAATCTTTTGCATTTTACTGGAGTTACTTCCTTGTAAGTTTTAGAAAAAGGAAGCCGTGTGAATCTGTGCTAGCATAGCAGGCCAAAAGCAAAACAACATTAAAATTAAAGTAGACAAAAAGGTCTCAGGGGCAAATCCTCTTCCTCAGACAAATTCTGGGGTTGCTGTCTGAGTAAAAGACAGCAATTAGTTTTTAAGGTCACACAAATGTTTTGTGATTTTTATTAGTTTTAGTCTTGGTCTTATTTTCTAGTACGTGTTTATAGGATTTTGATCTTTGTCTCTCTGAGAAACGGTTGCAACTGATGCCGCATTCCCATGCAGGAGCTGGAATGATGCCAGTAGCAAGGACTCCGCCATCTTCCCTTCCTTCGGATGGAGTGGAACCCCATCAGGTAAGCAGAAGGGCGAAACTGCAGTCCATCCATATAGCAAATGCTCTCATCCCATCCCTGGGAAGAATCAAGGGGGCATTTGTTCCAGTTTTGCTTGTGTCAGAACATTTCCAAAACAAAAACCTCATGGCGCAGTGGTTAAAACGCTGTACTGCAGCTAAAACTGTGCTCACGACCTGGGGTTCAAATCCCAGGTAGCCGGCTCAAGGTTGACTCAGCCTTCCATCCTTCCGAGGTCGGTAAAATGAGTACCCAGCTTGCTGGGGGGGCAATGTGTAGCCTGTATAATTAAATTGTAAACCGCCCGGAGAGTGCTTGTAGCGCTATGGGGCGGTATATAAGTCCAATGAATGAATGAATGAATGAATGAATGAATGAATGAATAAACAAACAAACAAACAAACAAACAAACAAACAAATAAATAAATAATAAAGTGCTTTGCATGTGGGATTTCAGGAAATTGAGATATTAAACGTGAGAGGAATGAAAACTGATGGAGTCACCCATCCAGACCCACAACTTTGAGAATTTTAACTCTTAAAAGCCCTTTGTAGTCCTGTCCTGACTTTGGGTGGTTGCCTCTTTTTATAAAGAGGTTCCTTGCTTTAACACCTATACAGCAGTACCCCTTTATCTGCTGGATCAATATCTGCAGATTCACTTACCCACAGTATGCAAATATTAAAAATGTTAAAAGAAAATTCCTAGATATATATTTTTTACACATGGTCATTACCAAAATTGGCTACAAGAGATAGCCAGAACCCCACTATAGAAAGCATTCGCTATTAAAATACAATTTGCTATAACATAATCCTGAGTGCTCAGTGGAAGGACAGATCCTGAATCTGAGGCTCCATTATTTTGGCCATCTCATGAGAAGACTCCCTGGAAAAGCCCCTGATGTTGGGAAAGAGTGAAGGCAAGAGGAGAAAGGGACAACAGAGGACGAGATGGTTGGACAGTGTCATCGAAGTGACCAACATGAATTTTACCAAACTCCGGGAGGCAGTGGAAGACAGGAGGGCCTGGCGGGCTCTGGTCCATGGGGCCACGAAGAGTCGGACACAACTTAATGACTAAACAACAGCAACATAACATAATCCGTGTTGTTCAGCGTCAGCGGGAAGCTTGGATCTGATTGCCCGTGGATATGGGTGTCCTACTGTATATCAAGAAAGTATAACATAGTTGTCTCCATGGTGAGAAAAGAAGGACTGTCCTGTATCAGATCGGCTTCTCACAAGAGTTCCCTATGGCAAGCCCAAACATGGGGCAGATAAATCCCTTTATATCTCTATCTCGCCTGGTTCAGTGACCTGTTTTGGAGGGTTGTATTAAAGTAGATAGGCTCTGTGTGAGCTGTTAGAAAAATATCCTTTTTTTCTCCAGGCTTCTGTAACCTTTGAAGAGGTGGCGGTGTGTTTCACCCAGGAGGAGTGGGCGCTGCTGGATCCTGACCAGAGGGCCCTACAGAGGGAAGTCATGGAGGAGAATTCTAGGATGGTGACATCTCTGGGTAAGGCCCACTCTTTCCCTGGTAATTGGAAAAAAAATCCAAAAGGTGAAGAGAAATGCTGAGATTGGAAAGGGGGTTATGAAAGTATGATGTAGATGGCAGAGGGCATCACCAGGAGCCAAGAGAGCGACATGTTGGGTGCAGATTGTCCGTTTCTGGTCATTCGCAGAATTCAGCCTTGGTCTGTGCTTGTCTCTCTTCTCTGCAGATAATTTGAAGAAAACAGCCATATGTCCAAAGAGCAGCAAGTGCTTTGGGCAGAAAATGGATCTTGTCAGATACGGGTCGACTGACACTGATGATAAAAGAAGTATTGGAGAGAAATCCAACAAATGCATCGTGTGTGGGAAACATTTTGCCCAAAAGATGGCCCTGATCCTTCACAAGAGGACCCACGTTGCAAAGAAAAGTGTCAGGGAGAAGCCACACAAATGCAAGGAGTATGAGAAATGTTTTCCTCAGAAGACAGACTTGGGAAAGCATCCGACTCAGCACACAGGAGAGAAACCATACCAATGTCAGGAGTGCGGGAAATGTTTTACCTGGAATCCAAACATTATGAAGCATCAGAGAGGTCATACGAGAGAGAAATCGTATGAATGCCTGGAGTGCCTGAAATGTTTTTTTTGCAGTACAACCCTTTTGATCCACCAGAGAGTCCACAGAGGAGAAAAACCATACAAATGTCAAGAATGTGGGAAATGTTTTTCTCAAAATTCGCACCTTGTGGTGCACAAGAGAGTCCATACAGGAGAGAAACCCCACAAATGCAAGGAGTGTGATAAATGTTTTGCTCAAAGTTCACTGCTTGTAAATCATAAGAGAGTCCACACAGGAGAACATGCATACAAATGCCAGGAGTGTAAGCAATGTTTTCCTCAGAAGACAAAGTTCGTGAAGCATCAGACTCAGCACACTGGTGAGAGACCGTACCAATGTCAGGAGTGTGGGAAAGGCTTTACCTCGAATTCAAACCTTGTGAATCATCAGAGAGTCCACACAGGAGAGAAACCGTACAAATGTCAGGAGTGTGAGAAGTGTTTTTCTCATAAATCAAACCTTCGGAGGCACAAAAGAGTTCATACAGGTGAGAAACTGTACAAATGTCAGGAGTGTGAGAAGTGTTTTTCTCATAACTCAAACCTTGTGAGGCACAAAAGAGTACATATGGGAGAAAAACCCTACAAATGTAAGGATTGTGGGAAATGTTTTTCTCAAAATTCAAACCTTGTGATGCACCGGAGAGTCCATACAGGAGAAAAACCCTACAAATGTAAGGATTGTGGGAATTGTTTTTCTCAGAATTCACAGCTTGTGAGGCATATGAGAGTCCACACAGGAGAGAAACTCTACAAATGCAAGGAGTGCAGGAAAGCATTTGCTCAGAAGTCACATCTTATGAATCATTATAATGTCCACACAGGAGGACATTTCCACATGTCAACAAGTGCCCCGAGTGTGGAAAATGATTTGTTCAATATTCACACCTTGTGAAGCATCAGAGAGTCCACAACGGTGAGAAACTGTAGAAGCGTCAGGAGTGTGGGACCTGTTTTTGTAAGAACTCATACCTTCTGAGGCACAAAAGTGTTCATATAAGAGAGAAAATGTGCAAATGCCAGGACTGTGGAAAAGTTTTGATCACATTTCCCAGTTTAAGGACTATCAAAGAATCCACACCGGAAGGTAAGTTTACAAGTGTCAAGAATTTGGGAAATGTTTCGTTCAGAATTCAAAGTTTCTGAAGCATCAGACTGTACACACGAGAGAGAAATCATACTGGTGCCAGGTCTGTGGCAAGTGTTTTTCTCAGAGTATAAATCTGCTGATTCACCAGAGAGTCCACACAGGAGAAAAACCATATACATGCCAACAAGGTCGGAAATGTTTTTCTTGCCATTCGAACCTTTTGGTGTACCAGAGAGTCCACACAGGAGAAAAACGATACAAATGTAAGGTATGTGGGAAATGTTTTTCACGGAAATCACCTCTTTTGAGCCGTCAGGTACTCGACAGGGGAGAGAAGCCACAGAAATGCCAGGATTGCGAGAAATGCTTTGCTCAGAGTTCAAAACTTGTGAACCAAAAAAGAATCAATAGAGAAAAGCAACTGTACGAGTGCCAGGAGTGTGGGAAATCTTTTGTGAACAACTCAAAATATTGTGCCCACTGTTAGGGTTCGTATCTTGACTCCCCTAGTCTTAAGTGAGAGTCTGGAAACACTTGTGTTGAAAAATCACAACTAGTCTTTATTAGAATATGTAACAATAAATCTGTTTGACCAAATTCAGCTTCTGGCAGTTTCTCTCGTCGCCAACGGGTCCAGCGAGGGCATCCAAATGTCCTTTACAAAGGGGTTACAACTCAACTCGTTCCAACCTTTCAAAAACAGATTAGTATTGTCCAAGCCAAAAGTCTCTAATTGCGGTTCTGGTAACGGGGTCATCTCCTCATCTCGCACCTCCGTCTCATAAGGGTCCCCCTCTCCTCATAGAGGGGTCCATGGTCCATTAAGTACCCCTTCCTCTGGGCTTCTTCCAGATGCCATGATCGGCGTTCTCGCTCTTCACGGTCTACTGCTTCCTTCTGCTCTCTGAGCCGTCAGCGCCACTCTCTGGCCTCCGACTCTCCAAAATAAGAAGGACGCTGCAGCACCCCCTTCTCCTTCGGTAATCAGCTTCCTCCCTAGGGACCCGTACCTTCTACAATTTCCCAGTCCAAGGGTCTTCAACACATATCATTTACCAACCCCCCCCTCCCAAGTATTACGTCCATCTCTCCTTTTCCCGCCAAACCATCCCCTGTCTAGGTGGCTACTGTCAACGTTATCAGTTCCCGCTCCAATTCTCGAGCATCAACTCCCCGCTGTTTGGTCTCGATGGGCGGTGCAGGTGGGTTTCTCTGAGCCTCTTGTTCCTTTGTGAGGGAGGACGACGCTCCGGCCAGAGCCTTTACACCAGGGGTCTCAGACATGCGGCCCGGGGGCCATTTGCAGTCCGCCGGACAATAGTTTGTGGCCCCCGCCTTGCCTGTCCCCCCCTGAAGTGCCCACGCGTCCTCTGGTGTCAAGAGTCAAAAAAAGCCTTGCCTCGCTTGCCGGCTCTCCCAAGACAGCGCCTCTTGCACCCTCCATCAGGAACTGCAGCCTGCCAGCCAGCCCGCTTGTCTGCTGGCTGCAGTACTGGATGGAGGGTGCAAGAGGCGCTGTCTTGGGAGAGAGCCGGTGAGCGAGGTGCACTGCCAGCCCTTTCCCACGAGTCGCAGCCAAGCGATGCCTGAGAGCGCAGCTCGCTCCTGGCCCGTCCTCGAAGAGCGCCTCCAAGCCACCAACAGCAGCTGCTGCCGCCTCTTCCAGGGAAGCGTCTCTCTGGCTCTCTTTCTCTCTCGGCTCCCCCAGCACCAGCCCGGCCAGCGCTTCCTCCTCCTCTTCGTCCTGCTTCCCTCAACTCTGGAGGCTGCCTGGGCTCGCCTCTCAAAGTTTGCTCCTCGGTCATGGTGGGGGTACCTGCTGCTGCTGAGTGTGCCTTTTTTGAGGGGGGCCTTCAGAGGAAGGTTGCCGGACCACTGTGTGTGTGTGTGTGTGTGTTTGTGTGCGTGTGTGTATACACGCGTGCGTGCAGCTGTGCAGGGCGCCCCGTTCTGTTTAATTTCGCAGGTACCGATGGGGTTTTCCTCCTTTGGCAAGGCGACTCTGAGGTTTTTTTAAAAAAATTATGTCATCCCCCCCCCCCGCTAGGCGGTTGCCGACGCTCCCTCCCTCCTCCACTTCTTCATCCTGCTGCTGGTGCTGGTGGTGAAGAAGGATCCAGAGGGGGTCGTGGTCAGCGGCGAGGGCTCATGCGCCCCTCCTCCTCAGAGTCCCAGCCGGGCTAAGGAAACTCCTGGGCAGAAAATCTGATGCGGCCCAGCCTCATCCAGACTCTGTCTCCAGTGGCCCCCAAGTAAATTGAGTGTGAGACCTCTGCTTTACACTCTCGCCTCACGTCTCACACCCACAAGACTTTACACGCTGGAGAGAAACCATACCAGTGCCAGAAATATGGGATATGTTTTTCTCACAACTGAAACCTTCTAATTCACCAGAGAGTCCAGACAGGAGAAAAACCTTAGAAATGCGCATAGTGTGGGAAATGTTTCTCTTGGAATTCACACCTCATAAGGCACAACAAGAATGAGATATAAAGTGGATATCAAAAGTTTACACACCCCTGTTAAAATGTCAAGTGTCTGTGATGTAAAAAAAATGAGACAAAGATAAATCATTTCAGAACTTTTTCCACCTTTAATGAAACCTATGAACTGTACAACTCAGTTGACCAAAAAAGTGGTATTTTTTAGGGGGAGGGAAGTAAAAATAAAAAGAAAACTATGCCACGAGTGTGGGAAATGGTATGTTTGCAAGGCAGCATTTCTGATACATCAGAGCCACGTGGATATGATTGGAATCATGATGGTTCATATCAGTACTCAGAAGGGCTCAATTTGAGCATTCGCTATAATCCACATTTTTAGCACCTGCAGGGAGCCTTGGAAATGTTCCCTGAAGATATATTTATTTTTATTTATTTATTTACAATATTTTTTAGCCGCACCATTGCCAGTGGCTTCTGGGCAGATATAGGGCTCCTTCTGCATGTATTTAGGTAAGGTAAAGGTTCCCCTTGACATTTAGTCAGTCATGTCTGACTCTAGGGAGCGGTGCTCATCCCCGTTTCCAAGCCGTAGAGCCAGCGTTTGTCTGAAGACAGTTTCTGTTGTCACGTGGCCAGCGCAACTATACACGGAACGCTGTTTACTTTCCCACCAAGGTGGTCCCTATTTATCTACTCACATTTGCATGCTTTTGAACTACTAGGTTGGCAAGGAGCTGGGACAAAGCAACGGGAGCTCACTCCATCGCGTGGATTCAATCTTACGACTGCTGGTCTTCTGACCCTGCAGCACACAAAGGCTTCTGCGGTTTAGCCCGCAGCACCACCACATCCCTTTCTGCATGCATTTACTGCCACACAAATGCAGTTGGAGTGCTTCAACTTCCTGCTTACGTGTCTGGCCACATGGAGCATTTAGCACAAACACAGACACAATCGCACACTCAAAAAGCAGCACTAGCATCTCCAGACTCCCTTCAGTTTTAAAGTCATTGCTGAGGAAGACTCCTTCCTGATATGAAGGCAGGTAGCGGTGATCAACAATCTGGCAGTAACACCAAAACAAAAAAAACAACAAAAACATTGTGCGGTTCTATGGTTTATTTTGAGATAACACCAGTTAATAGGAAAAGTAGACCGCGGCCAGGAGAGAACTCATTAGCCTGGGTTATTATCACTTGTCATATTTTACAAACCACTGACCAGAATGAGGAAATTGTGCATTGTAGCTCTTCAGAAGGTGCCCTAGAGAGAGCATAAAGGGCAGCGATGCTACAACTCCCAGGGAACAGAGCGCCAGCTTCCTTTTTTTGTACATTAACAGGAAGTAACGTCCATGAGAGCCATGTAACCTTGGAGATAGGCCTTGGTCCAGGTGAGTGAAATGTCGATATCTTTAAGTGTGGGTCTGTGGGCTGGAACCCTCACAATTTTGTCTCAGGGTCAGATTCCAGATTAGGCACCCTTCAGTCTCAAGAGACTATGATAACGTGCTCTGTATGGAGGACTTGGAACAGCGTCTAGTGTGGCTGAGAAGAACAATTCGAGAGGGACAATCCCTTCCACACAGAGGACAAATACAGTCCGTCTCCTGTCCAGCTCCCTGATTTTGCTGCTTTCGGGACTGCCTCTTCGCCTCAGCCTGCTGGACAAGGGTCTCTTCAAAATGGGAGAGGCCGTGATGCAACGCTCCAGGCTGAACGCTCAGATGTCAGGGTTTCCCATCTGTTGAGGTCCATTCCTAAGGCCTTCAGATCCTGCTTGCAGAGTATTTCAGGGTATCCTTGGGGGATTCTGGGATTTAGAAGGGGGGGGAAAGCCCCAGTAAACTTGGAGGATACATCCCTAATGATCAGTTTCTTATTTTATTTATTTATTTATTTATTTATTTATTTATTTATTTATTTATTTATTTATTTATTTATTTATTTATTTATTTATTTATTTATTTATTTATTTATTATTTGATTTATATCCCGCCCATCTGGTATATTTATACCACTCTGAGCGGCTTCCTGGAGACCTTAGTAAAAATGTTATGTATTTTAAAAATGCTTCCACAGTGATAATTTGTGAATAAACTTGAATAATGGATGAGATTGGTAGCCTGACAACTTATTGTTGTTCCCTAAAGTCTTTGAAATGTAGCCCCTACTTGCTTGTGCTACATCAAGCCTTGCTTTCAGGCCCCCACCATTTCTTCCGAGATTGTTGTTTCTGAAGTGAGTATGGCCAAAAAAGGTCTGTTTTTGTTGCCTTCAGTTCATTCACACGAATCGTTCCACGTTCACCCGCTCTTCATTTTGTGATTTCCAATCTACCTTGGTTCGTGTTTCTCACATTCCAAACTCCGGTTGTCAAGCTTCACACTTTCAGATCTCTTTATGAACAGAACTTTTAGGTGTCTCAGCAATAACTTCTTTTTTTAATTTTGTTTTTATTATTATTATTATTTATAAAATACATCCATGCTTACTTAACATTGTGTCACCTGGGTTCAGCGTACAATCATTTGTCAATACAACTGCAATACATATTAGGCTCTTAATCTATACAACGTGTTTCTAGAATTTTTCTTGTTTACTATCAAGTACATATATTGCTATCATTAAAATCTTTTTTTAGTTCATTGTTATTTCTACCATTAATATTCTCCCTTCTTTGTCAGAATAGAGTTTAGCGTTTCTTTCCCATATAAAACTACCCCTCTTTTCTTTTATTGTACAGCTGAGTGGTAGAGTTTCCCAATCTTCAGGTAAATCAAATATTTATAATGCTGCTTTTTAATGTGCGTTTCTTTAATCATATATTAATTACATCTGTTTCATTTTTTATAGTTTTGAAACACATGATTCCTTTTTCTTGGTGCATTGAGGCCACTGATGTTCACTGAGAAGAACCCAATTTCGTTCTCCATTTTGTTTACTTATATTTAGGTTTTGTTGCCCTGGTATTCCGTTTTTCTCTTTGTATTTTATCCAGATCTTGTCCAATATCCTTTTTCTGACTCTCTTCTTCACTTAGCTCACTCTCCTCTTCTGGTGTTTTCTCTCTCTGTTTTCTACTTTCTTCTTCATTTATATCTTGCCCCTGTGCTGCTGCTTCGAAGAAGGTTATATGTTTTTCAAGGAATTCTCTTGCTTTAGGTACCAGCCATCTAAAAGTCACTCCTTTCCTATCCAGTTTGGTCGTCAAAAAGTGATACTGTTTCCTCCCCTCTCTTATTCTCCAAGGTATCTGTTTCAATACCACGATTTCCTTTTGTCTGTATTGTATTGGGTCTTCACTGGTCCTTTGCAGTACTTCATCTCTTGTCGATCCTTTCACAAACTTTATGTGTACTTCACGTGGTATTCTGTTCTTTTCCGCATAACTTGAATGTAATCGATACGTTTGGTCTATCTCAGTTTCCAACTCTTCTTTTCCAATTCCCAGTGCCTCTGCCAAAATGGCTGCCATCAATTCTGTTAAGTCCTCCTGTTTGTCTTCTGGCATGTTTTGGAATCTAAGAATGTTTGAAGCTCTTTCCATTTCCATTGCTGCGATTGAATCCGTTAGATTTTTGTTAGCCTGAACCAGTTTAGGGTTTTCTTTTATCAATTCATGCAATCTCTTTTCTGTTTCATCCGCGTCATTTCCCAGTTTTTAAATTCTTTGTTGATTCTTTGTGGTGCTTTGCTGGATATCTTGGAGTTGCGTATTCATCATGCAGATCTGTTTGTTGATTTTATTCAATTTCTATTCCATTTTGCGTCAATTAAGTTTTGCTTCTTCATGGCTTCATCTTGATTCTTCTTGATTTTTCTTTGTCTCCTCTTTGTGGAATACAACTGTATCTTGGATCTCCCGGAGCGTTGCTGGTAGATCTTTGATCGTTGCTTTCAGATCTTGAACATCAGCAACTGGATACCCTTTTGATTTGATCGAGGACAGAATTGCTTGACTTTCTTAGGGTCCATAATACAGTTGGAGCCCCATAGCCATGGGGGATCGGTTTCAAATCCTCCCCACTCTCGCCTATGCTTATAATGCAGATGAATGCTAGTGAATGCTGTACCTAGCATGGTCTCTGGCTCCCTCTAGTGGCCAGTTGTGCTAACGTCTTCTTGAGAAATATATATTTCTTGCATTTTTCTTTTATAATTTTAAATATTTTCAGACTGTGGATAAGTGAATTGGTGGGAACTGATCCCATGGATATCGGAGTTCTACTGTATCATCAAACTTCTCCTCTGGCAGCAGTTCCCCAAATAAATTGATATTTGCCCCCACTCTCCTTCCGGTGACCTCAGAAGAACTCCAGATTGTTTCACACACGTTCAGCTTGATCCAGTGAGTGAGTTGTAGGTCAGTCCTGTCCTCCTTGGATTGTCATGCCTCTAGGATAAATACTGCAGATTTGGTGTGTGGAGTCGGTAGTTAAACCTTAGAGAACGTGGGCAAGCAAAGACGCCCCAACAATGTCCTCTTGCTCTAGAGCCTTGGAAAGTGTATACAGTACTGTACAATATAAGACTTACTTTACTCTTTGAGTAAAGCAATGACCAAAGTGAAGTTCTCCTGTTACAACTTCTAGTGTTCCTCAGGATGTGCAACACCAGCTGCGGCTGATGGGAGCTCTCTTCCAATAATAGGGAATCCTACGATGATGGAGGTGAAAAAGGGTCTCGAAGGCCATCGGGTCCAACCTCCTGCTCAAGGCAGGAATCCAAGTCAAAGGACATCAGCCAAGCGGTTGTCTGAATCTTCTCTTGAAACCCTCCAGCGTTGGAGCGCTCACCGCCTGCCAAGTTCATGGGCTCCTTCGTCGTACTGCTCTAACAGTTAGGGAGTTTTTTCCTGATATTCAGCCTAAATCTGGCCTCCTGTAGCTTGAGCCCATCATCACGCATCCTGCACTCTGGGATGACTGAGAACAGATCATAGAGTCAGAGAATCGTCATAGGGTTGGGAAGGGACCTTGGAGGTCATCTAGTCCAACCCCCTGCCCAAGGCAGGAGACCTCCAGCCATCCCGGACAGATGGCTGTCCAATCCGTTCCCCTCCTCTGCAGTGCCACACATTTTAGCTGAAATTCCCTGGCCTTTTCCTCTTAGTGATATACCTCAGGGGCAGAGTGGAGGTTACGAGATCCCCACAAGAGGCAAAGGCCTCGGCTGGAGAAGAAACCAGAGGCCGCCCAGTATTCGCTGGGCATGGAGTTCTCGGAGTGTGGGAAGCAGGAGAGAGAGAGAGAGAGAAAGAGAAGATCCTGCTTCCAAAACGTCTCCCAGGGCTGATGAGGAGCAAATCCAGGCCGGACTCTGCCCTTCACCTCCGAGCTCAGGCTGCAGATTGGAGGGGTCGGCGCTTCCCTTGCCAGGAGCCTGGCTTGGCTTCAGTCACCTGATAGGAAGTGGGAGACAAGAGCAAAGGAGTCTGAGGGGAGGGAGATGATGGAAGATTGAAAGGGAGGGTTCAAAGGCCCAGACCTCCCCCTGGAAATGGGAGAGGAGATCAGGTGAGAAGGAGTGGATTTTGTTTTTTGTTTTGTTTTGGAGTGGTTGCGGGGGGGGGGGGATGAGAATCGACCTGGAAAAAAGCAGAGGGATTTTTTGGGCGGGAAATCTGGGCAGATCGAGATCCTGGACCTTCCCTCAAATCGAGGAGGGAGCAAACGGACTCCATTATAGTCAGATTGCAATGCAATGCAATAGAAGGTTCTAGAATCTGGATGCATTGTGGCAAGATCCAGTGAACCGGTCAGGCAACCGAAGGTTAAGTGCAGAGAATTGGGATTTCTCGAGGGGAAGGCAACCTGGGATGGGGGTTGGAAGTCTCCCAAGACCAAGGCTTCTCCCTCCGAAATAATCCCATCCTGTGTCTCCTCTCAATTCCTTTGGAGGGGAAAAGGGGAGCCAGTTTCTCCCAAGGGTGCCTAGGCTCCAAGCCGTGACGTGGGGAGCCCCTTTCCCTTTTGCCCCTCAATGCACTTTGGAGGGGATGGTGAGTCTCCCCAAGGATTTGGGGTCGGGGGATCCATGAGGAGGCGAAGAGGCAGTGAGAGAGGATCTCTTCCCCTCCTCCAGGTTGGCCCCCAAAGTTTGGTTTCCTGATGCCAAGCCTTGCAGCCCCCCCCTCAGCCGACCACACGACCACCGACAGAAGCTGCCGAGGTTGACAGTTGACGGGGAAGAGGAGCCCAAAAATAGGATTTTCCCGGGGCTCTTCCTCCTCCTATGCTATGAAGTCAGTTCTGACATTTGGTGACCCTTTTCAGGGTTTTCTAAGCGGAGAATACAAGTGGTGCCTCACTTGATGAGGATATAGAACGAAATCCTTGTCAAGCGAAATAAAAAAACCAATTGAAATGTATTAAAACCTGGTTAATGCGTTCCAATGGGCTAAATGTCTCAGCATCCAGCGAAGAACCTCCATAGGGCGGCCATTTTCTGCTCCCTTTCTTGGGAAGAATCCCTCCTAAAGCACAGCAGGGGGCCATTTTGAAACCCCGACGATCAGCTGTATATCGAAGTGGAGTCCCCTTCCCTTCTTCTGGGGACACCCTGGGATTGTGTTGCTCCCCCCAAGGCTACCCAGGCTGGCCTGACTCGCAGGGGGCACAAAGGGGGAATCGAACTCCCAACCTCTGGCTCCCCTGCCAAGCGCCTGACTCACTAAGATGTCCAGACAGCTCTTTCTCTTGCCTCGGAGACCCCCTAAATTAAGACCAATGTTGTCGTTATGTGTGAGAGAGGTGCACTGAGCACTCAGCAGGAGATGGAGGAAGAGGAGAGGGGAGCTGTGGCTGGCGGCTTTTGTCAATTCCAACTTTTTTTCCCTTTCTCCTAGAATTTAATGATCGTTACTAGAAAAATGACCTGCCTTTGCAGCCTCTGAAGAGTGTCGTCTGATAAAGACAGTCTTTCCTCACAATGAGAGAGAGAGAGAGAAGGAAGGACCTCTTTGATTCCACCGAAGGCTTTCTTAGAACATAAACCAGCTTTTGACCTTGATCGAGAAAGAGCTTCTGATGTCCTCATGGCTGAGAGCAGTGCCGGATTCCTGGAGAGATCATTGCAGAAAATCCTGGAGGAGGATGTTGTCAGCTCAGATACACAACTCCAGAGCTTCAGGCGGTTCTCCTACGAGGAAGCGGAAGGGCCCCGAGAAGCTTGCAGACAACTCCACGGTCTCTGTCGTCGGTGGCTGAAGCCAGAAAGGCACACCAAGGCTCAGATCCTGGACCTGGTGATCCTGGAGCAGTTCCTGGCCACCCTTCCCCCGGAGATGTCCAGCTGGGTGAGGGAATGTGGAGCGGAGACCAGTTCCCAGGCGGTGGCCCTGGCCGAAGGCTTCCTCCTGAGTCAGGGAGAAGAGGAGCGGAAGGTGAGAGGATTCCCACTTGGGGCTCTTAAGACAGGTCACCTCCATCCCTGTGGCCCCTTTCTCTGCCCCACAGCCCCTCCTGAGGCCCCTCGTGCTGCCATGCCCCCCCCCCAAGCTTCTGCAGTTCTGCCTAACTTTGGTGCACCGCCTCTTCTCTTTGGAAGCAAAGTCTACAGGAAGCATGGATCTTGGTTCAGAGTAGAAAAATATCTGTGGAAAGCTTGATCCTCCTTTAAAACAAGCTGCCCCTGTTATTTTTTCTGTATGAAAATTCCAGATTTCTCTTTCTGCCCCAGAGAGACCACCAAAGGAGACGATGAGGTCTCTGATGGGATTGGGAGGGGTGGCTCTCTACCTCTTCCTACACCCCAGAAGTCCTCCACCTTTTATCTAATGGATGAGAGATCCAGTGCAGGGACCGGGTGGATAGCTGAGTGGCTGAGGTCCCTGGTTGCAGAGCCAGAGGTTGGGAGTTCGATTCCCCCCACTGGGCTTCCTGAGGAAAAAGTCAGCCTGGGTAGCCTTGGGCCAGTGGCACAGTCCCATAAATACCCCCATAAAAAAGGGAATGGAAAACCACTACCTGGAAAACCCTGAAAAGGGTGGCCATAAATCAGAATGGACAGGACACACTGATTATTATTATGTATACCTCAGAAATAGCTCACCTCCCATCTAATGGGTGGCAAATTTAAAGGAGGATCTTTTAAGATGTTCTACAAGGGGCTTACAGTCCTTTGGAAATATCCAGAGACAGACATCCCCTGACCCCCGAATTCCACCCCCAACCTTCCAGTGTTTGTCCCTCTCTCATTCCTTTTCTTAAGTTCTTCTGGACTTAATCCTAAACTGTTCTTTCAGGGAAATGTGGACATTCAGCCTGATTTCTCAGTGACAGAGAAGGCGGCACAGCCGGAGAGCAGACAACATCTTCTGCCAAGGGGGAACACGCCAGGCGGTGAAGGAGGTGCCAGTTTGCAGGGTAAAGTCAAATGCCGGGAGGAGAAAGGAAGAGAGTGATCTCCTTGCCTGAAGGATGGAGGAGAAGCATGGGCTACGTGGATATCTCCCTGAGTCTCTCCCCCCACCCCTGTTCTATATATTGTATTTTAATGGTTGTTTTTTATTGACACATCACCTCTGAGCAATAACAACCTCATGAATGATCCATCTCCCAGAATAATGTCATGTCCTCAACAGCCCTAGCTCAGCTCTTGCAAACTCCAGTCTGTGACTTCCTTTAGGTTACCAGTCCATCTCGTATTTGGTCTTCCTCTTTGCCTGCTGCCATCCACTTTTCGCAGCAGGATTGTTTTTTCCAGGGAATCTCGCATTTTCATGAAGTGCCCAAAGGAGGACAAGATAGGGCAGAATGCCAATTGTCTCACTCCGTCCAGTTGTCATTGCATCGCTGGTTGGCCTCTCCACACATTGATTCGATTATTGTGTTTGTATCCCATGTTTGACTCAATCTGCCCAAGACCTTGGAGGTTTTTTTCTTAACAACTCGGGCCTGAGAACAACAATCCTGTGAGGTAAGTCTGGTTGTGGAAGAATAACTGAGCTGTGATCATCCTGTGGGCTTCATGGCAGTTTTGAGTTTCAGTGGCAACGAGATCTCCTAAGTCTCAGGCCAAGAGCTGGCCGTTCCCCCTTTTATTGCAATCTTTTGCATTTGACTGGAGTTACTTTCTAGTAAGTTTTAGTAAAAAGGAAGCCATGTTGATCTGTGCTAGCATAGAAGGCCGAAAGCAAAACAGCATTAAAATTAACGTAGACAAAAAGGTCTCAGGGGCAAATTCTCTTCCTCAGACAAATTCTGGGCTTCCTGTCTGAGTAAAACATAGCAATTAGTTTTTAAGGGCACACAAAAATTTTGTCAGCCTTCTTTTATTAGTATTAGTATTAATATTAGTATTAGTATTAGAATTATTATTTGTCTAAATTTCTAGTATGCGTTTATAGGATTTAGATCTTTGTCTCTGTGAGAAACGGTTGCAACTGATGCCGCATTCCCATACAGGAGCTGGAATGATGCCAGTAGCAAAGACTCCGCCATCTTCCCTTCCCTCGGATGGAGAGGAACCCCATCAGGTAAGCAGAAGGGCTAAACTGCAGTCCATCCGTACATCAAATGCTCTCATCCCATCCCTGGGAAGAATCAAGGGGGCATTTGTTCCAGTTTTGCTTGTGTCAGAATATTTGCAAAACAAAAAACATTACATGCTTTGTATTTGGGATTTCAGGAAATTGAGATATTAAACATGAGAGAAATGAAAACTGATGGAGTCACCCATCCAGACACCACAGCTTTGAGTGCTTAACTCTTAAAAGTCCTTTGTATTCTTTAGTCAATTCTGTCCTGAATTTGGCTGGTCGCCCATTTTTTTAAAAAGAGTTCCTTGCTGTAACACCTATACAGTAGAGCCCCTTTATCTGCAGGATCTGTATCACCAGATTCACTTATCCACGGTCTGAAAAATTAAAAATATTAAAAGAAAAATCCAAGCTATAAATTTTTTCCACAAGGTCAGTACCAAAATTGGCCACAAGAGATAGCCAGAAAGCATGCTACAGAAAGCATTGGTTATTAAAATACAATTTGCTATAACATAATCCTTCTGAAGAAAATCAATCCTGAGTGCTCAGTGGAAGGACAGATCCTGAAGCTGAGGCTCCAATACTTTGGTCATCTCATGAGAAGAGAAGACTCCCTGCAAAACCCCTGATGTTGGGAAAATGTGAGGGCAAGAGGAGAAGGGGACCACAGAGGACGAGATGGTTGGACAGTGTCATTGGCTACCCAAATGAATTTGATCCAACTCCGGGAGGCAGTGGAAAACAGGAGGGCCTGGTGTGCTCTAGTCCATGGGGTCACGAAGAGTCAGACTTAACGACTGAACAACAGCAACATAACATAATTCGTGTTGTTCAGCATCAGCGGGAAGTTTGGATCTGATCACCTGTGGATATGGAGGTCCTACTGTATATCAAGAAAGTATAACATAGTTGTCTCCATGGTGAGAAAAGCAGGACCATCCTGTATCAGATTGGTTTCTCACAAAAGTTCCCTATGGCAAGCCCATACATGGGGCAGAGAAATCCCTTTATCTCTCTGTCTCGTCTGGTTCAGACACCTGTTTTGGAGGGTTGTATTAAAGTAGATAGGCTCTGTGAGCTGTGAGAAAAATATACTTTTGTCTCCAGGCTTCTGTGACCATTGAAGAGGTGGCGGTGTGTTTCACCCAGGAGGAGTGGGCGCTGCTGGATCCTGACCAGAGGGCCCTACAGAGGGAAGTCATGGAGGAGAATTCTAGGATGGTGACATCTCTGGGTAAGGCCTACTCTTTTCCTGGTAATTGAAAAAAATAATTCAAAAGGTGGAGAGAAATGCTGATATCGGAAAGGGGGTTATGAAAGTATGATGTAGATGACAGAGGGCATCACCAGGAGCCAAGACAGCGACACGTTGAGTGCAGATTGTCCGTTTCTGGTCATACCTAGAATTCAGTCTTGGTCTGTGCTTGTCTCTCTTCTCTGCAGATAATTTGAAGAAAACAGCCATATGTGCAAAGAGCAGCAAGTGCTTTGTGCAGAAAATGGATCTTGTCAGACATTGGCAAGCACACACAAATGTTAAAAGAATTACTGGAGGGAAACCCTACAAATGCATCCTGTGTGGGAAACATTTTGCCCAAAAGATGACCCTGATCCTTCACAAGAGGACCCACATTGCAAAGAAAAGTGTCAGGGAGAAGCTACACAAATGCCAGGAGTATGAGAAATGTCTTCCTCAGAAGACAGGCTTGAAAAAGCATCAGACTCGGGACAGCGGAGAGAAACCATACCAATCTGAGGAGTGCGGGAAAGGTTTTACCTGGAATCCAAACGTTACGAAGCATCAGAGAGTTCATACGAGAGAGAAACCGTACAAATGCCTGGAGTGTAGCAAACATTTTTCTTGCAGTACAACCCTTCTGATCCATCAGAGAGTCCACAGAGGAGAAAAACGATACAAATGTCAAGAATGTGGGAAATGTTTTTCTCAAAATTTGATCCTTCTGGTGCACCAGAGAGTCCACACAGGAGAAAAACCCTACAAATATAAGGACTGTGATAAATATTTTGCTCAGAAGACAGAGTTGGTGAAGCATAAGACTCAGTACACAGGAGAGAAACCGTACCAATGTCAGGAGTGTGGGAAAGGTTTTTTACGGAATTCACACCTTGTGAATCATCAGAGAGTTCATTCAGGTCAGAAGCCATACAAATGTCAGGAGTGTGAGAAGTCTTTTTCTCAGAACTCCAACTTTCTGAGGCACAAAATAGTCCACACAGGTGAGAAACCGTACAAATGTCAGGAGTGTGAGAAGTCTTTTTCTCAGAACTCAGACTTTCTGAGGCACAAAATAGTCCACACAGGTGAGAAACCGTACAAATGTCAGGAGTGTGAGAAGTCTTTTTCTCAGAACTCAGACTTTCTGAGGCACAAAAGAGTCCACACAGGTGAGAAACCGTACAAATGTCAGGAGTGTGAGAAGTCTTTTTCTCAGAACTCCAACTTTCTGAGGCACAAAAGAGTTCATACAGGTGAGAAACCGTACAAATGTCAGGAGTGTGAGAAGTCTTTTTCTCAGAACTCAGACTTTCTGAGGCACAAAATAGTCCACACAGGTGAGAAACCGTACCAATGTCAGGAGTGTGGGAAAGGTTTTTTACGGAATTCACACCTTGTGAATCATCAGAGAGTTCATTCAGGTGAGAAGCCATACAAATGTCAGGAGTGTGAGAAGTCTTTTTCTCAGAACTCCAACTTTCTGAGGCACAAAATAGTCCACACAGGTGAGAAACCGTACAAATGTCAGGAGTGTGAGAAGTCTTTTTCTCAGAACTCAGACTTTCTGAGGCACAAAATAGTCCACACAGGTGAGAAACCGTACAAATGTCAGGAGTGTGAGAAGTCTTTTTCTCAGAACTCAGACTTTCTGAGGCACAAAATAGTCCACACAGGTGAGAAACCGTACAAATGTCAGGAGTGTGAGAAGTCTTTTTCTCAGAACTCCAACTTTCTGAGGCACAAAAGAGTTCATACAGGTGAGAAACCGTACAAATGTCAGGAGTGTGAGAAGTCTTTTTCTCAGAACTCAGACTTTCTGAGGCACAAAATAGTCCACACAGGTGAGAAACCGTACAAATGTCAGGAGTGTGAGAAGTCTTTTTCTCAGAACTCAGACTTTCTGAGGCACAAAACAGTTCATTCTGGAGAAAAACCATACAAATATCAGGAGTGTGGGAAAGGTTTTACCCAGAATTCACTCCTTGTAAGCCATCAGAGAGTCCACACAGGTGAGAAACCCTACAAATGTCAGGAGTGTGAAAAGTGGTTTTCTCGTAACTCAGTCCTTCTGAGGCACAAAAGAGTTCATTCTGGAGAAAAACCCTACAAATGTAAGGATTGCGGGAAATGTTTTTCTCAGAAATCGCACGTTGTGAGGCATGAGAGAGTCCACACAGGAGAGAAACCCTACAAATGCAAGGAGTGCGGGAAAGCATTTGCTTGGAATTCACAACTTATGAATCATTATAAAGTCCACACAGGAGGACATGTCAACAAGTGCCCCAAGTTTAGGAAATGTTTTGTTCTAATTTCAGATATTGTGAAGCATCGGAGAGACCACACAGGTGAGAAACTGTAGAAGTGTCAGGAGTGTGAGAACTGTTTTTGTAAGAACTCCCACCTTCTGAGGCACAAAAGTGTTCATATTAGAGAGAAAATGTGCAAATACCAGGAGTGTCGAAAAGTTTTGATCACAGTTCCCAGTTTGAGAACTTTCAAAGAATCCACACCGTAGGTCAACTTTACAAGTGTCAAGAATGTGGGAAATGTTTCATTCAGAATTCAAAGTTTCTGAAGCATCAGACTGTACACACGAGAGAGAAATCATACCGATGCCAGGTCTGTGGCAAGTGTTTTTCTCTGAGTATAAATCTTCTGATTCACCAGCGAGTCCACACAGGAGAAAAACCACACAAATGCCAGAAGTGCGGGAAATGCTTTGCTCAGAGTTCACAACTTGTGAACCATAAAAGAATCAATCGAGGAAAGCAACCGTACGAGTGCCAGGAGTGTGTGAAGTCTTTTGCGAAGAACTCAAAATCTTGTGACCCACTGTTAGGGTTCATATCTTGCCTCCCCTAGTTTTAATTGAGACTCTGGAAACACTTGTGTTAAAAAAATCACAACTAGTCTTTATTAGAATATATAACAATAAATCTGTTTGCCTAAACTCAGCTTCTGTGGTTTGTCTCATCTCCAACGGGTCCAGTGAGGGCATCCAAATGTCCTTTACAAAGGGGTTACAACTCAGCTCGTCCCAGGGTCCTTTCAAAAATGGATTAGTGTTGTCCAAGCCAAAAAGTCTCTAATTTTGGGTCTGGTAACGGGGTCGTCTGCTCATTTCGCACCTCCGTCTCATAAGGTTCCCCCTTTCGCAGGCGGGTCCATGGTCCATTAAGTACCCCTTCCTCTGGGCTTCTTCCAGACGCCATGCCCGGTGTTCTCGCTCTTCCCCGTCTACTGCTTCCTTCTCCACTCTGAACCATCTGCGCCACTCTCTGGCCTCCGACTCTCCAAAATAAGAAGGACGCTGCAGCACCCCCGTCTCCTTCGGTAATCAGCTTCCTCCCTAGGGACCCATACCTTCTCCAGTTTCCCAGTTCAAGGGCCTTCAACCCATATCATTTACCAACCCCCCCCCAAGTATTACGTCCATCTCTCCTTTTCCCGCCAAACCATCCCCTGTCTAGGTGGCTACTATCAACTTTATCAGTTCCCGCTCCAATTCTTGGGTATCAACTCCCCGCTGTTTGGTCTCAATGGGCTGTGCAGGTGGGTTTCTCTGAGCCTCTTGTTCCTTTGTGAGGGAGGATGGACGACACTCCGGCCAGAGCCTTTACACCAGGGCTCTCAGACATGCGGCCTGGGGGCCATTTGCAGCCCGCCGGACAATATTTTGTGGCCCCCGCCTTGCCTGCCCCCCTGAAGTGCGCACACGTCCTCTGGTGTCAAGAGTCAAAAAAAGCCTTGCCTCGCTTGCCGGCTCTCCGAAGACAGCGCCTCTTGCACCCTCCATCAGGAACTGCAGCCTGCCAGCCAGCCCGCTTATCTGCTGACTGCAGTTCTGGATGGAGGGTGCAAGAGGCGCTGTTTTGGGAGAGAGCCGGTGAGCGAGGCGCACTGCCAGCCCTTTCCGTCGAGTCGCAGCCAAGCGATGCCTGAGAGCGGAGCTCGCTCCTGGCCCGTCCTCGAAGAGCGCCTCCAAGCCACCAACAGCAGCTGCTGCCGCCTCTTCCAGGGAAGCGGCTCTCTGGCTCTCTTTCTCTCTCGGCTCCCCCAGCACCAGCCCGGCCAGCGCTTCCTCCTCCTCTTCGTCCTGCTTCAACCGCCTCGACTCTGGAGGCTGCCTGGGCTCACCTCTCAAAGTTTGCTCCTCTGTCGTGGTGGGGGTACCTGCTGCTGCTGAGTGCGCCTTTTTTTGAGGAGGGCCTTCAGAGGAAGGTTGCCGGACTGCCATGTGTGTGTCCGTGTGCATGTGTGTATGCATGTTCGCGTACACCTGTGTAGGGCGCCCCGTTCTGTTTAATTTCGCCGGTACCGATGGGGGCTTTCCTCCTTTGGCGATTCTGTGAGGTATTTAAAAAAATTATGTCATGCCCTCCTCCCTACTACGCGGTCGCCGACCTGCCCTCCCTCCTCCACTTCTTCATCCTGCTTCTGGTGCTGGTGGTGGTAGTGAAGAAGGAGCCAGAGGGGGTCGTGGCCGGTGACGAGGGCTCATGCGCCCCTCCTCCTCGGAGCCCCAGCCGGGCTAGGGAAACGCCTGGGCAGAACATCTGATGCGCCCCAGCCTCATCCAGACTCTGCCTCCAGCGGTCCCCAGGTAAATTGAGTTTGAGACCCCTGCTTTACACTCTCGCCTCACATCTCATACCCAGAAGAATTTACAAACTGGAGAGAAACTATACCAGTGCCACAGAAATATGGGATATGTCTTTCTCACCTTCTAATTCACCAGAGAGTCGAGACAGGAGAAAAACCTTAGAAATGTGCATAGTGTGGGAAATGTTTCTCTTGGAATTCACACAAGGCACAACAAGAAAGGGATATACAGTGAATATAAAAAGCTTACACACCCCTGTTAAAATGTCAAGTGCCTGTGATGTAAAAAAAAGAGACAAAGATAAATCACTTCAGAACTGTGAGCTAAACCGCAGAAGCCTTTGTGTGCTGCAGGGTCAGAAGACCAAGCAGTCGTAAGACCAAATCCACGTGACGGAGTGAGCACCTGTCGCTTGTCCCACCTCCCGCCAACCTAGCAGTTTGAAAGCATGCAAAATGCAAGTAGATAAATAGGGACCACTTTGGTGGGAAGGTAACAGCGTTCCGTGTCTAAGTCGCACTGGCCATGTGACCACGGAAAGATTGTCTTCGGACAAAACACTGGCTCTATGGCTATGAAACGGAGATGAGCACTGCCCCCTAAAGTCGAACACGACTGGACAAAAATTCTCAAGAGGAACCTTTACCTTTTATAAACTTTACAATTTGGTTCACCAACAAACTGGTATTTTTTTAGGGGGAGGGAAGTAAAAATAAAAAAACTGCCACGAGTGTGGGAAATGGCATGTTTGAAGGCAGCATTTCTGACACATCAGAGCCACGTGGATATGATTGGAATCATGATGGTTCCTATCAGTACTGTAGTCAGAAAGACTCAATTTGAGCATTCACTATAATCCACATTTTTTTATCATTTGCAAGGGGCCTTGGAACTGATCCCTGAAGATACGGGGCTCCTTCTGAATGTACTGTATTTACTGCCGCATAAATGCAGTCGAAGTGATTAAACTTCCTTCTTATGTGATTGGCCCCATGCAGCATTTGGCACAAGCACACAGACACACAGACACACAGACACACAGACACACAGACACACACACACACACACACACACACACACACACACACAAACAATCACAAAAAGCAGCACTAGCATCTCCAGACTCTCTTCAGTTTTAAAGTCTTTGCTCAGGAAGACTCCTTCCTGATATGAAGGCAGGTAGAGGTGATCAACAGTCTTGCAGTAAGTCCAAAAACAAAAAAACAAAAACATTGTGCGGTGGTATGTTTCTATATTGAGATAACACCAGTTAACAGGAAAAGTAGACCGCGGCCAGGAGAGATCTCATTAGCCTGGTTTATTAGCACTTGTCATATTTTACAAACCACTGACCAGAATGAGGAAATTGTGTATTGTAGCTCTTCAGAAGGCGCCCTAGAGAGAGCATAAAGGGCAGTTATGCTACAACTCCCAGGGAACAGAGTGCCAGCTTCCTTTTTTTTGTACATTAACCACAGGAAGTAACGTCCATGAGAGACATGTAACCTCGGAGATAGGCCTTGGTCCAGGTGAGTGAAATCTTTAAGTGTGGGTCTGTGGGCTGGAACCCTCAGAATTGTGTCTCAGGGTCAGATTCCAGATTAGGCATCCTTCAGTCTTGAGACACTAGGGTGACGTGCTCTGTATGGAGGACTTGGAGCAGCGTCTAGTGTGGCTGAGGAGGTCAATTCGAGAGGGACAATCCCTTCCAAAATGAAGACAAATATAGCCTGTCCCCTGTCCAGCTCCCTGATTTTGCTGCTTTCAGTGAGTATGGCCAAAAAATGCCCTGTTTCTGTCGCCTTTAGTTCATCCACACGAATCGTTGCACATTCACCCGCTCTTCATTTTGTGATTTCCAATCTACATTGGTTCGTGTTTCTCCCATTCCATACTCCAGTTGTCAAGCTTCACGCTTTCAGATCTTGGACATCAGCAGCTGGAGACCCTTTTGATTTGATCGAGGACATAATTGTTTGTCTTTCTTAGGGTCCATAATACAGTAGGACCACCATAGCCATGGGGGATCGGTTTCAAATACTGTACTTCCCACTCCCGCCTATGGTTATAATGCAGATGAATGCTAGTGATTGCTGTGCCTAGCATGGTCTCTGGCTCCCTCTGTGCTAACTTCATCTTGAGAAATGTACTGTATATTCCTAGCATTTTTCTTTTAATACAGTACAATATTTTACAGTAAATATTTTCATACTGTGGAAAAGTGAATTGTCGAAACTGATCCCATGGATATCAGAATGCTACTGTATCAGCAAAGCTCTTCTCTGGCAGCATTTCCCTAAAGAAATGCCCTTGCTTCCCTTCCAGTGGACTCAGGCGAAGAACTGTAGATTGCTTCAAACATGTTGGGCTGGAGCCAGTGAGTGAGTTCTGAGTCAGTCCTGTCCTCCTTGGACTGTCATGCCTCTAGGATAAATACCACACATTTGGTGTGTGGAGTCGGTAGGTAAACCTTAGAGAACATGGGCAAGCGAAGACACCCAACAATATCTTGTTGCTGTAAAGCCTTGGAAAGTATATACAGTACTGTGCAATATAAGCCTTACTTTACTCTTTGAGTAAAGCAATGACCAAAGTGAAGTTCTCCTGTTACAACTTCCAGCGTTCCTCAGGATGTGCAACACCAGCTGCGGCTGATGGGAGCTGTCTTCCGATAATAGGGAATCCTACCATAATGGAGCTGAAAAAGGCTCTCAAAGGCCATCGGGTCCAACCTCCTGCTCAAGGCAGGAATCCAAGTCAAAGGATATCAGCCAAGCGGTTGTCTGAATCTTCTCTTAAAACCCTCCAGCGTTGGAGCGCTCAACGCCTGCCAAGTTCATGGGTTCCTTCGTCGTACTGCTCTAACAGTTAGGGAGTTTTTTCCTGATATTCAGCCTAAATCTGGCCTCCTGTACCTTGAGCCCATCATTACGCATCCTGCACTCTGGGATGACCGAGAACAGATCATAGAGTCAGAGAATCGTCAAAGGGTTGGGAAGGGATCTTGGAGGTCTTCTAGTCCAACCCCCTGCCCAAGGCAGGAGACCTCCAGCCATCCCGGACAGATGGCCATCCAATCCTTTCCCCAACTCTGCAGTGCCACACATTTTAGCTGGATATTCCTGGTCTTTTCCTCTTAGTGATATACATCAGGGGCATCGTGGAAGTTACGAGATCAACACAAGAGGCAAATGCCTCGGCTGGAGAAGAAACCCGAGGGCGCCCAGTATTACCCGGGCAGGGTGTTCTGGGAGTGTGGGAAGCAGGAGAGCGAGAGGGCGGGGGAGAAGATCCTGTTTCCAAAACGTTTCCCAAGGGCCGCTGAGGAGCAAATCCAGGCCGGACTCTGCCCTTCACCTCTGAGCTCAGGCGGCAGATTGGAGGGGTCGGCGCTTCCCTTGCCAGGAGCCTGGGCTCGCCTCTCAAAGTTTGCTCCTCTGTCGTGGTGGGGGGCCTTCAGAGGAAGGTTGCCGGACCGCCGTGTGTATGTGTGCGTGCGCGTGCGTGTGCACCTGTGCGGGGCACCCCATTCTGTTTAATTTCGCATGTACGAGGTTTTTTTTTTAATTATGTCATGCCCTCCCCCTCACTAGGCGATCGCCGACGCTCCCTCCCTCCTCCACTTCTTCATCCTGCTGCTTGTGTTGGTGGTGGTTGTGAAGAAGGAGCCAGAGGGGGTCGTGGCCGGTGATGAGGGCTCATGCGCCCCTCCTCCTCGGAGCCCCAGCCGGGCTAAGGAAACTCCTGGGCAGAACATCTGATGTGGCCCAGCCTCATCCAGACTCTGCCTCCAGCAGTCCCCAGGTAAATTGAGTTTGAGACCCCTGCTTTACACTCTCGCCTCACGTCTCACACCCACAAGAATTTACAAACTGGAGAGAAACTATACCAGTGCCACAAAAATATGGGATATGTTTTTCTCATAACTGAAACCTTCTAATTCACCAGAGAGTCCAGACAGGAGAAAAAACTTAGAAATGCGCACAGTGTGGGAAATGTTTCTCTTGGAATTCACACCTCACAAGAAAGAGATATACAGTGAATATAAAAAGCTTACACACCCCTGTTAAAATGTCAAGTGTCTGTGATGTAAAAAAAATAAGACAAAGATAAATCACCAGAACTCTTTCCGCCTTTATTGAAACCTATGAACTTTACAACTCGGTTCACCAACAAACTGGTATTTTTTATGGGGAGGGAGAAAAAATTAAAAACTATACCACGAGTGTGGGAAATGGCATGTTTGAAGGCAGCATTTCTGACACATCAGAGCCACATGGATATGATTGGAATCATGATGGTTCCTATCAATACTGTAGTCAGAAAGACTCAATTTGAGCATTTGCTATAATCCACATTTTTTAGCACCTGCAGGAGGCCTTGGAACTGATCCCTGAAGATATGGGGCTCCTCCTGCATGTATTTACTGCCACACAAATGCAGTTGGAGTGCTTCAACTTCCTGCTTATGTGATTGGCCGCATGGAGCATTTGGCACAAACACACAGACACACAATCAAACAAACAATCACAAAAAGCAGCGCTAGCATCTCCAGACTCCCTTCAGTTTTAAAGTCTTTGCTCAGGAAGACTCCTTCCTGATATGAAGGCAGGTAGCGGTGATCAACAATCTTGCAGTAAGACCAAAACAAACAAACAAAAACATTGTGTGGTTGTATGTTTCTATTTTGAGATAACACCAGTTAATAGGAAAAGTAGACCGCGGCCAGGAGAGAACTCATTAGCCTGGTTTATTATCATTTGTCATATTTTACAAACCACTGGCCCGAATAAGGAAATTGTGCATTGTAGCTCTTCAGAAGGCGCCCTAGAGAGAGCATAAAGGGCAGCGATGCTACAACTCCCAGGAAACAGCGCGCCCGCTTCCTTTTTTTGTACATTAACAGGAAGTAACGTCCATGAGAGCCATGTAACCTCGGAGATAGGCCTTGGTCCAGGTGAGTGAAATGTTGATATTTCTAAGTGTGGGTCTGTGGGCTGGAACCCTTCAGAATTCTCTCTCAGGGTCAGATTTCTGATTAGGCATCCTTCAGTCTCGAGAGACTATGGTAACGTGCTCTGTATGGAGGACTTGGAACAGTGTCTAGTGTTTTGACGTTGTACGCGAAGCTGGAGTGTCCTCTCCATAGCACGAAGCCTGGGTAAAAGAATACGGAGGATAGGCTGTTACCCAAGCAGCCAATCCCCCCTCTCCACATCGCTGAAATAGTGCAATGGAAAGGCAAGAGCCAATATAACTGGTTTCAGTGACGTCGCAGGATTTGGCAAAACGACACACACTGCCTCCAGGATTCCGGTTCCAGATTTTGCCTTGAGGTTAACTCCTGAAGCCTTTTCCATCACATGAATTAGACCTTTTGGGAATATTAATACAAGAGGGCAAGTTCCAAAGTATCAGGCCTAGATCACCAAGACCTGTAAATTACCAGCAAGATCACTGCCAGTAAAACAAATTTACAGGCCCAAGACTTTATCCACAGAATCACAAAAGAAGCCTTGTAAGGCACAGATGAATGGAGAAATTATAAGATCTCAAAGTATCCCCAAGTATATACTGAAGATGTCTGGTAACAGATGGTCCCATGTACTACCTACCATTTAAATTGCTGGATGGAAAATACTTGCATATCCCTTATTCATAACATCTTTGCTCCTAACAATCCGATATGGTTGAGACTGTTCATAATGTTTCATTACATTAGTTATTTTGTAAAGATATTTGGAATACATTTATTTTTAACTCTGTATGTTTTTTTCATTGTGACCTGCCCTGAGTCCCTCTTTAGGAGGAACGCAGCTTAGAAATGAAACAGACAAATAAATGCAATACATATTTTTCTACTATTTTTTAAAAATTCCCAAGCAGATCAGATAAGCACTATGTTTACCTCCTTCTTTCAGATTTTTCAAGTAGTCAAGGTTGCAAAATTCTGTGCAGTTCTCTATACCTATCATAAGAAAGTAACTGGCAAAACATTCTATAAATCAAACTGGAAACATGGCATAGTTGCACTGCATAGTGGCAGTGAGGTTTCAAATCTGTCCCTGCGTGTAATCCTCTTCCACTTGAGATTGTTGTTTTGTTTCAATTGAGTCCATCTTCGGCCATGAAAACACCAATTCAGCCACAGCTGTCACCAGTACACCTGTGTTCACACTGACTGGGATGAGTGGTTATAGGGCGCGTTCTTCAAAGTTTCTAAGAAGAACTGCTCTTCTTCCAAAAAGTCATGATCCCGACCAGCTGTCAGGTTGTGTAGCACAAGTTTGGCATAGAGGTCTGCTGGTCCTAATCTTGGAAGATCTTGACAGGCTGTTTTTGTTGTTAGGCTTGATTTTAGGAAGATCTTTAACAAGAGGAGACAAATACAGTGGTGCCCCGCATAATGACGATAATCCCTGCGGCCATTTTTTTTACCTAGAGGCCATTTTGGAACTGCCGATCAGCTGTTGGAAAATCATCGCTATGCGATAATCGGTAAGCGAAACAGCGAACCGATCGTCGAAAATCTTCTTCGCTATGCGGTTTTGTCATTAAACGGGGCGCCCGTTAAGCGAGGCACCACTGTAATGCGTGTTGGAAATGATGCTGGCTTCAGCTCCTGGCAATGTTATCTGGGGAACACTCTGAAATGGAACCGGATTGCTTGGGAGGCCCATCCACAGCTGTTCAAGCTGCCTCCTCTGCTGACTCAAACTCCGTCGCTCCTGGTGCAGATGTTTCTCTTGCTGCTTGAGCTGTTCCATCCGCTGCTGCAAATGATGCAGTTTTGCCTGATGTTCGGACTCTACCCTTCTTGCCTACGGGAGGGCCTTCTCCCCCTTCCTCATGCTTTAGGGAGGACAGCTTGTTCATGCTGTTGATCTCAGCCGTTCTCTGTCTGATGTGCAAAGCTGCTGTGCAGAATTTTTTTCATTTTCTGCCTCAGCTCCTGCTTCTCCTACTCCACAACATCCCGGTCTCTAGCCAATTGCTCCTCCTTGGATCTTGACTCACTGGCTTTGAGTTTTCAGTTCTGCTTGTTCCTTAGCCAGGCCCATGATGGCCCCTTCTCTTTGAGAGTCAATCTGCAGCGCCCGTTCAACCTCCCGCTCTGTGCAAGATTTCTCCTGCGTGCGAAGCTCTGACCACTCTGCAGCCAGTTTATGACGCTGCTCCGCAGCACATTTCTGCGTGACCGATTTCTGCTCCTCTAGCCAAGAATTCTTTGCTCTCTCTAATTCTGCCCACTCCATAGCCAGCTGCTGAGTCATGACCCTTCTCTGTTCTTCTAGAGAGTGTTGCAAAGACTCAGCTTTCGATTGCTCGGTTGTTACCCTCCAGCGTTCCTGCTCTAGAAGGCGAGTCTGTCCATTTAGCCTGGCCTCCATTTTAGAGATGACCTCTTGGGGCCGAGCTTGTTCATCCTCCAGGTCTCTCTGCTGCTCGGCCAGACGTTTTTGCAGAACCCGTAATGGCTCATTCCGTGGTTGGGCCCCAATCTCAAGTCCCTGGTGTGTGGGGTTGGGAGTGGCCTCTACTTTATTGGCGAGATCATTCAGACTGCTGGAGAACATCTCCATCTGGTCGATGATACCATTCGAAGACCTGGTGTAGGAGGTGGCAGGGGTCATAGCATCCATCTCCTGAGCCTTCAGCCATTTTAGCCGTTGCAAGGGCTCCTCGTGGTCTTTGCGCCTTTCTCGGATGGACATCCGCTGAAGCTCCCGCAGCCGATCGATCTCCTTCACCCTTTCCTGCTCCAGCTCTGTGAGTTGGCGCTGGTGTCGAGCCAGCATCTCTGATTTGGCCTGCTCCACACTCTGGCAGCGAGACACGTATTGCTCTGCCGACTCCTGACTCTCTTGCTGTGTGCGCTCCTCACGCTGGCGGTATGACTCCTCAGTCCCCTTCACGCGGTTCCTGTGAGCGTTCTCAGTGACTTCCGGATCCTCCTGATGACGCTGCTGCAGACCTTCCGGCCACAGTTTCTGTTGATTCTTCTCCAGCTCCAGCCGCCTTGCCGGGCCTTCCAGCGCAGGGATATGGGTCTGGGCAACTAGCCGTTCTGCCTGGTAACCAGCCAGGCTCTCTGGCAGCGGCTGCGCTTGCACTTCTGCCAGTCTTTCTTCATACTCAGCAGTACTTGGTGAACTCACCTGATGGGGTTCAGAAAGCAGAAGCTGGAGATGTTTAGGAATCCTTGGGAATGTCTTGCTGTCCTTGCAAAACTGCTGCTGCTGCTGCTGTTGCATCTCCATGGGGAGTCCCTTTCATGGACTCAGATGGAAAAGCAGGCGTAGTCTTTTCCTGAGATCTCAACCGAGGCACAGGAGACTCGGGTTCTTCTAACATGGCAGGTTTATCCACTTGGACAAGTGACTGCTGGTGTCTTGGTGCAGACGTGGCACGCTGAAAGGTAAGAGGAATGGAATCGGCCTCCACTCCCTCTGAGGGCCCAGGTCTCTCCTCCGTCCCCTTCTCCTGTATTCGTGATTTCTTCTGCATTAAGACATTACCGAGCCAGCTGTCACCCTCATCCCCATTGGGTTCAGGCTTCTGTGCTGCTGCTTCAGGAGCTGGCCTGGGTCCGGAAGGGAACTGGCTGGTAAGAGGAGGGTATCCGCTCTCTGAAGGTCCAAGGGGCCCTTCCACTGTGGCTCCTCTTGTGCTGCTCTTCCTGGAGTCCCTTGGCAGAGGGGAAGGTCACAAGTCAAAATCTTCCTCTTTCAGTCCCAGCCAATCCGCCCCAACTCTGCTGCATCCTGGGCTGGGAGAAGGTGGAGCGGAAGGCTTCCGATCGCTGGTCTGTTTTGAGCTCACTGAGGTTCTCTGAGGAAAACCTGACAGATTGTCGTCTTGACTGCCGTCCTTCTGGAGTTGAAGCCATGGTGGGTTGGTAGCCTCCAAAAGGGAACTCGTCCCCTTTAGACTGTCTTCCTTCTCTGCCTGCTTTTCATTTTTCTTATCCAGTTTCAGTGGAAGTGAGAGATCCCGACGAGAGGCAAAAGTCTAGGCTGGAGAAGAAACCCGAGGGCGCCCAGAAGAGGAGAAAGAGAGAGAGTGAGAGCGAGTGAGAGAGAGAGAAGACTGAGACGCTTCCTGACAGATCCTGCTTTCAAATCCAGGCTGGACTCTGCCCTTCACCTCTGAGCTCAGGCTGCAGATTGGAGGGGTCGGCGCTTCCCTTGCCAGGAGCCTGGCTTGGCTTCAGTCACATGATAGGAAGTGGCAGCCAAGAGCAAAGGAGTCTGAGGGGAGGGAGATGATGGAAGATTGAAAGGGAGGTTCAAAGGCCAAGATCTCCCCCTGGAAATGGGAGAGGAGATCAGGTGACAAGGCGTGGCTCCACATTTATTTATTTTTTGGAGTGGTTGCAGGCGGGGGGGGGGGAGGGAGAGATTTTTGGGAGGGGAATCTGCGCAGGTCGAGATCCTGGACCTTCCCTCAAATCAAGGAAGGAGCAAACGGACTCCATTATAGTCAGATTGCAATTCAACGCAATGGAAGGTTCTAGAATCTAGATGCATTGTGGCAAGAACCAGTGAACCGGTCAGGCAACCCAATGGTTTGTTGGATGGTCAAGCAATCTAGATGTAAATTTCAAAGGGGAAGGGCCTGCAACACAAACTTGTTTGTTTACATGCTGACCAATTAGAGAGTTTGTTGTTCCCGGGTAGGGAGGCTCCACCCCTGTTTCCGGCCCTCCTGGCCATGAGGTGATTCAGCCACCGTTGTTGGTCAGCATTCCTGCACAGGCTCTTCACCTGGAAAGATGTAAAGGTTCCATGCCGGCCCACTGAGCCTGGAGACCCCTCCAGCCACGTGGGGCCAGACCAGAAGAACATTGTACTCGCTATTTTTATTCCTGTATCTACCTGAAACCTTCTAAATTCTTATCTTCGTGAGTACAATATAGATTTCTTTCTTTTATATAAAAAGGCCTCCTGAGTGTTATTCTTGAGTGCTAGTGTTTGGTGAGGGGCGGGTACAAAGGGAAACTTGTAGCTAATTCTGCCTGAACCGGCTGGCACTTCTGCTGTGCATTTTGTACTGGAATTCAGTACAGTACCAGAACTCTCAACATGGTTAAGTGCAGGGAATTGGGATTTCTCGAGGGGAAGGCAGCCTGGGATGGGGTTGGAAGTCTCCCAAGACCAAGGCTTCTCCCTCCCCAATAATCCCGTCCTGTGTCTCCTCTCAATTCCTTTGGAGGGGAAAAGGGGAGCCAGTTTCTCCCAAGGGTGCCTAGGCTCCAAGCCGTGACGTGGGGAGCCCCTTTCCCTTTTGCCCCTCAGTGCACTTCTGGGGGGGATGGTGAGTCTCCCCAAGGATTTGGGGGTCAGGGGATCCTTGAGGAGGCAAATAGGCAGCGAGAGAGGATCTCTTCCCCTCCTCCAGATTGGCCCCCAAAGTTTGGTTTCCTGATGCAAAGCCTTGCAGCCCCCCCCCCCCCGTCGGCCGACCACACGACCACCTACAGAAGCTGGCTTGGTTGTCCGTTGACGGGGAAGAGGAGCCCAAAAATAGGATTTTCCCAGGGCTCCTCCTCCTCCTATGCTATCAAGTCAGTTCTGACATTTGATGACCCTTTTCATGGTTTTCTAAGCGGAGAATACACCGAAGTGGCGTCCCCTTCCCTTCTTCTGGGGACACCCTGGGATTGTGTTGCTCCCCCAAGGCTACCCAGGCTGGCTCAACTGGCAGGAGGCACAGAGGAGGAATCGAACTCCCAACTTATGGCTCCCCTGCCAAGTGCCTGACTCACTGAGATGTCCAGACAGCTCTTTCTCTTGCCTCGGAGACCCCCTAAATTAAGACCAATGTTGTCGTGGTTATGTGTGAGAGAGATGAACTGAGCACTCAGCAGGAGAGGGAGGAAGAGGAGAGGGCAGCTGTGGCTGGCGGCTTTTGTCATTTCCAACTTTTTTTTCTTTCTCCTAGAATGGAATGATCATTAGCAGAAAAATGTCCTGACTTAGCAGCCTGTGAAGGGTGTCGTCTGATAAAGACAGTGTTTGCTCACAGAGAGGGGGGGGGGAGAGACAGAAGGAAGGACCCCTTTAATTCCACTGAAGGTTTGCTTCGAACATAAACCAGCAATTTAGGAGCAGACGTTTATTGGCCTTAATCGAGAAAGAGCTTCTGATGTCCTCATGGCTGAGAGCAGTGCCCGATTCTGGGAGAGGTCATTGCGGAAAATCTTGGAGGAGGAAGTTGTCAGCTCAGATATACAGCTCCAGAGCTTCAGGCGGTTCTCCTACGAGGAAGCAGAAGGGCCCCGAGAAGCTTGCAGCCGACTCCACAGTCTCTGTTGTTGGTGGCTGAAGCCAGAAAGGCACACCAAGGCTCAGATCCTGGACCTGGTGATCCTGGAGCAGTTCCTGGCCATCCTTCCCCCGGAGATGTCCCGCTGGGTGAGGGAATGTGGAGCGGAGACCAGTTCCCAGGCGGTGGCCCTGGCCGAAGGCTTCCTCCTGAGCCAGGCAGAAGAGGAGCGGAAGGTGAGGGGATTCCCACTTGGGGCTCTTAAGACGGGTCACCTCCATCCCTGTGGCCCCTTCCTCTGCCCCACAGCCCCTCCTGAGGCCCCTCGTGCTGCCATGGCCCCCCCATGCTTCTGCGGTTCTGCCTAACTTTGGTGCACCGCCTCTTCTCTTCGGAAGCAAAGTCTCCACAGGAAGCATGGCTCTTGATTCAGAGTAGAAAAACCCTTCCAGATGTCTGTGGAAAGCTTGATCCTCCTTTTAAACAAGTCACCCTTGTTATTTTTTCTGTAAGAAAATTCCAGATTTCTCTTTCTGCCCCAGAGAGACCCCAAAAGGAGACAGTGAGGTTTCTGATGGGATTGGAGGTGGTGGCTCTCTACCTCTCCCTACACCCCAGAAGTCCTCTACCTTTTATCTAATGGATGAGAGATCCAGTGCAGGGACTGGGTGGATAGTTCAGTTGTTGAGGTCGCTGGCTGCAGAGCCAGAGGTTGGGAGCTTGATTCCCCCCACTGGGCCTCCTGGGAAAAGAGCCAGCCTGGGTAGCCTTGGGCCAGCGGCACAGTCCCAGAAATACCCCCATAAAAAGCGATTGGAAAACCACTTCTAAGTACTGTACAGTATTCTCTACCATAAGTCAGAATGGACCTGACGGTACACACTTCTTATTATTACGTATACCCCAGAAATAGTCCTCCTCCCATCTGATGGGTGGCAAATTTAAAGGAGGATCTTTTAAGATGTTCTACAAGGGGCTTACAGTCCTTTGGAAATATCCAGAGACAGACATCCCCTGACCCCCGAATTCTACCACCAACCTTCCAGTCTTTGTCCCTTTCTCGTTCCTTTTCTGTCGTCCTTCTGGACTTAATCCTTCGTTGTTCTTTCAGGGGAAAAATCTCTCTGTGGACATTCAGCCTGATTTCTCAGTAACAGAGAAGGCGGCACAGTCGGAGAGTAGACAACATCTTCTGCCAAGGGGGAACACGCCAGGCGGTGAAGGAGGTGCCAGTTTGCAGGGTAAAGTCAAATGCCGGCAGGGGAAATGAAGAGGGTGATATCCTTGTCTGAAGGATGGAGGAGAAGCATGGGCTGCGTGGATATCTCCCTGAGTCTCCACCCCCTATTTCTATATATTGTCTTTTAATTATTCTGACTCCCTAAAGGTTACCAGTCCATCTCATATTTGGTCTTCCACTTTTTCTGCTGCCGTTAATCTTTCCCAGCATGATCTTTTCGAGAGAATCTTCCCTTTTCATGAGGTGCCCAAAGTAGGACAGTCTAATTTTCCGGCATCTCTCGCACATTAGGTGGAATGTTTTAATTACCAGCACTTTAAGGACTTTAAACGAGAAAAGAAATGCTTAGGTTCGTGGTCAGAAGGTCAAAGAGAAAAGGTGCAGCCCCACCCAGAGGAAATGGAGATTATATCTATGTGCCTGAAATACAAATTCAGGATAGGTCAGAATCCAAATTGTCTCTCTCCGTCCAGTTGTCATTGCATCGCTGGTTGCATCTCAGGCCTGAGAACAACAATCCTGTGAGGTAGGTCTGGTTGCGGAAGAATAACTGAGCTGTGATCATTCGGTGGGTTTCATGGCAGTTCTGAGTTTCAGTGGCAACGAGCTCTCCTAAGTCTCAGGCTAAGAGCTGTCCTTCCCCCCCTTCCATTGCAATCTTTTGAACTTGACTGGAGTTAGTTTCTTGTAAGTTTTAGAAAAAGGAAGCCGTGTGAATCTGTGCTACCATATCAGGTCAAAAGCAAAACAACATTAAAAATAAAGTAGACAAAATGGTTCATGGGCAAATCCAGTTCCTCAGAGAAATTCTGGGCTTCCTGTCTGAGTAAAAGATAGCAATTAGTTTTTAAGGTTACACAAAAATTTTGTCAGCCTTCTTTTATTAGTATTAGTATTAATATTAGTATTAGAATTAGTATTGGTCTAAATTTCTAGTACGTGTTTATAGGATTTTGATCTTTGTCTCTGTGAGAAACGGTTGCAACTGATGCCGCATTCCCATACAGGAGCTGGAATGATGCCAGTAGCAAAGACTCCGCCATCTTCCCTTCCTTCGGACGGAGTGGAACCCCATCAGGTAAGCAGAAGGGCTAAACTGCAGTCCATCCGTACAGCAAATGCTCTCATCCCATCCCTGGGAAGAATCAAGGGGGCATTTGTTCCAGTTTTGCTTGTGTCAGAACATTTCCAAAACAAAAACCATTACGTGCTTTATATTTGGGATTTCAGGAAAATGAGATATTAAACGTGGGAGGAATGAAAACTGATGGAGTCACCCATCCAGACCCCACAGCTTTGAGTGCTTAACTCTTGAAAGTCCTTTGTATTCTTTAGCCATGCCTGTCCTGAATTTGGCTGGTTGCCCCCTTTCTTAAAGGAGTTCCTTGCTGTAACACCTATACAGTAGTGCCCCTTTATCTGCAGGATCAGTATCCACTGATATATATTTCCACAACGTCATTACCAGAATTGGCCCACAAGAGATAGACAGAAACCGTGCTAGAGAAAGCATTCGCTATTAAAATACAATTTGCTATAACATAATCCTTCTGAAGGAAATCAATCCTGAGTGCTCAGTGGAAGGACAGATCCTGAAGCTGAGGCTCCAATACTTTGGCCATCTCATGAGAAGAGAAGACTCCCTCGAAAACCCCTGATGTTGGGAAAATGTGAGGGCAAGAGGAGAAGGGGACCACAGAGGACGAGATGGTTGGACAGTGTCATCAGCTACCAAAATGAATTTGATCCAACTCCGGGAGGCAGTGGAAGACAGGAGGGCCTGGTGTGCTCTGGTCCATGGGGTCACGAAGAGTCAGACACGACTTAACGACTGAACAACAACAACATAATCCGTGTTGTTCAGCATCAGCGGGAAGTTTGGATCTGATCTCCCGTGGATATGGAGGTCCTACTGTATATCAAGAAAGTATAACATAGTTGTCTCCATGGTGAGAAAAGCAGGACCCTCCTGTATCAGATTGGTTTCTCACAAGAGTTCCCTATGGCAAGCCCAAACATGGGGCAGATAAATCCCTTTATATCTCTATCTCGCCTGATTCAGACACCTGTTTTGGAGGGTTGTATTAAAGTAGCTCTCCGCTGTGAGAAAAATACACTTTTTTCTCCAGGCTTCTGTGACCTTTGAAGAGGTGGCCGTGTGTTTCACCCAGGAGGAGTGGGCGCTGCTGGATCCTGACCAGAGGGCCCTACAGAGGGAAGTCATGGAGGAGAATTCTAGGATGGTGACATCTCTGGGTAAGGTCCACTCTTTTCCTAGTAATTGAAAAAAAAAAATCCAAAAGGTGGAGAGAAATGCTGAGATCGGAAAGTGGGTGATGAAAGTATGATGTAGATGGAAGAGGCCGTCACCAGGAGCCAAGAAAGGGACACGTTGGGTGCAGATTGTCCGTTTCTGGTGATACCCAGAATTCAGTCTTGGTCTGTGATTGTCTCTCTTCTCTGCAGATAATTTGAAGAAAACAGCCATATGTCCAAAGAGCAGCAAGTGCTTTGTGCAGAAAATGGATCTTGTCAGACATTGGCAAACACACACAAATGTTAAAAGAATTACTGGAGGGAAACCCTACAAATGCATCCTGTGTGGGAAACATTTTGCCCAAAAGATGACCCTGATCCTTCACAAGAGGACCCACATTGCAAAGAAAAGTGTCAGGGAGAAGCCACACAAATGCCAGGAGTGTGAGAAATGTTTTCCTCAAAAGACAGTCTTGAAAAAACATCATACTCGGCACAACGGAGAGAAACCATACCAATCTGAGGAGTGCGGGAAAGGTTTTACCTGGAATGCAAACGTTATGAAGCATCAGAGAGTTCATACAAGAGAGAAACCGTACAAATGTCTGAAGTGTAGCAAACATTTTTCTTGCAGTACAACCCTTCTGAGCCATCAGAGAGTCCACAGAGGAGAAAAACGATACAAATGTCAAGAATGTGGGAAATGTTTTTCTCAAAATTTGATCCTTCTGGTGCACCAGAGAGTCCACACAGGAGAGAAGCCGTACCAATGTCAGGAGTGTGAGAAGTGTTTTTCTCAAAACTCAAACTTTCTGAGGCACAAAAGAGTTCATACAGGTGAGAAACCGTACAAATGTCAGGAGTGTGAGAAGCCTTTTTCTCAGAACTCAGACTTTCTGAGGCACAAAAGAGTCCACACAGGAGAGAAACCGTACAAATGTCAGGAGTGTGAAAAGTGTTTTTCTCGTAACTCAGTCCTTCTGAGGCACAAAAGAGTTCATTCTGGAGAAAAACCCTACAAATGTAAGGATTGCGGGAAATGTTTTTCTCAGAAATCGCACCTTGTGAGGCATGAGAGAGTCCACACAGGAGAGAAACCCTACAAATGCAAGGAGTGCGGGAAAGCATTTGCTTGGAATTCACAGCTTATGAATCATTATAAAGTCCACACAGGAGGACATGTCAACAAGTGCCCCAAGTTTAGGAAATGTTTTGTTCTAATTTCAGACCTTGTGAAGCATCAGAAAGTCCACACAGGTGAGAAACTGTAGAAGTGTCAGGAGTGTGAGAACTGTTTTTGTAAGAACTCCCACCTTCTGAGGCACAAATGTGTTCATATTAGAGAGAAAATGTGCAAATGCCAGGAGTGTCGAAAAGTTTTGATCACAGTTCCCAGTTTGAGAACTTCAAAGAATCCACACCGGAGGTCAACTTTACAAGTGTCAAGAATGTGGGAAATGTTTCATTCAGAATTCAAAGATTCTGAAGCATCAGATTGTACACACGAGAGAGAAATCATACTGGTGCCAGGCCTGTGGCAAATGTTTTTCTCAAGAGTATAAATCTTCTGATTCACCAGAGAGTCTACACAGGAGAGAAACCATATAAATGGTAACAATGTGGGAAATGGTTTTCTTGCCGTTCAAACCTTCTGGTGTACCAGAGAGTCCACACAAGAGAAAAACCATACAAATGTAAGGAATATGGGAAATCAACTCTTTTGTTTCATCAGGTACTTGACAGGGGAGAGAAGCCACACAAATGCCAGGAGTGCGGGAAATACTTTGCTCAGACTTCACAACTTGTGAACCATAAAAGAATCAATTGAGGAAAGCAACCGTACGAGTGCCAGGAGTGTGGGCAGTCTTTTGCGAAGAACTCAAAATCTTGTGACCCACTGTTAGTTAGGGTTCATATCTTGACTCCTCTAGTTTTAAGTGAGACTCTGGAAACGTGTTGCAAAATCACAACTAATCTTTATTAGATTATATAACAATAAATCTGTTTGCCTAAACTCAGCTTCTGCGGTTTCTCTCCAACAGGTCCAGCGAGGGCATCCAAAGGTCCTTTGCAAAGGGGTTACAACTCAACTCGTCCCAGGGTCCTTTCAAAAACGGATTAGTGTTATCCAAGCCAAAAGTCTCTAATTGCGGGTCTGGTAAAGGGGTCGTGTCCTCATCTCGCACCTCCGTCTCATAAGGTTCCCCCTCTCCTCACAGGCGGGTCCACGGTCCATTAAGTACCCCTTCCTCTGGGCTTCTTCCAGACGCCATGCCCGGCGTTCACCCCCCCCCCCCAAGTATTACGTCCATCTCTCCTTTTCCCGCCAAACCATCCCCTGTCTAGGTGGCTACTGTCAACTTTATCAGTTCCCGCTCCAATTCTTGGGTATCAACTCCCCGCTGTTTGGTCTCGATGGGCGGTGCAGGTGGGTTTGTCTGAGGCTCTTGTTCCTTTGTGAGGGAGGACGACACTCCGGCGAGAGCCTTTACACCAGGGGTCTCAGACATGCGGCCCGGGGGCCATTTGCAGCCCGCCGGACAATAGTTTGTGGCCCCCACCTTGCCTGCCCCCCCTAAAGTGCCCACGCGTCCTCTGCTGTCAAGAGTCAAAAAAAAAAAGCCTTGCCTCGCTTGCCGGCTCTCTCCCAAGACAGCGCCTCTTGCACCCTCCATCCGGAACTGCAGCCTGCCAGCCAGCCCACTTATCTGCTGACTGCAGTTCTGGATGGAGGGTGCAAGAGGCGCTGTTTTGGGAGAGAGCCGGTGAGCGAGGCGCACTGCCAGCCCTTTCCGCTGAGTCGCAGCCAAGCGATGCCTGAGAGCGGAGCTCGCTCCTGGCCTGTCCTCGAAGAGCGCCTCCAAGCCACCAACAGCAGCTGCTGCCGCCTCTTCCAGGGAAGCAGCTCTCTGGCTCTCTTTCTCTCTCGGCTCCCCCAGCACCAGCCCGGCCAGCGCTTCCTTCTCCTTTTCGTCCTGCTTCAACCGCCTCGACTCTGGAGGCTGCCTGGGCTCGCCTCTCAAAGTTTGCTCCTCTGTCGTGGTGGGGGTACCTGCTGCTGCTGAGTGCGCCTTTTTTTGAGGGGGGCCTTCAGAGGACGGTTGCCGGACTGCCGTGTGTGTGTGTGCGTGTGCATGTGTGTATGCATGCGCGCGTACACTTGTGTAGGGCACCCCGTTCTGTTTAATTTCGCCGGTACCGATGGGGGCTTTCCTCCTTTGGCGATTCTGTGAGGTTTTTTAAAAAAATTATGTCATGCCCTCCTCCCCGCTAGGCGATTGCCGACGCTCCCTCCCTCCTCCACTTCTTCATCCTGCTCCTGGTGCTGGTGGGGGTAGTGAAGAAGGAGCCAGAGGGGGTCGTGGCCAGCGACAAGGGCTCATGCGCCCCTCCTCCTCGAAGCCCCAGCCGGGCTAAGGAAACTCCTGGGCAGAACATCTGATGTGGCCCAGCCTCATCCAGACTCTGCCTCCAGCGGCCCCCAGGTAAATTGAGTTTGAGACCCCTGCTTTACACTCTCGCCTCACGTCTCACACCCATAAGAATTTACACACTGGAGAAAAACTATACCAGTGCCACAAAAATATGGGATATGTTTTTCTCATAACTGAAACCTTCTAATTCACCAGAGAGTCGAGACAGGAGAAAAAGCTTAGAAATGCGCACAGTGTGGGAAATGTTTCTCTTGGAATTCACACCTCACAAGGCACAACAAGAAAGGGATATACAGTGAATATAAAAATCTTACACACCCCTGTTAAAATGTCAAGTGTCTGTGATGTAAAAAAAAGAGACAAAGATAAATCACTTCAGAACTGTCAGCTAAACTGCAGAAGCCCTTGTGTGCTGCAGGGTCAGAAGACCAAGCAGTCGTAAGATCAAATCCACGCGACGGAGTGAGCACCCATCGCTTGTCCCACCTCCCGCCAACCTAGCGGTTCGAAAGCATGCAAATGCGAGTAGATAATTAGGGACCACCTCGGTGGGAAGGTAAACAACGTTCCGTGTCTAAGTCGCACTGGCCATGTGACCACGGAAAGATTGTCTTCGGACAAAATGCTGGCTCTATGGCTTGGAAACGGGGATGAGCACCGCCCCCTAAAGTCGAACACGACTGGATAAAAATTCTCAAGGGGAACCTTTAGCTTTTATAAACTTTAAAATCTGGTTCACCAACAAACTGGTATTTTTTTAGGGGGAGGGAAGTAAAAATAAAAAACTGCCACGAGTATGGGAAATGGCATGTTTGAAGGCAGCATTTCTGACACATCAGAGCCACGTGGATATGTACTATCAGTACTGTAGTCAGAAAGACTCAATTTGAGCATTCGCTATAATCCACATTTTTTTAGCACCTGCAGGAGGCCTTGGAACTGATCCCTGAAGATATGGGGCTCCTTCTGCATGTATTTACTGCCGCACAAACGCAGTTGGAGTGCTTCAACTTCCTGCTTATGTGTCTGGCCCCATGGAGCATTTTGTACTCACACAGCATCTCCAGACTCCCTTCAATTTTAAAGTCTTTGCTCAGGAAGACTCCTTCCGGATATGAAGGCAGGTATCGGTGATCAACAATCTTGCAGTAGGCGCCCTAGAGAGAGCATAAAGGGAAGCGATGCTACAACTCCCAATGAACAGAACGCCAGCTTCCTTTTTTTTGTACATTAACCACAGGAAGTAACGTCCATGAGAGCCATGTAACCTCGGAGATAGGCCTTGGTCCAGGTGAGTGAAATGTTGATATGTTTATGTGTTGGACTCGTCAGCCCTGGAAGGCAGCCCATCTAGGAGAAGGAAAACTCCAAATTTAAACCTCCACTGCCTTGTGGCTATATCCACTTATGGAAAGGGCTTCAGGAGATAACCTCGAGGCAAAATCCGGAGCCGGAGTCCCGGAGGCATTTTCTTTCATTCTGCCAACTCCTGCGACGTTGCTGTAACCAGTTGTATTGGCTCTTGCCTTTCCACTGGACCATTTCAGCGATGTGGAGAGGGGGGATTTGCTGCTTGGGTAACAGCCTATCCTCCATACTATTTTACCCAGGCTTCGTGCTCTGGAGAGGACACTCCAGCTTCGCATACAGCGTCGAAACAACACGGGAAGTAGCAGTTACCGGTTATAAGTCTCTGCTCAGTTGGCGTAGAGCAGGACGCCAGGGGCTACTTCTGACGGTGGGAGAGGTCATTGGTAGAACTCTCGAATTGGCCTCCTCAGCCACACTAGACGCTGTTCCAAGTCCTCCATACAGAGCACGCTACCATAGTCTTTCGAGACTGAAGGATGCCTACTACTGGGTCTGTGGGCTGGAACCCTCAGGATTCTGTCTCAGGATCAGAGTCCAGATTAGGCATCCTTCAGTCTCGAGAGACTAGGGTAACGTGCTCTGTATGGAGGACTTGGAGCAGCGTCTAGTGTGGCTGAGAAGGACAATTGGAGAGTGACAATTCCTATTTCTCTCGCCTTAAGTTCATTCACACGAATCATTCCACGTTCAGCCGCTCTTCTTTTTGTGATTTCCAATCTACATTGGTTCGTGTTTCTCCCATTCCAGACTCCATTTGTGAAACTTCATGCTTTCAGATCTTGAACATCAGCAACTGGAGACCCTTTTGATTTCATCAAGGACATAATTGTTTGTCTTTCTTAGGGTCCATAATACAGTAGGACCACCATAGCCATGGGGGATTGGTTTCAAATACTGTACTTCCCACTCCCGCCTATGGTTATAATGCAGATGAATGCTAGTGAATGCTGTACCTAGCATGGTCTCTGGCTCCCTCTAGTGGCTAGTTGTGCTAACTTCATCTTGAGAAATATATATTTCTAGCATTTTTCTTTTAATATTTTAAATATTTTCAGACTGTGGATGTGAATTGGTGGAAACTGATCCCATGGATATCGGAGTCCTACTGTATCAGCAAAGCTCTTCTCTGGCAGCATTTCTCCAAAGAAATTGATTTTTGATTTTGCCTTTTGAAATTGATTTTTGCCCCTGCTCTCCTTCCGGTGGACTCAGGACTCCAGATGGCTTCAAACACTTTGGGCTTGAGCCAGTGAGTGAGTTGTCGGTCAGTTCTGTCCTCCCTGGATTGTCATGCCTCTAGAATAAATACCCCAGATGTGGTGTGTGGAGTCGGTAGTTAAACCTTAGAGAACATGGGCAAGCAAAGATGCCCGAACAATGTCCTCTTGCTGTACAGCAGGCTTGTCCAACCTTGGCCGTCCAGATGTTCTTGGACTTCAACTCCCAGAAGCCTTCAGCACCACCTCTGCTGGACAGGATTTCTGGGAGTTGAAGTTCAAGAACATCTGGAGGGCCAAGTTTGGACAAGCCTGCTGTAGAGCCTTGGAAAGTGTATATAAGCCTTTCTTTACTCTTTGAGCCGTGAACGACCAAAGTGAAGTTCTCCTGTTACAACTTCTAGTGTTCCTCAGTATGTGCAACACCAGCTGCGGCTGATGGGAGCTGTCTTCCGATAATAGGGAATCCTACGATAATGGAGCTCGAAAGGGTCTCGAAGGCCATCAAGTCCAACCTCCTGCTCAAGGCAGGAATCCAAGTCAAAAGATATCAGCCAAGCGGTTGTCTGAATCTTCTCTTGAAACCCTCCAGCGTTGGAGCGCTCAACACCTGCCAAGTTCATGGGTTCCTTCGTCGTACTGCTCTAACAGTTAGGGAGTTTTTTCCTGATATTCAGCCTAAATCTGGCCTCCTGTAGCTTGAGCCCATCATTACGCATCCTGCACTCTGGGATGACTGAGAACAGATCATAGAGTCAGAGAATCGTCATAGGGTTGGGAAGGGATCTTGGAGGTCATCTAGGCCACCCCCCTGCCCAAGGCAGGAGGCCTCCAGCCATCCCGGACAGATGGCCGTCCAATCCGTTCCCCTCCTCTGCAGTGCCACACATTTTAGCTGGATATTCCTGGCCTTTTCCTCTTCGTGATATACATCAGGGGCACAGTGGAAGTTACGAGATCCCCACAAGAGGCAAAGGCCTCGGCTGGAGAAGAAATCCGAGGGCGCCCAGTATTCCCCGGGCAGGGTGTTCTGGGAGTGTGGGAAGCAGGAGAGAGAGAGGGCGGGGGAGAAGATCCTGTTTCCAAAACGTTTCCCAAGGGCCGCTGAGGAGCAAATCCAGGCCGGACTCTGTCCTTCACCTCTGAGCTCAGGCGGCAGATTGGAGGGGTCGGCGCTTCCCTTGCCAGGAGCCTGGCTTGGCTTCAGTCACATGATAGGAAGTGGGAGACAAGAGTGGCAGCCAAGAGCAAAGGAGTCTGAGGGGAGGGAGATGATGGAAGATTGAAAGGGAGGGTTCAAAGGCCCAGACCTCCCCCTGGAAATGGGAGAGGAGATCAGGTGAGAAAGAGTGGCTCCGGATTTTGTTTTTTGTTTTGTTTTGGAGTGGTTGCAGGCGGGGGCGGGGGATGAGAATCGACCTGGAAAAAAGCAGAGGGATTTTATGGGGGGAAATCTGGGCAGATCGAGATCCTGGACCTTCCCTCAAATCGAGGAGGGAGCAAACGGACTCCATTATAGTCAGATTGCAATGCAATGCAATAGAAGGTTCTAGAATCTGGATGCATTGTGGCAAGATCCAGTGAACTGGTGAGGCAACCCAGGGTTAAATGCAGGGAATTGGGATTTCTAGAGGGGAAGGCAACCTGGGATGGAGTTGGAAGTCTCCCAAGACCAAGGCTTCTCCCTCCCCAATAATCCCGTCCTGTGTCTCCTCTCAATTCCTTTGGAGGGGAAAAGGGGAGCCAGCTTCTCCCAAGGGTGCCTAGGCTCCAAGCCGTGACGTGGGGAGCCCCTTTCCCTTTTGCCCCTCAATGCACTTCGGGGGGGAGGGATGGTGAGTCTCCCCAAGGATTTGGGTTCGGGGGAACCAGGAGGAAGCGAATAGACAGTGAGAGAGGATCTCTTCCCCTCCTCCAGGTTGGCCCCCAAAGTTTGGTTTCCTGATGCCAAGCCTTGCAGCCCCCCCCTCGGCCGACCACACGACCACCTACAGAAGCTGCCGAGGTTGACAGTTGACGGGGAAGAGGAGCCCATAAATAGGATTTTCCCGAGCTCCTTCTCCTATGCTATCAAGTCAGCTCTGACATTTGGTGACTCTTTTCAGGGTATTCTAAGCGGAGAGTACAAGTGGTGCCTCACTTGATGAGGATATAGAACGAAATCCTTGTCAAGCGAAATAAAAAAACCAATTGAAATGCATTAAAACCTGGTTAATGCGTTCCAATGGGCTAAATGTCTCAGCATCCAGCGAAGAACCTCCATAGGGCGGCCATTTTCTGCTCCCTTTCTTGGGAAGAATCCCTCCTAAAGCACAGCAGGGGGCCATTTTGAAACCCCGACGATCAGCTGTATATCGAAGTGGCGTCCCCTTCCCTTCTTCTGGGGACACCCTGGGATTGTGTTGCTCCCCCAAGGCTACCCAGGCTGGCCAGAAAGGCGGGAGGCACAGAGGGGGAATCGAACTCCCAACCTCTGGCTCCCCTGCCAAGCGCCTGACTCACTAAGATGTCCAGACAGCTCTTTCTCTTGACTCGGAGACCCCCTAAATTAGGACCAATGTTGTCGTTATGTGTGAGAGAGGTGCACTGAGCACTCAGCAGGAGATGGAGGAAGAGGAGAGGGGAGATGTGGCTGGCGGCTTTTGTCAATTCCAACTTTTTTTTCCCTTTCTCCTAGAATTTAATGATCGTTACTAGAAAAATGACCTGCCTTTGCAGCCTGTGAAGAGTGTCGTCTGATAAAAACAGTCTTTGCTCACAGCGAGCGAGAGAGAGAGAGAAGGAAGGACCCCTTTGATTCCACCGAAGGCTTTCTTAGAACACAAACCAGCAACCGAGGAGCAGAATATCGTTGACCTTGATCGAGGAAGAGCTTCTGATGTCCTCATGGCTGAGAGCAGTGCCATGAGGAAAATCTTGGAGGAGGATGTTCTCAGCTCAGATACACAACTCCAGAGCTTCAGGCGGTTCTCCTACAAGGAAGCGGAAGGGCCCCGAGACGCTTGCAGCCGACTCCACGGTCTCTGCCGTCGGTGGCTGAAGCCAGAAAGGCACACCAAGGCTCAGATCCTGGACCTGGTGATCCTGGAGCAGTTCCTGGCCATCCTTCCCCCGGAGATGTCCAGCTGGGTGAGGGAATGTGGAGCGGAGAGCAGTTCCCAGGCGGTGGCCCTGGCCGAAGGCTTCCTCCTGAGCCAGGCAGAAGAGGAGCGGAAGGTGAGGGGATTCCCACTTGGGGCTCTTCAGACAGGTAGCCTCAGTCCCTGTGGCCCCTTCTTCTGCCCCACAGCCCCTCCTGAGGCCACTTGTGCTCTCATGGCCCCCAGGCTTCTGCGGTTCTGCCTAACTTTGGTGCACTGCCTCTTCTCTTTGGAGTAAAGAGTTAAGTCTACAGGAAGCATGGATCTTGATTCGGAGTAGAAAAATATCTGTGGAAAGTTTGATCCTCCTTTAAAACAAGCCACCCTTGTTATTTTTTTCAGGGACTGGGTGGGTAGCTCAGTGGCTGAGGTCCCTGGCTGCAGAGCGAGAGGTTGGGAGTTCGATTCCCCCCACTGGGCCTCCTGGGAAAAGAGCCAGCCTGGGTAGCCTTGGGCCAGCGGCCCAGTCCCAGAAATACCCTCATAAAAAGGAATGGAGAACCACTTATCTTCCTGGGAAACCCTGAAAAGGGTGGCCTTAAGTCACGTATACCCTAGAAATAGTCCACCTCCCACCTAATGGGTCGCAAATTTAAAGGAGGATCTTTTAAGATGTTCGACAAAGGGCTTACAGTCCTTTGAAAATATCCAGAGACAGACATCCCCTGACCCCCAAATTCCACCACCAACCTTCCAGTGTTTGTCCCTTTCTCATTCCTTTTCTGTAGTCCTTCTGGATTTCATCCTTCGTTGTTCTTTCAGGGGAAAAATCTCTCTGTGGACATTCAGCCTGATTTCTCAGTGACAGAGAAGGCGGCACAGCCGGAGAGCAGACAGCATCTTCTGCCAAGGGGGAACACGCCAGGCGGTGAAGGAGGTGCCAGTTTGCAGGGTAAAGTCAAATGCCGGCAGGGGAAAGGAAGAGGGTGATCTCCCCGTCTGAAGGATGGAGGAGAAGCATGGGCTGCGTTGATATCTCCCTGAGTATCTCCCCCCCCATTCTATATACTGTATTGTGTTTTAATGGTTGTTTTGTGTTGACATGTCCCCTGTGAGTAATAACAACCCCATGAATGAGCCATCTCCCAAAATAATGTTGTGTCCTCAACAGCCCTAGCTCAGCTCTTGCAGACTCCAATCTGTGACTTCCTTTAGGTTACCAGTCCATCTCGTATTTGTTCTTCCTCTTTTCCTGCTGCCGTCCACTTTTCCCCACATGTTTGTCTTTTCCAGAGAATCTTGCCTTTTCGTGAGGTGCCCAAAGGAGGACAGTCTCAATTTCAACATTTTTGCCTCCAGAGAGAGTTCAGGGTGGATTTGATCTAGGGCCCACTCATTTGTCTTTCCGGAAGAGAACATTGCATATGTTTCTGTGAGAATTATATGCACCTGACGCCACGTTCTCAGCATCTCTCACATAGGAGATGGAATGTTTAATTACCAATACTTAAAGGACTTTAAACGAGAAAAGTAGTGCTTAGATTCATGGCCAGAAGGTCAAAGAGAAAAGCTCCACCGAAAGGAAATAGAAATCATATCTATTTGCTGAAACACAAATTCAGGATAGGGCAGAATCCAAATTGTCTCACTCCGTCCAGTTGTCATTGCATCGCTGGTTGCATCTCAGGCCTGAGAACAACAATCCTGTGAGGTAGGTCTGGTTGTGGAAGAATAACTGAGCTGCGATCATTCCGTGGGTTTTATGGCAGTTCTGAGTTTCAGTGGCAACAAGCTCTCCTAAGTCTCAAGCTAAGAGCTGGCCGTTCCCCCTTTTATTGCAATCTTTTGCATTAGACTGGAGTTACTTTCTTGTAAGTTTTAGAAAAAGGAAGCCGTGTGGATCTGTTATACCATATCAGAACAAAAGGAAAACATTAAAAATAAAGTTGACAAAAATGGCTCATGGGCAAATCCATTTCCTCAGACAAATTCTGAGCTTCCTGTCTGAGTAAAATATAGCAATTAGTTTTTTAGGTCACAAAAAAGTTTTGTGATTTTTATTAGTATTGGTACTAGTATTAGTATTAGTATTTGTCTAATTTTCTAGTACGTATGTGTTTATAGGTTTTTTTGTCTCTGTGAGAAACGGTTGCAACTGATACTGCATTCCCATACAGGAGCTGGAATGATGCTAGTAGCAAAGACTCCGCCATCTTCCCTTCCCTCGGATGGAGAGGAACCCCATCAGGTAAGCAGAAGGGCTAAACTGCAGTCCATCCGTACATCAAATGCTCTCATCCCATCCCTGGGAAGAATTAAGGGGACATTTGTTCCAGTTTTGCTTGTGTCAGAATATTTCCAAAACAAAAACCATTACATGCTTTGTATTTGGGATTTCATGAAAATGAGATATTAAACGTGAGAGGAATGAAAACTGATGGAGTCACCCATCCAGACCCCACAGCTTTGAGTGCTTAACTCTTAAAAGTCCTTTGTATTCATTAGTCATGCCCGTCCTGAATTTGGCTGGTTGCTCCTTTTTTTAAAGGAGTTCCTTGCTGTAACACCTATAGAGTAGAGCCCCTTTATCTGCAGGATCTGTATCGCCAGATTCACTTATCCACGGTCTGAAAAATTAAAAATATTAAAAGAAAAATCCAAGCTATATATTTTTTCCACAAGGTCAGTACCAAAATTGGCCACAAGAGATAGCCAGAAACCATGCTACAGAAAGCATTGGTTACTAAAATACAATTTGCTATAACATAATCCTTCTGAAGAAAATCAATCCTGAGTGCTCAGTGGAAGGACAGATCCTGAAGCTGAGGTTCCAATACTTTGGCCATCTCATGAGAAGAGAAGACTCCCTGGAAAAGACCCTGATGTTGGGAAAGTGTGACGGCAAGAGGAGAAGGGGACCACAGAGGACGAGATGGTTGGACAGTGTCATCGAAGCGACTAACATGAACTTGACCGAACTCCGGGAGGCAGTGGAAGGCAGGAGGGCCTGGTGTGCTCTAGTCCATGGGGTCACGAAGAGTCAGACTTAACGACTGAACAACAGCAACATAGCATAATCCGTGTTGTTCAGCATCAGCGGGAAGTTTGGATCTGATCACCTGTGGATATGGAGGTCCTACTGTATATCAAGAAAGTATAACATAGTTGTCTCCATGGTGAGAAAAGCAGGACCCTCCTGTATCAGATTGGTTTCTCACAAAAGTTCCCTATGGCAAGCCAATACATAGGGCAGAGAAATCCCTTTATCTCTCTGTCTCGTCTGGTTCAGACACCTGTTTTGGAGGGTTGTATTAAAGTAGAGAGCTGTGTGAGCTGTGAGAAAAATATACTTTTTTCTCCAGGCTTCTGTGACCGTTGAAGAGGTGGCGGTGTGTTTCACCCAGGAGGAGTGGGCGCTGCTGGATCCTTTCCAGAGGGCCCTACAGAGGGAAGTCATGGAGGAGAATTCTAGGATGGTGACATCTCTGGGTAAGGCCTACTCTTTTCCTGGTAATTGAAAAAAATAATTCAAAAGGTGGAGAGAAATGCTGAGATCGGAAAGGGGGTTATGAAAGTATGATGTAGATCCGGGGTCATCAACCCCCGGTCCGCGGCCCAGTACCGGTCCCTGGTCTGAGCTGGACCGGGCCGCGGAGACAGACTTCCTGCCCCCCCGCACTCACCCACCCCCGCAAAAGCCCTACCGCCTCCCTTCCTCCCTCTGTCCTCCGAAAGCAGGAGCAGAAGCAAGGAAGGCCGTGATGCAGGTGGCCGTCGATTTTAAGGAGTGCCTCAAGGACTCGCCCCGCTTCAGGTGCGGGGGGTGGGGGGCAGGGGCTTCACCGGGAAGGTCTGTCAGGAAGCCCGAGGTGGGCGGGGCGGCCCACTCCCCTCCCTTGCCCTTTCCATTGCTGGACTTGCGGGGCGGGGGTAGGGAGAAAGGGAAACGGCCACTGCTGACCCCGCTCTTTGCCGCCTGAGCCCACTCGGGGCCGCAGCCTGGGTCTCTTCCTGGGCTTGGGAGGAGAAAAGGGAGCCCCAGGGAAGCGCCTCCCGGGGGTGAGGAAGGAGGGAGAGGGATGGATGGAGTGAGCCTCGCGGGTGGGCCTTGCAACTTTGGAGAGGCTACTTTTACATGGCGGAATGGGAGGGGGGGTGGCTCTGGTCCGGGCGGGGCCAGGCTAGGCAGCCGGTGGTCATCAGCCCGCCCGTTTGATCCCGGAGCTCTTGCTGCAGCGGGGCTACTCGCGGGAGGTGTTTGGCAGCGGCGGCGGCTGTGGCCGTTTCTGCAGCCAAAGGGGACAGGACTGGCACCCGAGTCCCCCGAGCTCTTCTGCAGGGCTCGGCTGGGCCAGGCCGGAGGCTTCCCTGGAGCAGCCACGGAGAAGAGGCGGGCACAGGCGGTTAGTCCCCCCCCCCCCGGGGGGGGCTGCTTTTCTCTCTTCTGGCGTTGGGCAAAAGACTTCCCGGGCCCGGCCGGGAGGGTCACTCGGAGGGTCCTCTTTGGAGTGGCCTCTCCCCTACTCCCCACCCCACCCAGTGGCTGCACCTCCTTGTGGCGCATGGACTCCCCCAAGGTCCCTTGGGGCAGAGGCAGGGCCCCCGCGGGGGCTTTGCACGACCCCAACCTGGGAAATATATTTCTCAAGGGAGAACGGTGTGCTTTCAGGGCAAAGAATACACAAAGAACCAACCGAAAAGAAAGAGAGGAAGAGGAAGAAAGCGGGAGGGGCCGCCTCCTCAGAGAGGGTGAGAGGAAGCGTGGCGCTTCTGGCCAGCTGCCCCACCGGCCACTTGGGCGACTTGGTGCCGGAGCGCTTCATTGCCTGCCCATGGTCGCTCCTGCCAGTATGCTATGTGCAAGGCAGCACACACCGCCAAGCACTTCTCGTCGTGGTTGAGGGAGGAGGGGTAGGAGGAGGAGGAGGGGTGTTAAAGAGAGCTCTCGAGGTGTTTTGGGGTGGGGTCGGCGAGCAACAGCAGCAACAGCCACCCTTGACTGGGACTCCACTTCTCCCACCGCCCTGCACCTCCCAGCTGGCAGCCCCGGGCTCCCTTCCTGAGCAGGATGGAGAGGGTTGCTCCTCAGCTAGGCAGCAAGCGGGTGGAGGTGCCGGCCCTTCCCTTCAAAAACCCAGAAGGAATCCAAGGAACCAAAACTCCACGCAATGCTTCCCTGGACTTCTTTAGGATGGCGAGCCAACTAAGGGTTAAATACACCGAGTGGGGATTCCTAGAAGGGAAGGGGAGCTTGGAAGAAGGAGACCTTTCTGTCCCCATTGGAAATGTTACCTCTCTAAAAACATGTCCCTTCCTGTCCGCCCTTTTTCTTCCTCTGGAGGAAAGTGAGGCTTGGGTGGCTGGAAAGGCTGCCTGGGACCTGCTTCTCCCTTTCTGGGATCCAGGGAGCCTCCACCTCTTCCCCCCCAACACCCCCCACCATTGCAACTGGGAGAGATGGTGAGTGTGTCCCAGCAGGGCTGCCTGGGATGGTGAGTGCGGGGGCAGGACTGGAGGAGGCTGGCAGGAGGCGAGGGGCAGGTAGGGGAGTGAGGGTCCCCCAACTCCAAATGCAGCCGAGGGGAGGGAAGACCCCAAGACCGGGCAGGAGAGGCAGCCAGAAGGGAGCCCAACCCTGCTGCCTGAAGGGTTACATCCACCCCCTCCTTCCCCCTCTCATGCTGGCAAAAGGACTAATCCTGCACCTTCCAAGCCATGAGAATGGGGGTTTGGTCCTGACAACTTACACAGCAGGCTGTTCATAGATAGAACTGTAGCCTGATGATGGTGTGATGATTTGATGAGATGATAATTTCATAAGGACAGGATCTTTTGGGGATATGCTATGCTTTACTATTGTTCACAATAATTATTTTATCTGCATATTTTATGAAGAGCTTTGGTAATCTGCTTTAATATGAGAAGTGATTTCATTATATTTCATATGTATAATGTATTGCTTTAAATTCTACTTGATAAGCACTGGTTAAAGCAGAAACACCTCACACCCTTGTGATAAAACAGTGAAAAGTATACATAAAATATTACAAGGAAAATTTGGGAATGCACTCTCTCTCTCTCTCTCTCTCTCTCTCTCTCTCTCTCTCACACACACACACACACACACACACACACACACACAATCAATCAATCAATCAATCAATCAATCAATCAATCAATCAATCCAGTGTTATGAAATCTCAGTGAAAGCAAAAGCAAGACAGTTCTGGAACTTCTTCCACCTTTAATGAGACCTATGAACTGTACAACTCAGTTGAACAGCAAACAGAATTTTTTTAGGTAGAGGGAAATAAAAATCGAGGAGCAGAGGTTCGTTGGCCTTCATCGAGGAAGAGCTTCTGATGTCCTCATGGCTGAGAGCAGTGCCATGAGGAAAATCTTGGAGGAGGATGTTGTCAGCTCAGATATACAACTCCAGAGCTTCAGGCGGTTCTCCTACAAGGAAGCAGAAGGGCCCCGAGAAGCTTGCAGCCGACTCCACCGTCTCTGTCGTCAGTGGTTGAAGCCACAAAGGCACACCAAGGCTCAGATTCTGGACCTGGTGATCCTGGAGCAGTTCCTGGCCATCCTTCCCCCAGAGATGTCCCGCTGGGTGAGGGAATGTGGAGCGGAGACCAGTTCCCAGGCGGTGGCCCTGGCCGAAGGCTTCCTCCTGAGCCAGGCAGAAGAGGAGCGGAAGGTGAGGGGATTCCCACTTGGGGCTCTTAAGACAGGTCGCCTCAGTCCCTGTGGCCCCTTCCTCTGCCCCACAGCCCCACCTGAGGCCCCTCGTGCTGCCATGGCCCCCCCAAGCTTCTGCGGTTCTGCCTAGCTTTGGTGCACCTTCTCTTCTCTTTGGAAGCAAAGTCTACAGGAAGCATGGATCTTAATTCAGAGTAGGAAAACTCTTCCAGACGTCTGTGGAAAGCTTGATCCTCCTTTAAAACAAGCCACCCTTGTTATTTTTTCTGTAAGAAAATTCCAGGTTTCTCTTTCTGCCCCAGAGACACCACCAAAGGAGACGATGAGGTTTCTGATAGGGTTGTGGGTGGTGGCTCTCTACCTCTTCCTACACCCCAGAAGTCCTCCATCTTTTATCTAATGGATGAGAGATCCAGTGCAGGGACTGGGTGGGTAGCTCAGTGGCAGAGGTCCCTGGCTGCAGAGACAGAGGTTGGGAGTTTGATTCCCCCCACTGGGCCTCCTGGGAAAAGAGCCAGCCTGGGTAGCCTTGGGCCAGCGGCACAGTCCCAGAAATAACCCCATTAAAAAGGGAATGGAAAACCACTTCTAAGTACTGTACAGTATTCTCTACCAAGAAAACCCTGGAAAGGGTGGCCATAAGTCACGCATACCCTAGAAATAGTCCACCTCCCACCTAATGGGTCGCAAATTTAAAGGAGGATCTTTTAAGATGTTCTACAAGGGACTTACAGTCCTTTGATAATATCCAGAGACAGACATCCCCTGACCCCCAAATTCCACCACCAACCTTCCAGTCTTTGTCCCTTTCTCGTTCCTTTTCTGTCATCCTTCTAGATTGAATCCTTCGTTGTTCTTTCAGGGGAAAAATCTCTCTGTGGACATTCAGCCTGATTTCGCAGTGACAGAGAAGATGGCACAGCCAGAGAGCAGACAGGATCTTCTGCCAAGGGGGAACACGCCAGGCGGTGAAGGAGGTGCCAGTTTGCAGGGTAAAGTCAAATGTCAGCAGGGGAAAGGAAGAGGGTGATCTCCTTGTCTGAAGGATGGAGGAGAAACACGGGCTCCGTTGATATCTCCCTGAGTATCTCCCCCCCATTCTATATATTGTGTTTTAACGGTTGTTTTGTGTTGACACATCACCTGCTGCCATCCACTTTTCCCCACATGATTGTCTTTTCCAGAGAATCTTGCCTTTTCGTGAGGTGCCCAAAGGAGGACAGTCTCAATTTCAGCGTTTTTGCCTCCAGAGAGAGTTCAGGGTGGATTTGATCTTGGGCCCACTCATTTGTCTTTCCGGAAGAGAACATTGCATCTGTTTCTGTGAGAATTGTATGCACCTGATGCCATGTTCTCGGCATCTCTCACATAGGAGATGGAATGTTTAATTACCAACACTTAAAGGACTTTAAACGAGAAAAGGAGTGCTTAGATTCATGGCCAGAAGGTCAAAGAGAAAAGCTCCACCGAAAGGAAATAGAAATCATATCTCTGTGCCTGAAACACAAATTCAGGATAGGGAAGAATCCAAATTGTCTCACTCCGTCCAGGTGTCATTGCATCGCTGGTTGGTCTCTCCACACATTGATTCGATGATTCTGTTTGTATCCCATGTTTGACTCAATGTGCTCAAGACCTTGCAATTTTTTTTCCTTAACAACTCAGGCCTGAGAACAACAATCCTGTGAGGTAGGTCTGGTTGTGGAAGAATAACTGAGCTGTGATCGTCCCGTGGGTTTCATGGCAGTTCTGCTTTTCAGTGGCAACAAGCTCTCCTAAGTCTCAGGCTAAGTGCTGGCCGTTCCCCCCTTCCTTTGCAATCTTTTGCATTTTACTGGAGTTACTTTCTAGTACGTTTTAGAAAAAAGAAGCCATGTTGATCTGTTCTACCATATCAGGTCGAAAGCAAAACAACATTAAAAATAAAGTAGACAAAAAGGGCTCAGGGACAAATCCTCAGACAAAATGTGGGCTTCCTATCTGAGTAAAAGATAGCGATTAGTTTTTAAGGTCACAGAAAAGGTTTGTCATCGTTATTTTATTTGTATTAGTTTTAGAATTGGTCTCAATTTCTAGTACATGTTTATAGGATTTTGATCTTTGTCTCTGTGAGAAACGGTTGCAACTGATACCGCATTCCCATACAGGAGCTGGAATGATGCCAGTAGCAAAGACTCCGCCATTTTCCCTTCCCTCGGATGGAGAGGAACCCCATCAGGTAAGCAGAAGGGCAAAACTGCAGTCCATCCGTACATCAAATGCTCTCATCCCATCCCTTGGAAGAATCAAGGGGGCATTTGTTCCAGTTTTGCTTGTGTCTGAACATTTCCAAAAGAAAAACCATTACATGCTTTGTATTTGGGATTTCAGGAAATTGAGATATTAAACGTGGGAGGAATGAAAACTGATGGAGTCACCCATCCAGACCCAACAGCTTTGAGTGCTTAACTCTTAAAAGTCCTTTGTATTCTTTAGTCATGCCCGTCCTGAATTTGGCTGGTCGCCCATTTTTTTAAAAAGAGTTCCTTGCTGAACACCTATACAGTAGAGCCCCTTTATCTGCAGGATCTGTATCTCCAGATTCACTTATCCACGGTCTGAAAAATTAAAAATATTAAAAGAAAAATCCAAGCTATAAATTTTTTCCACAAGGTCAGTACCAAAATTGGCCACAAGAGACAGCCAGAAACCATGCTACAGAAAGCATTCAGTATTAATATACAATTTGCTATAACATAATCCTTCTGAAAGAAATCAATCCTGAGTGCTCAGCGGAAGGACAGATCCTGAAGCTGAGGCTCCACTATTTTGGCCATCTCATGAGAAGACTCCCTGGAAAAGACCCTGATGTTGGGAAAGTGTGAGGGCAAGAGGAGAAGGGGACGACAGAGGACGAGATGGTTGGACAGTGTCATCGAAGCGACCAACATGAATTTGATCCAACTCCGGGAGGCAGTGGAAGACAGGAGGGCCTGGTGTGCTCTGGTCCATGGGGTCACGAAGAATCAGGCACGACTTAACGACTGAACAACAACAACATAACATAATCCGTGTTGTTCAGCATCAGCGGGAAGCTTGGATCAGATCTCCCGTGGATATGGAGGTCCTACTGTATATCAAGAAAGTATAACATAGTTGTCTCCATGGTGAGAAAAGCAGGACCCTCCTGTATCAGATTGGTTTCTCACAAGAGTTCCCTATGGCAAGCCCAAACATGGGGCAGATAAATCCCTTTATATCTCTATCTCGCCTGATTCAGACACCTGTTTTGGAGGGTTGTATTAAAGTAGCTCTGAGAAAAATATACTTTTTTCTCCAGTCTTCTGTGACCTTTGAAGAGGTGGCGGTGTGTTTCACCCAGGAGGAGTGGGCGCTGCTGGATCCTGACCAGAGGGCCCTACAGAGGGAAGTCATGGAGGAGAATTCTAGGATGGTGACATCTCTGGGTAAGGCCCACTCTTTTCCTGATACTTGAAAAAAATAATTCAAAAGGTGGAGAGAAATGCTGAGATCGGAAAGGGGGTTATGAAAGTATGATGTAGACGACAGAGGGCATCACCAGGAGCCAAGAGAGCGACGCGTTGGGTGCAGATTGTCCGTTTCTGGTCATACCCAGAATTCAGTCTTGGTCTGTGCTTGTCTCTCTTCTTTATAGATAATTTGAAGAAAACAGCCATATGTGCAAAGAGCAGCAAGTGCTTTGTGCAGAAAATGGATCTTGTCAGACATTGGCAAGCACACACAAATGTTAAAAGAATTACTGGAGGGAAACCCTACAAATGCATCCTGTGTGGGAAACATTTTGCTCAAAAGATGACCCTGATCCTTCACAAGAGGACCCACATTGCAAAGAACAGTGTCAGGGAGAAGCCACACAAATGCCAGGAGTGTGAGAAATGTTTTCCTCAAAAGACAGACTTGAAAAAGCATCAGACTCGGCACAGCAGAGAGAAACCATACCAATCTGAGGAGTGCAGGAAAGGTTTTACCCGGAATCCAAACGTTATGAAGCATCAGAGAGTTCATACAAGAGAGAAACCATACAAATGCCTGAAGTGTAGCAAACATTTTTCTCGCAGTACAACCCTTCTGATCCATCAGAGAGTCCACAGAGGAGAAAAACGATACAAATGTCAAGAATGTGGGAAATGTTTTTCTCAAAATTTGATCCTTCTGGTGCACCAGAGAGTCCACACAGGAGAAAAACCCTACAAATATAAGGAATTTGATAAATGTTTTCCTCAGAAGACAGAGTTGGTGAAGATTGAGACTCAGCACACAGGAGAGAAACCGTACCAATGTCAGGAGTGTGAGAAGTCTTTTTCTCAGAACTCAAACCTTCTGAGGCACAAAAGAGTACATACAGGTGAGAAACCGTACAAATGTCAGGAGTGTGAGAAGTCTTTTTCTCAGAACTCACACCTTCTGAGGCACAAAAGAGTACATACAGGTGAGAAACCGTACAAATGTCAGGAATGTGAGAAGCGTTTTTCTCGTAACTCACACCTTCGAAGGCACAAAAGAGTTCATTCTGGAGAAAAGCCATACAACTGTCAGGAGTGTGGGAAAGGTTTTACCAGGAATTCACTCCTTATGAACCATCAGAGAGTCCACACAGGTGAGAAACTGTACAAATGTGAGGAGTGTGAGAAGTGTTTTTCTCAGAACTCAGACCTTCTGAGGCACAAAATAGTTCATACAGGTGAGAAACCGTACAAATGTAAGGATTGTGGGAAAGGTTATACCCAGAATTCAAGCCTTGTGGTGCACCAGAGAGTCCACACAGGAGAGAAACCCTACAAATGCAAGGAGTGTGGGAAATCATTTGCTTGGAATTCACAACTTATGAATCATTATGATGTCCACAAAGGAGGATGTGGAAACGTCAACAAGTGACCCAAGTTTAGGAAATGTTTTGTTCTAATTTCAGATATTGTGAAGCATTGGAGAGTCCACACAGGTGAGAAACTGTAGAAGTTTCAGGAGTGTGAGAACTGTTTTTGTAAGAACTCCCACCTTCTGAGGCACAAAAGTGTTCATATAAGAGAGAAAATGCGCAAATGCCAGGAGTGTCAAAAAGTTTTGATCACAATTCCCAGTTTGAGAACTTTCAAAGAATCCACACCGGAGGACAACTTTACAAGTGTCAATAATGTGGGAAATGTTTCATTCAGAATTCAAAGTTTCTGAAGCATCAGACTGTACACACGAGAGAGAAATCATACCAATGCCAGGTCTGTGGCAAGTGTTTTTCTCTGAGTATAAATCTTCTGATTCACCAGAGAGTCCACAAAGGAGAAAAACCATAGAAATGTAAGGAATATGGGAAATGTTTTGCACAGAAATCAGCTCTTTTGAGCCATCAGGTACTCGACAGGGGAGAGAAGCCACACAAATGCCAGAAGTGTGGGAAATGCTTTGCTCAGAGTTCACAACCTGTGAACCATAAAAGAATCAATCGAGGAAAGCAACTGTACAAGTGCCAGGAGTGTGGGCAGTCTTTTGCGAAGAACTCAAAATATTGTGACCCACTGTTAGGGTTCGTATCTTGCCTCCCCTAGTTTTAAGTGAGACTCTGGAAACACTTGTGTTAAAAAATCACAACTAATCTTTATTAGAATATATAACAATAAATCTGTTTGCCTAAACTCAGCTTCTGCGGTTTGTCTCATCTCCAACGGGACCAGCGAGGGCATCCAAATGTCCTTTGCAAAGGGGTTACAACTCAGCTCGTCTCAGGGTCCTTTCAAAAACGGATTAGTGTTGTCCAAGCCAAAAGTCTCTAATTGCGGTTCTGGTAACGGGGTCGTCTGCTCATTTTGCACCTCCGTCTCATCAGGTTCCCCCTCTCCTCGCAGGCGGGTCCACGGTCCATTAAGTACCCCTTCCTCTGCGCTTCTTCCAGACGCCATGCCCGGCGTTCACCCCCCCCAAGTATTGCGTCCATCTCTCCTTTTCCCGCCAAACCATCCCCTGTCTAGGTGGCTACTGTCAACTTTATCAGTTCCCGCTCCAATTCTCGGGTATCAACTCCCCGCTGTTTGGTCTCGATGGGCGGTGCAGGTGGGTTTGTCTGAGCCTCTTGTTCCTTTGTGAGGGAGGACGGACGACACTCCGGCCAGAGCCTTTACACCAGGGGTCTCAGACATGCAGCCCGGGGGCCATTTGCAGCCCGCCGGACAATAGTTTGTGGCCCCCGCCTTGCCTGCCCCCCCGAAGTGCCCACGCGTCCTCTGCTGTCAAGAGTCAAAAAAGCCTTGCCTTGCTTGCCGGCGCACTCCCAAGACAGCGCCTCTTGCACTCTCCATCCGGAACTGCAGTCTGCCAGCCAGCCTGCTTGTCTGTTGGCTGCAGTTCTGGATGGAGGGTGCAAGAGGCGCTGTTTTGGGAGAGAGCCGGTGAGCGAGGTGCACTGCCAGCCCTTTCCGCCAAGTCGCCGCCAAGCGATGCCTGAGAGCGAAGCTCGCTCCTGGCCCGTCCTCGAAGAGCGCCTCCAAGCCACCAACAGCAGCTGCTGCCGCCTCTTCCAGGGAAGCAGCTCTCTGGCTCTCTTTCTCTCTCGGCTCCCCCAGCACCAGCCCGGCCAGCGCTTCCTCCTCCTTTTCGTCCTGCTTCAACCGCCTCGACTCTGGAGGCTGCCTGGGCTCTCCTCTCAAAGTTTGCTCCTCTGTCGTGGTGGGGGTACCTGCTGCTGCTGAGTGCGCCTTTTTTTGAGGGGGGCCTTCAGAGGAAGGTTGCCGGACTGCCGTTTGTGTGTGTGTGTGTGTGTGTGTGTGTGTGCATGTGTGTATGCATGCGTGCGTACACCTGTGTAGGGCGCCCCGTTCTGTTTAATTTCCCTGGTACCGATGGGGGCTTTCCTCCTTTAGCGATTCTGTGAGGTTTTTTAAAAAAAATTATGTCATGCCCTCCTCCTCGCTAGGCGGCCGCCCACGCTCCCTCCCTCCTCCACTTCTTCATCCTGCTGCTGGTGCTGGTGGTGGTAGTGAAGAAGGAGCTAGAGGGTGTCGTGGCCGGCGACGAGGGCTCATGCGCCCCTTCTCCTCGGAGCCCCAGCCGGGCTAAGGAAACTCCTGGGCAGTTTCCTTCGCTCTTGCTCTGCTTGGCAGAAAATCTGATGCGGCCCAGCCTCATCCAGACTCTGCTCCAGAGGCCCCCAGGTAAATTGAGTTTGAGACCCCTGCTTTACACTCACGTCTCACACCCACAAGAATTTACACACTGGAGAGAAACTATACCAGTGCCACAAAAATATGGGATATGTTTTTCTCAAAATTGAAACCTTCTAATTCACCAGAGAGTCGAGACAGGAGAAAAACGTACAAATGTGCACAGTGTGGGAATGTTTCTCTTGGAATTCACATCTCACAAGGCACAACAAGAAAGGGATATACAGTGAATATAAAAAGCTTATACACCCCTGTTAAAATGTCAAGTGTCTGTGATGTAAAAAAAAGAGACAAAGATAAATCACTTCAGAACTGTGAGCTAAACCGCAGAAGCCTTTGTGTGTTGCAGGGTCAGAAGACCAAGCAGTCGTAAGATCAAATCCACGTGACGGAGTGAGCACCCATCGCTTGTCCCACCTCCCGCCAACCTAGTGGTTTGAAAACATGCAAATGCGAGTAGATAAATAGGGACCACCTCAATGGGAAGGTAAACAGCGTTCCGTGTCTAAGTCGCACTGGCCATGTGACCACGGAAGATTGTCTTCGGACAAAACGCTGGCTCTATGGCTTAGAAGGCGAACATTACTGGACAAAAATTCTCAAGGGGAACCTTTAGCTTTTATAAACTTTACAATTTGGTTCACCAACAAACTGGTATTTTTTTTAGGGGGAGGGAAGTAAAAATAAAAAACTGCCACTGTGGCATTTCTGACACATCAGAGCCCCGTGGATATGATTGGAATCAAGATGGTTCCTATCAGTACTGTAGTCAGAAAGACTCAATTTGAGCATTCGCTATAATCCACATTTTTTAGCACCTGCAGGAGGCCTTGGAACTGATCCCTGAAGATATGGGGCTCCTCCTGCATGCATTTACAGCCACACAAACGCAGTTGGAGTGCTTCAACTTCGTCTTTATGTGTCTGGCCCCATGGAGCATTTGGCACACACACAGACACAATCACACACACAAAAAGCAGCACTAGCATCTCCAGCCTCCATTCAGTTTTAAATTCTTTGCTCAGGAAGACTCCTTCCTGATATGAAGGCAGGTAGAGGTGATCAACAGTCCTGCAGTAAGACCAAAACAAACAAACAAACAAAAACATTGTGCGGTTGTATGGTTCTATTTTGAGATAACACCAGTTAATAGGAAAAGTAGAACGCGGCCAGGAGACATTACCGAGCCAGCTGTCACCCTCATCACCATTGGGTTCAGGCTTCTGTGCTGCTGCTTTAGGAGCTGGCCTGGGCCCGGAAGGGAACTTGCTGGTAAGAGGAGGGTATTCGCTCTCTGAAGGTCCAAGGGGCCCTTCCACTGTGGATCCTCTTGTGCTGCTCTTCCTGGAGTCCCTTGGCGGAGGTGAAGGTAGAAGACAAAATCTTCCTCTTTCAGTCCCAGCCGATCCGCCCCAACTCTGCTCCATACTGGGCTGGAAGAAGCTGGAGTGGAAGGCTTCCGATCTCTGGTCTGTTTTGAGCTCACTGAGGTTCTCTGAGGAAAACCTGACAGATTGTCTTCTTGGCTGCCGTCCTTCTGGAGTTGAGGCCATGGTGGGTTGGTAGCCTCCAAAAGGGAACTCGTCCCCTTTAGACTGTCTTCCTTCTCTACCTGCTTTTCATTTTTCTTATCCGGTTTCAATTCCTCTTGTTCTTCCTATGCTTGGTCACTCCAGAAGTTTTTTACCTGTTCCAAACCTGCAAGGAATGTGACAAAAGCTGTGCTTTCAACTGAGTCAGGAGGACCTCTTCAGAAAACAAGCCTAGCTGAGAAAGGGGACCCGGCCAGTGGACTTAATAAGGACTTAATAAGGATCCCAGCTCTACTCCCACTACCTCCAGACAGCTAAAGTAGAAGTCCTTTGACGGATGATACTTTGGCTGGTCTTTTGACTGATGACGAAGAAGGCACAGTGAAGGAAGGACATTCCAGTGCCACCAGAAATACCATAGAAACAAAGGCTGGGATCTCGAAAGAGAAAGGAACATCTATACCTACCTCTGCATCTGCTGTGGCCCCTGACCAGAAAAAGGAGCTAACGTTTAAGAATGATGGGGATGATCTCATGGATGGTCTGAGATTTGGTGAAAACCCCAGAGCAGAACAGAAATCTGACAGAAAGTGTGAAAATGAGGAAGCTTGCCCTGCCCGGTCCTGTTGCTGTAGAGGCTTGGAAAGTGTATATAAGCCTTTCTTTACTCATTCAGCCGTAATGACCAAAGTGAAGTTCTCCTGTTACAACTTCTAGTGTTCCTCAGTATGTGCAACACCAGCTGCGGATGATGGGAGCTATCTACCGATAATAGGGAATCCTACCATAATGGAGCTCGAAAGGGTCTCGAAGGCCATCGGGTCCAACCTCCTGCTCAAGGCAGGAATCCCAGTCAAAGGATATCAGCCAAGCGGTTGTCTGAATCTTCTCTTGAAACCCTCCAGCGTTGGAGCGCTCAACGCCTGCCAAGTTCATGGGCTCCTTCGTCGTACTGCTCTAACAGTTAGGGAGTTTTTTCCTGATATTCAGCCTAAATCTGGCCTCCTGTAGCTTGAGCCCATCATCACGCATCCTGCACTCTGGGATGACAGAGAAGAGATCAAACAGTCAGAGAATCGTCAAAGGGTTGGGAAGGGATCTTGGAGGTCTTCTAGTCCAACCCCCTGCCCAAGGCAGGCGGCCTCCAGCCATCCCGGACAGATGGCTGTCCAATCCGTTCCCCTCCTCTGCAGTGCCACACATTTCAGCTGGATATTCCTGGCCTTTTCCACTTCGTGATATACCTCAGGGGCAGAGTGGAAGTTACGAGATCCCCACAAGAGGCAAAGGCCTCGGCTGGAGAAGAGACCCGAGGGCGCCCAGGATTCCTCGGGGAGGGTGTTCTGGGAGTGTGGGAAGCAGGAGAGAGAGAGAGAGAGAGAGAGAGAAGAAGAAGACGGAGATGCTTCCCGACAGATCCTGCTTCCAAAACGTCTCCCAGGGCTGCTGAGGAGCAAATCCAGGCCGGACTCTGTCCTTCACCTCTGAGCTCAGGCGGCAGATTGGAGGGGTCGGCGCTTCCCTTGCCAGGAGCCTGGCTTGGCTTCAGTCACATGATAGGAAGTGGGAGACGAGTGGCAGCCAAGAGCAAAGGAGTCTGAGGGGAGGGAGATGATGGAAGATTGAATGGGAGGGTTCAAAGGCCCAGACCTCCCCCTGGAAATGGGAGAGGAGATCAGGTGAGAAGGAGTGGCTCCGGATTTTGTTTTTGTTTTGGAGTGGTTGCAGGCCGAGGGGGAGGGGGAGAGATTTTTGGGCGGGAAATCTGGGCAGGTCGAGATCCTGGATCTTCCCTCAAATCAAGGAAGGAGCAAACGGACTCCATTATAGTCAGATGGCAATGTAATGCAAGGGAAGGTTCTAGAATCTAGATCCATTGTGGCAAAATCCAGTGAACCGGCCAGGCAACCCAAGGGTTAAGTGCAGGGAATTGGGATTTCTCGAGAGGAAGGCAACCTGGGACAGGGTTGGAAGTCTCCCAAAACCAAGGCTTCTCCCTCCCAAATAATCCCGTCCTGTGTCTCCTCTCAATTCCTTTGGAGGGGAAAAGGGGAGCCAGCTTCTCCCAAGGGTGCCTAGACTCCAGTCAGGGACGTGGGGAGCCCCTTTCCCTTGACCTTCAATGCGCTTCGGGGGGGAGATGGTGAGTCTCCCCAAGGATTTGGGGTCGGGGGAACCTAGAGGAGGAAAAGAGGCAGCGAGAGAGGATCTCTTCCCCTCCTCCAGGTTGGCCCCCAAAGTTTGGTTTCCTGATGCAAAGCCTTGCAGCCCCCCCCCCTCAGCCGACCACACGACCACCGACAGAAGCTGGCTAGGTTGACAGTTGACGGGGAAGAGGAGACCATAAATATGATTTTCCCAGGGCTCTTCCTCCTCTTATGCTATCAAGTCAGTTCTGACATTTGGTGATCCTTCTCAGGATTTTCAAAGCGGAGAATACACCCAAGTGGCGTCCCCTTCCCTTCTTCTGGGGACAACCTGGGATTGTGTTCCTCCCCCAAGGCTACCCAGGCTGGCTAGAAAGGCGGGAGGCACAGAGGGGGAATCGAACTCCCAACCTCTGGCTCCCCTGCCAAGCGCCTGACTCACTGAGATGTCCAGACAGCTTTTTCTCTTCCCTTGGAGACCCCCCTAAATTAATACCCATGTTGACGTGGTTAGGTGTAAGAGAGGTGCACTGAGCACTCAGCAGGAGATGGAGGAAGAGGAGAGGGGAGCTGTGGCTGGCGGCTTTTGTCATTTCCACCTTTTTTCTTTCTCCTAGAATGGAATGATCATTAGCAGAAAAATGTCCTGTCTTTGCAGCCTATGAAGAGTGTCGTCTGATAAAGACAGTCTTTCCTCACAGCAAGAGAGAGAGAGATTGAGAGAGAGAGAAGGGAGGACCTCTTTGATTCCACCGAATCAAGGCTTGCTTAGAACATAAACCAGCAATCGAGGAGCAGAAGTTTGTTGGCCTTGATCGAGAAAGAGCTTCTGATGTCCTCATGGCTGAGAGCAGTGCCATGAGGAAAATCTTGGAGGAGGATGTTGTCAGCTCAGATATACAACTCCAGAGCTTCAGGCGGTTCTCCTACAAGGAAGCAGAAGGGCCACGAGACACTTGCAGCCGACTCCACCGTCTCTGCCGTCAGTGGCTGAAGCCAGAAAGGCACACCAAGGCTCAGATCCTGGACCTGGTGGTCCTGGAGCAGTTCCTGGCCATCCTTCCCCCGGAGATGTCCAGCTGGGTGAGGGAATGTGGAGCAGAGACCAGTTCCCAGGCGGTGGCCCTGGCCGAAGGCTTCCTCCTGAGCCAGGCAGAAGAGGAGCGGAAGGTGAGAGGATTTCAACTTGGGGCTCTTAAGATAGGTCGCCTCAGTCCCTGTGGCCGCTTCCTCTGCCCCACAGCCCCTCCTGAGGGTGGTGGCTCTCTACCTCTTCCTACACCCCAGAAGTCCTCCATCTTTTATCTAATGGATGAGAAATCCAGTGCAGGGACTGGGTGGGTAGCTCAGTGGCAGAGGTCCCTGGCTGCAGAGCCAGAGGTTGGGAGTTCGATTCCCCCCACTGGGCCTCCTGGGAAAAGAGCCAGCCTGGGTAGCCTTGGGCCAGCGGCCCAGTCTCAGAAATACCCTCATAAAAAGGAATGGAGAACCACTTATCTACGTGGAAAAACCTGGAAAGCATGGCCATAAGTCAGAATGGACTTGACGGGACACACCTATGATGATGATGATGATGATGATGATGATGATGATGATGATGATGATGATGATGATGATGATGATGATGATGATTATTATTATTATTATTATTATTATTATTATTATTATTATTATTATTATTATTATTATTATTATTATTATTATTATTATTATGTATACCCCAGAAATAGTCTAGTAGGTGGCAAATTTAAAGGAGGATCTTTTAAGATGTCCCACAAGGGGCTTATAGTTCTTTGAAAATATCCAGAGACAGACATCCCCGACCCCCAAATTCCACCACCAACCTCTCAGTGTTTGCCCCTTTCTCATTCCTTTTCTGTCGTCCTTCTGGATTTAATCCTTCATTGCTCTTTCAGAGGAAAAATCTCTCTGTGGACATTCAGCCTGATTTCTCAGTAACAGAGAAGACGGCACAGCCGGAGAGCGGACGGGATCTTCTGCCAAGGGGGAACACGCCAGGCGGTGAAGGAGGTGCCAGTTTGCAGGGTAAAGTCAAATGCCAGCAGGGGAAAGGAAGAGGGTGATCTCCTTGTCTGAAGGATGGAGGAAAAGCATGGGCTGCGTGGATATCTTCCTTAGTCTTCACCCCCCAGTTCTATACATTGTCTTTTAATTGTTCTGACTCCCTAAAGGTTACCAGTCCATCTCATACAGTGGTGCCCCACATGACTAGCGAATCCGCATAGCGATGTTTTTTTCGCAATCGATAAGCTTTTCGCTTACTGATTTTCGCATAACGATGTTTTTTTAAACGTGATCGGTGGTTCCAAAATGGCCGCCGGGTTAAAAAAATGGCCGTCCGCAGCATTTTTGCGCCCTTTCCTTGCTTACCGAGCAGCGAAAATAGCGGCTGCATGGAGGATCTTCGCATAACACTGTGTTTTTTCCCATAGGAAGGCATTAAACATGTTTTAATGCGTTCCTATGGGCTTTTTGCCCCGCATAACGATGAATCCGGATAGCGATGGGGTTTTTTTGGAACGGATTGTTGTCGCTATGCGGGGCACCACTGTATTTGGTCTTTTCCTGCTCCCATCCATCTTTCCCACCTCATGAACCAGCCATCTCCCAAAATAATTTCGTGTCCTCAACAGCCCTAGCTCAGCTCTTGCAAAATCCAATGTGTGACTTCCTAAAGGTTACCAGTCCATCTCGTCTTTGGTCTTCCTCTTTTCCTGCTGCCGTACACCTTTACGAGCATGAATGTCTTTTCCAGAGAATCTTGCCTTTTCATGAGGTGCCCAAAGGAGGACAGTCTAAGTTTCCGGCAGAGAAAATTGCATATGTTTCTGTGAGAAATATAGGCAACTGACTCCAACGTTCTCAGCATCTCTCACACAGGAGCTGGAACAACACTTTAAGGACTTTAAAGGAGAAAAGAAATGCTTAGGTTTGTGGTCAGAAGGTCAAAGAGAAAAGGTGCAGCTCCACCCGAAAGAAAAAGAAATAAAAATTATATCTATGTGTCCGAAACACAAATTCAGCATAGGGCAGGATCCAAATTGTCTCACTCCGTCCAGTTGTCATTGCATTGTTGTTTGGCCTCTCCATACATTGATTCGATGATTCTGTTTGTATCCCATGTTTGACTCAATGAGCTCAAGACCTTGATAGTTTTTTTCTTAACAACTCAGGCCTGAGAACAACAGTCCTGTGAGGTAGGTCTGGTTGTAGAAGAATAACTGAGCTGTGATCATCCAGTGGGTTTCATTGCAGTTCTGAGTTTCAGTGGCAATGAGTTCTGCTAAGAACTAATACCTGGCTACTCCGTTGCAATATTTTGCATTATCCTGGAGTTACTTTCTAATAAGTTTTAGAAAAAGGAAGCCGTGTTGATCTGTGCTAGCAATGAAGGCCAAAAGCAAAACAACATTAAAAATAAAGCAGACAAAAAGGTCTCAAGGTGAAATCCACTTCGTCAGACAAAATATAGCAATTAGTTGTTAAGGTTACACAAAAATTTTGTCATCCTTCTTTTGTTAGTATTAGTATTAATATTAGTATTAGTATTCGAATTAGCATTGGTCTAATTTTCTAGTACGTGTTTATAGGATTTTGATCTTTGTCTCTGTGAGAAACGGTTGCAACTGATGCCACATTCCCATACAGGAGCTGGAATGATGCCAGTAACAAAGACTCCGCCATCTTCCCTTCCCTCGGATGGAGAGGAACCCCATCAGGTAAGCAGAAGGGCAAAACTGCAGTCCATCTGTACATCAAATGCTCTCATCCCATCCCTGGGAAGAATCAAGGGGGCATTTGTTCCAGTTTTGCTTGTGTCACAACATATCCAAAACAAAAACCATTAAGTGCTTTGTATTTGGGATTTCAGGAAAATGAGATATTAAACATGAGAGGAATGAAAACTGATAGAGTCACCCATCCAGACCCCACAGCTTTGAGTGCTTAACTCGTAAAAGTCATTTGTATTCTTTAGTCATGCCTGTCCTGAATTTGGCTGGTCGCCGCCTTTTTTAAGGAGTTCCTTGCTGTAACACCTATACAATAGTGCCCCTTTATCTGCAGGATCTGTATCGACAGATTCACTTATCCATGGTCTGAAAAATTTAAAATATTAAAAGAAAAATCCAAGCTATTCTGGCCATGTGGTTACGAAGAGTCAGATATGACCTAAGGACTGAACAACAGCAACATAACATAATTCATGTTGTTCAGCATCAGCGGAAGGTTGGACCTGATCGCCCTTGGATATGGAGGTCCTACTGTATGTCAAGAAAGTATAACATAGTTGTCTCCATGGTGAGAAAAGCAGAGAAATCCTTTATATCTCTATCTCGCCTGATTCAGAGACCTGTTTTGGAGGGTTGTATTAAAGTAGATAGCCTCTGTGTGAGCTGTGAGAAAAATATACTTTTTTCTCCAGGCTTCTGTGACCTTTGAAGAGGTGGCGGTGTGTTTCACCCGGGAGGAGTGGGCGCTGCTGGATCCTGACCAGAGGGCCCTACAGAGGGAAGTCATGGAGGAGAATTCTAGGATGGTGACATCTATGGGTAAGGCCCACTCTTTTCCTGATACTTGGAAAAAAATCCAAAAGGAGAAGAGAAATGTTGAGATCAGAAAGTGGGTGATGAAAGTATGATGTAGATGGCAGAGGGCGTCACCGGGAGCCAAGAGAGCGACACGTTGGGTGCAGATTGTCCGTTTCTGGTCATACCCAGAATTCAGTCTTGGTCTGTGCTTGTCTCTCTTCTCTGCAGAGAATTTGAAGAAAACAGCCATATGTGTAAAGAGCAGCAAGTGCTTTGTGCAGAAAATGGATCTTGTCAGACATTGGCAAACACACACAAATGTTAAAAGAATTACTGGAGGGAAACCCTACAAATGCATCCTGTGTAGGAAATATTTTGCCCAAAAGATGATGCTAATCCATCACAAGAGGACCCACATGGCAAAGAAAAGTGTCAGGGAGAAGCCACACAAATGCCAGGAGTATGAGAAATGTTTTCCTCAAAAGACAGATTTGAAAAAGCATCAGACTCGGGACAGCGGAGAGAAACCATACCAATCTGAGGAGTGCGGGAAAGGTTTTACCCTGAATCCAAACGTTATGAAGCATCAGAAAGTTCATACGAGAGAGAAATCGTACAAATGCCTGGAGTGTAGCAAACATTTTTCTCGCAGTACAACCCTTCTGATCCATCAGAGAGTCCACAGAGGAGAAAAACAATACAAATGTCAAGAATGTGGGAAATGTTTTTCTCAAAATTTGATCCTTCTGGTGCACCAGAGAGTCCACACAGGAGAGAAACCGTACCAGTGTCAGGAGTGTGAGAAGTCTTTTTCTCGTAACTCAAACTTTCTGAGGCACAAAAGAGTCCACACTGGTGAGAAACCGTACAAATGTCAGGAGTGTGAGAAGTCTTTTTCTCGTAACTCAAGCTTTCTGAGGCACAAAAGAGTTCATACAGGTGAGAAACCGTACCAATGTCAGGAGTGTGAGAAGTCTTTTTCTCATAACTCAAGCTTTCTGAGTCACAAAAGAGTTCATACAGGTGAGAAACCCTACAAATGTGAGGAGTGTGAGAAGTGTTTTTCTCAGAAGTCACACCTTCTGAGGCACAAAAGACTTCATGTGGGAAAGAAACCCTACAAATATAAGGATTGTGGAAAATGTTTTTCCCAAAATTCAAACCTTGTGGTGCACCAGAGAGTCCCCACAGGAGAGAAACCCTACAAATGTAAGGAGTACGAGAAATCATTTGCTTGTAATTCTCAACTTATGAATCATTATAATGTCCACACAGGAGGACATGTCAACAAGTCCCCGGAGTTTAGGAAATGTTTTGTTCTAATTTCAGATCTTGTGAAGCATCAGAAAGTCCACACATGTGAGAAACTGTAGAAGTGTCAGGAGTGTGAGAACTGTTTTTGTAAGATCTCACACCTTCTGAGGCACAAAAGTGTTCATATTAGAGAGAAAATGTGCAGTTTGAGAACTTTCAAAGAATCCACATAGGAGGTCAACTTTACAAGTGCCAAGAATGTGGGAAATGTTTCGTGCAGAATTCAAAGTTTCTGAAGCATCAGACTGTACACACGAGAGAGAAATCATACCGATGCCAGGTCTGTGGCAAGTGTTTTTCTCAGAGTAAAGCAAAAAGCAAAGCAAAAATCAAAGCAAAAAGCAAAGAGTATAAATCTTCTGATTCATCAGAGAGTCCACACAGGAGAGAAACCATATAAATGCCAACAATGTGGGAAATGTTTTTCTTGCCGTTCGAACCTTCTGGTCTACCAGAGAGTCCACACAAGAGAAAAACCATACAAATGTAAGGAATATGGGAAATCAACTCTTTTGTTTCATCAGGTACTCGACAGGGGAGAGAAGCCACACAAATTCCAGGAGTGTGGGAAATGCTTTGCTCAGAGTTCACAACTTGTGAACCATAAAAGAATCAATCAAGAAAAGCAACTGTACGAGTGCCAGGAGTGTGGGAAGTCTTTTGTGAGGAACTCAAAATCTTGTGACCCACTTTGAGGGTTCGTATCTTGCCTCCCCTAGTTTTAAGTGAGACTCTGAAAACACTTGTGTTGAAAAATCACAACTAGGCTTTATTAGAATATATAACAATAAATCTGTTTGCCTAAACTCAGCTTCTGCGGTTTGTCTCATCTCCAACGGGACCAGCGAGGGCATCCAAATGTCCTTTGCAAAGGGGTTACAACTCAACTCTTCCCAGGATCCTTTCAAAAATGGATTAGTGTTGTCCAAGTCAAAAGACCCTAATTGCGGGTCTGGTAACGGGGTGGTCTCCTCATCTCAGAGCTCCGTCTCATAAGGTTCCCGCTCTCCTCGTGGAGGGGTCCACGGTCCATTAAGTACCCCTTCATCTGGGCTTCTTCCAGATGCCATGCCCGGCGTTCTCGCTCTTCCCAGTCTACCGCCTCCTTCTCCACTCTGAACCATCTGCACCACTCTCTGGCCTCTGACTCTCCAAAATAAGAAGGACGCTGCAGCACCCCTTTCTCCTTCGGTAATCAGCTTCCTCCCTAGGGACCTGTACCCTCTCCAGTTTCCCAGTCCAAGGGTCTTCAACCCATATCATTTGTCACCACTCCCCAGTATTACGTCCATCTCTCCTTTTCCCGCCAAACCATCCCCTGTCTAGGTGGCTACTGTCAACTTTATCAGTTCCTGCTCCAATTCTCAAATATCAACTCCCCGCTGTTTGGTCTCGATGGGTGGTGCAGGTGGGTTTCTCTGAGCCTCTTGTTCCTTTGTGAGGGAGGACGGACGACACTCCGGCGAGAGCCTTTACACCAGGGGTCTCAGACATGCAGTCCGGGGGCATTTGCACCCCCCCAGACAATAGTTTGTGGCCCCCGCTTTGCCTGCCGCCCCTGAAGTGCCCACGCGTCCTCTGCTGTCAAGAGTCAAAAAAAGCCTTGCCTCGCTTGCCGCCGCACTCCCAAGACAGCGCCTCTTGCACCCTCCATCCGGAACTGCAGCCTGCCAGCCAGCCCACTTATCTGCTGGCTGCAGTTCTGGATGGAGGGTGCAAGAGGCGCTGTTTTGGGAGAGAGCCGGTGAGTGAGGCGCACTGCCAGCCCTTTCCCCGGAGCCACATCCAAGCGATGCCTGAGAGCGAAGCTCGCTCCTGGCCCGTCCTTGAAGAGCGCCTCCAAGCCACCAACAGCAGCTGCCACTGCCACCGCCTCTTCCCGGGAAGCGGCTCTTTGGCTGTCTTTCTCGGCACCCCCAGCACCAGCCCGGTCAGCGCTTCCTCCTCCTCTTCGTCCTGCTTCCCTCAACTCTAGAGGCTGCCTGGGCTCGCCTCTCAAAATTTGCTCCTCTGTCATGGTGGGAGTACCTGCTGCTGCTGAGTGCACCTTTTTTGAGGGGGGCCTTCACAGGAAGGTTGCCGGACCGCCGTGTGTGCGTGCATGTGTGTGTATGCTCACGTGCGTGCACCTGTGCGGGGCACCCTGTTCTGTTTAATTTCGCAGGTACCAATGGGAGCTTTCCTCCTTTGGCAAGGCGATTGTGTGAGGTTTTTTTTTAAAAATTATGTCATTCCCTTCCCCCCCACTAGGTGGTCGCCGACGCTCCCTCCCTCCTCCACTTCCTCATCCTGCTGCTGGTGCTGGTGGTGGTAGTGAAGAAGGAGCCAGAGGGGGTCGTGGCCGGTGACGAGGGCTCATGTGCTCCTTCTCCTCGGAGCCCCATCCGGGCTAAGGAAACTCCTGGGCAGTTTCCTCGGCTCTTGCTCCGCTTGGCAGAAAATCTGATGTGGCCCAGACTCTGCCTCCAGCGGCCCCCAGGTAAATTGAGTTTGAGACCCCTGCTTTACAGTCTCGCCTCACGTCTCACACCCATAAGACTTTACACACTGGAGAGAAACCATACCAGTGCCAGAAATACAGTGGTGCCCCGCATAGCGAGGTTAATCCGTTCCGGATTAACCTCGCTATGTGAAAACATCGCTAAACGGAACATAAAAACCCTTTGGAATGCATTAAACATTGTTTAATGCGTTCCAATGGGCCCTAAACTTACCGTTCAACGAAGTTTCCTCCATAGCGGCAGCCATTGTCGTGCCCTCGGTAAGCGAGCTGCGGGCGCGAAAACGCTGCGCGTGGCCATTTCGGGCGTCCGGCGGCCATTTTGGAACTGCCGATCAGCTGATTCCTGGGCGTCGCAGTGCGAAGATCGGAAAGCGAAACGCTTACCGATCTTCGCAATGCGAGTTTCGCCCATTGCAGTGGTTGGTATGCCTTCGCATTAGTGATCCCAAAAAGGGGATCGCTATGCAAATTCATCGTTATACGGTGCGCTCGTTAAGTGAGGCACCACTATATGGTTTATGTTTTTCTCACAACTGAAACCTTCTCATTCACCAGAGAGTCCAGAAAAGAGAAAAACCTTAGAAATGCGCACAGTGTGGGAAATGTTTCTCTTGGAATTCACACCTCACAAGGCACAACAAGAAAGAGATATACAGTGGATACAAAAAGCTTACACACCCCTGTTAAAATGTCAAGTGTCTGTGATGTAAAAAAATGAGACAAAGAGAAATCACTTCAGAACTCTTTCCACCTTTAATGAAACCTGTGAATTTTACAACTCGATTCACCAACAAACTGGTATTTTTTAGGGGGAGGGAAGTAAAAATAAAAAACTGGCATGGGTGTGGGAAATGGCATGTTTGCAAGGCAGCATTTTTGACACATCAGAGCCACGTGGATATGATTGGAATCATGATGGTTCCTATCAGTACTGTAGTCAGAAAGACTCAATTTGAGCATTCGCTGTAATCCACATTTTTTAGCACCTGCAGGGGGCCTTGGAACTGATCCCTGAAGATATGGGGCTCCTTCTGCATGTATTTACAGCCGCACAAATGCAGTTGGAGTGCTTCAACTTCGTGCTCATGTGTCTGGCCCCATGGAGCATTTGGCACTCACACAGACACAATGGCACACACAAAAAGCAGCGCTAGCATCTCCAGACTCCCTTCAGTTTTAAAGTCTTTGCTCAGGAAGACCCCTTCCTGATATGGAGGCAGGTAGCGGTGATCAACAATCTTGCAGTAAGACTAAAACAAACAAAAAATACCATTGTGCGCTTGTATGATTCTCTTTTGAGATAACACCAGTTTAACAGGAAAAGTAGACCGTGGCCAGGAGAGAACTCAATAGCCTGGTTTATTATCACTTGTCATATTTTACAAACCACTGACCAGAATGAGGAAATTGTGCATTGTAGCTCTTCATAAGGCGCCCTATAGAGAGCATAAAGGGCAGTGGTGCTACAACTCCCAGGGAACAGAGCGCCAGCTTCCTTTTTTTGTACATTAACAACAGGAAGTAACGTCCATGAGAGCCATGTAACCTCGGAGATAGGCCTTGGTCCAGGTGAGTGAAATGTCGATGTCTTTAAGTGTGGGTCTGTGGGCTGGAACCCTCACAATCCTGTCTCAAGGTCAGATTCCAGATCAGGCATCCTTCAGTCTTGAGAGACTAGGGTAACGTGCTCTGTATGAAGGACTTGGAAGAGCTCCTACTGTGGCGGGGAAAGCAAATTCAAGAGTGACAATCCCTTTCACACTGAAGACAAATACAGTCTGTCCCCTGTCCAGCTCCCTGATTTTGCTGCTTTCGGGATTGCCTCTTCACCTCGGCCTGCTGAACAAGGATCTCTTCAAATTGGGAGGGGCCGTGATGCAATGCCTGCCTCCAGGTTGATCTCTGAGATGTCAGGGTTTCTCCTCTGCTGAGGTCCATTCCTAAGGCCTTCAGATCCCACTTGCAGAGTATCCTTGCAGAGTGTCTCAGGGTATCCTTGGAGGATTCTGGGATTTAGAAGGGGGGGAACCCCCAGAAAACCCGGAGGATACATCCGGAATGATCAGTTTCTTCCTGGAGACCTTAATAAAAAATTTACATTTTAAAAAATCCTTCCACAGTGATAGTTTGTGAATAAACTTGCATAATGGACGTGTCTGATAGCCTGACAACTTATTTTTGTTCCCTAAAGCCTTTGAAATATAGGCCCTACTTGCTTGTGCTACATCAAGCCTTCCTTTCAGGCCCCCACCATTTCTTCCAAGATTGATGTTTCTGAAGTGAGTATGGCAAAAAATGTCCTGTTTCTGTCAACTTCAGTTCATTCACACGAATTGTTGAACGTTCACCCACTCTTCGTTTTGTGATTTCCAATCTACCTTGGTTCGTGTTTCTCCCATTCCAAACTCGAGTCAGTTGTCAAGCTTCACGCTTTCAGATCTTCAACATCAGCAACTGGAGACCCTTTTAATTTGATTGAGGACATAATTGTTTGTCTTTCTTAGGGTCCATAATGCAGTAGGACCCCCATAGCCATGGGGGATCGGTTTCAAATCCTTCCCACTCCTGCCTATGCTTATAATGCAGATGAATGCTAGTGAATGCTGTACCTAGCATTGTCTCTGGCCCCCTCTAGTGGCCAGTTGTGCTAACTTCATATTGAGAAATATGTATTTCTAGCATTTTTCTTTTAATATTTTAAATATTTTCAGGCAGTGGAGAAATGAATTGGTGGGAACTGATCCCGTGGATATCGGAGTCCTACTGTATCAGCAAAGCTCTCCTGTGGCAGCATTTCCCCAAAGAAAATGATTTTTGACCCTGCTCTCCTTCCGGTGGCCTCAGGAGAAGAACTCCAGATGGCTTCAAACACGTTGGGCTTGAGCCAGTGAGTGAGTTGTGGGTCAGTCCTGTCCTCTTTCGATTGTCATGCCTCTAGGTTAAATACCACACATTTGGTGTGTGGAGTCGGTTAGGTAAGCAAAGACGCCGAACAATATCCTGTTGATGTAATTTATCGTCTTGTTCATTCTCCTCTGGAGACATTCCATTTTTGCCAATATCTTTCTCCAGCGATGATATTCCAAGTGGGGGTCTGGTGAAAGCAGAGCAACGCGGCACCCTTTCATCCCTTGATCTGGACCCTAGACTTCTGATGTAGCCTTAGTAGAACGGTGGCCATTTTTTTGATGGTGCCTCACCTAGTTGACCCCTGGAGAGATGGGCCAGATCCCTGATTGCTGGGATGAGCAGAAACCAGGAGGCAGCCTTCATTTGCTACAGAAAGCTGAGAGGCAGTGAGGAGGCCGTACCAGGGACAGGGACGCCTACGTTACGACTGGCTGTCCAGTCCAGCTTAATTCGCACCAGGGACTAGACTCGGATTCAGCTTGCGACTTGGACCCACGGATCCGAGCCAGGTTTTGAGTCTTGTTGAGGGATCCATGATGAGGGATGGGCCTGCCGACCGCCTCCTGCCACCACTGCCATCCTTGGATGCAGCAGACCCGGTTTCCCTTCAAGGCGCTGGCTCCTGCCTCTGTCTGCACATCCTCCTCCATCCAGCTGATAGGCGGGCACATGCGCCGGGAAGGGACATCGGCCTGCTGTTTCTGCGCATGTGCTAGTGCCGGTTTGGCTTCCCTTCTAGGTTGGCTGGCTTGATGCAGGCCCCCGACTTGGACCCCCCACAAATTCGGACTTGGTCCCAAAGACTTGCCAACATCCAAATGGCCATCTTTAGGCCTAAGCGTCCTGAGTCTGGAAGTTTCCAAGGGCTGGTTTTAACCTATAAGGCCCACTAATGGCCTGGGCCCAAACTCTCACAAGGACTGCATCTCCCGTTAAGCGGCCTTGGTTCCTTTGGGGAGAAAAGTGGCATAGAAATATTTTAAATAAATACATGTAAATAAGTTTATGAGCCTGCAAGGGTGTTCAGGAATCATCAGGAGAGGGCTTTCTCTCAGTCCCACCACTCCGAGGTGCATCTGATGGGGGACACAGGAGAGGGGCCTTCTCTGTGGCTGCTCCTATACTCTGGAACTCCCTCCCACTGGAAGCCAGCCTGGCCCCCTCTTGACTGACCTTCCTCCATTCTCTTCAGGCAAGCTTTCTCTTAAGGACTGCCTGCCTCAGTGGGCTTTTTAAAAAAAAAAAATTGTTGTGCTTTACGGCTTTGAATGTGTTTTTGGTGTTGCTTGTTTACCGTCCCTTAGCATGGTATTTGTTTGATCGTTTTTACTATTTGTATTTGCCTTGGGTCTTTTTAAAGGAGAAAGGCAGGCTAATTTTTTTAAATAAATATAAATAAATAAGTAAATAAATAAAGAGAAAGAAAGAAAGAAAGAAAGAAAGAAAGAAAGAAAGAAAGAAAGAAACCGCTGGGGGAGTCCAGCAACCTGCATGAGGAAGAGCAGCCTTCCTTGAAACACATTAGTTGGGTCCTGACATGTCACGAATCTTTTCCTGAAGGAGAGAAACCCACGTGGCCCCCCTGTACCCCAAAATGACACCCTTCCCATGTCCTTCTCCATTCCTATCTTTCCGTCTTCTGCCTCTTTTGTACCAAGGAAAATCAGGAGAATATCCTGGCCAGAGAGCTGGGGAACATTCAGAAAATTTATCCTTTGGCCACAATCCCCTTCATTATTGTGGTGGACAGCCCACACGTTACTCCTGTCAGTCATTTTAGAGCTCGAGTGCAGGAGCCTATGACAGGACAGGAGGGGCGGAGTCAAGAAAACTGGGAGTGCCAGGGAGGGAGGCAGAGTGTGACACAGAGAGAGAGAGTTAGGGAAAAGATGGTGAAGCATTTAGACAGTTAGAGAGAAGACTGTGAAGTGTTTAGATGAGATGTTGGACAGTTGGTTAGTTAAAGAGATAAAAGGAATTAGAAGTACATTGACAGTCAGAAAATATTGAGATCTTGATTAAAGTAAATGAGTACAAGCAAACTTATAAGTACAGTGGTACCCCGCATGACGACGATAATCTGTCCTGGGAAAATAGCTGTTTAGCGAAATCGTTGTCATGCAAAAACCCTTTCCCCATTGGAATGCATTGAAAACTGGTTTCATGCGTTCCAATGGGGAAAATACCCCATTGTCCAGTGAAGATAGGGAAGCCATTTTGCGAGCGCCGATCAGCTGTAAAAATGGCTGCCCTGCGAAGCATGGGTCCGGAAAAGACAGGGCAGCCATTTTGCGGAGCCAGAAAAATCGTCATTTTGCAAACAAATGGTTTGTGAAGCAATGACCAAATCGTTGTTAAATGAAAATCGCCCATTGGAATGACTTTTGCGAATCGCTATAGCGATCGCAAAAAGTCATCGTCATGCAATTTCATCATTTAGTGGGACCGTCGTTTAGTGAGGTACCACTGTATTCAAATCCGCGTTTAATGAGTGAATGATAATAGAACATCCATGGTTTTCCTTCTATGATTCACTTATTTATCCTTAAGCAAACCTTGTTTTATTTGGCAGCAAGAGTGTGAGACTCATAATTGATATAGTGAGGATAATATCCTCTGGTGGCAGCAAAAAAGGGGAAAAGCACAATTTGTGTCCAAAGGTGAACCTGGGTGAGGGGCAAAACACACAGGGGTCACTGGGGATAGGCAACAAAAATCAATCACACAGAGACGTTTTCTAGTTTTAAAGGGGCTCCTCTTAAAGCAACCCCCGCACCTCTGTCTCTCTCTCTCTCTCTTGGATACACAAAATGTGTCTTGTGTCTGAAAAGAAAGCGGTGAGGAGGCTAGACTCCATGACGACCCTGGACTCTGAGCCGGAGCAGCCAAGGTGAACTTGTCAAAGCTGAGCCACCAAACTGAGAACCATCCACCTTCTTTAGGAGTAGCAGCATCTAGCAGCTGATGCACACAGAGGTGAAAGGAAATTGTGATGCTGAATGATTGGAAAATTGAACATGAGCGGTTATGAATCAAGCTAAACTGGAATCCGTAAAGGAAGGAAAAATTTAAGCACTGTAGTACAGGTACTTGGTATAAGCCAACTAAATTGTAGTGGAATGGGACATTTTCAGTCACAAAATGTTTTATTTTGGAAATGACAAAATTGGGAGTGGTTCTCATGCCAAGGCAAGATGTAGCACAAGCAGTTAAGGGCTATAAGCACAATGCCTGACAAAGTAACATAAATCAGATCTTGGAAAACCTACCAACAGAAACATCCTTCCAGCCTCCTACCACCACCGAGGCTGAAGAAGAAATGCAAGCATCTGGGGGGGAAAATTGATCACACACCCACAGCAGGATGTGCTGATAATGACAGGTGACTGGGGTGCAAAAATAGAAAGCAAAGCAGAACCAAACATGGTGGAAAACTTTGCTCTAAGGGACAGAAATGAAGCAAGAGAACGACTCGTTATTACAAATGCATGCTTCAGGCAAGCAGACAGAAGACTGTATGCATGCACATCAATAGAGGGCCAATACAGAAATAAAACAGACCACATAATTGGAAGTAGTAGATGGAGAAGGTGTATTCCTTCTGCCAAACAAGACCAGGAGCAGATTATGAGCATGAGATTCACTGAGCATGAATTGTTAAGCACAAATAAATAAAATAAAATAAAAACTGGAAAAAAATTATTTATTTATTTATTTATTTATTTATTTATTTGATTTATATCCCGCCCATCTGGTATATTTATACCACTCTGAGCGGCTAACAACAGGATATACAGTATAATAATATAAAACCAAAACAACGGTTATTAACAAAACATACTAAAAATCATAAATAATAGGTAGATAAGGAAGAGAAAGTTAAATTAAATTAGATTAAATGCTGGCGGGAGGGAAGGCCTGGACATAAAGCCATGTTTTTAGTTGAATTTTAAATGTACCCAGCGTAGGGGCCGCGCGAATCTCAGGAGGGAGATTGTTCTAGAGGCGAGGAGCCACCGCCGAGAAGGGCCAGTTTCGCGTCTTTTCCCTCCGGGCCTCCCTCGGCGTCAGGCTCCTCAGCCTCACCTCCTGGCTCGCGCGGGTGGTCCGGGTAGATCTTGGTGGGAGAAGGCGTTAAGCCAAGTATCGAGGTCCCAAACCGTTTAGGGCCTTATAAGTCAGCATTAGAACTTTGAAGTCGATACGGAAACGGATGGGCAGCCAGTGAAGTCTAGCCAGAATAGGAGAAATGTGATTGTGTTTTCTCCCACCAATGAGGAGTCTGGCTGCTGCATTCTGCACCATCTGAAGTTTCCGTGTCAGCCTCAAAGGCAGCCCCACGTAGAGCGCGTTGCAGTGATCCAATCTTGAGATTACGAGCGCGTGCACTAAGGTGGTGAGCGCCCCCATGTCGAGATAGGGCCGCAGCCGGGCAATCCGCCAAAGGTGGAAAAAGGCGGAGAGGACAACCGACGCCACCTGTGTTTCCATGGTGAGCGCCAGGTCCAGATGTATGCCCAAGCTGCGGACCCCACTCATCGGAGCCAGGGTCGCCCCCCCAAACAAGAGGGAGCCGACCAAGTCACCACCCCTGGGGGCCCCCACCCTCAGGACTTCCGTCTTATCCAGGTTCAGCCTCAAGCCATTCTCCTGCATCCATTCCAGTACGGTCCCCAGGCAGCGCTGAAGGGACAGGACAGCATCACCTGCAGTTGGTGAGGAGATGTAGAGCTGAGTGTCATCAGCGTACTGGTGACACGACGCTCCACACCCCCTAATGACCCCAGTTAGCGGTCTCATATAGATGTTAAACAGCATTGGGGAGATAATCGACCCCTGTGGAACCCCACAATTGGGGCTCCACGGGGCCGAGACACTCTCCCTAAGCTGAACTCTCTGGGGACGGTTCTTCAAGAAGGAGCGGAGCCAGGCTAACGCCAAGCCACCGATTCCCTACTCGGAGAGCCTCCCCAGGAGGATACCGTGGTTGACGGTATCAAAGGCCGCCGAAATATCGAGGACCAACAGAGACGTTTTGCCCGTCAGCCTCCCTCAGGAGGTCATCACACAGGGCGACCAATGCCGTCTCTGTACCGTGACGCGGCCTGAAGCCCGACTGGAACGGATCCAGCGCATCTGTTTCATCCAGGAGTGCCTGACGCTGGTCTGCCACCACCCTCTCCACACACTAAAGAGAGTCAAACATGGCGACCCTGAGTTTAACAGAACAACACTCTGGTTTAGGCAGCAGCAGCCCAAAAAGGCCCCTTTTGCCCGGCTGACAACAGTTTTCTGCTTGAATACTCTCCAAAGTCAAGCATTTTTGATATGTCCTCCCTCATGTATCGCTTATGTAATGCTCCAAAAGCTTTGAATTGTATGACATTTCCCACACCCACTACATCTGAAAGATTGTGTGAATTCTCTGATGATTTCTAAGGTATGAATAGCCAGAATCACACTCCCCACCTTTCTCACATTTACATGGGTTTCTTCAGTGTTGGACACTGTGATGACTCAAAATATTTGAATCCTGAGCAACTAATTTCCCAGACTTCTGGTGTTCATATGGTTTCTATCCCACGTGGACCCTCCGGTGTCTCAAAAGGTGTGACTTCTGAGCAAAACATTTCCCACACTCCTGGCATTTGTAGGGTTTCTCCCCCGTGTGGACTCTCTGGTGACTCAGAAGGTGTGACTTCTGCGCAAAACATTTCCCACACGCCTCACATTTGTACGGCTTTTCTCCTGTATGGACTCTCTCATGGAGCAGAAGGTCTGACTTGTGAAGAAAGCATTTCCCACACTCTTGGCATTTGTACGGTTTATCTCCAGCATGGAGTCTCCGGTGCCTCAGAAGGTGTGAATTCTGAGCAAAACATTTCCTACACTCCTGGCATTTGTAGGGTTTCACTCCTGTGTGGACTGTCTGGTGGCTCAGAAGGTGTGCCTTCTGGGCAAAACATTTCCCACATTCTTGGCATCCGTACGGTTTCTCTCCTGTGTGGATTCTCTGATGTTTTAAAAGGCCTGAACTCTGAATATAACATTTCCCACACTCCTGGCATTCATATGCTTTCCCTCCAGCATGGACTCTCTGGTGTCTCAGAAGATGTGAACTCTGGGCAAAATATTTCCCACATTCTTGGCATCTGGATGATTTATCTCCTGTGTGGACTCTCTGATGCTTTGAAAGGCCTGCACTATAAGCGTAACAATTCCCACACTCCTGACATTTATAAGGTTTCTCTCCTGTGTGGACTCTCTGATGCGTCACAAGAACTGACCTCTGAACAAAACCTTTCCCACATTCCTGGCACCTGTACGGCTTCTCCCCTGTGTGGACTCTCCTATGTGTCACAAGTTTTGAATTGTGAGCAAAATGTTTCCCACAGTCCTGACATCTGTATAGTTTCTTTTCTTTTCGGAATCTTCGAACATTTCGCACCCTCGAATTGTAAGCAAAGCAGTTCCCACACTTCTGGCATTGGTATACATTTTCTTCTTTGTGCACCTTCTGCTGGGTGAGAAGGCATGAATTCTGTGAAAAACATTTCCCACACACTTGGCCCTGGTATGGTTTCTCCCTTATTTGGACTCTCTGCTGGATCTGAAGCTGTGAACCAGGACCCAAACGCCTCCCATATTCCTTGAATTTGTAAGGTTTCCATTCAGTGTGAACTCTTTGGTGGTTCACAAGGTGTGACACAGAATTAAATTCTTTCCCAGACACTTCACTTATAGAGCACTTCTTTCCACTGTGGACTCTCTTGTGAAGCCTAAGTGTTATTTTTGTGGGAAAATCTGTCCCGCACACAACGCATTTGTAGGCTTTATCTCGGATCTTTGTTTCTTCCTTTACTTGGGCCTTCTGGTGTCTGGCAAGCTCTAATTTGTCCATAAAACGCTTTCCACGTTTGGCCCATACAGTTTTTTTCCTCCATTCATAGGCTGGGGAGAAAAGACACATTGAAAAAAGATTGAACGGAAGGGAGCAAGCAATCCATTTTAAAGCCTTTTGCTATTTTAAAAACTGGCAATACAGAATTGTTCTTCAAAGCAAAGCAAAGGAAAGAGAAGAGTGCTTAAGGCCCTCTTTAGGCAGTGTACAATTTAATTATGCAGGTTACACCTCCCACCCCCACCCCAGCAAGCTGGGTACTCCATTCACTCCATTTAGAAAGATGGAAGGCTGAGTCAAATCTTGAGCCAGCTACCCGAGCCCCTTGGGATCGGACCCAGGCCACGAACAGAGTCTTGACTGCAGTGCTGCATTTCAACCACTGCACCTTGAGACTGATTAAAGCCCCCATCCTTGGCAGCTAGCCGACTAAATCCCCTTGTTGCCATCATGGAGCTTGTTCATCTCCACAGACCAGCTGTCGGTATCAAAATCCCATTCCTAACTAGAACTATATTTGATGGATGGATGGATGGATGGATGGATGGATGGATGGATGGATGGATGGATGGATGGATGGATGGATGGATGGATGGATGGGTTGGGTTGGGTTGGGTTGGGTTGGGTTGGGTTGGATTGGTATCCCGCTCATCTGGTCTATACGACCACTCTGAGTGGCTAAAAAATAAAGCAAAGTGTGCTGATTATATACCGCCCCATAGTGCTTCAAGCATTCTCTGGGCGGTTTACAAATTAATTATGCAGGCTACACATTGCCCCCCCCAGCAAGCTGGGTACTCATTTTACTGACCTCGGAAGGATAGAAGGCTGAGTCAACCTTCAGCCGGCTACCTGGGATTGAACCCCAGGTTGTGAGCACAGTTTTGGCTGCAGTACAGTGGTTTAACTACTGCGCCACGAGGCTCTTGTACCTTCCTCAGAATCATCCAAGGGAGAGGAGACAACCTTTAGCACCCCCCAGATGGGGATGACCACCTAGTCCCATCACAATTTGTCCCACTCAAATCTTGCAGATTCCAAATTCTCCAGGCAGAATTCTGGAAGTTCCAGCCCACAGAATCAAATGTGGAGACATCTACCTTCCGCTCACCTAGAGCAGGCTCCACAGGAAGTAGGCCTGGGACAGGAAGGCCTGGAGCCACCAAGACAGACCCTGCTCCAGGTGAGTGGAAGAGAGAGGTCGGAAGGCCTCTGTGCGTGTGCCTCTGTAGGCTAGACCAGTGCTCTCCAAGCTTGGGTCCCCAGCTTTTCTTGGACTGCAACTCCCAGAAATCCTGGCCAGCACAGCTAGAGGCAAAGGTTTTGGGGAGTTTTAGTCCAAGAACCCCTGGAGACCCAAGGTTTGGAACCACAGGGCTAGAACTCTTCAGAATTCTGTCTAGAATATTCGTAGAGAATTCTGGAGTCCAAAAGAGGCGCAGGCCTGTGAACAACACCTCCCACCAAAACCCAACACTGCCCGAGTTGACTACCCTGATGATCATGGAACTTGAAGGCTACAAGTCCTGCTGCATGCATGGTGCCAGCGCTCCCCCTGCAAAAGCTTGGCTGCTCCCACAACTGGTGTTGAAACTGTAAACAAGAGATGAGCATCAGCCAGGAAAAGAGGAAGGCCTTACCGAGAGAGGAGACGGTTTGCCAGTTCTCCTCCATGACTTCCTGGTGAAGGGCCTTCTGGTCAAGATCCAGCAGCGCCCACTCCTCCTGGGTGAAATACACAGCCACCTCCTCAAAGGTCACTGGACCCTAAATGAAAAAGGAAACATTTACAGGACTCCTACCGGAAGACACAGTTATCAGTGGTTTGTAATTTAGACTGAATATCGGGAAAAGCTTCTTAGCTGTTCGAGCAGTACGACAATGGAACCTATTAACTCACAAGGTGGTGAGCACTCCGGATGCTGGAGGCATTCAAGAGAAAATTAATACAACCCTCTGTAAGATCTGCTTTGATTTGGATTCCTGCCTCGAGCAGGGGGTTGGACTCGATCGCCTTAGAGGCCCCTTCCAACTCCATGATTGCATGATTCTAGTAATCACCTTGACTACATACACACTTCAGGATAGAATAACAACAACAGTAATCTCAGAACTGCAGAGCTGGAACATAGGCCTCTGAATACTACAGTGGTGCCCCGCTAGATGATGACTTCGCAAAATGACAAATCCCCATGACGACGAGTTTTTGCGATCGCCATTGTGCTCCGCAAAACAGTGTTTCCTATGGGTGATTTTCGCTGGATGATGTTTCAGTCCTTGCTTCGCAAGACGGGTTTGTTTTCCGGTACTGATGCTTCGCAAGACAACGATTTTAACAGCTGATTGGTGGCTTTGCAAAATGGCTTCCCTATGGGCGATCTTCACAAAATGGGTGTTTTCGGGACCGATGCTTCGCAAGACAGCGATTTTAACAGCTGATCGGCGCTTTGCAAAATGGCTTCCCTATGGGCGATCTTCGCAAAATGACGACGATTTTTCCCCCATTGGAACGCATTAAACAGATTTCAATGCATTCCAATGGGGAAACGCTTTTCGCAAGACGATGTTTTCGCTAAACAGCAATTTCAATGAAACGGATTAACATCATCTTGCGGGGCACCACTGTATAGCAAGGAGGAAATGCTGCTCGTGGCCAGTTTCATGTAGGCATCTAGGGAGCCTTTGTAAGAAACAAGAAAATAATAATCTTGGAACCGCAGAGCTGGTAGGGACCCTCTGGATTATTGAGTCAAGCCCCTGTCAAGGAGGCACACAGGGGGAACCGAACTCTCGACCTCTGGCTCCGAAGCCCAAGACCTAAACCACTGAGCTGCTCAGCAGGATGCTACAGTAGCACAGCTCCTCTTTATTAAAATAAAGCAGGGAGAGAGCTCTATTCAAGAGGAATAGAGACAAGAAAAACCTTTCCGATTCCCCCATGTACATTTTTTAAAACCTCAAACAATGTGCAGATCTTACACGATTTTTCCAAAGAAAATTCTCCTCTATTTCCAACAGCCCCATAGAAGAGGCACTGCTGTTCCCCAAAGGGAGAAGACCGTGTTTTCCCAGCGTCCTCTACAAGCCTTAACGAGGAGGAGCCTTTCAATAAAAAAGTCTTGGACACCTTGATTCGTGGGGACGTGATGGCACTGCGGGTTAAATCGCAGAAGCCTCTGGGCTGCAAGGTCAGAAGACCAGCCGTCGTAAGATCGAATCTACACGACGGAGTGAGCTCCCGTTGCTTGTCCCAGCTCCTGCCAACCTAGCAGTTCGAAAGCATGTAAAAATGCGAGTAGATAAATAGGTACCACCTCGGTGGGAAGGTAACGGCGTTCCGAGTCTAGTCGCGCTGGCCATGTGACCACGGGAACTGTCTACGGACAAACGCTGGCTCTACGGCTTGGAGACGGGGATGAGCACTGCCCCCTAGCGTCGGACATGACTGGACTAAATGTCAAGGGGAACCTTTACCTTTACCTTACCTTGATTCAGAATTAAAATGGTTGAATACACAGCGATTCAAATACACAAGGTGTCTGTTTACCGCCGCCTCCTTACCTGGTCTGGTTCCACTTCATCGCCAGGAAGAAATGAAGGAGTCCTTGGAACTGGCATCCTTCCGGCCCCTGTGGAAGAGACGATAAGGGCATGAAGCCAGTTCCATGAGCTCATCTCAGAATAAGATCCGAAAAATGTTTACTAAATACTATGCCTTTTCAGCAAAACAGGATTTACATCCCAGGTGGAAGACGCAAGATTGCACTGTAACATTGAGGGGTGTCGTGGCTAGGTCCCACTGCTTCCCAAACTGGAGAGAGTGCTCCCAGGTATCTGTGGGTAGGTGTGAAGAAATTCCAAGGTTGGGGGAAGACATAAGGTTGTGAGAGTTACATGACAAGGGAATATTTTTTATGATGTAAAGGCATTCATGCAATTTCAATGCTAAACTTTATAACTTGTAGAATGAATGCTTTTGGAATTTAGGCAATACAGGACATTACACTCAGATTTTCTCAGGGCAAAATATATGTATCTGGTAGCAAGTGATAAGATTTCCTCTCTCACCTTGTTGGTAATTTAAAAATTTTAAATAGTTCTGCTGGAATGCCATCACCTCCACTGGCCTTGTTGTTAGCCATGCTTTCTAAGGCCCACTTGACTTCACTCTCCAGGATGTCTGGATCAAGGTCAGCAACCACACTATCTGGGTTGTCCGGGACATCCAGATCTTTCTGGTATAATTCCTCTGTGTATTCTTGCCACCTCTTCTTGATGTCTTGTTCTTCTGGTAGGTTCCTCCCATTTTTGTCCTTTATCATGTCCATCTTTGCACAAACGTTTCCTCTAATATCTCCAATTTTCCTGAACAGATCTCTGGTTTTTCCTTTTCTATTATTTTCCTCTATTTCTTTGCATTGTTCATTTAAGAAGGCCCTCTTGTCTCTCCTTGCTATTCTTTGGAAGTCAGCATTTAATTTTCTGTAACATTCCCTATCTCCCTTGCATTTTGTTTCCCTTCTCTTCTCTGCTATTTGTACGGCCTCATTGGACAGCCACTTTGCTTTCTTGCATTTCCTTTTCTTTGGGATGGTTTTTGTTGCTGCCTCCTGGACAATGTTACGAGCCTCTATCCAAAGCTCTTCAGGCACTCTGTCCACCAAATTGAGTTCCTTAAATCTGTTCTTTACTTTCACTGTGTATTCATAAGGGATTTGGTTTACATTATACCTGAGGAGCCTAGTGGTTTTTCCTACTCTCTTCAGTTTATGCTTGAATTTTGCTATGAGAAGCTGATGATCAGAGCCACAATCAGCTCCAGGTCTTGTTTTTGCTGACTGTATAGAGCTTCTCCATCTTTGGCTGCAGAGAATATAATCAATCTGATTTCGGTATTGCCCATCTGGTGATTTCCATGTGTAGAGTCGCTTCTTGTGTTGTTGGAAAAGAGTGTGATGTCCAGCTTGTTCTCTTGACAAAACTCTATTAGCCTTTGCCCTGCTTCGTTCTGAACTCCAAGGCCAAACTTACCTGTTGTTCCTTTTACCTCTTGACTCTCTACTTCAGCATTCCAGTCCCCAAGAATGAGAAGAACATCTTTTTTTGGTGTCAGTTCACAGAATTGGTCAATTTAGCCTCTTAAACCTCGGTGGTTGGTGCATAAACATGGATCACTGTGATGTTGAAAGGTCTGCCTTGGATTTCGTATTGACATCATTCTATCATTTTTCAGATTATATCCCATTACAGCTTTTTCCACTCTTCTGTTGACTATGAGGACTACTCCATTTCTTCTACGGGATTCTTGCCCACAATAGTAAATATGATAATTGTCTGAACTTAATTCGCCCATTCCCGTCCATTTTAGTTCACTGACGCCCAGGATGTCAATATTAATTCTTGCCATCTCCTGTTTGACCACCTCCAGCTTCCCAAGGTTCATAGATCTTACATTCCAGGTTCCTATGCAGTATTTTTCTTTGCAACACCTGACTTTCCTTTCATTTCCAGGCACATCCACAGCTGAGTATCCTTTCGGCTTTGGCCCAACCACTTCATTAGCTCTGGCGCTACTTGTACTTGTCCTCCGTGCTTCCTCAGTTGCATGTTGGACGCATTCCGACCTGAGGGACTCATCTTCCAATGTCATATCTTTTAGCCTTTTGTTTTTGTCTATGAGAGTTTTCTTAGCAAAGATACTGGAGCGGCTTGCCAATTCCTGCTCCAGGTGGATCGTGTTTAGTCAGAATTCTTCACAATGACCTGTCCATCTTGGGTGTCCCTGCATGGCATAGTCCATAGCTTCTCTGAATAACTCAAGCCCCTTTGCCACGACAAGGCAGCAATCCATGAAGGGTTTTTTTTTAATATATAAGGGCATAATAAAAATCATCTGGTCCTTTGCAGTTCTGAAAATTAGGGAAATACAACCTCTGATGAACAACATATGACACCATGTCATGATTTAGGAGAGGAGAAGCAAGACGCAAGACGAGGAGTAAGAATTAATTCCAGGGATGCTTTGAGAAAAATTAAAATGGGGAAAGATTAGAGCACCTTAAAGGCTAAGTGTGGTACTTCAACCTGACCCTTTCTGGATCCGTCCAGTTATTCTGACAAGTGGGTCGCAGATCAGAGCAAGCCCTCTTTAGAAGCAAAAATTGACAAAACCTAGGCTGTTGGAGCTTGGGCACATGATGAGAAGATCAAGATGCTCTGGAAAAGACAATCCTGTTGGGAAACATTGAAAGCAGCAGAAGAGAAAGACCAGACACGAGATAGATTGAGTCTCTACAGGAAGCCACAGGTTGAGTTTACAGAAGTTGAACACGGCTGTTGAAGGCAGGATCTTTCATTCGTGGAGTTGCCAAAAGTTGGGAGTGACAGAACATGTTCCCCAGCCTGTCTTGTGTCCACATATACGGACTGAAGTTTGGTGAAAGAAAATTATACATTTTGAAACATATATTCATCCATTTGTATAAATTTGATACCCAGGTATGCCTGCAACGGGGAGCTTTTTATACACACGCTGGCTTGCTAAATAAATTTGAGAAAGGAAGATTCATTTGCAAACATTTCATTCATGATATCAAGGAGCTATTCAGGGGAAATACTTGAATTAATATTAGAAAGGGTGTGAAATCCCCCAAGGCTACACATAAATGCCTGGCCAGTTGTGTGTAAAACACAAGTCTATAAGTCTCTTACACAGGGAGCCTGTATTGGGTAGGAGCCCTGTGAAGCCATTCAGAGATTTCCCTGCAAAATCTCTCCATCAATGAAGCCAACAGAGAACACTGTCCCTCCTGGGGTTGTTATGATGGCATTTATATCATTTATTTGTCTGTATGATCTGTATATGTATAGGGAGGGGAGGGGAGGGGGGAAATCTATCCTTTGCCTCAGGCAGCTGAATGTCTTGGGCGACCCCAACCTTCTTGAATGGGGTTCCCCTCCAGCTGGGTTTTGTAACAGCCCAGCAGAGCCCCCACACACACCCAAGAGCCCCCCCATTCCAAGCAAAAAAAAGATGAAGAACCAATTAAAACATAACCACCCCCAAACCATCTTGTTTCATGGGGAGCCCCCCTCCTTCCTCGCTCTTCCACCCCCCAGATCCCCGGGAAGACTCACCCCTCCCTCGAGGAGACGACTTCGAAAAGGGCGGTCCCCCAAATCCCAAGCCCCGCTTTCCTCCGGAGGGATTAAAACGAGAGACAGGAAGTGGCTGTTTCGGGGGTGGCACTTTGTACTTCTCTAAGGAGGCCCGGCCTTCTCCTCTCTCCTCTAGGAATCCCACCTCTGTGCCTTTAACCCTTCAAATTGAGGACCGAGAGCGATATAGTAGTGGGTAAAGAGCAGGGGCTCCCAATTTGGGATTCCCCAGAGGTTGTTGGACTAAAGCTCCCATAAGCCTCCACCACACACTGTGCTGGCCAGGATTTCTGGGGATTGTAGTCCAAGAACCTCTGGGGAGCCCAGATTGGGGACCGCTGATATAGCGTCATAGACTAGGACCCTGAAGGTATGGGTTCGAATCCTCACTGAAACAATAGGTTGGTGCCAGCTTGGTGGCCCATAACTAAGTAGGGCATGAAGTGAGATCCAGATCTCTAAAGCTCCCAATATAAGGCCAAGGACACATTGCACTGTGCACACATTGCAAGACCCCTAAAAGTTTGAGGGAAAGGCAGCCCCTCAGCTGTGACCCACTGCTTGAGTCACTGTTCTTTCCAAGGAGCTGAAGTGAGGGCCACGGGACTGGACTATCCTTTGCAGGGGCAGGTGGTATCTGTATTAGACAACTAATTTTTAAAATATTTATATATTAAATTTTTAAAAATACTTGTTTCTTACCCATACAAGCCTTTGTCAGCCTGTACTAATTAATGATCGTGTGCTGTCAAGTCAATTCTGATTTATTCCAACCTTTTTTTGGGTTTTTTTTCCAAGCCTAGAAGTGGTTTGCCCTTCCCTTCTTGTGCTACCACAAGCCCCTGGATCTAAATACATGACTTTGGCAGTCCAGTGACCATGGAAGAAGTCGGCATTTGGGTCACTGGACTTGTGCTCAAAAGCTATCTATCTGTCTCACCTATTTTTACTCTGCCTTCCTCCATGAAAAGGGCCCCAGGCGGCTTACATCCTTGAAGATGATCTTTGAAGTTGGAAACAAGGAGTATCCAACGGTGGTTAACAACATGAAAAGATAATATTTAAAGCTAAGGACAATGAATAAAGAGGCATCTTACATCATTAAAAGACGATATGAGAGCCAAGAATAATAAGTACTGTATATTATTCTTATAATATAATAAGTATATTATATTATATTATTATTATATATAGATAGCTTTTGAGCACACACACACACACACACACATATATTTTAAAAAGCCACCTTGAGAAATGGAAAATACAAAAATGGAAAACACAAATAGTACTAAAAATCTAATCAAAGAAGTAATGCATACTGTAACACTGTATCACTTAGGACTTAGTCATCTCCACATCCATCCATGTGATGGCAGGAGAGCGATTACTTTTTTGTTTCTTTTAATACTGTAAACCACCTTGATTGCTTTTTAGGAGAAAGGTGGCATACACATATTGTACATACATACATCTGGGGGCATGTACAGTATATATTTGTATATATTTTAAAAAATGAGTTGTCTAATACAGAGTGGTCTTATAGACCAGATGGGCAGGGTATAAATAAATAAATAAATAAATAAATAAATAAATAAATAAATAAATAAATAAATAAATAATTTTTGGAACTGTGCAACTTGCCCAGAGTCACACAGGTGGGCTCTGCTCCCAGGAGGGCCATTGGGGGGAATCGAACTCCCAGCCGCGCTCTCGACTTGAGGGCACAACAACAATATACAAAATTAACAATCAAAGTAGCAAGCGATTACGTTATTTTTAAGCCGTTAAAAAAGAGAGCCCTTTTTTGTTGTTATACAAAACGCTACATATTATATAGAACTAGTAACCCGAGCTTTGAAAATTAAAAAAAAAGTGGCTAGAGCATTTTGGAAGTTGTAGTTTTTTTTTTTTTTTAAGGAAAGTGTTCCCAAAGTGTGCGGGTCAGACGACGGCAGCTGCAGACGGACGCCACAGGAATGCTGAGCAGGCGAAGCGGGGAAGGCGACGAGGAGTCCTGTGACACCTGGAGGCCTCCCGCGATTCTGAGGGCGTCAGCCGTTCTTGGACCGCAAGTCACTTCATGGGATGCTCGAAAGATTATACCCGCGATTTCAGGCATCTATAAAACACCCAGTGACAATTAAAAGGGTCATTTAGGGGGTTGAAAACTACACCTCCCAGAATCCTTTGAGTCGTGGTGGTTGGGGGGGTGAAGAAAGAAAGGAAGAGATGGACTACATATCCCAGAAGGGGGAGGATTTCCTGCTCTCTCTCCCCCCCCCATTCCAGATTTATGAACTGTTCTTTGTTGGACAAGGTGGGGCATCTTTGAGGGTCCGCGGGTGGCTCCCGATGGGAAAAGGGGGGGGGGCGGGATCGGGCGGCATCATTGGGAGGGGTCGATCCTAGAAAGCAAGGCAGAAAGCCAGGGAGCTGATGCTTTTTTTGGGGGGAGGGCAGAAATGGGGAGGGGAGGAGGAGGACGAGCCCCCTATTTCTCATAAGGGTGGGGTTGGCTCTCTGCCCTTTTTTGGGGGGGGGTGCAGTGGAATTAGCTGGGCAGGCTTCCTTTTGGGGGGGCTCTGTGAAAATGGAGGGCCTTTTTTTTTTGAGGAGGAGGGAGGAAAATGGAGATAAAAGTTAAAGCCATGGTGTTGTGCCTTAAAAATATTGCAAGGCAAGGGGGGGGGGGTTGTTTTTCAGAATTTCCTCTCTTTGGCAAAAAAAGGAGCCAGAAAGCGTTGGCACAAATTCTGATCCGCTGGCGAAGTTCCTCCGTCCAGGCTTTTCCAAAGTGCTCCAGAAATACCCCAACATATTTAGAGCAAACTCTGCCTGCTGATGCTTAGGAGAATAATAAATGGATAATCGTTTCATGCTGTCAAGTTGTTGCCGACTTAATGGTGAGATTTTTCCGGGGTTTCCTAGGTATTAAGGACTCAGAAGGGGTTTCCTCCTTTCCTTCTTCTGGAACTGTGCAGCTGGCCCAAGGCTACCCAGGCTGGCTTCTTCTCCCAGGTGGCCCAGTGGCAGGAATCGAACTCCCAACTCCATCGCCAGAGACCTCAACCACTCAGCGGTCCAGCCAGCTTCTTGGAATAACGGAAGCATCAAATACGAACCGAGTGTTTTTCAGTGGACGCAGAATAGGAACACAGACCTCTCATGGGAAGATGGAAAGCTGGGCCAGATCAGCCTCTGGTACGCTCCAGTGGGGGGGGTTCGTCTTATGTTTTTAAGGCATGGCCGGCCCTGTGGTTAGATAGAGGGAGGCGAAGGCCTCGGGCCGTGGGTCTTGAATGCCTCCGAAGGAATAGCAAAGGTTGAGTTTTGCTTTCCTGTTTCCTGATTGGGGCAGCTCTGTTTTTATAGTCGGGCCAAATCCTGCCCGTACATCTGCTAAGAGGTCCACCGGATTGCCAAACCTCTACGTGGTCTTCCTCCGAGCCCCCAAGGAGAACCCTCTAGGCCCATATGGTCTACACACAGAGGTCTGCATCGTACTGTAGCCCACAAAGGTCTACTGGTTATCCCTGGGATTTGTGCCTCTGGGGGGCAGGAGGGTAGATGAGGGGGGCACCCATTCCTGCTGGCCTGTTTCCCTTCCTTCAGGGAGACAGGAAAGCAAACTCAAAGGTTTTTTGGGTTCGTGGGGTGATAGAAGGTGGTGCTAAAGGGGAAAAGGAGGGCTAGGCCTGGTGGCCACACAGGGCTCACAGACTGGGCCATAACTGGCCACGATGGCCTACGGTTTGGGGCACAGGTGGCTATGAGGAAATCCCAGAACCTGAACACGGGACCTGTGGGGTGATCTCCTGCCCACACTGAAAAGTAATCTTGTCACACCCTTTGCCCATCCTACCTCCTCAGACGGCAACATGACGGCACTGGTTCAGCCTGGCTTGTCACCTCCTTTCCCCGGAAAGCAAGCCAACGCTGCGGATCTTGTGCAGGTACGAGATTTATCTTCGGTGCTTTCATGCGGACAGAATGTATATTATTCCTTACTTCAGAAGATATCCGGTTGATGAATGTGGTATATTGTGCAGGACGTGACCCAATAGGGCTGCACAGTAGGCTGGCCGGCGGGAAAAAGGATGCCGAGTTTGACATGGCCAAGGGTAGCCTGGATGTTGAAGACACTCATGTCAGCAGTCAATATGGTCTACAGGATCCCCTCTTGTGCTCACTGCCATTCACAAAGTGGACCACGCAGTGGGAAAATATCAGAAGCTGACTCCTTCCCCCCCCCCATTATCAGTTAAGCCCTTCTCACCCAAAACCTAAAACAATGGTCAGGGCTGGTTTTCAACAAGTGTGAATGGTAATATCATTATTTTGTGTTTTATTCCGGGGGGGGAGGGGAGTTAGGGATCTAGCCTGTTGTGCCTCCCAGAACTATATTGGCTCACCCTTGAGCCTTCTTCTCTCAACCACCTGGGAAGGTAGGCCAGACTCAAAGAATGTGACGGGCCCAATGAAACCCAGTGAACAAGTGGGGATTTGAACCCAGATCTCCTGCATCTTAGCCTAACCACAGCACTTCAAAATGGCAGACAGCCAAATCCCCCTTTTTCTTTCACAGCTATTAAAAACATCCTCACAACACAGAGAGCTAATATCGTAGCATTTGTTTTTAAAAACTGCTGGCTATCCTTACTACAGAAGTGGGCAATTAATTTCTATAGGGGGGGCACATGAAAAATCTGAACTGTGTTCAGGGGCGGAACCAATTTTACTTAAAAATAAAATGAAACAGTGATGTTATGATTGTTTTTATTTTAAGCTTGTTAATCTTCACAAATACTAAAGAGTTTTTTTGCGGTATGTTAAAGATAAGCAACTGATCAACTTTAGACAAAAAGCTATAAATGATTTTGATGTTCAAAACTGTCCACGGGCTGTACAGGAGCATCTCACGGGCTGTACGTGGCCCTCGGGCCGCATTTTGCCCAGGTCTGCTGTTAGGTCAAGTTGAGGGTTGAAAGTGGGTTATATGACCTGTTTACAGCTATGGTGTCATAGTGGATAGAGTCAGGCAGGAATTCAGGAGGTCTTCAGCGAGGATCCTAGAGGAGTGGGCAGGAGTTTAAAAATAACTTTATAGTGCTGCCTCGCAAGACAATGTTAATTCATTCCGTGAAAAACGCTGTCTTGTGAAAACATCGTCTTAAGAAACGCGGTTCCCCATTAGAATGCATTGAAATCTACTTAATGCATTCCAATGGGGAAATAGTTGTTTTGTGAAAATCGTCCATAGAAAACATCGTCTTGCAAAATGTGGTTCCCCATTGGAATGCATTGAAATCTACTTAATGCGTTCCAATGGGGGAAAATTGTCATCTTGCGAAAATCGTCCCTAGGAAACCATCGTCTCACGAAGTGCAACAGCGATCGCAAAAACTAGTTGTCTTGTGGATTAATCGTCCCGCGAGGCAATCCTCTTGCGAGGCGCCACTGTATTCTGAAAAGCTTCAAGGCCCCCTTGTACTAATAGTCAACTACCCATTTTCTTGAAAGATGCTCCTGAAATTATTCATCCCTTATTTTCAATTAAGCTATTGATAGGGAAAATATGTCCTGTGACTGGGGATGTCACCCTTCAGGTAACGAGTGATCCCCAGGGTTTGGGATCTGTGTCTTTGCTTTGGGATCTGGAACCAGGTTTTCGGGATACACTAAAGGTTTCTTTGGGTATTGTTACGAAGGCTGGTTGTGGAGCCAGAGGTTGGGAGTTGGATTTCCCACTGTGCCTCCAGGGAGGAAGAGCTGGCCTGTGCCGCCTTGGGCAAGCTCATGATATGCCAAGCAGAGCTTGATAAAGTGGCTTTCTTTGACTGCAGCTCCCACAATTCTCCTAACCAGCCTAGCCATAGGTCAGAATCCTCCGATGTCAGAATGAGGTCACAATCTGGTCTGTATCTCTGCAAACTGAGAGGCAGTTAACAGTCAGGCTGAGCCTTCAACTGGTCAGGATGGATCTTCCTGTTAGATCAAGTTGAGGGTTGAAAGTGGGTTATATGACCCTTTAACAGCTATGGTGTCATCATGGATTGAGTGTCAGGCAGGAATTCAGGAGGCCTTGAGCAAGGAACCTAGAGGAGCGAGCAGGAGCTTAAAAAATAACTTTATTCTGAAAATCTTTAAGCCCCTCTTGTACTAATAGTTAACTATTCATTTTCTTTATCCTCTGATGTCAGAATGAGGTCACAATCTGGTCTGTATCTCTGCAAACTGAGAGGCAGTTAACAGTCAGGCTGAGCCTTCATCTGATCAGGATGGATCTTCCTGTTAGTGGGTGTCACACACACCCAGTTCCCCTGTTTGTTCTTCCACACAACCCAGGTTCACTTTCGGGTATGATATTTATTTCTCAACCCTTTTCTGTTGCCACCAGAGGATTTATTCCTCACTCTATTAGATATGACTCTTCAATCAGTGTTATTCAATAAATCAAGGTTTAT